>NC_067246.2:212020896-212645896 GCF_019359855.2 Lolium perenne | reverse complement strand
TAGATTTTCTTTGACAGTTCCAACTATAAGAAAATTCTTCCCGGATTCCACCTTAAAAACGATGAAAGGTAAATCGTATCAGAACGGTATAAGTTGTGTCAAATGGCAAAGAAACGGATATATGTTGTTAATAGGCTTGTGCTTCCATAGACCCTGAAGACTGAAATCATGTCCCCTAATTTGAATTTCAACTACCAAAAATAATTTAGATGATGCGATTTAATGTGATGTGTCAAATAGAATATCCAGAACTTTCCTTTTTTTTTTTTGCTTCTACACGATGTCCATATTTATTTTTCATGGTGTGACCTATTTTCTTCCGGCCGGCCGGAACGCAGACTCTATCGATAGGGATCCTTCCTTGCACGACTGGCAAGTCTTTTGAACCTTGGACTCAACTATTGAACTGATGCACAATCTTTTTTTTAGAATTTTCCTCTTATTTCATGTTTTCTCGAGATGTATTTAAAGTGTACGTGTGGACTATGGCATTTACATGTTATAATTTACTTGTGTACACATATATTATTGTATATAACACCTTATATCTTTTTAATTTAAAAAGTATTAGTTTATTTTTTTAGCATATGTGGATTAACCTCATGCCTCGAAAAATACCCTTATATTACTTTTAGTATATAACAAAAGATAGATACTCTCTGCTCCACAAAGGTTGTCTGAGATTTGTGAAAATTTAGATGTATCATACATCTTAGACACCATTTATAGGACGGAGGAGGGAGTAGTTTAGAACCAAATTGATCTGAGATATATATCTTGTATTCTAGATCTAAAGAAATAGATGGAACAACTAAAAAAAAAGCTCATACGTACATACCTGGCCTTCAGCTGTTCAACCGGATTGAATGCATGAGCCATGTCAAAATTCATGGATGGATCCATGCTGCAGGAAAGCATAGCTGCATGGTGTGTGTATATAAGGCAAAGACTGAAACCTGTCCAGGCAACTGATAGCATCAGACTATCATGCATACATCTGCTATGGGATTGAAATACTGTTGCGGTGGCGTGCTGCGCCCGCTGCTGGTCTAATGCATGCATCTGCATGATCCAAACTTAAAGCACTTATTATTCTGCATGTACTTTGAGGAGATCGGATTTATTATTCTGCATGCACTTTGAAGACATCGGCTCTGGTCCGAAGGAGCAAAGGAAATTACGGGGATAGGAGGGGCGTAGCATAGGGTTTTTTTTTATGGCGGGGGAGATTTTATATATCAGACGAGGACACGACAAACTTTAAACGCGTACGCTTCGACGACGTGTTACGTAATATTTGGTTTAATCATGACCATCAACTATATATCTAACCGTCTATATAATTAAGATGATGTGGATTAATGTAGCGTCTCGAAAAACATCCTTATTTTGCTTTTAGTATATAATAGATAGGAGTTACCCTAATTATTAATTCTTATGGAAAATTAATAAAATATTAAACCATTACTAATTTTGATTCAAAGTAATTAGTTACCACACCTCTATTATCAATTATTATTTTAGGAGTTGTATCATAACTTAGAAACCTTAGTTTTAATTTAAGTAAGACCTAGATCCCATTATTTCATGTGATCATGTCAAAATGTTAAACCCTAAAACCCTAGTTGCTTATCACATGTGATCATGTGAATTTCACTTTACATAGAGAACCATATTATGTGACCAATGAATGCATGCTTATGATCCATCAACATAAAACCAATTCACATGAGTTTGTCATTTCATGTTCATGTTCTTAATTAAAACCTATATGATTCACTAGTATCACCTAGGTATAAACCCTAGCTTGTTACCACATGTTAGCACTATTGATCATCAATCCTATATACCACACCATTAGGATCAACCTCAACCATCAAACCCTAGTAAAACTATAATGATGAACCTTAGTACCAACCTTATGTAGTAATGCACATCACATGCTCCTAGTCCACTAAACCCTACTTAGGAAGTGATAAGCCACTTAGCTTATGAACTATTAGTGATTACTTAAATGAAGAAAATGTGAAGCCATAGTAAACCCTAACTCAAAGCAAAACCTTGACCATCATTCTGGATAGGATACCCATAATCAACCATAGTAATAAACCTACCAATACTTGCTATATAGAAGCCCATTCAACTTAAGAACCCAACTAGTCCCTATTAGTGGAACTAAATGAATCCAATAGTAAACCCTATAAGCCATAGCACCTATATATAGTAGTTCATATTCTTATTTTAACCTGTTCTTCAAAAGTTATTCTTTTGAAGTACAAATACCAATCAAACCTTAGAAGCCCTAATCCTTCTCTGAAATACTCAATATTTCTTAAACAACATGTTCTTCAAAAGTTATTCTTTTGAAGTATAGCATAAGTAATCATCAACCATGTCCTGTAGAACTTAAAATTGACAACTGTTCTTTACATATTATTCCGTCACTATTTTATTTGTGTATGATTGTTATGATGTCTTATATCACTTGGTTATGATGCTAATATAACCATACCCTAATAAGAACCTTGTTTGAGAACCATTCTAAAAGTGCAACCAACCCTAAAGAAATCTTTACAACTCATACATCCTAAATCATCGAGGTTAGGTTACGCTCGGGACGATTGCATCTCATACTATGCATTATAGCATTATTGCCAGTTCTTTAAACATTGTCCTTACCGGACGATGATGGTATTTTAGCATTTGGAGTTCTCACGTATCGAAGCTTTTGCCTGCATAATCTTGCAGTCAAGAAAGGCAAGTTCATCGCTTGCTCATGTCATTTGATTATTTGTATCAAACTATATGCAAAGTACTATACTTACCACTCATGCATTGAAAAGCAAAGTATTATTTTACAATTATGAATATGACTATGTGGTGGGCAATGGAACCATGGTATGTGTTGATATGGTGGAGGTTCCATTGCATGGGTACTACTCATCTAGGACTAAGTACCAATGCCGTCCAGTGATTCTAGCGCCGTACATATCGCGTTATCCATAAGATCTATAATGGCTCTGGGGAAGTCAGTTGTATCTTTTCCCTTCTGCACGCCAACGGATTGGTAGAGCCGGTGGGGTGTTGGAGGCACTGCCGCAATAGGTTGGGAAATCCTTTTAAATCCCCATCCATTAGTGATGATAGGCTCTACCATCTATGATGGATTGTCCGGAGTACACCGTGAGTAAAGCCGTATTATCGGGAGAAGTCTACTGGGGGTGTACGGTTGGACAAAAGGGTGGGTTTGCAGGGTCGCGGAGAAGGCAGTGATTGGCTTGGATCTTATACTGGGCCTCACACCAAAGGAAGTGTGGACGGGGACATACTCTCGTGACAACATGGTTAAGATCTCTTGTGGGGTAAAGTAACGCACCTCTGCAGAGGGTATCAAGAATTGTACTGTCACTCCTGTTAGGAAGGGAACTGCGAACGCGGCAGGAAAGGAACTCCACGAAGTTCTAGTCAACCTGTGAAGACTGACGGGCATAGTTTTCAGAATAAAATAAACCTTTTGAAGAAATGATTATGAAAACTTGCATTGGCCTATGACTTTCTGGTCTATGGCTGTAGCTAGTGCATGATACACATATTTCCTAATATGAACTTGCTGAGTACGCTCGTACTCATTCTATCCCATTTGAACCCCCTTCTTAGATCAAGGCACCGAAGGAGAAACTACCGTGGAACTCGAAGACAAAGGAGTCAACTGCAACGAGATGAAGAATCCAACCAAAGAAGTCAATGGAGTCAACTTCTGCATCAGCTATAATGGAAACTTAGACTAGTAATAGAAGGGAACCTTTCCCTAATCCTAGCACCTAAGTAGCTAGATTTCTATAGCAAGCCAATTAGCTCTTAATCTTGAGTTAGCAATAAGTTAGACTACGAGTCGTTCTTCTGGAGCTTTATTTGCAGTTTTACCTCACTGTAGAGTAGGAGGCTGTGTGGATCTTATGTAAACAGTTCGTGTGTACTTCTATAGATATACCTTGGACTCGCATATGTTTCTGTTGTACCACTCTGAGAGATGTAATATGAGTGGAACGGTGTTTCACTTGTGTTATGTCAACGACTTGTGTACTACACCATGCAGTGGTACGCTGAGTCACCACAGCTGGTATCAGAGCAAATGCTTTGACCCTAGGATTAAAACCCTTTAAAGGAGACCTATAGGTTTGGTAGTGTCTATAGGAAATGTTTTAGCTCAGCCAACTATGCTAAACCAATTATTCTTTTGACTTGAGATGGGTATTCACTTGAGAATAATCTTGACACACTTGAGTCAATCTTTCTTATATATTTTCTTAAGAAAAGTTAGTTAGTTATCTTGCTTCATTCCAAATAATTAGAACACCATTGAAGCTTAAGATAAATGGTGGTAGTAGACCACAGTTGGTATACAACACATGGTAGTCCAAAGAGAGGATACAACCATAAGGAAGATATCCTATTGGAAGATGTATACCAAGTCATGTTATGGTTAAATAAGAGTCCTTTAAAATGTCAAATGACTGATGTTAAGTAATGAAGATAAGTTATATAAGGTAGTATCTGTCTATGATGAGTCAATCATAGGAGGTAAGGAAGAGTGATAGGAGTTATACAACTCTACTGTTCATGGTAAAGTTGGTAATCATATATGATTCACTTGAGAATCATGGTATGATGGAGTAGAACATCATAAGTACGATAACAAAAGGATGATAAGGAGTAGGATTTAGGGAATAGTTCGAAAGCTTAGGCCTTAAAATCCTAATAACTGTACCAAGTATGTTAGAACCATAGTCCTTAATTTTTAAAAAAGGCTTATTTAGAGCATATCACATAGAGAAATCCTAGAGTTATAGTTGGTATATTTTAAACAATCATGTGTTTAGAGTAGACATGTTAGAACTAATTGTATAATAGGAAGTAGTCCTCAATGGAACATATATATGGTATACTATTTTGTTATTACTTCCAAAGAAAACTAGGTTAACTTCAACTATCCCAAGCCATTTTGTTTCAAGTTTGTCTCATTGCAAATGTGCAATTAAGATAAATGTTGAGACCACTAGTAGAAATTCACGTATTGTGCTAAGTATCACAACCTAAACCTATCTTATGTGGTGTTATATACTACACATCTGATCCTGATGTTTAGGGATGTCTTACCCAACTATTATATTCAGGCATATAAGGATGTGTATTATAAGCACAAAGCTGGATCTTCTTGGATTTTCTTGAATCTTCATTAATTGACTAGATCCATACATGAAGTTTGACTTTGATATGCAAATGCATGTTGCAATATCAAGCTCTTACTTGATGTTATAGGTCTAGAGGGTAAAGGTATTCGTGTAAGGAAGTGACGAATCCTAAAGATTTTGAAGATAAGATGAAGGTTCACTTGAAGAAGGAAGTAAAATTGTGGGAAGCAACCACAATACTCTAAAGGAAGGACCAATCAAACTCACTTTATCCTTAATCAAGGAGTATTTCAACATGGAAGTATCATGAAAGTGAGCAAAATAGTGAATATGGAGCAGAAGAAGTAGAGCCATATTCACTATGGAAGAAGGGAATGCAAGTGAAGTCACTTACAATACTATTTTCATAGTGTCAACAAGTGGTCATCTTGCAAAACAAACCCTAGAATAAGGAAGATAGACAAGTGAAGTCGCAGCTGGTATCATAAGACCGCAGCTGATATAGGATAACCATGAAGAGAAGGAATGTAAAGTGAGGTATATCTTAACTAAAACTATGTAAGTAGCCACAGCTGGTAAGTAGATATTGACTAGAACCATAACATAGCCACAGCTGGTATCCAATAAGCCACATCTGGTACTAGATAGTCTGCAGCTGGTACCAGATAGCCCACAGCCTGAACATTTCTTTACTCTAAAAGAAAGGGGAATTCCGCAGCTAGTATTTCACAGCTGGTATCTCGTGGTTGGTACATATTTAGTCGGAGGATTCATAATGGATACCCACAACTGTGTGGATACACCGCAAAGAATTCTTCGTGAGACTTTAGAAAGGTACAAAATATAAACCAGACTTAAACCAACTACCTAACCTTGGATTTTAATGATTAGAAGAAAGAAAGTTTGAAGATCATTAGTAAACTCCAAGGGGGAGAGGAAGGCTGAATGAGAAGTATTAAGATATAATATTTGGAGTAAGATGGACCAAGAAGAAGGTCTGAACTGAGAGGAAGTATAATCTTATTTTTATAAGGTTGTTGGGATGTATCCATACCAAAGTACTCTCAGGAGGTTGTCAGACCAAAAGCCGAGGTTTATATTTCGAAGAAGTAAGGGTTAGACCTTAACTTGAGTGGGTAATTGAAATTACTCAAAACCAAGAGAACTTAAGTAAGCTTAAAATAATGAAATTGGAGGAAGAAGATATCGGAGGACAATCAAAGCTTAAGAAAGTTTAAGACCGAAGGGTTTAACCATACCAAAACTAATGATTATTATTAGAAAGATTCCTTTCATGGAACCTAAAGAAACCAAAGGGAAGATAACTAGTATAAACTAGAAGCCATGATTGGATGGACTAAATGAGTCTAATCCATTCATAGGACTAAACCACCAGGACCATGCCTATTGTAGATACCTTACTAAGAACCATTACTTTCGTTATGGTGGTAAGGGAAAACAATACCCTACCTTAAATAAATCTTTAGACTTAAGGTTTGGACACCGCAGCTGGTATACCATAGTGCCATATTACATCGCAGCTGGATTACCGCAGCTGGTAGAACCAAGCTTTGAGTACCCAAATAGGAAGATGTCACCACAACCATTAGTAAAGTCCATTAACACAATAAGATGTTTAATTCAATAATCTTTGGAGAGTAAGTCTATAAGCTTAGAGTGTTGGAAGAAATTATAGAATTGAAGAAAGTATCAGTGCCAGACAACAGAAGACTCCAGGAAGGATCTGGACTAGGGATATATTCAATTATATCTTATGTGATCACCATGGAGTTGAAGGATGGTGATCTGTTCAAGACATTTCAACATTCCGAAACATGAGAACGTTCGAACTTCGGGACGAAGTTCAGTTTAAGGGGGGGAGGCTGTAATATCCCAGGTTTAGAGGCTACAAAATGAGAGAACACCAAAGTGTGCATTGCATTCATGCATAGAAAATCCGGGGAATTTTCGCGCTTCAAATAAAACTTACCACAGTAACTGAAGTTTCACTTGACTTGCTGGAATTGAAGTAGATCATCAAGTCAAGCGCTATAAACTTCATTGTGATCTTTGCTAAAACCTTGTATTGGTTAGAGATGATTTGATCTATGGATTAGATCAAATAGAATTAGATTTATATCAACACATTCTTTAAGAATCGAAGCCTAACTTATTAACACTTAAAAGTTAGCAACTACCTTTGTGTGTAAATTAATTCACTTCTAAACTTATTACCAAATATGGTAAACCACAGGGTCTAAAGTGCATAAAAGCCACACATTCTTATTTAAATCATAACTTATTAAATATATGGAATATCATAAAACTAAATCCATTTACATTACAAATTATAGCTCAAACTATTTGAATAAAACTGACTATGAGTATTTTGAAACTCATATGATCATGCCTTGGTGAAATCAAACACCAACTATCCAAATTTGAGGAATAACCTTCAACCTTGATCTTTTGATCAATATTATAATATAAATCCAATCCAATATAATATAGTGACTCATCCACAATAATAAAACCATCCACAAGATATTTAGTAACAAATGCCACTTGGCTATCCAAAAACAAATCATATGAGAGGATAATGATCTTGCCACATAGGAGGAAAATATCTACATGACTTGCTTTCCAAGTTATGCCACCTCATGCTCAAAGGATTGCTATGGATGAGGGCATGACAACCAAGCACCTTAGTCATCTAACCAACACAAGAGTCACCACCTATGTGTCATGATGCTAGAGCTTGCCCAAGCCTATAAATAGAGCCACACCCTTCATCCATTTGCTCATCAAGTACCATGATACATGGGAACAAACACATAGAGCCACTCCATGTGAATTAGCTAGGATCAAGATGAAGAAGCTAGGAGGTGGAGGCATACCACAAGATGCAGGTTTATCAGATTTCATGAAGAACAAGCTACAGAATATTGCAAGGTAGAATTCCTAGGCAAACCATATATTTAGAGGATCATATCATCATATCTTGAGTAAGACCTTAGGCTATTACAAGACATTTATAAGTGAGAGAGATTATAGATGCTAACCATAGCCATGTCTATCCTAGAGAATTTTAGAGTAGTATTACATCTTACTTGTTTAAACCAACCTTTAATCTTGTAGATGAGAGCCATGTTCCATTAGTGAAACATAACCAAAGCTTATGCTCATATTCTAATCCTAGTTGTGTATCACATTGGTGATCACTAATTAAACCCTAAACTACATCTGAATTCCAACCCGTGGATTAACTTGGATTATAATTAGAACCCTGCCATACCTCATGCCTATTAACACTTCAAATAGTGAAGCTTATGCAAAACCCTAAACCATTTTCCATAGGATCCAACCCACATGAAATATTATATCCTAACTTGTGAATCATGGATCACAAGTAATAAATCAAGCCATATATGCTTATGGACTAAATGCCATTTGGTAAGAAGAGTAAAACCAATATCCAATTCTGTTTGGTATCCCAAGTACTTGCCTAAGTGAACCAAATGAAATAGTAGTTCTCTACATAAAATCATGATTCATCTTATTCTCAACACCATTCAATTAAACTCTAACCATAATAAAAATTATATGAGAACAATCCATATTGTTAAGCACACTAGTTAAACCTAATAATATTTTCACCAGTCACATGTTATCATATTCCAAACCATTTAAACAAATTTGGTTTCTAAATAAAAGAGAATTGAGATAAACACTTACACCCATTCCTACTCTACTCAAATATCATAAAATATAACCAATATTGCAATGTTTGTTTAAACAACAACATTATGCAGGGAGCATGGCTATCAAATTGTTTTGATATTCAAATAATTTAAGACCTGCAAAATAAGACAGAGTTCAAATGTGAAATCAAATAGTAAAATCAAACCAGAAAATAAAAACAGAAAATTTGAAAAATGAAAGTGGAGGGAAAGCTAACCTGGCAGGCCACCGTAGCCCAGCAACCATCTCCACACCAAGCCCACTAGTAGCCCAGCCCACGAACAAATTCGACCCACCTTACCGTTTCGGCTTAAGAGAAGAAAAGGAGCTTCGTCTTCCTTCCCGGCAACGACAGCGCGGTGGAGGAGCTTCGACACATCCCCGCCGATGATAAGATCAATCCCGGACGTCGTCAGTAGTCTCAGAGCCTCGCTCAATCGTTCTCGCGTCCGAGCCTATCCAAATTCGCCAAGATTCACGCCCAATCCACCTCACTCTTCATAGAGGCATCCCGGCCACTGCCGCCGGCGAGGTGACGAGATAGACCTCGTCGTGGCCTATAAATACGCCCTGAGCTCCGCATTGAAACCCTAATGTCTCACCGCCCAGCCATTCTTTCTCAGTAGCCCTCTATTTCTCACCATCATCCAATCACCGTTGCCGGAGTACATCACAATTCCGACCATAGAAACCACCCCTGAGCTCACCGTTTGGTCGAGGAGGTGCGCCTCGATGTCGTCGTTCTACTGGCAAAGCCACGCATCCAGGGGAGCTCTGGATCAATCCAATTTGACATTTCCCTTTCGGTGTACTGTGGCGGTATCGGCGAGTTCGTGCTCGATTCCGTCCAGGATCCACCTCGGCGACCACACCATCAAGATCAGGGTAACATTACGCATCTCCAGACCTATTGTTTGCGTCATTTAGTGACTTGTAGCTCGGTTTCATCATTCGACCGGCCGGCGCCACCGCAGATGTGCTTACCGGAGTAACTCTGGTGACCATTTGATGGTGCCGAGGGTACCGTTTCACTCGGAGTGAGGAGAGGGATCGAACGCACTAATTTTTGTGGTCTCTGGGGGTCTCTGGCGTCCCGTCCGTCGTTCACCGGAGCATCGCCGGTGCTCTCTCCGGCGAAGTCGACGTGGCGTGTGGGGGCCACTGGTCGTTGTCGACTGGTCGTTGCCATCGTGGCAGCTGACCCAGTCAACGACCCCACATGTCAGCGTGTGTGGGTAGGAACGAACCGGTATGTTTAGTATTTAGTGTTAATCTCAAAATTCCAGAAAATTGCAGAAACTTTGTAAAATCATAGAAAAATAATTTCAACTCAGAAAAATATGAATAATATATCAAAATGCTCACAAAAATAAACTCTATTCAAATAAAATATAAAACATAAATGTGTGTCAAAATAAAAATACACTTATTTTTAATTTTGTTAATTATGCCATTTCATTTATTTAAAATGCAAATTGAATTCAATAAATAAGTAAGTTCCAAAATTAAATTTTAACTATTCAGTAACTAAGTAAAATGTTAAGATTAATTTTATTTATCATATTTGCATTAACTTAATTATTAGTGGTAATTCATAAACCCTAATTTGCAAATTACCATTTACCATTTTCTTTAAATAAGTAATAACTCAAGAAAATATTATAAGCCAATATTATTTTGGTAAATCCAAAACTTATTTACTTAAACATCTTTAGTTAACAAGTTAATTATTTTAAACCCTAATAACAATTATTAAACCCTGATTCTTAATTAAACCAAAATAGGGGTTACCCTAATTATTAATTCTTGTGGAAAATTAATAAAATATTAAACCATTACTAATTTTGATTCAAAGTAATTAGTTACCACACCTCTATTATCAATTATTATTTTAGGAGTTGTATCATAACTTAGAAACCTTAGTTTTAATTTAAGTAAGACCTGGATCCCATTATTTCATGTGATCATGTCAAAATGTTAAACCCTAAAACCCTAGTTGCTTATCACATGTGGATTAACCTCATGCCTCGAAAAATACCCTTATATTACTTTTAGTATATAACAAAAGATAGATACTCTCTGCTCCACAAAGGTTGTCTGAGATTTGTGAAAATTTAGATGTATCATACATCTTAGACACCATTTATAGGACGGAGGAGGGAGTAGTTTAGAACCAAATTGATCTGAGATATATATCTTGTATTCTAAAGAAATAGATGGAACAATTAAAAAAAAAGCTCATACGTACATACCTGGCCTTCAGCTGTTCAACCGGGTTGAATGCATGAGCCATGTCAAAATTCATGGATGGATCCATGCTGCAGGAAAGCATAGCTGCATGGTGTGTGTATATAAGGCAAAGACTGAAACCTGTCCAGGCAACTGATAGCATCAGACTATCATGCATACATCTGCTATGGGATTGAAATACTGTTGCGGTGGCGTGCTGCGCCCGCTACTGGTCTAATGCATGCATCTGCATGATCCAAACTTAAAGCACTTATTATTCTGCATGTACTTTGAGGAGATCGGATTTATTATTCTGCATGCACTTTGAGGACATCGGCTCTGGTCCGAAGGAGCAAAGGAAATTACGGGGATAGGAGGGGCGTAGCATAGGGTTTTTTTTTATGGCGGGGGAGATTTTATATATCAGACGAGGACACGACAAACTTTAAACGTGTACGCTTCGACGACGTGTTACGTAATATTTGGTTTAATCATGACCATCAACTATATATCTAACCGTCTATATAATTAAGATGATGTGGATTAATGTAGCGTCTCGAAAAACATCCTTATTTTGCTTTTAGTATATAATAGATAGGAGTTACCCTAATTATTAATTCTTATGGAAAATTAATAAAATATTAAACCATTACTAATTTTGATTCAAAGTAATTAGTTACCACACCTCTATTATCAATTATTATTTTAGGAGTTGTATCATAACTTAGAAACCTTAGTTTTAATTTAAGTAAGACCTGGATCCCATTATTTCATGTGATCATGTCAAAATGTTAAACCCTAAAACCCTAGTTGCTTATCACATGTGATCATGTGAATTTCACTTTACATAGAGAACCATATTATGTGACCAATGAATGCATGCTTATGATCCATCAACATAAAACCAATTCACATGAGTTTGTCATTTCATGTTCATGTTCTTAATTAAAACCTATATGATTCACTAGTATCACCTAGGTATAAACCCTAGCTTGTTACCACATGTTAGCACTATTGATCATCAATCCTATATACCACACCATTAGGATCAACCTCAACCATCAAACCCTAGTAAAACTATAATGATGAACCTTAGTACCAACCTTATGTAGTAATGCACATCACATGCTCCTAGTCCACTAAACCCTACTTAGGAAGTGATAAGCCACTTAGCTTATGAACTATTAGTGATTACTTAAATGAAGAAAATGTGAAGCCATAGTAAACCCTAACTCAAAGCAAAACCTTGACCATCATTCTGGATAGGATACCCATAATCAACCATAGTAATAAACCTACCAATACTTGCTATATAGAAGCCCATTCAACTTAAGAACCCAACTAGTCCCTATTAGTGGAACTAAATGAATCCAATAGTAAACCCTAGAAGCCATAGCACCTATATATAGTAGTTCATATTCTTATTTTAACCTGTTCTTCAAAAGTTATTCTTTTGAAGTACAAATACCAATCAAACCTTAGAAGCCCTAATCCTTCTTTGAAATACTCAATATTTCTTAAACAACATGTTCTTCAAAAGTTATTCTTTTGAAGTATAGCATAAGTAATCATCAACCATGTCCTGTAGAACTTAAAATTGACAACTGTTCTTTACATATTATTCCATCACTATTCTATTTGTGTATGATTGTTATGATGTCTTATATCACTTGGTTATGATGCTAATATAACCATACCCTAATAAGAACCTTGTTTGAGAACCATTCTAAAAGTGCAACCAACCCTAAAGAAATCTTTACAACTCATACATCCTAAATCATCGAGGTTAGGTTACGCTCGGGACGATTGCATCTCATACTATGCATTATAGCATTATTGCCAGTTCTTTAAACATTGTCCTTACCGGACGATGATGGTATTTCAGCATTTGGAGTTCTCACGTATCGAAGCTTTTGCCTGCATAATCTTGCAGTCAAGAAAGGCAAGTTCATCGCTTGCTCATGTCATTTGATTATTTGTATCAAACTATATGCAAAGTACTATACTTACCACTCATGCATTGAAAAGCAAAGTATTATTTTACAATTATGAATATGACTATGTGGTGGGAAATGGAACCATGGTATGTGTTGATATGGTGGAGGTTCCATTGCATGGGTACTACTCATCTAGGACTAAGTACCAATGCCGTCCAGTGATTCTAGCGCCGTACATATCGCGTTATCCATAAGATCTATAATGGCTCTGGGGAAGTCAGCTGTATCTTTTCCCTTCTGCACGCCAACAGATTGGTAGAGCCGGTGGGGTGTTGGAGGCACTGCCGCAATAGGTTGGGAAATCCTTTTAAATCCCCATCCATTAGTGATGATAAGCTCTACCATCTATGATGGATTGTCCGGAGTACACCGTGAGTAAAGCCGTATTATCGGGAGAAGTCTACTGGGGGTGTACGGTTGGACAAAAGGGTGGGTTTGCAGGGTCGCGGAGAAGGCAGTGATTGGCTTGGATCTTATACTGGGCCTCACACCAAAGGAAGTGTGGACGGGGACATACTCTCGGCCGACAACATGGTTAAGATCTCTTGTGGGGTAAAGTAACGCACCTCTGCAGAGGGTATCAAGAATTGTGACTGTCACTCCCTGTTCCGGGAAGGGAACTACGAACGCGGCAGGAAAGGAACTCCACGAAGTTCTAGTCAACCTGTGAAGACTGACGGGCATAGTTTTCAGAATAAAATAAACCTTTTGAAGAAATGATTATGAAAACTTGCATTGGCCTATGACTTTCTGGTCTATGGCTGTAGCTAGTGCATGATACACATATTTCCTAATATGAACTTGCTGAGTACGCTCGTACTCATTCTATCCCATTTGAACCCCCTTCTTAGATCAAGGCACCGAAGGAGAAACTACCGTGGAACTCGAAGACAAAGGAGTCAACTGCAACGAGATGAAGAATCCAACCAAAGAAGTCAATGGAGTCAACTTCTGCATCAGCTATAATGGAAACTTAGACTAGTGATAGAAGGGAACCTTTCCCTAATCCTAGCACCTAAGTAGCTAGATTTCTATAGCAAGCCAATTAGCTCTTAAGCTTGAGTTAGCAACAAGTTAGACTACGAGTCGTTCTTCTGGAGCTTTATTTGCAGTTTTACCTCACTGTAAAGTAGGAGGCTGTGTGGATCTTATGTAAACAGTTCGTGTGTACTTCTATAGACATACCTTGGACTCGCATATGTTTCTGTTGTACCACTCTGAGATATGTAATATGAGTGGAACGGTGTTTCACTTGTGTTATGTCAACGACTTGTGTACTACACCATGCAGTGGTACGCTGGGTCACCACACAGCGTTAGTCCGTGTTAGTTGCATCCAAAATACACAAATTAGAGACAAAACAATAGCAAAAGTGTTCGGGAAAGTAGATACGTTTTGGACGTATCAACTCCCCCCAAGCTTAGCTTATTGCTTGTCCTCAAGCAATTCAGTTAACAACTGAGCGATAAAAGAACTTTCACGAACACATTTGCTCATATGATGTATATATTCTCATGCTATGGCTAACACTTAGGCAGTTCATAATGAGATGCATACAAATAAGATCATCTAACAGCTATGTCAACCATGGAGAGGTACCAACAATTAATAATAAGCATCATGAATCATGTATATAAGCAGGATTGCAATGTTCATAAGAGAGTATGATAAAGTGGTATCTCGCTTGCCCGTATTTGATCGGCAAAACATAAATGCCCAGGCACCTCTGGAGTTCATAGAAAGACCAGAAGTAGTGATTGTCAAAGATAAAAGCATCAAAGTTATACCTCAATCAATCATATTTTGAGACAAGCATATTATACTAAGAATGACAGTTGTGCTCTCAAGATAGTGCTCAAAGAAAGAATGGAGACACAACATAAAAGTAAAAGATTGACCCTTCGCAGAGGGAAGCAGGGATTAACATGCGCTAGAGCTTTTCATTTTTTTAAAATCAGGAGTAAAATTATTTTGAGAGGTGTTTGTTGTTGTCAACGAATGGTAATGGGTACACCAACTACCTCGCCAACCGGACTCCCAAGAGCGGCTCCCATGAATTATTTTTATGTTTATGTGGCACTCCTTCCAACCTTTCTTTCACAAACCATGGCTAACCGAATCCTCGGGTGCCTGCCAACAATCACATACCATGAAGGAGTGCCTTTTTATTTTAGTTTTATTATGATGACACTCCCCCCAACCTTTGCTTACACAAGCCATGGCTAACCGAATCCTTCGGGTGCCGTCCAACGATCACATACCATGGAGGAGTGTCTCTTTAAGTTAATTAATTTGGGACTGGGAACCCCATTGCCAGCTCTTTTTGCAAAATTATTGGATAAGCGGATGTGCCACTAGTCCATAATGAAAGTCCGTCAAAAGTAAATGACAAGGTTGAAAGTTAAACACCACATACTTCCTCATGAGCTATGAAACATTAACACAAATTGAGAAGCATTTTGAAGGTTTTAAAGGTAGCGCATGAGAATTTACTTGGAATGGTTTGAAATGCCATGCATAGGTATTTATGGTGGACACTTTGGAACAACTTGGTTTTCAGGTGTTTGGAAGCACGAGCAGCGTTCCCGCTCAGTACAAGTGAAGGCTAGCAAAAGACTAGGGAGCGACAAATCTAGAGAGCAGTAACTGTCATAATCATGCTTGCGGCAAAATAAATTAACGGAGGCATAAAAGTGATACAAGAACTCTGAAGCAATATAAATCATTGAGGCTTAATTGACTTTTGTTCAGTCATATGCATGCGTGAGCATGTGCCAAGTCGATATAAATGAATTATTCAGAGGAGGATACCACAATGCCATACTTACTTATGAATAAAACAATGCAAGCAAACATCCATGACATGCTACTCATATTAATAAATTGGAGCTAAACATGAGAGATCATGAACTACTAGACTTTCTCAAATGACATATACCTCACATGAACCAACTAAGCATGCTCACATGGATGAGTATATGTACAAAAATGAAAACAAATAGAGTTCATACCAGCCTCTCACCACAATCCAATTGTCGTAGATCGTCATTATTGCCTTTCACTTGTGTAGCTTGGATAATATGAAATGAAAACCACGCTCCAGCCACCGAAGACCATTGAACTCATGATGAACTTTACAAACCAAAGAAGAACAACAAATATTTTTGGTGTTTTCAAATTAGAAACAAGAACAAAAGGAAACAAGCAAACAAAGCAAAATCTTTTTGGGTTTTCTTATAGCAAACTAGCAATACCAAATAAAGCGAAACAAATGCAAGAAACCAAAGCAAACAAATGATGAAGAGAAACAACAGAAATATTTTTGGTCTTTTTGTGTTTTGGGAAGGAAACAAAGCAAAAACAAGAAACGGCAAACTAGAAAAGTCACATAAACACAAAGCAGCAGAAATTCGTCAAACTTGACAGCAGTACAGTACCCGATTTTTAATAAATTCTTCCACTGCTCAAATCGAAAAGTGTTCAACTAATGAAAGTTAGATAACAACCTGGGGAACATGCAAAAAAAATTTCTTCGCAAAATACTGTTCTGGCTATTTTTGAGAATTTTTTTCATTAACAGTCCAGAATCTGTTTTCAGGCAGCACTTCCCCAAATATCATCTCCCTCTCTTCAGAAAACCACTCAAACAAACTAAACAAGTATATACAAGTATCCAGCAATCATAATATGCAAAGAATGAGTGATGCCGGTATACCTCCCCCCAAGCTTAGGCTTTTGGCCTAAGTGGAGTTCAACCCCAGCGAGGGTCGCTGTTCCTCGCCGGTGGATAATGCATGGCGTAGTCATAGTAAGGTTCCTGTGCAGAAGAAAAGCGTGGAGGCTCCACATATCCAACATGTTGATGCGAGGAACTTGCTGCATCGGATGATGAGTCAAGGTGTTCCTCGGCCTCCTCCGTGTTGCCTCTTGCATGATGGCCTCCTCCCTCTATGTGTGCATTCAGTGCACCTTCTGTGACTGACCAATACTCCCTGGAATCAAGGTTAAATAGAACAGGCGCAGGCAATCTTACTAGTTTCTCAGTTTTCTTAGTTATTCTCCAAACTTTCTTATAAAATGTCATCTTGTAAAACAGGCTACCCAAATTAGATGAAGCAGAAACAAATTCATGTTTAATCATAGAGACTATGTCAAGTTTTTCTATGGAAAGTTGAATATCAAGATGGTGAGGTTCTGTTATCACCAGATTTTGGACAAATCCAGAGGTGGGCCGTAAGAGAGATGGGCTTAGAGGACTACACGTGGAAGATCTCTGAAGCGGCCTTGCACGGAGAATTTGGGCTAGTTTGCCCGTGTATCTTTAATTATAGTAGGTTATATCTTAGATCAAGATTTAGAATTTGTATCGCACACGGTGGGATATTCCCACGTTAGAAAGTCCGCTGGACTATAAATATGTATCTAGGGTTTATGGAATAAACAACAACACAACGTTCACCCCAAAACAAACCAATCTCGGCGCATCGCCAACTCCTTCGTCTCGAGGGGTTCAATCGAGTAGCGACATGCTGCCTAGATCGCATCTTGCGATCTAGGCAGCACAAGCTCCACGTTGTTCATGCGTTGCCCGTACTGAAGCGTCTTTGATGGCGGGCAACGTAGTTATCATAGATGTGTTAGGGTTAGCATAGCTCTTCGTATAAACATGCTTACGTAGTGCAACCCTCGCATGTCTAGCCGCCCTCACGCCTATCTCGTGCGTGGGGCGGCACCCTGCTTGTTCATCATCTAGTAGATCTGATCCGTTACGATTGCTCCTTGCTCTGCAAGGATTAGTTTAATATCTGCAATAGTTAGGCCTTACGAAGGGGGGGAGGATCCAGCGGCACGTAGGGTGGCGTTCGCAAGTCCTAAACAGGATGTTCCGATGATTAACGTCACGTTGGTTGTGTGGCCTTGTTTAGGATCGGCTTACGAGCACCGTGCGTGGCCGCGAGGCCCAACCTGGAGTAGGATGATCCGATTATGCGGTGAAAACCCTAAATCGTCGTAGATCTCATTAGCTTTATTTTGATCAAGCAGGATCACCAAGTATTCGTGCACCCCGTACGGATCATGGGTGGATCGGCTCTTTGAGCCGATTCACAGGATAACCTGAGAGCCGATCGAGGCTCTTATTTAATGTTTACGTGTATGCCATGCAGGAACTAAGCGAGGCATCCCCATCACCTTCCTGACCAGGTATAGGTCAGGTGGCACGCCCTTGCACTTCGCATCGCCGCGTGTGACCGAGAGAAGAGCATTGCGGGCCGTCGCTCGGAGGGGTCTCACCAGCCGCAGCTCTAGGCTCTTCCCGGCTCTACCGTGTTGACAAGCCGCTGCCCGCCGGTGGGTTTTGGCGATCAACACATTCTCGGCACGCCGGTGGGACAATCATCTACATCAACCACATCGCCATCTACATCTGAGATGGCGGCGGACGGCACGCCGATCACCTACGAGGAGCTGCTCACCGAGCTCAAGAAGAAACATGACGAGATCAAGGCCACCCTCGAAGCCGACCTCATCGGCTCTTTCGCAGAACCCGTACCCATGGCATCGGATGGAAGGGGTTCTCACCTCAAGGTGCACTCGATGGGATAGATCTCTCGCCCGTCGGAGGAACGCACCGTGGCCCTACGGCAGGAGATCAACTACTTGGTGGCTCACTCGCTACACCGCCACTCGAAAACTTGGTCAACGTGTTGGAGCGTCTCGCTCTGCGCGCGTGATCCAGGAGATCATGAGCCACCAGTACTCGCCGTCAGGACCAGCTCTCGGGACGCACCAGGGAGAGTTGCCACTCCAGTCCCGTCCACCGCTGCCATATGCGTTGGCAGCACCAGCTGAAGTGCCGGCTACACCGGCATTCGTCGTCTACAAGATCGGTGGTGACCCTAGTGACTACCAATTCTTGGCTGAGGCGCCCAAGGAGATCCCTCAAGGATACGCGTGAACGTATGAGCCAGATAGTGGCAACTGGCCCCTCTCTAACCAGGCAACAACTTCAGGGACTCCGGCGCAAACAGAGGAACGTCGGCGACGTAGCTTGAGAAGCGGACGTGGCTAACTAAGTACGCCACCCCGACGAAACTCCGAGCCCAGCTCCTGCAGTTGGCTCGTAGCTGGAAAAGCAAACATGGCTGGCTAAGTACGCCACCCCGGCGAATCTTCGAGAATGCATCTCCTGCAGCCAAGACAAATGGCGGATCAGATCAGTACCATACCGAGAGACCAGTTCGGCATTATGCCGAAAAGGAGGGCAATCGGCTATTCCAAGCCGTACCCCGACGAGTACGAGATGATCCCGCTGCCACCTAAATATCGGCTCCCGACTTCTCCAAATTCGGTGGATCGGATGGCTCCAGCTCCATCGAGCACATCGGCCGATATTTGGCGCAACTAGGACCGGCTTCGGTGTCGGATCAGCTACGCGTGAGGCTCTTTTCACGGTCCCTCACAGGATCGGCTTTTGGATGGTATACCTCTTTGCCGACAAACTCCATCCAGTATTGGAAGCATTTGGAAGAACAGTTCAATACGCAATACCATTCAGAAGCTTCCGAGTCTAGCATTGCCGATCTAGCACAACTACGTCAGAAGCGCGGAGAAACGGTGACAGAGTACATCCAGCGCTTCAGAATCTTAGGAACCGATGTTATTCGGTTCGTATAACTGAAAAGGAAGCGATCGAATTGGCGTAGCTGGCCTTACAACACAGCTCAAGGACATGGCCTCCCAAGCAGATTATCCCTCGCCGGCGCACATGGTTCGTAAACTATCGAGCATATGAACAGCGCCACCCAGACCTGTACCAAGACAAGTTCAAGCGTGCAGTAGTCATGGTCGATACAGAGGAAGGTGAAGTGCCTGCGGGAGACCAAGAAGTAGCAGTGGCTGAGTGGACTCGGGGAGGAACCCCCGTATCCTGCAAATGGGTAAAGCCACCAGGGCCTCCCAGGGGATTTGATTTTGACGTGACCAAGACTGAACAAATCTTCGACCTCCTGCTTAAGGAGAAACAGTTGACGATTCCTGAAGGTCTCAAGTTCCCTACGGCGCAAGAGCTAAACGGAAAGCCGTACTGCAAATTCCACAACTCGCTTTCCCATGCCACCAACGACTGCAGGGTGTGGCGTCAGCACATCCAAGCGGCGATAGAGAAGGGGCGTTTAATTTTCAACCAGTACGCCATGAAGGTAGACACCCAGCCCTTCCCCGCCGTTAACATGGTAGAAGTCATCTACCCCGGAGACTGCCAGCCAGGTCCCACGCTCAGCATCAACATGGTAGGGCCTGGGAACCACTCTGGCAAAGATGGAGATGAGGGCAGCTGCTCTCATAGCAAGGACACAGAAGAGGCCGCTCCACGCGATCGGCTCCATCATGATGGCAAGCGCTACGTCACGGGGGGAGAAGTGAAGAACATAAGATATCAGCGACCTCTCTCTGATCACCTCCTCAACAAATATGTGAGTCAGCATGACCAACGCCGACGGTCCAACTATGATGATGAAGGATATCGTCTGGCTAGAGAAGCCAGAAGACATCGTCGGCAGGATCGCGATGAGGAGGAGCACGAGCGCCGTGCCACGGACAGGCCAAGGGAGCAAGATGACAACGCCAGACACTGGAACTGCCCTTTCTTCAGACACTGCTGGGATTCAGGAATGAGCCGATTGCCCACAATCGGCAATTGCCCAGAATGCAACAAGAAGAAGAAGGAGGCAGCCAACGTGTCTGTGTTTGAGCGCTTAGGGCCTCTCCCACCACCAAGCAAACGCGCTGAGTCACCTCGTTGGGCAGATCTTGAGGATTCAGAAGACGAGGGACTAGAAGAAGAAGAAGACAGGTACCACCGTCCAAGGTGGTGCCCTGACGGACTCAGCCGTTCACAGAAACGCAGGGTTCAGCGGTTGCGCGGCCTGGAGGAAGCCGAAAGGTTATACTTGCATACGCTAAGGAAGGCACGGCCTGATCTGGCTGCGAAGATTCAGCGAGCCCTGGATGAAGAGGGTCGTCCACGGAGAATGGAGTGGCGTCCCAAGCAAAAGAAAGCCGGTGATGAAACATCGGCTGGCACAAACATGGTGCTTGTCTTGCCGACAGAGTTTAATGCTCCACGATTATACGATGCACTCAAGGTGGACGACAGTAGGCGCATCAAGTCAGAGGTTGGGTTGGTTTTATCCAGCCTAACTGAGTAGCAAGATTAAACCAATGAGCAAACCGGGTGAGGCTGATCCTTGCGATCGGCCCCAAAAAAAAAGTTTATGGAGGGACATTACAAAACCTTCATCGAGCAAGCAATGTGGAGGCCGATTCCAGCAATCGGCCAAAATTATCTTCTGCACATATTCTGTTTATGGTCAGCAACGATCTAGTGGGCAGCGGCCACGTCGGCAGATGAAAGTCAGCATGAATCTTTGCGAAGTCGACGTGCAAGTGCAGTGCCCTGACTTACCAAGAAAGCCGATATCTGCAATCATTTGGCAGATTCGGCTCGGGGGGCATGTAGTCAGATGAACATGTGCAGATAAACATGTGCAGACATGCGTGCGGAGAATATTGGGGGCCGATTAAGAAAAATCGGCCAAACGAAAAAAAAAAAAAAAACAAACAACACAAAAGTTTAGCCGATGCAGATACGTGGCCATCGACTCAAGAGGTACAGCTACAGCTGTTATGAGCAGAAAGGGTCAACGGAGCAGGAAGTGAGTCACGAAAAGAGACTCTAATGGAAGAGCTCCTCAATTGAGTGGCTTGATAACTTCGATTTTCTCTTCAAGAACCTCTGGTTTCCTCTTTGCGAGCAATGTGCAGATCAGGTTAAGGATGGGTTACATCAGATCCACCACAGGGGAAGAGCCGATCTGACTTGCGAAGCGCGAAAGTGGACTGAAGAAGCTCGGGGGGTAGCTCACCCTGAAGGTTCTCTGCTCTGGAGAGCCGATTTTGCTGAAATCGGCTGGTTCCGCGTCATGACTTGGAAACCGATGGTGACACATTTGGTTAGTCCACTGATATGCTCGCCTTGATAAAGGCTCGGGGGGCAACTGATGGCGCAGAATTTGCCGTTCTTAAGAAGCCGATTGAGATTTCATCAGGCTGAAAACACAATGGTATCGACTTCAGGATCAAGTCATTTTCGGCAGTAATTCTGGTTCTCTCGTGAGAATGTCGATTTGCCTAGTTGTCCGCCAGAATTCAAAGGGGTGGGGCATTAAGTTACCGGTGCGTTGTCATCGGCTTGGTGGCCATTGGCTAAGTGACGATCGGTGGGGTCAGCAGAAGAGAGAATCGGCTCAATCAAACTCAGAAGAAATCGGCAGAATTAAGATTGGGGAGGAGTTCTTCAACGATAAACCAGATTTCTTACATAGAAGAGCTGATTGCTCTCAAAAGGAAGTACTAAGGGGATACATTGCCCCGTCTACTGTTGCTGATCCTATTCTAGAGGTCCTATTCTACGGGCCGTCACTGCCCTCGTCGTCACCGTCGTCAGCGCTGTCAGCGCTGCTCCCGGCGAGCTCGTCGTCGCTGCTGTAGCGGCCGCCGGCAGGACCTTCGTTGTCCTCGTCCTCCACGTCGTCGTCGTCGTCGTCGCTATCATAATCACTGAGATTCCCTGGCCAGGGGCAATGGCGCTTGGCCGGCGGCTCGTCGGAGAGGCTGTCGTCGTCGTCCTCCTCTTCCTCTCCCTCCTCCTTCACTTCGGGGGAGGTAAAGTCATCCCAGGAGAAGCGATCGTCATCGCTCTCCTCTTCCGATTCCCCGTTGGCGAGGAAGCGGAGGTCGCTCTCCCCGTCCGTCGAGGATTGGTCGTCCTCGGACCAAATGGAGAAGTCATGGTCTGACTCCTCCCCAGCCTCAATGGCGCGGCGGATGTTGGCCGCATGGACTTCTTGTGGGCTCGGTGTTGGCATCGGCTCGGGAGAAGAGGACTCGAAGGAAAGTCCCGACGAGGCAGAGGAAGAAGAGGACATGGTGCGCAGAAAGTTTTTTTTTTGGAGTGCCGATGGCTGGAACAGAGGAAGAGGATAAAGATGACTATTTAGTCGGCACGGTTAAATAATGAGAAACCTGGTGGGAATTACTGCCATCACAGTTTCCGAAGGGGTAATGTCAGAGCTGTCAAATTTTGCAGAGAAGCTGAAAGGACAGGGCATAATGATGACGGAGGCTGCAAATGGCTCTGTCCTGCCACGACATGACCCTTCGAAAGGAAAATATAATGATTTTGGAAAAATTATTTCCAAAACCAGGGGGGCATGTGTTATCACCAGATTTTGGACAAATCCAGAGGTGGGCCGTAAGAGAGATGGGCTTAGAGGACTACACGTGGAAGATCTCTGAAGCGGCCTTGCACGGAGAATTTGGGCTAGTTTGCCCGTGTATCTTTAATTATAGTAGGTTATATCTTAGATCAAGATTTAGAATTTGTATCGCACACGGTGGGATATTCCCACGTTAGAAAGTCCGCTGGACTATAAATATGTATCTAGGGTTTATGGAATAAACAACAACACAACGTTCACCCCAAAACAAACCAATCTCGGCGCATCGCCAACTCCTTCGTCTCGAGGGTTTCAATCAGGTAAGCGACATGCTGCCTAGATCGCATCTTGCGATCTAGGCAGCACAAGCTCCACGTTGTTCAGGCGTTGCCCGTACTGAAGCGTCTTTGATGGCGGGCAACGTAGTTATCATAGATGTGTTAGGGTTAGCATAGCTCTTCGTATAAACATGCTTACGTAGTGCAACCCTCGCATGTCTAGCCGCCCTCACGCCTATCTCAGGCGTGGGGCGGCACCCTACTGTTCATCATCTAGTAGATCTGATCCGTTACGATTGCTCCTTGCTCTGCAAGGATTAGTTTAATATCTGCAATAGTTAGGCCTTACGAAGGGGGGGAGGATCCAGCGGCACGTAGGGTGGCGTTCGCAAGTCCTAAACAGGATGTTCCGATGATTAACGTCACGTTGGTTGTGTGGCCTTGTTTAGGATCGGCTTACGAGCACCGTGCGTGGCCGCGAGGCCCAACCTGGAGTAGGATGATCCGATTATGCGGTGAAAACCCTAAATCGTCGTAGATCTCATTAGCTTTATTTTGATCAAGCAGGATCACCAAGTATTCGTGCACCCCGTACGGATCATGGGTGGATCGGCTCTTTGAGCCGATTCACAGGATAACCTGAGAGCCGATCGAGGCTCTTATTTAATGTTTACGTGTATGCCATGCAGGAACTAAGCGAGGCATCCCCATCACCTTCCTGACCAGGTATAGGTCAGGTGGCACGCCCTTGCACTTCGCATCGCCGCGTGTGACCAGAAGAGCATTGCGGGCCGTCGCTCGGAGGGGTCTCAGCCAGCCGCAGCTCTAGGCTCTTCCCGGCTCTACCGTGTTGACAAGCCGCTGCCCGCCGGTGGGTTTTGGCGATCAACAGGTTCTACATTATGCAAAGCTAGCAAACGAGAGGCGATGAGACCTCCACAAATTCCACCTTTCTCACGGTTAGTACCAAGTCTATAAGCTATCAATGCCCCCAAATTATAAGTCTTACTACCTTGCAGTGCAGCAGCTAGAAAAGCTAAATCTTGGATAGATAGTTTACCACCACTTTTTCTAGCAAGAACGCATTTAGTAATGAAATAAGCAAAGTAGCGGATAGCTGGGAGTTGAATGCTAGTAATTTTACCACCATCCTCTGAGAAACTCCTTCCATGACAAATCATCTCGAATAGGCTTAGGAGCTCTCGCGGCGATCCCCGTATCTTCTCGCATGATCCCCATTGCGGTACTCCAATTGCTGTACAAAAATCATTGAATGGCAAGTTGACAGTTTTATTATAAATCTTATACTAAACCATGGGGTTAGATCGTGACCAATTGAACTGGAAGTCCTGCACAACAGACATAGTCAATTTTGCATATTGGCATGGTTCTCCATCAACAAAACCATTCAACCCTGCACGAGAAATTAGACTCTGAACATCTTCCAGTATTCCTGCGCTTCTCATGAAATCTGTGCACGGGTAGTAAGAGGGGTATACTCCCTCTTCGCGGTTCACTCTCATGACTTGTTGCACCTCCAATTCTTGTTGGTTTAGTTGATATCTATTCCACTCCATTTTCTGAAATTTTTCAACAAACAATATAAAACTTGATTTGGTGACATATAATCAAAGGGAACTACTATAGGAACTTGCTAGAGTACTAATCATGCATCAAAACTAGTTTATACAACTTAGAACAAGCATGCAAGCTCACTAAACATGTTACCTACAGCAGCAAAATATTCAAGATATACTCAACCAAACAAAATTCTACTTGGATAATCGGAGGAGTCACATACCGGAGAGCAAATGTGCCAAATTTCAGACAGAAATCTGGGCTGAGCAAAGAGATCGAAAAATCCCGAGCTCTTGAGCAAAAACGCGAGTGAGAGAAAGCTGGTGCGAGTTTTTTCGGGAGAGAGAAGAGTCTGGGAGAAAGAGATGAAGTAGTGGGGCAAGGAGGGGCCCACACCACAGGGTGGCGCGCCCCCCTCCTTGGCCGCGCCGGCTGGTGGTGTGGCACCCTGGGGTGCCCCACAGGTCATCCTCTGGTGCTCCCAGGTGCATTTTCGAAAAATAGGACCAACGGTATAATTTTTGTGAATTTTTGAAAACTTTGAAAAATGCACATTTCTGGGTATTAAGTTTATTATTACTGGCCAGGAAAAAATTTGAAATCTCTAATTAACTAAGGAACTTTGCAAATCAAGAAGTGCTACAGCAAATAAAACAAGTGGAGGAAGAAAGAGATGTTGTTTACCTCCCCTATGCATACAAAAGGTATTTGTTAACAAGGTTGATCAAGTCTTGCCACCAAATAAATTTTACATAGCATATGAAAAAATAAACCTCAAATCAATCATGTTACCTTGAATTGTATCGATATGGATCCAATCATAAGATTTTGATAACCTTCTTTAGGCTCATATATAGGACAATCAATAGTTCCAATTTTGATAGTTCTCACATTAGAAATAGTATTGACTCCACATACTTTATCAATCTTCTTGTGGAAATAGACGGTATGCTCCTTATCATCAACATTAAAAGTAACCTTTCCTTTATTGCAATCAATAACAGCCCCTGCGGTGTTAAGAAAAGGTCTCCCAAGAATAATAGACATATTATCATCTTCAGGCATTTCCAACACAACGAAATCAGTTAATATCAAGCAGTTATTAGTAACTTGAACAGGAACATCCTCACATATACCAACAGGAATAGCAGTAGATTTATCAGCCATTTGCAAAGATATATCAGTAGGTATCAACTTTTCTAAATAAAGTCTCTTATAAAGAGAAAAAGGCATAACACTAACACCGGCTCCCAAGTCACATAGAGCAGTTTTAACATAATTATTCTTAATAGAACAAGGAATAGTAGGTATACCTGGGTCGCCCAACTTCTTTGGAACCTTGCCATTGAAAGAGTAATTAGCAAGCATAGTGGAAATCTCCTCATTGGGGATTTTCCTTTTGTTAGTAACAATATCTTTCATATACTTTGAATAAGGAGGCAATTTAATAGCATCAGTCAAAGGGATTTGCAAGAATAAAGGTTTCATCCAATCACAAAATTTATTATAGTGTTCTTCTTCCTTTGATTTTAGTTTCTTAGCAGGAAAAGGCATTTGCTTTTGTACCCAAGGTTCCCTTTCATTACCATGTTTCTTAGCAATAAAATCTTCTTTAGTATACTTTTTATTTTTAGCATGCTTTTCAGGTTCATCTTCAACCTCTTCTTTATCAGAAGCATCATTCTTATCATTATTATTATCATTATCATGTTCATTACCACTTTCAGTTTCAGCATCAGAAATAGAAATACTATTAGTATCATTAACAGGTTCAGAGGATTCTACAACATTTTTATGTTTCTTCTTCTTTTTCTTCTTAGAATGAGCACTAGGTTCAATTCGTTGAGAATCTTGTTCAATTCTTTTGGGATGCCCTTCAGGATATAGAGGATCCTGGGTAGAGACACCACCTCTAGTTGTTACTTCATAAGCATGTTTCTCTTTAGAATTATTATTTAGCAAGTCATTTTGCACTTTAGTGAGTTGATCAATTTGAGTTTGAATCATTTGAAAATGTTTAACAAGCATCTTAACATCATTGGAGGTTCTCTCCACAATATCATGCAAATTGCTAATAGCTTGATAATTTTCCATTAGATGATTCTCTACTCTCATATTAAAATTTTCTTGCTTAACAATATAATTATCAAACTCATGTAAGCATTGCGCAGGAGGTTTTGAATACGGAATATCTTCCCTAGTAAAGCGTTGAAGGGAGTTTACCTCAATCATGGATGAAGGGGGAATTATCTCACATATATCCTCTATGGGAGGTAGATTCTTCACATCTTCGGATTTAATACCTTTCTCCTTGAGAGACTTCTTAGCTTCCCTCATATCTTCATCATTCAATTCAATTAAACCCCTCTTCTTCAATATTGGTGTTGGAGTTGGTTGATACGTCTCCGACGTATCGATAATTTCTTATGTTCCATGCCACATTATTGATGATATCTACATGTTTTATGCACACTTTATGTCATATTTGTGCATTTTCTGGAACTAACCTATTAACAAGATGCCGAAGTGCCAGTTGCTGTTTTTCTGCTGTTTTTTGTTTCAGAAATCCTAGTAAGGAAATATTCTCGGAATTGGACGAAATCAACGCCCAGGGTCCTATTTTTCCACGAAGCTTCGAGAAGACCGAAGAGTCAACGAAATGGGGCCACGAGGCGGCCAGATGATAGGGCGGCGCGGCCCAAGCCCAGGCCGCGCCACCCTGTCATCTGGGCCCCTCGTGACGCCCCTTGACCTGCCCTTCCGCCTACAAATAGCCTTCGTTGCGAAACCCCCAGTACCGAGAGCCACGATACGGAAAACCTTCCAGAGACGCCGCCGCCGCCAATCCCATCTCGGGGGATTCAGGAGATCGCCTCCGGCACCCTCCCGGAGAGGGGAATCATCTCCCGGAGGACTCTACGCCGCCATGGTCGCCTCCGGAGTGATGTGTGAGTAGTCTACCCCTGGACTATGGGTCCATAGCAGTAGCTAGATGGTTGTCTTCTCCCCATTATGCTTAATTGTCGGGTCTTGTGAGCTACCGAACATGATCAAGATCATCTATCTGTAATTCTATATGTTGTGTTTGTTGGGATCCGATGAATAGAGAATACCATGTTATGTTGATTATCAATTTATATCCATGTGTTGTTTATGATCTTGCATCCTCTCCGTTATTAGTAGAGGCTCTGGCCAAGTTTTTACTCTTAACTCCAAGAGAGGGTATTTATGCTCGATAGTGGGTTCATGTCTCCGTGAATCTGGGGAAGTGACAGAAATCTCTAAGATTATGGATGTGCTGTTGCCACTAGGGATAAAACATTGATGCTATGTCCGAGGATGTAGTTATTGATTACATTACGCGCAATACTTAATGCAATTGTCTGTTGTTAGCAACTTAATACTGGAGGGGGTTCGGATGATAACCTGAAGGTGGACTTTTTAGGCATAGATGCATGCTGGATAGCGGTCTATGTACTTTGTCGTAATGCCCAATTAAATCTCACTATACTCATCATAATATGTATGTGCATGGTCATGCCCTCTTTATTTCTCAATTGCCCAACTGTAATTTGTTCACCCAACATGCTGTTTATCTTATGGGAGAGACACCTCTAGTGAACTGTGGACCCCGGTCCAATTCTCTATACTGAAATACAATCTCTTTGCCAATCTTTGTTCTCTTGTTTTACGCAAACAATCATCTTCCACACTATACATCTAATCCTTTGTTACAGCAAGCCGGTGAGATTGACAACCTCGCTGTTTCGTTGGGGCAAAGTACTTGGTTTGTGTTGTGCAGGTTCCACGTTGGCGCCGGAATCCCTGGTGTTGCGCCGCACTACATCTCGCCGCCATCAACCTTCAACGTGCTTGTTGGCTCCTACTGGTTCGATAAACCTTGGTTTCATACTGAGGGAAAACTTGCCGCTGTACGCATCACACCTTCCTCTTGGGGTTCCCAACGGACGCGTGGTGTACGCGTATCAAGCTCTTTTTCTGGCGCCGTTGCCGGGGAGATCAAGACACGCTGCAAGGGGAGTCTCCACATCGCAATCTCTTTACTTTGTTTTTGTCTTGCTTAGTTTTATTTACTACTTTGTTTGCTGCACTAAATCAAAATACAAAAAAATTAGTTGCTACTTTTACTTTATTTGCTATCTTGTTTGCTATATCAAAAACACAAAAAAAAATTAGTTACTTGCATTTACTTTATCTAGTTTGCTTTATTTACTACTGCTAAAATGGGTACTCCTGAAAATACTAAGTTGTGTGACTTCACAACCACAAATAATAATAATTTCTTATGCACACCTATTGCTCCACCTGCTACTGACAGAATTCTTTGAAATTAAACACCTTTCTTTTGAATCTTGTTATGCGAGAGCAATTTTAAGTGTTAGTTCTGATGATGCTGCTGCCCATCTTAATAATTTTGTTGAACTATGTGAAATGCAAAAGTATAAAGATGTAGATGGTGACATTATAAAATTAAAATTGTTCCCTTTCTCATTAAGAGGAAGGCTAAAGATTGGTTGCTATCTCTGCCTAAGAATAGTATTGATTCATGGACTAATGCAAGGATGCTTTTATTGGTAGATATTATCCCCCTGCTAAAATTATATCTTTGAGGAGTAGCATAATGAATTTTAAACAATTGGATACTGAGCATGTTGCACAAGCATGGGAAAGAATGAAATCTTTGGTTAAAAATTGCCCAACCCATGGACTGACTACTTGGATGATCATCCAAACCTTTTATGCAGGACTGAATTTTTCTTCGCGGAACCTATTGGATTCAGCTGCTGGAGGTACCTTTATGTCCATCACTCTTGGTGAAGCAACAAAGCTTCTTGATAATATGATGATCAATTACTCTGAATGGCACACGGAAAGAGCTCCACAAGGTAAGAAGGTAAATTCTGTCGAAGAAACCTCTTCCTTGAGTGATAAGATTGATGCTATTATGTCTATGCTTGTGAATGATAGGACAAATGTCGATCCTAATAATGTTCCGTTAGCTTCATTGGTTGCACAAGAAGAACATGTTGATGTCAACTTCATTAAAAATAATAATTTCAACAACAATGCTTACCGGAACAATTCTAGTAACAACTATAGGCCATATCCTTATAATAATGGCAACGGCTATGGTAATTCTTATGGGAATTCTTACAACAATAATAGGAACACACCCCCTGGACTTGAATCCATGCTTAAAGAATTTATTAGTACACAAACTGCTTTTAACAAATCTGTTGAAGAAAAGCTTGGGAAAATTGATATACTTGCTTCTAAAGTCGATAGTCTTGCTGCTGATGTTGATCTTTTGAAATCGAAAGTTATGCCTAATGAAAATCATCATAATAAATTTTTTACTACAGCAAATGCCATCCAAGTTATAATTAATGAGAATATAAGATTGATGGCCGAATTGCGTGCTAGGTGGGAAAGAGAAGAAAATGAAAAAGAAGATAATATAGCTAAAGTTTGGACTATTACCACCACTAGTAATGCTAATGCTACACATGTTGCTGCACCTCCTACCATTAATGGTAAAATAATTGGTGTTGGCAATGTTTCCACTTCTAATGCAAAGCGCGAGAAACTGCACTAAAGCGCTAAAGAAAGCTAAACTGCCTGTGATAAAGCTGCTGAAATTTTTTCCAACATTGGGGATGATGATCCCATTGCTTTAGATTATAATGGTTTGAATTTTGATGATTGCCACATCTCTGAAGTTATAAAGTTCTTACAAAAACTTGCTAAAAGTCCTAATGCTAGTGCTATAAATTTGGCTTTCACGAAACATATTACAAATGCTCTCATAAAAGCTAGAGAAGAGAAATTAGAACGCGAAGCTTCTATTCCTAGAAAGCTAGAGGATGGTTGGGAGCCCATCATTAAGATGAAGGTCAAAGATTTTGATTGTAATGCTTTATGTGATCTTGGTGCAAGTATTTCTGTTATGCCTAAGAAAATTTATAATATGCTTGACTTGCCACCGCTGAAAAATTGTTATTTGGATGTTAATCTTGCTGATCATTCTACAAAGAAACCTTTGGGGAAAGTTGATAATGTTCGCATTACCGTTAACAATTACCTTGTCCCCGTTGATTTTGTTGTCTTGGATATTGAATGCAATGCATCTTGTCCCATTATTTTGGGAAGACCTTTTCTTCGAACTGTTGGTGCTATCATTGATATGAAGGAAGGTAATATTAAATATCAATTTCCTCTCAAGAAAGGTATGGAACAATTCCCTAGAAAGAGAATGAAGTTACCTTATGATTCTATCATTAGAACAAATTATGATGTTGACACTTCGTCTCTTGATAATACTTGATACACACTTTCTGCGCCAAGCTGAAAGGCGTTAAAGAAAAGCGCTTATGGGAGACAACCCATGTTTTTACTACAGTACTTTGTTTTTATTTTGTGTCTTGGAAGTTGTTTACTACTGTAGCAACCTCTCCTTATCTTAGTTTAGTGTTTTGTTGTGCCAAGTAAAGTCGTTGATAGTAAGGTTCATACTAGATTTAGATTACTGCGCAGAAATAGATTTCTTTGCTGTCACGAATCTGGGAAAAATTCTCTGTAGGTAATTCAGAAAATTATGCCTATTTACGTGAGTGATCCTCAGATATGTACGCAACTTTCATTCAATTTGAGCATTTTCATTTGAGCAAGTCTGGTGCCACAATAAAATTCGTCAATACGAATTGTTCTGTTTTTGACAGATTCTGCCTTTTATTTCGCATTGCCTGTTTTGATATGTTCGATGGATATTTCGATTCCATTGACTTTCAGTAGCTTTGTGCAATGTCCAGAAGTGTTAAGAATGATTATGTCACCTCTGAACATGTATATTTTGATTGTACACTAACCCTCTAATGAGTTGTTTTGAGTTTGGTGTGGAGGAAGTTTTCAAGGATCAAGAGAGGGAGATGATACAACATGATCAAGGAGAGTGAAAGCTCTAAGCTTGGGGATGCCCCGGTGGTTCACCCCTGCATATATCAAGAAGACTCAAGCGTCTAAGCTTGGGGATGCCCAAGGCATCCCCTTCTTCATCGACAACATTATCAGGTTCCTCCCCTGAAACTATATTTTTATTCCATCACATCTTGTGTACTTTGCTTGGAGCGTCGGTTTGTTTTTGTTTTTGTTTTGTTTGAATAAAATGGATCCTAGCATTCTTTGTGTGGGAGAGAGACACGCTCCGCTGTTCATATGGACAAGTATGTCCTTAGGCTCTACTCATAATATTCATGGCGAAGTTTCTTCTTCGTTAAATTGTTATATGGTTGGAATTGGAAAATGATACATGTAGTAATTGCTAAAATGTCTTGGATAATGTGATACTTGGCAATTGTTGTGCTCATGTTTAAGCTCTTGCATCATATGCTTTGCACCTATTAATGAAGAAATACATAGAGCTTGCTAAAATTTGGTTTGCATATTTGGTCTCTCTAAGGTCTAGATAATTTCTAGTATTGAGTTTGAACAACAAGGAAGACGGTGTAGAGTCTTATAATGTTTACAATATGTCTTTTATGTGAGTTTTGCTGCACCGCTTCATCCTTGTGTTTGTTTCAAATAGCCTTGCTAGCCTAAACCTTGTATCGAGAGGGAATACTTCTCATACATCCAAAATACTTGAGCCAACCACTATGCCATTTGTGTCCACCATACCTACCTACTACATGGTATTTCTCCGCCATTCCAAAGTAAATTGCTTGAGTGCTACCTTTAAATTTCCATTCTTCACCTTTACAATATATAGCTCATGGGACAAATAGCTTAAAAACTATTGTGGTATTGAATATGTACTTATGCACTTTATCTCTTATTAAGTTGCTCGTTGTGCGATAACCATGTTCCTGGGGACGCCATCAACTACTCTTTGTTGAACATCATGTGAGTTGCTATGCATGTTCGTCTTGTCTGAAGTAAGGGCGATTTACCACCTTATGGTTAGAGCATGCATATTGTTAGAGAAAAACATTGGGCCGCTAACTAAAGCCATGATTCATGATGGAAGTTTCAGTTTTGGACATATATCCTCAATCTCAAATGAGAAAATTAATTGTTGCTACATGCTTATGCATAAAAGAGGAGTCCATTATCTGTTGTCTATGTTGTCCCGGTATGGATGTCTAAGTTGAGAATAATCAATAGCGAGAAATCCAATGCGAGCTTTCTCCTTAGACCTTTGTACAGGCGGCATAGAGGTACCCCTTTGTGACACTTGGTTAAAACATGTGCATTGTGATAATCCCGGTAATCCAAGCTAATTAGGACAAGGTGCGGGCACTATTAGTATACTATGCATGAGGCTTGCAACTTGTAAGATATAATTTACATGATACATATGCTTTATTACTACAGTTGACAAAATTGTTTCTTGTTTTCAAAATCAAAGCTCTAGCACAAATATAGCAATCGATGCTTTCCTCTTTGAAGGACCATTCTTTTACTTTTATTGTTGAGTCAGTTCACCTATTTCTCTCCATCTCAAGAAGCAAACACTTGTGTGAACTGTGCATTGATTCCTACATACTTGCATATTGCACTTGTTATATTACTTTACATTGACAATATCCATGAGATATACATGTTATAAGTTGAAAGCCACCGCTGAAACTTAATCTTCCTTTGTGTTGCTTCAACGCTTCTACTTTGAATTATTGCTTTATGAGTTAACTCTTATGCAAGACTTATTGATGCTTGTCTTTAAGTACTATTCATGAAAAGTCTTTGCTATATGATTCATTTGTTTACTCATGTCATATACATTGTTTTGATCGCTGCATTCACTACATATGCTTTACAATAGTATGATCAAGGTTACGATGGCATGTCACTCCAGAAATTATCTTTGTTTATCGTTTACCTGCTCGGGACGAGCAGGAACTAAGCTTGGGGATGCTGATACGTCTCCGACGTATCGATAATTTCTTATGTTCCATGCCACATTATTGATGATATCTACATGTTTTATGCACACTTTATGTCATATTTGTGCATTTTCTGGAACTAACCTATTAACAAGATGCCGAAGTGCCAGTTGCTGTTTTTCTGCTGTTTTTGGTTTCAGAAATCCTAGTAAGGAAATATTCTCGGGATTGGACGAAATCAACGCCCAGGGTCCTATTTTGCCACGAAGCTTCCAGAAGACCGAAGAGTCAACGAAGTGGGGCCACGAGGCGGCCAGATGATAGGGTGGCACGGCCCAAGCCCTGGCCGCGCCACCCTGTCATCTGGGCCCCTCGTGACGCCCCTTGACCTGCCCTTCCGCCTACAAATAGCCTTCGTCGCGAAACCCCCAGTACCGAGAGCCACGATACGGAAAACCTTCCAGAGACGCCGCCGCCGCCAATCCCATCTCGGGGGATTCAGGAGATCGCCTCCGGCACCCTGCCGGTGAGGGGAGTCATCTCCCGGAGGACTCTACGCCGCCATGGTCGCCTCCGGAGTGATGTGTGAGTAGTCTACCCCTGGACTATGGGTCCATAGCAGTAGCTAGATGGTTGTCTTCTCCCCATTATGCTTAATTGTCGGGTCTTGTGAGCTACCGAACATGATCAAGATCATCTATCTGTAATTCTATATGTTGTGTTTGTTGGGATCCGATGAATAGAGAATACCATGTTATGTTGATTATCAATTTATATCCATGTGTTGTTTATGATCTTGCATGCTCTTCGTTATTAGTAGAGGCTCTGGCCAAGTTTTTACTCTTAACTCCAAGAGGGAGTATTTATGCTCGATAGTGGGTTCATGTCTCCGTGAATGCAGGGAAGTGGACGTAAATCTCTAAGATTATGGATGTCTTTGTTGCCACTAGGGATAAAACATTGATGCTATGTCCGAGGATGTAGTTATTGATTACATTACGCGCAATACTTAATGCAATTGTCTGTTGTTAGCAACTTAATACTGGAGGGGGTTCGGATGATAACCTGAAGGTGGACTTTTTAGGCATAGATGCATGCTGGATAGCGGTCTATGTACTTTGTCGTAATGCCCAATTAAATCTCACTATACTCATCATAATATGTATGTGCATGGTCATGCCCTCTTTATTTGTCAATTGCCCAACTGTAATTTGTTCACCCAACATGCTGTTTATCTTATGGGAGAGACACCTCTAGTGAACTGTGGACCTCGGTCCAATTCTCTATACTGAAATACAATCTACTACAATACTGTTCTACTATTTTCTGCAAACAATCATCTTCCACACTATACATCTAATCTTTTGTTACAACAAGCCGGTGAGATTGACAACCTCGCTGTTTCGTTGGGGCAAAGTACTTGGTTTGTGTTGTGCAGGTTCCACGTTGGCGCCGGAATCCCTGGTGTTGCGCCGCACTACATCTCGCCGCCATCAACGTTCAACGTGCTTCTTGGCTCCTACTGGTTCGATAAACCTTGGTCTCATACTGAGGGAAAACTTGCCGCTGTACGCATCACACCTTCCTCTTGGGGTTCCCAACGGACGCGTGCTGTACGCGTATCATTGGTTCAGGTGTATTCCAATCATCATGATTCCGGCTTATTCTAGCCAATAATTCTTCAGCTTCGTCTGGAGTTCTTTTCCTGAAAACACAACCAGCACAACTATCCAAATAAGCTCTAGATTCAATGGTTAGTCCACTATAAAATATATCAAGTAGATCATTCTTTTCTAAATCATGTCCAGGTCGAGCTCTGATAAGAGAACAAAATCTTGCCCATGCCGCATGCAATTTCTCTTCATCTCCCTGGTCAAACATATAAATTCTCTGTAAAGCAGCATGTTGAGCACTAGCAGGAAAGTATTTTCGAAAGAAAACATCACGCAAATCAGCTGGACTTTTAATAGAACCAGGAGACAAATTATTATACCAAGTTTTAGCATCATCCTTTAATGAGAAAGGAAAAATTTTAATGACAAAGTAAGTACGCATCTTGTCATCATTAGAAAACAAGCTACTCATAGAAGAAAGTTCATTCATGTGTTCTACAGCACTTTCTTTTTCAGTACCACAAAAGGGTGCTTTCTCTACAATAGCTATATGAGATAGATCAAGAGAAAAATCATAATCTTTATCCTTAATGCATATAGGAGATGTGGCAAATTCAGGATCAGGAGATAGCTTATGTCTAACGATTATATTGTGTAAGAAACTTTTTAATGTTTCTTGCATCAGCGATAACATTGCATCTATTAATAAGATCATCATTAAGCTCCACATAATCTTCATCAGGATCATCACTAGAATAATCAAGTTCAGGTGAACTAACAGGTGTAGTGGCATTTTCATTAGGAGTTTCAGCATTTTCAATTTGTCTAGACCTAGCAATTGTAGCATCTAGAAAGGATCCCAGTGAACCACTATCATCAAGCACAGCAGAAACATTATCAATATTATGAGAGTTTTCAGATTCAGCAGACGTACCAGCTTGTGGTGGTGAAACAAGTTGACTTATCACAGATGGTGAATCAAGTGTAGCAGAGGTACTCAGAGTTGTACCTTTTCTTGTAGTGGATGGTAATATGGCGACTTTAGAATCGCGAGCTTTACCCATGATGGAGAATTTGCAGCGAACAATATCAATCCAAGTGAACTTCCAAATAAAGCTATGCTCCCCGGCAACGAGCGCCGAGAAAACAGTCTTGATGACCCACAAGTATAGGGGATCGCAGCAGTCTTCGCGGGTAGTATAACCCAATTTATTGATTCGACACAAGGGGAGACAAAGAATACTTGGAGGCCTTAACAGCGGAGTTGTCAATTCAGCTGCACCTGGAAACAGACTTGCTAGCAAGAGTTTATCAGTAGTAACAGTTTATAAGCGATGGCAGTAGTGAAATAACGACGATGGAACAGAGACAGCAGTAGTGATTATAGTAAACAACAGGATTAAAATACTGTAGGCACGGGGACGGATGACGGGTGTTGCATGGATGAGAGAAACTCATGTAACAATCATAGCAGGGCATTTGCAGATAATAATAAAACGGTGTCCAAGTACAAAGTAATCAATAGGCATGTGTTTCAATTATAGTCGTACGTGCTCGCAATGAGAAACTTGCACAACATCTTTTGTCCTACCAGCCGGTGGCAGCCGGGCCTCAAGGGAATCTACTGGATATTAAGGTACTCCTTTTAATAGAGTACCGGAGCAAAGCATTAACACTCCGTGAACACATGTGATCCTCACGTCACTACCATCCCCTCCGGTTGTCCCGATTCTTGTCACTTCGGGGCCATTGGTTCCGGACAGCGACATGTGTATACAACTTGCAGGTAAGACCATAAACAATGAATATCTTGATGAAACAATAACATGTTCAGATCTGAGATCATGGCACTCGGGCCCTAGTGACAAGCATTAAGCATAGCAAGTTGCAACAATATCATCAAAGTACCAATTACCGACACTAGGCACTATGCCCTAACAATCTTATGCTATTACATGACCAATCTCATCCAACCCCTACCATCCCCTTCGGCCTACAGCGGGGGAATTACTCACACATGGATGGGGGAAGCATGGCTGGTTGATGGAGAGGCGTCGGCGGTGATGATGGCGATGATCTCCTCCAATTCCCCGTCCCGACGGAGTGCCAGAACGGAGACTTCTGGCTCCCGAGACGGAGTTTCGCGATGTGGCGGCGTTCTGGAGGCTTTCTGGCGACTTCGACTTCTCCCCCGTGCGTTTTTAGGTCGAATGCAATATATAGACCGAAGGAGGGCGTCGGAGGCCGGCCGCGCGGGCCCCCCCTGGGCCGCGCTGCCTTATGGTGTGGGGCCCTCGGGCCTCCACCTGACTTGTCCTTCTGGCTCCGTCAGTATTCTGTGAAAATAGGGCCTTCTGCATAAATTCCGAGGATTTTTCTGAAAGTTGGATTTCTGCACAAAAACGAGACACCAGAGCAGTTCTGCTGAAAACAGCGTTAGTCCGTGTTAGTTGCATCCAAAATACACAAATTAGAGACAAAACAATAGCAAAAGTGTTCGGGAAAGTAGATACGTTTTGGACGTATCAATCATCTATTTGTAATGCTACATGTTGCGTTTGTTGGGATCCGATGAATATGGAATACTATGCTATGTTGATTACCAATCTATTATCTATGTGTTATTTATGATCTTGCATGCTCTCCGTTATTAGTAGAGGCTCTGGCCAAGTCGTTACTTGTAACTCCAAGAGGGAGTATTTATGCTCGATAGTGGGTTTATGCCTCCATTAATTCTGGGACAGTGACAGAAAGTTCTAAGGTTGTGGATGTGTTGTTGCCACTAGGGATAAAACATCAATGCTATGTCTAAGGATGTATTTGTTGATTACATTACGCACCATACTTAATGCAATTGTCTGTTGTTTGCAACTTAATACTGGAAGGGGTTCGGATGATAACCTGAATGTGGACTTTTTAGGCATAGATGCATGCTGGATAGCGGTCTATGTACTTTGTCGTAATGCCCAATTAAATCTCACAATACTCATCATAACATATATGTGCATGGTTATGCCCTCTTTATTTATCAATTGCCCAACTGTAATTTGTTCACCCAACATGCTATTTATCTTATGGGAGAGACACCACTAGTGAACTGTGGACCCCGGTCTATTCTTTTACATCGAATACAATCAACTGTAATACTCGTTCTACTGTTTTCTGCAAACATCATCATCCACACTATACGTCTCCTTTGTTACAGCAAGCCGGTGAGATTGACAACCTCACTGTCACGTTGGGGCAAAGTAATTAGGTTGTGTTGTACAGGTTCCACGTTGGCGCCGGAATCCCTGATGTTGCGCCGCACTACACTCCGCCGCCATCAACGTTCAACGTGCTTCTTGTCTCCTACTGGTTCGATAAACCTTGGTTTCTTACTGAGGGAAAACTTGCTGTTGTACGCATCACACCTTCCTCTTGGGGTTCCCAACGGACGCGTGCTGTACGCGTATCACCAGTCAACCTTAGAGGTTAGGCCCGGCCCACGTAACCAATGGACCAGCCCAGCTATATAGTTGACCGGTCAAACTAAGTCAGCTGGCCCGGCCCGCAAACTTAATGGGCCGGCCCGCTTAAAACGTGGCAGGTCTCGTGTGGGCCTACCATCTACCACGGGGTTTCAGCCGGTTAACGCCGTTAACTGCCAGTTAACGGTGTCTACCACGTGGCAGTTTGCATGACGTCAGCAGTCAACGGGCTTCCGGAAACACTTCTGCAACGGTCCGATTTTCCGTGGTGGAAGGGCGCCCAAGCGCGACGGACCGAAAAAATCGTCGTAGGACTTTGCCTGACGCAGTTTCGACAACAGAACCCATATCGTCGGGTTAGGCCCATATGCGACGAAAAATACCCCTTAGCGGACGATTTTGGGACGTTGTCTATCAGAACTTTTCTTGTAGTGAGTGGAACTATATTGCCTGAAGTATTTCCTTGTATTTTACTAGTGGCACTCTATTCCCCTCTATATTCTATCAATTGCTTGACAATCTTTCTTGAGGAATTATATCGATTGCAATATTTCCCTTGGGATTTTATTGCATTGGTAAACCGAGCCTACAAGAGCAATCGGTGTGTATTGGGTTTGCTTGTATTTCGCCTCCACCCTGCGTTAGGTGCCCCTATCACACGCTCAGCGCGTGCATCGGTAGTACACACACTTTAGTCTATGGGTCGATCCAAAATGCGGGCAATAACAAGATTTTATTTTTTTAACAACAATTTTCTAATTCAAACAATTTTAAATAGGTACAAATCTCAACAATCAAGTTTTTTTTAATTTGGACAATTTTAAAAAATAAAAAGTTAGTATGAATGATTTTTAAAATTCGAACAATTTAAAATCATAAAAATTCAAATATGAACAAACAGAAGAAAACCAGCAAAACGAAGAAACCAACAAAAAACCAAAAAAATCCTAAGAAAAAAGAAGTTTGTTGTTAAAGTTGAGATATATAACTAAAAAGTGGAAAAGAAGAAAAGAAACAGAAAAGGTGGGGAAAAGGAAAAATACCAAAAAAATAAAAAATAAAAGTCCCTGAAAGAGGAACTGAACACACAAAAAACCACCTAATACCATAAAACCCGCCGTTAGCGTGTGTTACTGGGCCGTCCCAACTCACTCATTAGTTGTGTGTGTGCACTATTAGCGCCCGCACTGAGTGATGTATAGGGTTTCCCCCTGCGTGTTCTTCGCGTTCATTGCCGCACACCATCAAATACGTGAAGATGGGGCCATCCCTTCGAGGCTAGAGTGCATCACAGTGTCTATGTAAACAAAACAAAAAAAATGTATAGGTTTCTCGACGGACTAAAGATGGTAGTCTTGCATCATGGACCAAGAAGATGCCTTAAATTGGGTATCGTTGGCCCCATATATCAACTAGGGCGACTGAGTGGAGTTTACTCAACCTCATTTAACATGATTAAAAAAAGTTTGATAAAAGGAATATATTAATATAATATCAAAAGATACAAATTACACCTAGCTTCTGCAACAACGAAACACCCTAATGATAGTATGGATGCACACAGCTAAAAAAGAGAAAAGAAAACTAAGGAACAAAAGTCCCGCTACAGCATCCCAGGCCTAGCAACAGCAATACATCCACCACCAAGGCAAAACATGAAATACAGTCTCTCCAAAAGCGACGCCTCCAAGAAGGGAACGGTGCACCAGCGTCGTCGTTGCCTGACGAAAGATCTTAAGTTTTCACCCAAAAGATAGTCTCCGCTCTCAAAACAATGTCTCCAACAAGGTTAATGCCAGGCACAACCAATTAAGAGCAGACCTTGAGTTTTCATCCTGAAAGGTATGACTCTGAATTTCACCTGTGCTGCCGCCCCCAGTTTCATACCACTGCTGCGGAGTCCGGAACACCAAGCAAGTCCCTCAATATCGCGGAGACTTAAACCTCCCTTAGCTAGTCCTCCAATCCTTCCTTCATGCTATTCCCTTCTTCTGACTTCACCATGGACAAAAATGTCACTTGATGTCAACACAGAACAGAGCTTCCCGCCGCTCCCTCTAGAACCAAACGGTCGGAATAAAAGCATGAGTGCGAGCGACCGAATACCACCCGATCCAGCAAACTTCGGGAAAATGATGCAATGTTCCATTCACCGGTGGAGCTTTCCGGAACTCATCACACTAGCCAGATCAGGACCGACAGGCCTCCGACAGGTCTTCATCTTGCCATGAGAGAAACCCGAGGACCGCCACCATTATGGCTAGACCAGCAGCCCCCACGCCGCCAATCATTCCTACCGGATCACCAGAGAATAAGGCGGCATGGAGCAGCGACGATGGCTTGAACGAAGCCATGGATCCTGCGTCGATTGGGGCCAAGAGGGCCCAAATCAGGCCCAGCTCGCCACCACCACCGAACCGCCGCCGGGGGCGAACGCCGCCTCGCTCCAACGGCCCATTCCTCCATGACGACCGACGAAGTGCATCAGGCCATGACCACCGCAGCCGTGCGACCCAGCGTCCTCAGCGGGCGCCCCACCGCCTTCCATGAAGCACCGCCGCGGAGCCCTCTCCACCCCTTCGTCCTTCGACGGGAGGGGCGCCGCCACCGCCACCAGAGACGGCAGCAATGGCAGCCTAAGGGCAGGGGATGAGGGGCCGCTGCGGTCGCGCGGAAGGGGGCCTCCGCCGCCGCCCGGGAGGAGAGCGGCAGGGAAGGGTTTTGGGTGGAGCAACTGTTGAAATAATGGGCTAAATCAATTTGGCCCATGTAGTATTTCAGCTTTGCCATAAATCTCAAAGCCCACATAGTGGCAGCCTTGTGAGTTTGAGCCCAAGTTGGTGGCAGCTCACTAGGGAGTGGCAAGAGGTGGGAAGTTTAGTCCCACATGGAAAGTTGGGAGGAAGTTAGACCACCTTATAAGGTGGGTTGTTCCACTACTAGTAAGTGAGTAATAATAGGAGTGGTACACGCGCGCTCCTCCTCCTCCTCCTCGCTCGCTCGACTCGACACGACACGACACGACACGACGCGCTCGTGGTGAGTGGATTGAGCCTCGAGCCGAGACTTTCCTTTCTCTTTGCAGTTCAGGAAAAGTAACCGACTCGAACGTGCGTGTGACCTGGGTGTGCCCCACGTTGCCTAGGGTTTCCTGAGCCTATATAATCTCTTGCCCGGACCGTAGAAATCAATCTAATACACGAGTTAGGGTTTCCACCTCTCTCTCTGCTTGCGCCGCCCGCCCGCCGGCGTGCACCAGTGAACGGGAGAGCAGGTCTCCGGAACCGCTCGCCTTTGCGATCCTGTACGGGAGAGGGCAAATTAGGTTTTTGGGAAGCGCTCTGCGCGACTGCTCAAGCTCTTCATCACAGGTCGCCTTCCGTCCAAGTCGGGCGATGCTGCCTACCATCGTCTTCAACGCCGTCTACTTCGACCTGTCATTGTCATTAACAACGTTACTGCTGCGATATCATCTGCTACACCTCCACCGCCACCTCCACCAGATCGGTACGTGCGACATATCTCGATCTATTTAGCAATGGATGTTGTACCGTTTGCCCTGCTACTATTCATGTTGATTAATGCATCTAGTATGTTCGAGTTTTACATGATAGTAGTTACTATCGTCATGCTTAATATTCTGGAATTAATCATGGAAATTGTGCCTAAGTATCCAACAATCCAAAAACCTAATTGTAGAAAATTTCCTGAGTTAACTATGGCTGGTTTTGCTGATGCACTGAGACCGGATATTTACCGATGTGCACTTTAAGAGGTGGAAGATTAAGGCCACACTCTGGCTTACTCATCTGAAAGTATTCCAAGTTAGTAATGGCTTACCTGAAGGAACTATATCTGACCAAGATCAGAACAAGTTCAAGGAAGACAATGCTCTCTTCGTTGGATGCGTTCTGAGTATTCTTGCTGACCGTCTGGGTGATGTGTATATGCATATAACGTAAAGAGCTCTGGGATGCATTGAATGCTAAATTCGGTGCAACCGATGCAGGCAGTAAACTGTAAATCATGGAGAGCTTCCATGGCATCAGGATGGTAAACAACCGTTCTGTAGTCGAACAAGCTCATGAGATACAGTGCTTTGCGAAAGAGCTTGAACTCCTTTAGTGTGCCTTACGTGATAAGTTTGTGGCTGGATGAATTATCGCTAAGTTACCCTCTTCATGGAGGAACTTTGCCACAACTCTCAAACACAAGAGACAGGAGATATCAGTTGAAAATCTGATAGCGTCTCTTGATGTTGAGGAGAAAGCTCGGGCTAAGGATACTACTGAGAAAAGAGAGGGTCAGTCTAGCGCCAACATGATGCAGAACAAACCCTACAACAAGAACAAAGGGAATAACAAGCTCTCCTATAAGCCTATGAAGACTACAACCTTCAAGAAGAAGAAGATGATAAACAAAGCAGATCTGAGTTGCTTTACCTGTGGAGAGGCTGGCCATTATTCTAAGGACTATCCAGAGAGGGCAGACCGCAGGAAAAAGGCGAAGAAAGTCAACACGGTAACCGCTAGCAATGCTGATGGGTACTGTAATCTCTTTACTGTTCTTTCGGTATTTCAATCTCCATGTTGGTGGATCGATACGGGTGCTAATGTTCATGTGTGTGCTAACAAATCCATGTTCACTTCTTATCAGGTCGCCCATGATTCTTCTGTCTTAATGGGGAATGGGTCACATGCTTCTGTTCGTGGTGTTGGCACGGTAGATCTGACGTTCACTTCGGGGAAGATTGTGCAGCTGAGGAACGTGCAGTATGTCCCTAATATGAACAAGAATCTCGTTAGCGGCTCCTTCTTTGCAGAGATGTGTTTAAGGTTGTTTTAGAATCGAATAAAGTAGTTGTTTCCAAGTCTGGACAATTTATTGGTAAAAGCTATGAGTGCGAAGGCTTGTTCCGTTTTTCACTTTCTGATTTCAGTAATAAGTGTGTGAACCATATTTGTGGCAATGTTAGTGATGATACCAGTGTTTGTATTCTCGTTTATGTCACATTAATTTTGGTTTAATGTCTCGGCTATCCAGTTTGAGTTTAATTCCAAATTTCACCATTGCCAAAGGTTCTAAGTGCCATAGTTGTGTGCAATCAAAGCAACCTCGGAAGCCCCACAAGGCGGCCGAGGAGAGAAACTTGGCACCTCTAGAACTCATACATTCTGATATATGCGAGATGAATGGTGTGTCGACAAATGGTGGAAAGAGATATTTCATGACATTGATTGATGATGCGACTAGATTTTGCTATGTTTATTTGTTGCGAACTAAAGATGAAGCTTTAGACTACTTTAAACGTAATAAGGATGAAGTTGAACATCAACTAGAGATAAATATCAAGCGTCTTAGGTCGGATCGTGGTGGTGAATATTTTCTTAAAATCTTCGATGAATTCTGTGAGGAACATGGCGTTATTCATGAGAGGACGCCTCCCTACTCGCCCCAATCAAACGGGGTTGCCGAGAGGAAAAACCGCACGCTGACTAACTTGGTGAATTCCATGTTAGCCACTGCTGGTTTATCAAAGGCATGGTGGGGGAGGCTTTGTTGACTTCATGTCATGTCCTGAATAGAGTTCCTAACAAGAATAAAGATAAAACCCCTTACGAGGAATGGTCTGGGAGAAAACCATCACTTTCGTATTTGCGCACATGGGGATGTTTGGCGAAAGTCAATATTCCAATTACTAAGAAATGCAAACTCGGACCAAAGACAGTGGATTGTATTTTTCTAGGTTATGATCCACTGATGTAGGCCATAGATTTTTAATAGTTCAATCTGAGGTACCAGATATGCATGTTGATACTATTATGGAATCTCGTGATGCAACATTCTTTGAGAATATGTTTCCTATGAAAGATATGCATATCATTGCTAGAATTTCTACTGAGATAATTCCTAAATCTAGTACATCTAATGAGTATTTTGAACAATTGCATGAGAATGTTACTGAGAAGGATGACAATGAAGCTTTTAAACGGAGCAAGAGACGGAGGATTGAAAAATCCTTTGGTGACGATTTCATTGTGTACCTTGTGGATGATACTCCCACGTCCCTTGCAGAGGCATATGCATCTCCAGATGGAGATGACTGGAAACAAGCTGTCCATAATGAGATGGACTCGATTCTTTCTAGTGGAACTTGAGAGCTATCAGAACGACCCCATGGATGTAAGCCAGTGGGCTGCAAATGGGTGTTCAAGAAGAAGCTAAGACCTGATGGTAGTATTGAGAAGTACAAGGCGCGGCTTGTAGCGAAAGGCTACACACAGAGAGAAGGCGAAGATTACTTCGACACCTATTCACCTGTCGCTAGACTTACCACCATTCGAGTACTACTATCCATGGCTGCCTCCTATGGTCTTATCATTCATCAAATGGACGTAAAGATAGCTCTCCTTAATGGAGAGTTGGAAGAGGAAATTTATATGGATCAGCCTAATGGGTTTGTAGTAAAAGGTGAAGAAAGAAAGGTGTGCAAGTTACTGAAATCTTTATATGGCCTAAAACAAACACCTAAGCAATGGCATGAGAAGTTTGACAGAACTTTAACTTTTGTAGGCTTTGTTGTTAATGAGGCTGACAAGTGCGTTTACTATCGCCATGGTGGGAGTGAAGGTGTTATACTATGTTTGTATGTGGATGATATTCTGATCGTTGGTACAAACATGAAAGTAATATACGAGGTCAAGTCCTTCTTATCAAAGAGCTTTGATATGAAAGATCAGGGAGAAGCTGATGTGATTCTGACCATCAAGCTGATTAAAAACGAGAGTGGGATTACTCTAACGCAATCCCAATATGTTGAGAAGATCTTGAACCGGTTCGGCTATATTGATAGCAAGTCTTCTCCATCATCTAATGATCCAAGTGTGACACTGCGAAAGAACCGGAGGATTGCGATAGATCAATTGAGATATTCTCAGATTGTTGGCTCACTCATGTACTTAGCGAGCGCGACTAGACCCGACATCTCTTTTGTTGTTAGCAAGTTGAGTAGGTTGATACGTCTCTGACGTATCGATAATTTCTTATGTTCCATGCCACGTTATTGATGATACCTACATGTTTTATGCATACTTTATGTCATATTTATGCATTTTCCGGCACTAACCTATTAACGAGATGCCGAAGAGCCAGTTGCTGTTTTCTGCTGTTTTTGGTTTCAGAAATCCTAGTAAGGAAATATTCTCGGAATTGGACGAAATCAACGCAATACTTGTTCTACTATTTTCTGCAAACAATCATCATCCACACTATACATCTAATCCTTTGTTACAGCAAGCCGGTGAGATTGACAACCTCACTGTTACGTTGGGGCAAAGTACTTTGGTTGTGCTGTGCAGGTTCCACGTTGGCGCCGGAATCCCTGGTGTTGCGCCGCACTAGACTCCGCCGCCATCAACCTTAGACGTGCTTCTTGGCTCCTACTGGTTCGATAAACCTTGGTTTCTTACTGAGGGAAAACTTGCCATTGTATGCATCACACCTTCCTCTTGGGGTTTCCAACGGACGCGTGTTGTACGCGTATCAAGCTCTTTTTCTGGCGCCGTTGCCGGGGAGATCAAGACACGCTGCAAGGGGAGTCTCCACATCCAATCTCTTTACTTTGTTTTTGTCTTGCTTTACTTTATTTACTTTCTTGTTTGCTGCACTAAATCAAAACACAAAAAAAATAGTTGCTAGTTTTACTTTATTTACTGTCTTGCACTCTATATCAAAAACACAAAAAAATTAGTTACTTGCATTTACTTTATCTAGTTTGCTTTATTTACTATTGCTAAAATGGGTACTCCTGAAAATACTAAGTTGTGCGACTTCACAACCACAAATAATAATGATTTCTTATGCACACCTATTGCTCCACCTGCTACTACAGCAGAATTCTTTGAAATTAAACCTGCTTTACTGAATCGCGAGAGCAATTTTCTGGTGTTAGTTCTGATGATGCTGCTGCCCATCTCAATAATTTTGTTGAATTATGTGAAATGAAAAAGTATAAAGATGTAGATGGTGATATTATAAAATTAAAATTGTTTAATTTCTCATTAAGAGGAAGAGCTAAAGATTGGTTGCTATCTCTGCCTAAGAATAGTATTGATTCATGGACTAAATGCAAGGATGCTTTTATTGGTAGATATTATCCCCCTGCTAAAATTATATCTTTGAGGAGTAGCATAATGAATTTTAAACAATTGGATAATGAGCATGTTGCACAAGCTTGGGAAAGAATGAAATCTTTGGTTCAAAATTGCCCAACCCATGGACTGACTACTTGGATGATCATCCAAACCTTTTATGCAGGACTGAATTTTTCTTCGCGGAACCTATTGGATTCAGCTGCTGGAGGTACCTTTATGTCCATCACTCTTGGCGAAGCAACAAAGCTTCTTGATAATATGATGATTAATTACTCTGAATGGCACACGGAAAGAGCTCCACAAGGTAAGAAGGTAAATTCTGTCGAAGAAACCTCTTCCTTGAGTGATAAGATTGATGATATTATGTCTATGCTTGTGAATGGTAGGACTAATGTGGATCCTAATAATGTTCTTTTAGCTTCATTGGTTGCTCAAGAAGAACATGTTGATGTAAACTTCATTAAAAATAATAATTTCAACAACAATGCTTATCAGAACAATTCTAGTAACAACTATAGGCCATATCCTTATAATAATGGTAACGGTTATGGTAATTCTTATGGGAATTCTTACAACAATAATAGGAATACACCCCCTGTACTTGAATCCATGCTTAAAGAATTTATTAGTACACAAACTGCTTTTAACAAATCTGTTGAAGAAAAGCTTGGGAAAATCGATATACTTGCTTCTAAAGTCGATAGTCTTGCTGCTGATGTTGATCTTTTGAAATCGAAAGTTATGCCTAATGAAAATCATAATAATAAAATTGTTACTACAGCAAATTCCATCCAAGTTAGAATTAATGAGGATATAAGATTGATGGCCGAATTGCGTGCTAGGTGGGAAAAAGAAGAAAATGCTAAAGAGGATAATATAGCTAAAGTTTGGACTATTACCACCACTAGCAATGCTAATGCTCCACATGTTGCTGCACCTCCTACTAATAATGGTAAAAGAATTGGTGTTGGCAATGTTTCCACTTCTAATGCAAAGCGCGAAAAACTGCACAAAGCTGCTAAAGCTGAAAGCGCACTGTGATAAAACTGCTGAAATTTTTTCCAACATTGGGGATGATGATCCCATTGCTTTAGATTATAATGGTTTGGATTTTGATGATATCCACATCTCTGAAGTTATAAAGTTCTTACAAAAACTTGCTAAGAGTCCTAATGCTAGTGCTATAAATTTGGCTTTCACGAAACATATTACAAATGCTCTCATAAAAGCTAGAGAAGAGAAATTAGAACGCGAAGCTTCTATTTCTAGGAAGCTAGAGGATGGTTGGGAGCCCATCATTAATATGAAGGTAAATGACTTTGATTGTAATGCTTTATGTGATCTTGGTTCAAGTATTTCCGTTATGCCTAAGAAAATTTATAATATGCTTGACTTGCCACCATTGAAAAATTGTTATTTGGATGTTAATCTTGCTGATAATTCTACAAAGAAACCTTTGGGGAGAGTTGATAATGTTCACATTACCGTTAACAATAACCTTGTTCCCGTTGATTTTGTTGTCTTGGATATTGAATGCAATGCATCTTGTCCCATTATATTGGGAAGACCTTTTCTTCGAACTGTTGGTGCTATCATTGATATGAAGGAAGGTAATATTAAATATAAATTTCCTCTCAAGAAAGGTATGGAACACTTCCCTAGAAAGAGAATGAAGTTACCTTTTGATTCTATTATTAGAACAAATTATGATGTTGATACTTCGTCTCTTGATAATACTTGATATACACTTTCTGCGCCTAGCTGAAAGGCGTTAAAGAAAAGCGCTTATGGGAGACAACCCATGATTTTACTACTGCACTTTTATTTTATATTTGAGTCTTGGAAGTTGTTACTACTGTAGCAACCTCTCCTTATCTTATTTTTTTTGCATTGTTGTGCCAAGTAAAGTCGTTGATAGTAAGGTTCATACTAGATTTGGATTACTGCGCAGAAACAGATTTCTTTGCTGTCACGAATTTGGGAAAAATTCTCTGTAGTTAACTCAGAAAATTATGCCGATTTACACGAGTGATCCTCAGATATGTACGCAACTTTCATTCAATTTGAGCATTTTCATTTGAGCGAGTCTGGTGCCTCAATAAAATTCGTCTTTACGAACTGTTCTGTTTTGACAGATTCTGCCTTTTATTTCGCATTGTCTGTTTTCATATGCTTGATGGATTTTTCAATTCCATTAACTTTCAGTAGCTTTGTGAAATGTCCAGAAGTGTTAAGAATGATTATGTCACCTCTGAACATGTAAATTTTGATTGTGCACTAACCCTCTAATGAGTTGTTTTGAGTTTGGTGTGGAGGAAGTTTTCAAGGATCAAGAGAGGAGGATGATACAATATGATCAAGGAGAGTGAAAGCTCTAAGCTTGGGGATGCCCCGGTGGTTCACCCCTGCATATTTCAAGAAGACTCAAGCGTCTAAGCTTGGGGATGCCTAAGGCATCCCCTTCTTCATCGACAACATTATCAGGTTCCTCTAGTGAAACTATATTTTTATTCCATCACATCTTATGCACTTTGCTTGGAGCGTCGGTTTGTTTTTGTTTTTGTTTGAATAAAATGGATCCTAGCATTCTTTGTGTGGGAGAGAGACACGCTCCGCTGTTGCATATGGACAAATATGTCCTTAGGCTTTACTCATAGTATTCATGGTGAAGGTTGAATCTTCTTCGTTAAATTGTTATATGGTTGGAAACGGGAAATGCTACATGTAGTAATTGGTAAAATGTGTTGGATAATTTGATACTTGGCAATTGTTGTGCTCATGTTTAAGCTCTTGCATCATATACTTTGCACCTATTAATGAAGAAATACATAGAGCTTGCTAAAATTTGGTTTGCATAATTGGTCTCTCTAAAGTCTAGATAATTTCTAGTAAGGATTGAACAACAAGGAAGACGGTGTAGAGTCTTATAATGTTTATAATATGTCTTTTATGTGAGTTTTTCTGCACCGGTTCATCCTTGTGTTTGTTTCAAATAGCCTTGCTATCCTAAACCTTGTATCGAGAGGGAATACTTCTCATGCATCCTTGAGCCAGCCAATATGCCATTTGTGTCCACCATACCTACCTACTACATGGTATTTCTCAGCCATTCCAAAGTAAATTGCTTGAGTGCTACCTTTAAAATTTCTATCCTCTACCTTTGCAATATATAGCTCATGGGACAAATAGCCTAAAAACTATTGTGGCATTGAATATGTACTTATGCACTTTATCTCTTATTAAGTTGCTTGCTGTGCGATAACCATGTTCCTGGGGACGCCATCAACTACTCTTTGTTGAATATCATGTGAGTTGCTATGCATGTCCGTCTTGTCTGAAGTAAGGGAGATTTACCACTTATTCAATGGTTAGATCATGCATAATGTTAGAGAAGAACATTGGGCCGCTAACTAAAGCCATGAATCATGGTGGAAGTTTCAGTTTTGGACAAATATCCTCAATCTCATATGAGAACATTAATTGTTGCTACATGCTTATGCATTAAAGAGGAGTCAATTATCTGTTGTCTATGTTGTCCCGGTATGGATGTCTAAGTTGAGAATAATCAAAAGCGAGAAATCCAATGCGAGCTTTCTCCTTAGACCTTTGTACAGGCGGCATAGAGGTACCCCTTTGTGACACTTGGTTAAAACATATGTATTGCGATGATAATCCCGGTAATCCGAGCTAATTAGGACAAGGTGCGGACACTATTAGTATACTATGCATGAGGCTTGCAACTTGTAAGATATAATTTACATAACACATATGCTTTATTACTACCGTTGACAAAATTGTTTCTTGTTTTCAAAACCAAAGCTCTAGCACAAATATAGCAATCAATGTTTCCCTCTGCGAAGGGCCTTTATTTTACTTTTATGTTAAGTCAGTTCACCTATCTCTCTCCACCTCAAGAAGCAAACACTTGTGTGAACTGTGCATTGATTCCTACATACTTACATATTGCACTTGTTATATTACTTTACATTGACAATATCCATGAGATACACATGTTATAAGTTGAAAGCAACCGCTGAAACTTAATCTTCCTTTATGTTGCTTCAATACCTCTACTTTGAATTATTGCTTTATGAGTTAACTCTTATGCAAGACTTATTGATGCTTGTCTTGAAAGTACTATTCATGAAAAGTCTTTGCTTTATGATTCATTTGTTTACTCATGTCATTTAAAATTGTTTTGATCGCTGCATTCATTACATATGCTTACAATAGTATGATCGAGGTTATGATGGCATGTCACTCCAGAAATTATCTTTGTTATCGTTTACCTACTCGGGACGAGTAGGAACTAAGCTTGGGGATGCTGATACGTCTCCGACGTATCGATAATTTCTTATGTTCCATGCCACATTATTGATGATACCTACATGTTTTATGCATACTTTATGTCATATTTATGCATTTTCCGGCACTAACCTATTAACGAGATGCCGAAGAGCCGATTCTTTGTTTCTGCTATTTTTGGTTTCAGAAATCCTAGTAAGGAAATATTCTCGGAATTGGACGAAATCAACGCCCAGGGGCCTATTTTCACACGAAGCTTCCAGAAGACCGAAGATGATACGAAGTGGGGCCACGAGGTGGCGACACACCAGGGCGGCGCGACCCAAGCCTTGGCCGCGCCGGCCTGTTGTGTGGGGCCCTCATGCGGCCCCCTAACCTATCTCCTCCGCCTACTTAAAGCCTTCGTCGCGAAACCCCCAGTACCGAGAGCCACGATACGGAAAACCTTCCAGAGACGCCGCCGCCGCCAATCCCATCTCGGGGGATTCAGGAGGCCTCCGGCACCCTGCCGGAGAGGGGAATCGTCTCCCGGAGGACTCTTCACCGCCATGGCCGCCTCCGGAGTGATGAGTGAGTAGTTCACCCCTGGACTATGGGTCCATAGCAGTAGCTAGATGGTCGTCTTCTCCTAATTGTGCTTCATTGTCGGGTCTTGTGAGCTGCCTAACATGATCAAGATCATCTATCTGTAATGCTATATGTTGTGTTTGTTAGGATCCGATGGATAGAAAATACTATGTTATGTTGATTATCAATTTATTACCTATGTGTTGTTTATGATCTTGCATGCTCTCCGTTGTTAGTAGATGCTCTGGCCAAGTTTTTGCTAGTAACTCCAAGAGGGAGTATTTATGCTCGATAGTGGGTTCATGCCTCCATTAAATGCAAGGACGTGTGACGAAAGTTCTAAGGTTGTGGATGTGCTGTTGCCACTAGGGATAAAACATCGATGCTATGTCCGAGGATGTAGTTATTGATTACATTACGCACCATAGTTAATGCAATTGTCTGTTGTTTGCAACTTAATACTGGAAGGGGTTCGGATGATAACCTGAAGGTGGACTTTTTAGGCATAGATGCATGCTGGATAGCGGTCTATGTACTTTGTCGTAATGCCCAATTAAATCTCACTATACTCATCATATCATGTATGTGCATGGTCATGCCCTCTCTATTTGTCAATTGCCCAACTGTAATTTGTTCACCCAACATGCTATTTATCTTATGGGAGAGACACCTCTAGTGAACTGTGGACCCCGGTCCATTCTTTTAATCGAATACAATCTACTGCAATACTTGTTCTCGTTTTACGCAAACAATCATCATCCACACTATACATCTAATCCTTTGTTACAGCAAGCCGGTGAGATTGACAACCTCACTGTTACGTTGGGGCAAAGTACTTTGGTTGTGCTGTGCAGGTTCCACGTTGGCGCCGGAATCCCTGGTGTTGCGCCGCACTACACTCCGCCGCCATCAACCTTCGACGTGCTTCTTGGCTCCTACTGGTTCGATAAACCTTGGTTTCATACTGAGGGAAAACTTGCCGCTGTACGCATCACATCTTCCTCTTGGGGTTCCCAACGGACGCGTGTTGTACGCGTATCATAGGTTCATGTCAAACCCGGGTACTGATCATTGACATGTACTTGATAGGGTCATGCACTACCTATGTGGTACAATGAGTTATGGGATTCACTATTCAGGACACCTAGCTGTGCTTGAAGGATATAGTGATTCGAATTGAATCTCAGATGTAGCTGATCTGTACGCCACAAGTGGGTATGTATTTACCTTTGGAGGTGGCGCAGTGTCATGAAGATCTTGCAAACAAACCATATTGACGAGGTCAACTATGGAAGCAGAACTAACTGCTTTAGACACAACTACTGTTGAATCAGAATGGTTACGTGAGCTCTTGATGGACTTGCCTGTGGTTGAAAAACCTGTTTCCGGAAATCCTTCTGAATTGTGACAATCAAACCGTAATTGTCAAAGTGAACAATTCTAAGGATAACACGAAGTCATCAAGACACGTAAAGAGACGTTTGAAGTCTGTCAGGAAATTGCGAAACTCCGGTGTAATAACTGTTACGTATATTCAAACAGATAAAAACCTGGCAGATCCCTTTACAAAGGGACTATCACGTACTATGATAGAAAGTGCATCGAGGGAGATGGGTTTGAGACCCGTTGATGTTATACCATAGTGGTAACCCAACCTTTGTGATCGGATATCCCGTGAATTAGGACCTGAGAAGAACAAACTAGTGGTTTAATTGAGTAGAGTATTATGTAACCCTCTCTATGTGAAGATGGACAACTCTCAATTGCTGTAAGACAGGTTGCCAACAAGCCTTAATGTGTTTATGTTGGCTATTTTAGCAAAGATGTTGTCCTAAAGAGCATTCTTGAAATAACACACATATATGAGTCTGATTGTTAAACGTCGCAATTTATGAGATTTGGGTGATCTCCAGTAAACTCATGAAGAGACCACGAAGTATGACGCATATGCTTCACCCGCGGGGTAGGCTACTGGCAGCCATGTACTGGTTATGACTTTGAGTGAAACCCTGTTCACGTAAAACTTGGAATTCAAGGCTTAATAGTCTCCGCTGAAACACTGGTATATAAACAAGTAGCGAGTATTGGTAAATATGTAAATAGAGATTTGAGATCTGGTGGCTGATTGTTGAAATAAATGGGCTAAATCAATTTGGCCCATGTAGTATTTCAGCTTTGCCATAAATCTCAAAGCCCACATAGTTGCAGCCTTGTGAGTTTAAGTCCAAGTTGGTGGCATCTCACTAGGGAGTGACAAGAGGTGGGAAGTTTAGACCCACATGGAAAGTTGGGAGAAAGTTAGACCATCTTATAAGGTAAGTTGTTCCACCACTAGTAAGTGAGTAAGAATAGGAGTGGTACACGCGCGCTCCTCCTCCACCTCCTCGCTCGCTCGACTCAACACGACATGACGCGATGCGACGCGCGCTCGTGGTGAGTGGATTGAGCCTCGATCCGAGACTTTCATTTCTTTTTGCGGTTCAGGAAAACGAATAGAGTCCTAGATGGACGCGTCACAGTTAGTCGGTTCGGGTCGGACAGTGGGATATCTGTAACTGACTCGAACGTGCGCGCGACGTGGGCGTGCCCCACATTGCCTAGGGTTTTCTGAGCCTATATAATCTCCTGTCCGGCTGCCGCAGAAATCAATTTAATACACGAGTTAGGGTTTCCACCTCTCTTTGCTTGCGTCGCCATCGTAGCCTACTCCATCCCGCCCGCCGCTGTGCACCGGCGAACGGGAGAGAAGGTCTCCGGAACGGCTTGCCTTTGCGATCCTGTACGGGAGAGGGCGAATTAGGTTTTTGGGAAGCGCTCTGCGTGACTGCTCAAGCTCTTCATCACGGGTCGCCTTCCGTCCAAGTTGGGCGGTGCTGCCTACCGTCGTCTTCAACGCCGTCTACTTCGACCCATCGTTCCCGTCGTCAACAACGTTACCATCAACAACGTTACTGCTGCGACATCATCTGCTACACCTCCACCGCCACCTCCACCAGATCGGTACGTGCGACATATCTCGATCTATTTAGCGATGGATATTGTACTGTTTGCCCTGCTACTATTCATGTTAATTAATGCATCTAGTATGTTCGAGTTTCACATGTTAGTAGTTACTGTCGTCATGCTTAATATTCTAAAATTAATCATGAAAATTATACCTAATTATCCAACAGCAACATGATTCAAATACAAGGTGTAATCCATACTGGTGGAGGCCAGCTTTTGGAGTGTTCATCGTTGAACAAATGTATCGGCTTCACCAGGCTTGTCTTCATGTCAAATACTCCCATGTCGCACGGCTTGTGCATACGGCGCCAAGAGTAGCCATAATAGTCATCCGTAAAATATATGCAATCTGCGAGCAATCCAGATGTCCCGTCATTGGGGAAGAACACTGTGGAGTTGTAACCAATGAAAAGCGTCGCCCCACCGAAGTCATGCATCTGTCTCCACTCGCTTCCTCCGGGGCACTCGTCGAGGACAAATACTTGGAACCCTATAGTCGGATTAGCTTGTTGGATCGTTTCGCCACAATGCTTGTTGTAGCTCCTATCGGGGGAGTTGTAGCCGTCGTCATGATCGTGCATACGAGCATCGTTGTCGATAGGAGCATCGTAATTTTCTTCGTCGTCGCTGTCGGTCTCCCGACAATAGCTGGATTCCCTCCATATGAGCATTAGGTGGCCATCCTGTGTCTCCGCTAAGTAATTCCTTAGGTAGGGGTAGCACTCCAACTCGTAGCTTCCTGCCTGCTCGGGAACAACCAGCCTTGGCCTAAATGTCGCGCCGTCAGGCTCCCAGACCTGAACCAAGCCGCAGTTGGTCACCGTGTAGAAGAGGCCCCGGTAAAGAATTGCGTCGTTGTAATGGTCCGTCGATGGCAATACGACCCATATCGCGTCCCTCTCACGGGCAAACGCAAGCTTGTTCTCGGGGCCATGGATCATCATGACGAAGTACTCGCCGATGACGGGGTCCCACCAAGGCACAGCTCTGCGGACGAAGCCCACCAAGAAGTTGTCTGCTGGAAGCTCACATGGCGACTCCGGTAAGTGCCCCAGGTCGAGCCCCGGGCAGTGGAGCCGAAGTAACGACCGGCTGTCGTACAGAACCCGGAACGCATTGTTGCATTCATTTCTCGGGAGGACCTGAAAGTAGCCCATGGTGGAAATGGATGGCAGCGGGAGCTGGGCACCCGTTATGGGGTTCAGGAGATGGAGAGCGCACTCGTCGTCGACGGTCACGAGCCAGCCGTTGGCGGAGCCGAACCATGCGCGCTTCTGGATGGCTGGTTCGGGGCCTTTGGGCAGCGCGATGGAACGGCAGCGACCGTCCTGGAGGGAGATGAAGTCGGCGACGGCCAGGTCGGTGCCGCCTCCCGCCAGCATGAGCCACGGCGGCTCCTGCTTGGGGCGAAGCCCGCTTTTCGAGGCTGTCTCCGCCGCTTGTTTCCACGCCGTGCAGACGGCGCCGAAACTGAGCCAGTCTACCACGGTGAGGCGGACCGCGAATTCGATCAGCACGTCCAACGGAAGACCGGACCAGTCCATGGCGATTGGCGACTCGATCAGACACGGCCTCTGGATGAGCAGCTAGGTCATGATCGAGGAACCCGAAGCATTAGTAATGACAGCCCCAAGAGAGAGATAAACCGACACGGCCCGTGTTTCCCTTTCCTGGGGTTGTTCGGATAGCAAGTTTTTGGAAAACAAGTTGTCTTCAAACACGTTTTAAGGCCTGACAAAATAAAACTTTGTTTGGATATTTAATTAATTTCTAGAGGCAATACTAAGGTTTCGTAATTCCGTAACACCCAAAATCTGATTTTGTGGAGAACGCACTACCACTACAGGAATGGCAAACAACGCCGACGGCCAGAGTGTACGTCGACGGCCAAATGTCGGGGCCGTCGGCGTACGGCCTCGCCCGGTGATCTCCGAACGACGACCGTCGGCGTACGCATGCAGTCGGCGTAGAGGAGGCTACGCCGAGGGCTGTCGTCGGCGTCTACCTGGCCCTCGGCATAGCATCGACATCGCCCCCGCTTCACCCCGCACCGTCACCGCGCGCTCACTGCGTCAGCGAAGACGCCGAGGGCCACCCTCGGCATAGGGCATGCCCCTCCTATGCCGACGGCAACCCTCGGCATATTTTTTTATTTTTTTTATTTTTTTCTCTCTCATATTACTTTATATTATGTTTGTATTATTTATAATAGTATGAATTATGTAAAAATAGTTCTATTTTTTATGAATTCGTAGATGGCATATGTAGGTCCAACGAGTGACGCTCTTCGCAGACGGGTCAACTGGAGCCACTAGGCCCAACATCTGCTATCGATGTACATATGCCCTAAAACAAAGGAAAAAAGTCCATTGCTAACCCTAACTCCAACCCTAACCCTAACCGAGGCCATTCCCGCCCTAGGGTTTCCCGCTTCTGCGGGCCAACTTTCTATTTTGCGAACATTTTGGCAAACCACCCGTTCCTCCAAGACGGGCCTATGAGTCTACGAGCCCAGGATAGGAGTACTAGACTCTTGACTCCACCAGGTGCTGCTACAGTGATAGAGCGTATAGTTCCATCAGAGCAGCAGAGACAAATTGTGATAGGGCATCCCCTTCAGGCGTGCAGGATGCACATTCATTCTTCTTCTTCCCTCCGGTCTTCACGGGACCCAGTAATAGTTCTCTCCCCCATCCCCATCCACTTCAAATTTGGGTTCTTCCAGTTCCAGGACATGGTGATAGCAGGATTTGGGCTCCACGGAACACCTGGGCTGTGAGCATTAGGTCCCTCCCTATAGCGGTAGATCTATGTGGTCCCCACCCTAGGATTTCCCAAGATACAGACCACCGAGCGTCGAAATCGCTGGAAAACTTGCATCTGTCCCTAAAGTATATGTACAAGTGTGATGTAAGGTTTGGCTAACCTTGCATTTACCCGGTGTTGACGATTTCCGCATATATGGGCTAACACTTGGTAAAATCCAGGATTTGTATGTGGAAACTCCCGCCACGGCTCAAAAGCGCGTTGGCGGACGGGTGCACCCGCGCGCCCGGTATGGCCATACCGCATGTCCCGGCGGCCCCGTTTTGCACAGTTGACAAAGTAAACAAAGTCAAAAAGTCGCGCGGAGCCGCGTGGCGTCATTTTATGTGTCCTACTAACCACTTCAAAAGAATGAATTAGGATACGGCAATTATTTTGAAAAAACCTTCACAAATAGGGTTATCACGTCCGAAGTTCTATGGCTTTTAGGGTAAATGAGTAGGAAACGACCGGTGACACCTCATAGTTTGTCGGAACGAGGCCATATTTGGCACATGTGTGGTCCCTGGGATGGGAATCAAGGCCCCGGGAGCGGATTTCCAATCCGACCCATGGGCGATGGTTTTTTCATTTTCGAGGTGTCAAAACGGTTTTTTTTGTGAAGCAGCTACATGGGGCGCATTTTAGTATTGCACGAGACCTCCGTGTAGTGGTAGGACACCGCCTCCGGACCACATATCACATGCCATATGTGCGCGCTAGGTATCTGGGAATCCCTGCGGCTTTCTACGGTGTCCCGCCGAATCTGCTGGAAACTGACCGGATTTGAACTAGGGGTACACTTTCTGTCGCTCAATAAATTCCGCGAAAAAATGGTTTTAGGTATGTAACACATCACTTTATATGCTAATTTTTGTACATTTAAAGTGTTGGCGAACGGTGCACCAGGCCATTTCGCATCTCCCGAGGGGACTGTTTTGGCCAAGTGGCAAACTGGACGTCATATTTGAATTCCTCTAATTTTTAGGTTCAAATTATGATATGGATGTTATATTTAGATTCCTCTCATTTTTCTAATCGATTTAGACATATTATTTGTGGAATTTTGATTTTTTGATTTAAAAATATTAATTATTCCATATTAAATAGAAAAAAGACCCCAAAAATCATTTTATTGTTATTTGAATTTAATATTATTATTAATTATATATTCACTGTTGTTTACTTAAGTAATTATTTGGAATTTAAGAATAAAGAGATGTGACATCACGGTCCAAGGGTTAATAGGGTTGATATACTATTATTATCAGCAATGTGTCAATTATGTAATGGAAACTCATTCGAATGGAACCAAGAAGTTAAGCGTGCAAGCCTGGAGTAGTGTGAGGATGGGTGACCGACTGGGAATTTTAACCATGATTGTAATTTTATCTAAGATTAAATATACTTAGAGTTAAAAGTGTTTTGGGTGAAAGATAAACAAGTAAAAAAAGAAAATAATGGTGTAAAATAAATTAAAATTTAAAAAAATTAAAACTATGTGCCGAGGGGGTTGCTCTCGGCGTAGCCTCTGGCTACGGAGCGCCTTGGTGCGCCACGTCGCCTCTGCCGTCTCTCTATGCCGAGGGGGATGCCCTCGGCGTATGGATCGCGCCGTTAACGGCGACGGCACGCCGGGGAGCGTACGCTGACGGCGTGTACACCGACGGTTAGGACGACCCTCGGCGTAGGTGGCGTACGCCAACGGCTAGGCCTACGCCGACGGTGAGCACAGCTGTGCCGAGAGAACTAGCCGCCGAGGCGGTACGCCGAGGGCTGCCGTCGGCGTAGCACATGGCTACGTCGAGGGCATCTAGCCGTCGGTGTACGCGCTGATGCCTGTAGTGTACATAAAGACCAACCTTCTTAAAGGAAAGTTGGACTAGCGATTTAACACGCGTGGCAACCCTCCCCACTTACGTACCTCCCGAAACCAACGTGCATCCCCGTGTGTACTCGTCCCCCCGCGCGCGTAGGTGCGTGCAGTCTCACGTACTCGTGCCCGCGCGCGTATCCACGTGGAAAAAAGTCCAAAAGAAACCTTGAATTTGTAGGAAAAAGCTAAATCGAACCTCCAACTCTCAATCCCTGAAATTGGCACTCTAAATTCTCTGATCCCAGTCTATTTTAAACCCTGGAGGTGCTTGGCACACTGGGAAAGCGACAATGACGACCGGGATTATGTGCTCTTATCACTGACAGTGGGACCGACATGTCATATTCATTTTTTTACCTCTTCCTCAACATCCTGTAGGTTTTTTCTACCGGCCAAACAAAACACAGAGGCGCGGTGGCAGGCGCGTCCACGCAGCGCCGGAGCACTCCAACTAGGAATTCCCTCCAACTAGGCTAGACGACACTAGAGGAGCAATGAGAGGGTTGGTGGCACCATTCGCTCAATGATACGTCCAAAACGTATCTACTTTCCCGAACACTTTTGCTATTGTTTTGCCTCTAATTTGTGTATTTTGGATACAACTAACACGGACTAACGCTGTTTTCAGCAGAATTGCTCTGGTGTCTCATTTTTGTGCAGAAATCCAACTTTCAGGAAAATCCCCGGAATTTATGTCGAAGGTCTTATTTTTCCAGAAGACTTACGGAGCCAGAAGGGCAAGCCAGGTGGAGGCCCGAGGCCCCCACACACTAGGCCGGCGCGGCCCAGGAGGGGGGCGCGCCGCCCTAGCGTGTGGCCCCCTCGGCTGGTCTCCGATGCCCTCCTTTGGACTACTTAAAGGTTTCGATCTAAAAACGCGAGAGGAGAACTCGAAGTCGCCAGAAACCTCCCAGTACGCCGCCACCGTCGCGAAACTCCATCTCGGGACCAGAAACTCCGTTCTGGCACTCCGCCGGGACGGGGAATTGAAGGAGATCATCGCCATCACCACCACCGACGCCTCTCCATCGACCAGCCATGTTTCCCCCATCCATGTGTGAGTAATTCCCCCGCTGTAGGCTGAAGGGGATGGTAGGGATTGGATGAGATTGGTCATGTAATAGCATAAGATTGTTAGGGCATAGTGCCTAGTGTCCATAATTGGTACTTTGATGATATTGTTGCAACTTGTTGTGCTTAATGCTTGTCACTATGGCCCGAGTGCCATGATCTCAGATCTGAACATGTTATTGTTTCATGATGATATGCATTGTTTTATGATCTTACCTGCAAGTTGTATACACATATCGCTGTCCGGAACCCGAGGCCCCGAAGTGACAGAAATTGGGACAACCGGAGGGGATGGCAGTGATGTGAGGATCACATGTGTTCACGGAGTGTTAATTCTTTGCTCCGGTACTTTATTAAAAAGAGTACCTTAATATCCAGTAGATTCCCTAGAGGCTCGGCTGCCACCGGCTGGTAGGACAAAAGATGTTGTGCAAGTTTCTCATTGCGAGCACGTACGACTATATACGGAACACATGCCTATGGATTGCTTTGTACTTGGACACCGTTTTATTATTATCTGCAAATGCCCTGCTTTGATTGTTACATGAGTTTCTCTCATCCATGCAACGCCCGTTCATCCATCCCTGTGCCTACAGTATTTTAATCCTGTTGTTTACTGTAATCACTACTGCTGTCTTTGTTACTCTGCTGCTGTTATTTCACTACTGCTACTACTATAAAACTGTTACTACTGATAAACTCTTGCGAGCAAGTCTGTTTCCAGGTGCAGCTGAATTGACAACTCCGCTGTTAAGGCTTTCAAGTATTCTTTGTCTCCCCTTGTGTCGAATCAATAAATTGGGTTTTACTTCCCGCGAAGACTGTTGCGATCCGCTATACTTGTGGGTCATCAAGACTATTTTCTGGCGCCGTTGCCGGGGAGCATAGCTTTATTTGGAAGTTCACTTGGATTGATATTGTTCACTGCAAATTGTCCATTATGGGTAAATCTCGCGATACTAAAGTCGCCATATTACCATCCACTACAAGAAAAGGTACAACTCTGAGTACCTCTGCTACGCTTGATTCACCATCTATGATAAGTCAACTTATTTCACCGCCGCAACCTTCCCTTGCTGGTACTTCTACTGAATCTGAAAACTCTCATAATATTGATAATGTTTCTGCTGTGCTTGATGATAGTGGTTCATTGGGATCCTTTCTAGATGCTACAATTGCTAGGTCTAGACAAATTGAAAATACTGAAACTCCTAATGCTGCTACACCTGTTAATTCACCTGAGTCTATTGATTATTCTAATGATGATCCTGATGAGGATTATGTGGAACTTAATGATGATTTTATTGATAAATGCAATGCTATTACTGATGCAAGAAAAATTAAAAAGTTTCTCGCACAACATACTGTTAGATATAAGCTATCTCCTGATCCTAAATTTGCCACATCTCCTATAAACATTAAGGATAAAGATTATGATTTTTCTCTTGATCTATCTCATATAGCTACTGTAGAGAAAACACCCTTTTGTGGTACCAAAAAAGAAAGTGTTGTAGAACACATGAATGAACTTTCTTCTATGAGTAGCTTGTTTTCTGATGATGTCAAGATGCGTACTTATTTTGTTGCTAAAATTTTTCCTTTCTCATTAAAGGATGATGCTAAAACTTGGTATAATAGTTTACCTCCTGGTTCTATTAAAAGTCCAGGTGATTTTCTTAATGTTTTCTTTCGGAAATACTTTCCTGCTAGTGCTCAACATGCTGCTTTACAGAAAATTTATAGCTTTGACCAGGAAGATGGAGAGAAATTGCCTGAAGCATGGGCAAGATTTTGTTCTCTTATCAGAGCTCGACCTGGACATGATTTGGAAAAGCATGATTTACTTGATATATTTTATAGTGGACTAACCGTTGAGTCTAGAGCATATTTGGATAGTTGTGCTGGTTGTGTTTTCAGGAAAAGAACCCCAGACATTTAAGTCAAGAATTATTGGCTAAAATAGGCCGGAATCATGATGATTGGACTACACCTGAACCAACTCTGACGCCAATATTGAAGAAGAGGGGTTTGATTAAATTGAATGATGAAGATATGAGGGAAGCCAAGAAGTCTCTTAAGGAGAAAGGTATTAAATCCGAAGATGTGAAGAACTTACCTCCCATAGAAGATTTATGCGAGATAATTCCCCCTTCATCCATGATTGAGGTAAACTCCCTTCAACGCTTTACTAGGGAAGATATTCCGTATTCAAAACCTCCTGCTCAATGCTTAGATGAGTTTGATAATTATATTGTTAAGCAAGAAAATTTTAATATGAGAGTAGAGAATCATTTAATGGAAAATTCTCAAGCTATTAGCAAGTTGCATGATATTGTGGAGAGAACCACCAATGATGTTAAGATGCTCGTTAAACATTTTCATATGGTTCAAACTCAAATTGATCAACTCACTAAAGTGCAAAATGACTTGTTAAAAAATAATTCTAAAGAGAAACATGCTTATGAAGTAACAACTAGAGGCGGTGTTTCTACTCAGGATCCTCTATATCCTGAAGGGCATCCCAAAAGAGTTGAACAAGATTGTCAACGAATTGAACCTAGTGCTCCTTCTAAGAAAAAGAAGAAGAAACATAAAAATGTTGTAGAATCCTCTGAACCTGTTAATGATCCTAATAGTATTTCTATTTCTGATGCTGAAACCGAAAGTGGTAATGAACATGATAATGATAATGATAAGAATGATGCTTCTGATAAAGAAGAAATTGAAGATGAACCTGAAAAGCATGCTAAAAATAAAAAGTATACTAAAGAAGATTTTATTGCTAAGAAACATGGTATTGAAAGGGAACCTTGGGTTCAAAAGCAAATACCTTTTCCTGCTAAGAAACTAAAATCAAAGGAAGAAGACCATTATAATAAATTTTGTGATTGGGTGAAACCTTTATTCTTGCAAATCCCTTTGACTGATGCTATTAAATTACCGCCTTATTCAAAGTATATGAAAGATATTGTCTCTAACAAAAGGAAAATTCCCAATGAGGAGATTTCCACTATGCTCGCTAATTACTCTTTCAATGGCAAAGTTCCAAAGAAGCTGGGTGATCCAGGTATACCGACTATTCCTTGTTCTATTAAGAATAAGTATGTTAGAACTGCTCTATGTGATTTGGGAGCGGGTGTTAGTGTTATGCCCTTTTCTCTTTACAAGAGACTTTATTTAGATTAGTTGATACCGACCGATATATCTTTGCAAATGGCTGATAAATCTACTGCTATTCCTGTTGGTATATGTGAGGATGTTCCTGTTCAAGTTACTAATAACTGCTTGATATTAACTGATTTTGTTGTGTTGGAAATGCCTGAAGATGATAATATGTCTATTATTCTTGGGAGACCTTTTCTGAACACCGCAGGGGCTGTTATTGATTGCAATAAAGGAAAAGTTACTTTCAATGTTGATGACAAGGAGCATACCGTCTATTTCCCCAAGAGGATTGATAAAGTATGTGGAGTTAATACCATTTCTAATGTGAGAACTATCAAAGTTGGAACTATTGATTGTCCTATATATGAGCCTAAAGAAGTGAAAGGATCGTATGCCGCACCTAGAGGGGGGGGGGGGGGTGAATAGGTGCTAACCAATTTTTAGTTCTTTTTCAATTTAGGCTTGACACAAAGGTAAATTCTCTAGATATGCAACTAAGTGAATTTACCTATATGACAAGGCAATCAACTAAGCAAGATATAGCTAAGCAATATAAGAGATAGAATAGGATAGAGGTAACCGAGAGTGGAGCACGCGATGACACGGAGATGATTCCCATAGTTCCCTTCCTTTGCAAAAAGGTATGTCTACGTTTGGAGGAGTGTGGTTTCTACGAAAGCCAAACCAACAGCCACGAAGGCTTCACTCAGATCTTCGGTGAGCAACGCCACGAAGGCCTAGCCCACTTCTACTAAGGGATTTCCTCGAGGCGGAAACCGGGCCTTTACAAGGTTCTTGGGGCACACATCCACAACTGAATTGGAGGCTCCCAAATCTGTAACAATACAACAATCAACAACAACACATCAACACAAATCAACTAGGGAACCAAATAGGAACACTAGCATGAGATCCCTCAAACAAGAGAGGGGGAAATGAAAAACGCTTCGGTGAGGATGTAGATCGGTGTCTTCTCCTTCGAATCTCCAAAGATCAAGAGCTTTGGTTGGGGGAGGAAGGAGATCTTGCAAATCTTGTGTTTCTTGAGGTGGCTCTAATGGTGGTGAAGCTTGGCAGATTTTTCTTGCAATGATTGAGCAACTTGTCCCTTTGGAGAAGAAAGCTATTTATATGATTGGAGCTCTCAGATCTGACCGTTGGGGCGAAATCCACTAACACCGGAAGTTCCGGCCAGGAGGGCCGGAAGTTCCGGCTTCCACCGGAAGTACCGGCCATGAGGGCCGGAACTTCCCCCTTCGTCAGACGTCCAGTTCAAACAATGTTGGGGCAGAACTTGGGCGGAACTTCCGGTGACCGGAAGTTCCGGAATTTGGCGAAAACCATACTGGACATTACTGAGCCACAATTCCAGAATTCCGGAACTTGTCCGGAAGTTGGGCGGAAGTTCCGCTGACCGGAACTTCCGGCCAACTCCACCAGAACTTTCGGTCAGGGAATAACAGCTGCACACATAACTGCACTGAGAGGCTTCTGCTGAACGTACCAGGGCGGAACTTCCGCCTGCTGGGGCCGGAACTTCCGCCAGAAACAAAATGACCTGCAGAACTTCAGAACAGCCATACCATTTCACCGATCCAACATATTTCTTGATAACTTGTACCTGTCTACATCAACACACATAAATATATACCCAGTGTTGACATCAAACACACAAAACCCAAAAGGGCGGGAAATGTTCTTTCAATCTCCCCCTTTTTGGTGTTTGATGACAACACAAGTATTTGCAAGGAATGGATAATGTAAACCAACAATGTGAGAGATATAGAGGAGCTCCCCCTAGATATGAGCATTGGTACATAAGAAGCTCCCCCTATATCTTGCATCCGTCTTCCATGGGTTAGTAATACAACATAGTGATAAGCATATGGATAAAAAGATCATGCACACATAGATAACCAAGGAAGACTCACATACGGAGTTAACCATACACATAGATAAGGTTCCAAACACATAGATAGAGTTTACAAACCAAATAGCTAAGAACATAGTTCGACACCACAAGGATAAATAGAATCACAAGCAATAAAAATAAAAGCCAACATGAGCTTGTGACTCCCCCATGCAAATACCCAACGGAGAGCAACCTAATAAGGTCTCACTCTCCCCCTTTGGCACCAAAGCACCAAAAAGGGATAGGAGAAGCTACACGCCCCAAGGGTCGGCGTTAGCCCAGCCGGGAGGGAGATCCGATGGAGCGCCGGTGTAGGGAGGAGTGTGAGGAGGAGACTCGATCTCAAGACCATCCGGAGGAAGAGGAACACCATGCCGAGAAACCCACTCAGCCTCCGGAGTGATATTCTCCTCGGATCTGGGAGGAGACACTTCCACCTCAAGAGCCCTCATGATGCTCTTCTGACGAACCCGAGACTTCTTGGCTTCTGCATGCTGCTGATACTGACGGTGGTTGACTGCAGATGTGAGGCAAAAAATCTGTCTCATGCGGCGTGTAAGCTTAGAAGCCTAGCTAGGTGGCTTCTCATCCATGGGGGTAACATCTTCTATAGGGGAGTTGTGGCGCTTGGTCCTCAAAACGTTCACTTCATGGGATGTGATATTGAGAGAAATAGAGTGAAGGAGGGTACTCTCACAAGTATCAACCCAAGTGTCCTCAATGAGTTTCATAATGTACGGAGCATACGAGGGAAGCTTCTTCTCCATCACACATGACCACATCTCATGGTAGATGTAGTCCATCACATCAAGCTTCTCACCGGTGCCCTTCTTAGCAAAGGAGTTTGCCATTAGATCCACTTCATATAGATGTAGCTCATCAAGGTTGCCACCCTTTGGTCCAATGGTCTCCCGGTAGACTCTAAGCATAATGTCCCAAGTAGGGAGAAGATCCGCACTCTTGCCCGGAATACCCCAACCTTTGATGTAGAGGTGCTCCAAGACTTCCCTTGTTTGAGCCCATGAACTATCATGGCACTGACAAGGTATTAACTTGTCAATGCCTACGGGTTGTAGACTAGGGTTTAGTTGGAAGTAGAGGGCAAGTAGATCTCGAAGGTTTCAGCCGAAAAGTACTCGACGATTATGAAAACTAGGGTTTGAGAGACAATGATTCGATGCTTTCTTTGTCCCTCGACTCCCCCTTATATAGGAGGTGGAGCCGAGGGATTCGTGTTGTACAAGTTACAGAGTCCGAGAGGGTTTACAACTCATCCCGCAAGATTACAAACATCATCTCTATTACAATTCTAACTTTCCTTAATATCAACTTGGGCTTCCGAATCTTCATATTCTTCGGGTCGTGGGCCTTGATAAACCAGGGTACTATCTTCGGCGGGCCCATTGGGGATGCCTATGTCGATAGCCCCGAGATTTTGCTTGAATCGTAGAGTCAGGGAAAATCTCCACTGTTTATTTTTACTCGACAACTTAAAACTTCTCTATATTTCTTCTTATGAATTTCTATATTGTACAGGGATAATGGTAATTGGGGCTAGTTCATCTGACGGATCAGGTACTAGTTAACTGCTCTAGTGGCAATCCGCAAAAACCTACTTCAAGATCACGTCCCTGGACATGATCTCGGGATACTGGTGTAAACTTCGATAGGTGCCGCTTAAGGTCTTACCATTCTGTCGAGTCCCAGTCATATTTATCGGGTACCTAACGCGTCCGTTAGGATTTTTCTTCGTATCTGTTGATACAGATAAAAGTAGCAAACCGACGTCAGAGACGGCGCCACGCCACACAGAACTGATCTGGGGTCTTACCTTCGCAAATTTGCGGCATTCAGAAATTGATCGCAACTTTGGCGTTCTGAGAATATATTGTCGAGTGCTTATTCGGCTGTTGGAATGGCACATTTTATTGAGTCAAAGGATGACTTATATTGCTCTCTCGATGGGAGTATATGTGGAGTTATGTATATAACTCGAAATATGCTCACTTTTTCTTCTTCTTTTTCTCCATCTCTCTTTCTTCTCTTTTTTTATAATTTCATCGGGCACGCGAACAGCGTTCCCGATGGGAGTAGCCCCCGAGGCTACAACCAAGGACTTGTGCTTGGGTGTAGGCTCCACGCCTTATGTCGCTATATTTTCTCCTGTCACATATTTTGTCAAAATCTCTCGGGTGCGCGAACAGCGCTCCCGATGGGAGTAGCCCCCGAGGCTATGAGCAAATACTTGTATTTGATCATAGGCTCTCGCCATTTCTATTTTGTCTTTCTCAAATTTTTCATTTTTCCAAAGTAGCCCCCGAGCATTTGATCAAAAACTTGTATTTGATCGAAGGCTCTCCAATATCTTTTGCCATCGCCATCCTTATGAAGTTGTCGAATTTTTCTCTTGCTAAAGTGACGTTATTGCTGACGATTGCCACGATTGCAATTTCCTGAAATCGCGAGAAGTCCTCTCCAGCTGCCTTGCGGGCCCAAATTACGCATCATATTGACACGTCGTGCAAGTGGGGGACACACGTCCTCCGCTTTTCCTGGCGCACGCACTGTAACTCCTCCAGGGTTAAATTACTTGTTTACCCCTCTTCCACGTGGTCATCATCTGCCGCCTAATTTTTCCATCCAACGGTACGCCGCTTCGCCGCACCTCTATATAAGATCCCCTTCTTCTTCCTCGAGCACCTCCGCTTGCGCCGTTCTCCTGCTCTCCTCTGCAAAAACTCCTCTTGCGCCCACAGTTCCCTGAGCTCATCTTCTCCCAAGCTGCATTCCTGCGCCATTGTTAATGCCACCGCGTAGATTGACCAGACACAGCACGCCAAAATCGACGATGGCTTCCGTGGATCTGGGAAGCGCCGAGTGGGAGAGATCCAAAATCTCCACCCAAGACATCAACCTTCTGAAGAAACTGGGGATCAACAAGAAACCCAAAGCGTTGTGCTTCCCCAGCGAAGAAAGCTACCCAACCCCTCCCATGGAGTATCGGGTTAGTTTTGTCGACCATCTCATCCGCGGCCTTTCTGCCCACATTCACCCTTTCCTTCGAGGATTGCTTTTTGTTTATGGTCTGCAACTTCATCACCTCACGCCCAATTCTATCCTCCACATTTCCATTTTTATCACCCTCTGCGAAGCCTTCCTTGGCGTCCAACCTAACTGGGCGCTGTGGAAGCGCATTTTCTTTTGTCGCCGCAATGGTTCTCCCAATGTCGCCTATAATATAGGCGGCATTGTTATCTGCGTTCGCCCCGATGTCGAGTATTTCGACGTCAAATTCCCTGACTCAGTTCAAGGGTGGCGCAAAAAGTGGCTGTACATCCATGAGGAGAACCATGGATGTGCTGAAGACAATATTCCTCCTTTTGACGGTGCCGAGAAAATCTACCGCCGCCGCTCTTGGGATGCAGAGGCTACCGAGGAAGAAAAAACGGCGATAGAGGCATTGATGACTCGCATCCACGAGTTGCAAAACACTCGCGGCAAAGAGCTATCGGGTATCCAAATCACAGCATATTTCCTTAGAATCAGAGTGCAGCCTCTTCAGGCTCGCAAATACCCTCTCTGGAATTATGCTGGCGACAAGGATGCAGATCGGTTGTCGGTGGATTCAGAGGTCAAGGACTTAGAGAAACTTGTCCGAAAAATCTCCTCCCTCAGCAAAAAAGATCCTGTCCCTTCTTCTTGTCGCGTAAAACCATACAACGCCACCAATGCGCTCCCCAAGGTAACCTTTGTCGACTCTGCTCATTTTGATTTACCATCCTTTGCATAACTCTTTTGCTAACATTCCCCCTTGTTTTCATATAGAACCATCCAGATCTTGTCTCGCTTCCTCCCCTTCCTGAAGGTGGAGAAGTCGAAGAACGTGCTGTTGTCAATGAAGACAACCAAGATGCTCCTGTCCCTGATAGTGAACCCGCAGGTTCTCGAAAATCTGCGGGATCCTCTGAAAAGGAAGCTGAATCGGAGGGTACCACGTCGGCACAGTCTCCTCCTCCTGCTGTTTCTCCAAAGAACAAAAGGAAAAGGGCTGATGTCGAAGATTCCGGCACCTCCAAAGCCGAAGAAGCTGCTCCTTCACGTCAGAAGGCAGCTTTTGATCCATACCTTGAGGCCCTCATCAGCTCGTAAGTCACCTTTTATTTCCCCTTATTTTTGTACTCGAAGATTTTTGTCTATCTTGCTTTTTATGCTGACGTCATTTAATCGTAGTGGTGACGAGGAAGAAGTACCAGTTTTTGATGCGACTGCTCGAACGAGTACGTCGCACACTCTGGTTGTTTCTGAGGTGCAAGTGGAAGGAGAAGAATCTTCGCCTCCTCAACAAAACCTCGATGCTCCTACTCTTCCTGCAAGCCCCCTTGTCCCTTCACCAAAAAGGACAAGGGTTGAAACATTCACGGAGCCTACCCTGCAATTGGGTAGCTCCTCGAGTCCTCTTTTGGACGATGTAAGTCCTTAATTTCTTTTTTGTCATTGTCTATATTTTCTCTGTTTGCTTCTTTGTGCCATCATGTTTTTTCTCATACCTATGCTTTCTTTCTTTTTCCTTCTTTGGCAGCCCATGATCAAAGAACTTATTCGCATCGGTGCCCAATTCATTGGGTATCGCGAGTATGCCAGCAAGACCGAAGGTAATGACTCCCTGCTTGCCTTTGTTCATGACTTCTTGCTCCTATTTTATCGCAATTTTGACTATTTTTGACTATTTTGGCAGAAAAACTTGCGGAGGCCAACAAACTTGCCGACACGCTTGCTCAGAAATTAGAGCAAAGTGAAGCGGCTCGCAAGAAGGCCGAACTTGATGCTGGCAAAGCTAAAGCGGAGGCTGATAAGGCCAAGGCAGAAGCTGCTGGTGTCGAAGATCTGCAGAAAAGGCTTCATGATGCCGAAACTTCTTTGAACGAGCATAAAGCCGCGCAGGCTGCTCGTGAAAAAGCGATCCTCAAGCGCTTGAACTTGCAGAATCGGCGCTTTGTCAGTAAGTTTTTCAATCTATTATGTCTTCTTTAGACTTGCTTTTCTTTACTTGCTTGTCGACCAATATATATTTTCTTCGACAGATAAAACAAACCAAGAATTTGAGCTTGAAGATCCCGACAACGATCCTCTTCTCGACGCACTCTCTGTCCTTGAGTTTCATGGAACAGAAACTCGTGAAAGCATTGAACAGGCTGAAGCAGGATTGTCACGGCTGTTCCCTTACTTCTTCCCGAAGAAAACGGAACCCAAGACTTTCCTTGCTCTTGCCAAGGACTTCAATCCACCAGAGGATCTTGGACTGAAGATGCGCCAAGAAAATATGAAGATTGCTGTCGAAAGCACTGTCGCCTTGGTTGCTGACAGCCAGCAAACTATCGACTGGACGAAAGTGGGCGATACAGAAGAGATGGAGACCACAAAGTGGCGAGCACTGATCAGGGCGGCAAAGCCCAACACGAAGAAGATCCTGGCCTATCTCGGAATCAAGCCAACTTCGACTCCTAGCTCGTCGAAGCCGGAGGTCTAGTTGAATGCCCCTTCTTTTTTATTTTCCTATTTCTTTTGCCGTTGTCGCCACAATAGCTTTGGCGATAATTGTCCTAGTAATCCTTTTGAAGAACTCCTTCTGTAATGTCTGTGTAAATTTCCTGAAGATCAATGGAATTCTATCTTGCGCGATCATTTGATATTGAGATTTTCTTTTCTAGTTGATATTTGATAACTACTCTACAAATCCTCATCCCGTCGATACTTCTCCTGCTTCCTCCTTCTCGAAGAAAACACTCGTCGATGATAGCCTCATCGAAGGATCTTCGAGTAAACATTTGTCGCAAGATTTGCAAGAACTTCGCCAGCAACTTCAATCCATGAAAAAACAAATGCTTGTGCTAATGGAACAGTCTCGAAGATCTTCGGAGAGAGAAAAAATTGCTCTTCAACAGGCTCAAGATGCCATTGCTACAAAGGATGCCGCGGTTGCTGAGGCTACCGAAGCTTCTTCTCGAGAAAATTATATGCTTCAACTAATGAGTGACGCCAGTCTGGACATGACAGGTATGCTTCCTATGCGTAACCATACTTGATGTAATTCCTGCTATTTTCCATTAATATTTTCTCCGCTGGACCAGGCTCTTTTTTGGATACTGCTGCCGAAGATCAACGCGTTGAAGCTCGAGCCAGTGTTCTACTCAGACTTGCTGCACAACACGGTTCTAACTTTTGGGTTACCCCTGAGCGTACCCGCCAAATAGTCAGATTCCAAGATCGCGTGGCTCAGGTCCGTGATTTCCTCGACTTCTGTACAAAGACCTTGTTTTTAGTGTATGGAACCATGTTCCCGCGCAACAAGATGCCAGAAACTCTTCCTGCTTTGATGGAGAAATTTCGAGATGCTCCTCGAATCCATGGCTTCGTGCGAGCTCAACTCTCTGCTAGCGCAAGATTTGCTATGATAATGATAAAGATTTGCTATCCAAAATTGCCCATGAATCAAATTGTTTCCAAGTGCCTGGCTAAGATGTCAAAAAAGAAGAGAAACATGGGCAAAATTGATGATCTTGTGACTCCTGTAGCCGAAGATATGATGGATGAACTTCTTCGGATGGATGCTGAGTTCTTTGTGAAGGGTAGCTATGCCGAGCATAGTACTCGTGCTTCCAATGAGCGAATAACCATAGACCATGTGCTAGGTATCCGCTGAGGGTTTTTTCCTTTTTCTTGCTGTATTTTCTGTAGGATAACGTTGCATAGAAAACAAAAATTTTCCTACCGCGAACACGCAATCCAAGCCAAGATGCAATCTAGAAGACGGTAGCAACGAGGGGTTTATCGAGTCTCACCCTTGAAGAGATTCCAAAGCCTACAAGAGTAGGCTCTTGTTGCTGCGGTAGATGTTCACTTGCCGCTTGCAAAAGCGCGTAGAAGATCTTGATCACGATCGCTTCCGGCGCCACGAACGGGCAGCACCTCCGTACTCGGTCACACGTTCGGTTGTTGATGAAGACGACGTCCACCTCCCCGTTCCAGCGGGCAGCGGAAGTAGTAGCTCCTCTTGAATCCGACAGCACGATGGCGTGGTGTCGGTGGTGGTGGAGAAATCCGGCGGAGCTTCGCTTAAGCGTGCGGGATGTGGTGGAGGAGAGAGACCGCTAGGGTTTGGGGAGAGAGGGGGGTTGGGGGCCGGCCCTCTAAGGGGTGCGGCCAAGGCTGAGGCTTGAAGTGGTCAGCCCCCTCTCCTATGCCCCTCATTATATAGGTGGAAGCCCCAAGAGTTCTAGTCCAAGTCTTCGAATAAGACCCCAACACTAAAACCTCCCATATGTGGGAAACCTACTCAAGGAGGGAGTCCTACCCAAGGTGGGACTCCCACCTTTCCTTGAGGTGGGTTGGCCGGCCACCCTAGGGGAGTCCACTTTGGACTCCTCCCCTTTAGGGTTGGCTGGTCATGCATGGTGGAGTCCCTCCGGGACTCTACTTTCCATGGTGATTTCTTCCGGACTTTTCTAGAACCTTCTAGAACCTGCCATAAATGCATCGGATCATTTCCAAACTTGGAATATGACTTCCTATATATGAATCTTATTCTCCGGACCATTCCGGAACTCCTCGTGATGTCCGGGATCTCATCCGGGACTCCGAACAAATATTCGAACTCCATTCCATATTCAAGTTCTACCATTTCAACATCAAACCTTAAGTGTGTCACCCTACGGTTCGCGAACTATGCGGACATGGTTGAGTACTCACTCCGACCAATAACCAATAGCGGGATCTGGAGATCCATAATGGCTCCCACATATTCAACGATGACTTCAGTGATCGAATGAACCATTCACATACGATACCAATTCCCTTTGTCACGCGATATTTTACTTGTCCGAGGTTTGATCATCGGTATCACTCTATACCTTGTTCAACCTCGTCTCCTGACAAGTACTCTTTACTCGTACCGTGGTATGTGGTCTCTTATGAACTTATTCATATGCTTGCAAGACATTAGACGACATTCCACCGAGAGGGCCCAGAGTATATCTATCCGTCATCGGGATGGACAAATCCCACTGTTGATCCATATGCTTCAACTCATACTTTCCGGATACTTAATCCCACCTTTATAACCACCCATTTACGCAGTGGCGTTTGGTGTAATCAAAGTACCTTTCCGGTATAAGTGATTTACATGATCTCATGGTCATAAGGATTAGGTAACTATGTATCGAAAGCTTATAGCAAATAACTTAATGACGAGATCTTATGCTATGCTTAATTGGGTGTGTCCATTACATCATTCATACAATGATATAACCTTGTTATTAATAACATCCAATGTTCATGATTATGAAACTAATCATCCATTAATCAACAAGCTAGTTAAGAGGCATACTAGGGACTCTTTGTTGTTTATATATCACACATGTACTAATGTTTCGGTTAATACAATTATAGCATGATATATAAACATTTATCATAAACATAAAGATACAAATAATAACCACTTTATTATTGCCTCTAGGGCATATCTCCTTCAGTCTCCCACTTGCACTAGAGTCAATAATCTAGTTTACATTTGTAAAGATATAACACTTTGGCCTTCTGGTGTTTTATCATGTTTTGCTCACGGGAGAGGTTTTAGTCAACGGATCTGACATGCTCAGACACGTATGTATTTTGTAATTCATTTGCGTCTCAACGCATCACTCATTTCCAAATGAGTCGGCATTAAATATGTTTGGTCTTCTGGTGGAACCTTAATTCCGCGGTCTGAAATATGTTACTAATATTGTCACACACAATATAGCTTCAAAGTTCTGACTCTGTCGGAACTACACTAGGCTCTCAAAGAACCTCTTGACTTAACATCCTTTGCCATTGTCAAAACAATGACATACTCTGCCTTCTTTTGTAGAATCCGTCACAATATTTAGAACTCTTCTAAATCTAGCATAGATAACTTCTAGCTCATTGTGCTACCTTTTAAACAACACTTAGTCTAATTTGAGATTTGAAAATTTTTTTTCATATGTGACAAAACTAATATCGGTGCAACATCTTACAGCGATTTATTTTGTCATTTCTCCATATAAAACTATATATATATATCCTTGATTCTTCTCAAGTACTCAAGAATATCCTTACTGTTTTTCAATGATCATCACATGAATCATTCTGGTACATGCTCATAACACTTTTAAGAGCACAGGACATCTGATTGTGTACATATTATCCGTGATCTATAATCACTCATGTGTTTTTACTCATTGAGTGTCAGATACACTCAAGTCTTGTTAAACCTTCACATGACAAGAACATTTTCTTAATATTTCTATATTGAACTTACTTCAATATCCATTCTATGTACTTTGACTAAACTTATTATGTGTTTCAATCTATCTTCATAGATCTTGACACTAAATATGTTTTTGTCCATATCCTTTCATTGAAATTAATTTCTCAGTGAAACCTTTTAATCAAGTATATAATTACATCATTTATAACCAACTATATGTCATCTACATAAGTATTATAAATATGTCTCAGCGCTCCCACTTAATTTCTTGCAAATGCAAGCCTCTTCATCGTCTCTGATGAAATCAAAAACTCTTTTGACTACTTCATCTGGTGAAGATTCCAACTCCGTGATACTCACTTCATCCAATTGAAGTTTGTATACCTATCTAGTATTCCACGGACCAGCAAAACTCTTGGTTGTATCTTGTATACACCTTTAATACATACTTCTGATAAGTAATGTATTTTGCCATCCTACTAACATATCTCACAAAAGAAATATGTAGTAATTACTAGAATAATCCACATAGACTATAAGCATTGCTATGGAAGATCTAATCTTATCGTAGTCAACTCTTTGAACTTTGTCGTTAACAATTTTTCGACAAGTCGAGCTTCTTCAAGGATATTTCATCCAAGTCTATAGATCCATTTATTTTCAAAAAGTATTCATCTATTATGGATCTTATGGCGCATGGCCATTTTAACGGAGTCAGGGCCCATCATAACTTCTTTGTTTGTAGTTGGTTTATCATTGTTCAAAATCAATCCTTTGTCCACAAATCATTTATTTGATCACAAAGTAAACCATACCTACAAAGTTCAATATGTACTTCGATCTCCATGGCTAAAACACTTTGTAGCTATGGGAGCCATGATCGTCGTGGCCGCTTCCGGAACCATTTCCAATGCTGCGCTACTCTGATCATTATGCTCAAGTTCATAAACCTTATCAAGTTCTATTGTCCTCCCACTCAAAAACTTCGCTAGAAACAATTTCTTGGAAATAAGAAACATTGACAAACACTTTTGTCTTTGTCTTCATAGTGGGAAGAATTCCCAATCAATTCTTTGGGATAACCAACAAAGACATTTATCCAATTTTGGTTGTAAACTTATTTACTTATGCTATGCATACCAAAATTTAAGAAAAGGACTATTAGGGTTCATACCCATGCCATAACTCGTATGGTGTCATTTCTACGGATCATGATGATGCTCTATTCAGTGTAAAAGCGGTAGTCACTAAAGCATAATCCACAAAATTATAATGGCATCAATATTTTATCTCATCATTAATCCAACAAGGTTTGGATACATCTCTCGGATACTATATCTTCATTATGATACTCCAAGAAATGTGAGTTGTAGAACAATTTCATGACTCTTTTAGATGTTCGCTAAAAATCGTAATTCAAATATTTTCATCATGATCCAATCATAGATATTTGACTTTTCTATTACGATGATTTCCACTTCATGCTGAAATTTATTTGAATCCATTCAAATGTTTCAAACTTCTTCCTTATTAAATATATCCACATATATACTCAATTCATTGTTGAAAGTTTTCATGAAGTAGAAGAATCTCCCGCACACAACTATGCTCAGTGAACCACATACATCATTATGTATTTTTCACAAAGTTTGTTGCCCGTTCAACTCTTGGCCTATGAACGGTATTTTAATCATTCTCTTTAGAAAAGATTTGCAAGCGCCAAATGATTCAAAAATCAAATGACTCCAAAAATCCATTTGCATGGAGTTCCTTCATGCGTTCCTTTCTAACATGACCTAAATGGCGGTTCCATAAATAAGTGGAATTCAAATCATTTGCCTTATGGCATTTTAGCGTCAGTTTTATGTATGTGTGTTTCACCATTAAGATTTATAATAACTTATCCATCGTACATGGAGTAATGTCATAATTTGAACAACTCATTGTTTTCATTTGACCAGAGCAAAATAACAATTATTAAGTTCTTTATTATAAATTCTAAGGGCTAGATAGAATGCCAACGACGAACATACTAACACTTTATTTTGTTCCAGACATGCATTCCTATCATATTCCTTGTCAATCACTTAGGCCATTGTATTCTTGTATTGCGTTGTTTTGTATGACACTTCATACCAACCAATATGGTACTAATACCCAAGAATTTCATTGTGTGACTTAACTAGGAATACAACCATAACATGTATATCATTTATATACACCTGAGCTAGACTTTCTAGTCTTTTCTTTTCTTTTTGCCAAAATATCTTTTGCAGTTTCTCTTTTAGCTTTCCTCATTATTCAGAAAAACACTTCAACATTAATAACTTCTAGGTTTGTTGGTCAAATACCAATAACCTTGAGGTTCTTACTTTGAAGTTGATCATCATATGACAAGTGTTCCAGATTTCACTATTAGTAATTTTGTAATATGATGAACAATTTCACTCATAATTTTATCCATCATATCATGACGACTTTCCGAGACCATGTCTGTACATGCTAGGCTCGTAAAGTTTTAACCTTGGTATTTGCATGTGCAAATCTAGCTTGCACCCGTTGTATGCACACGTAGAATCTATCACACCCGATCATCACGTGATGCTTCGAAACGACGAGTTTTAGTAACGGTGCATATTAAGGATGGTCACTTCATGGATATGTGAATATCGTTAGTGCCCCAATAGTTGGAGGATTGTGACGCCTTGCGTCTTCAACCTTCGTACATTCCCATAAAACTTATGAGTTCATGTAGTCTCACCAAATTATATTCTATCATCTTGCAATAAGGTCTTAGATATCACATATATCTCATACCTTGATTATTTCAAAACTAAATTTTCAGCTCCTTACTTTTCAAACAGATTTGAACTTCAAGTTTCACGGAGACAAGATAACTTTAGGTACTAATTGAAACCATAGCTCTTTGAATCAACAATGTGAGGTTTACTAAAAGTTTGCAATAGGACTTAATCAATTCTTGATTCTTTAACAATACGGTACCAATCCGTAAAGTTTCTTGTCAGATTTTAACAGTATTTCTACCTCAATTATAAGACTAGCGCATAGTAGTAAACGGATGCCAATACTACAAAATTAATTCAAAATACTACTCAGACTATGTTTATGATAATTAGTTCATGTTTTAATCTAATTACTAATGAACTCCCACTTAATACAACATCCCTCATAGTTGTTAAGTAGTACACGATCCAAATTCACTACACCAAAAACCGATCATCACGTGAGATGATGTAGCTTCAATGGTGAACATCAACATGTTGATCATATCATCCATATGACTCGTGTTCAACCTTTCGGTTTCCGTTGTCCCGAGGCCATGTCTGTACATGCTAGGCTCGTCAAGCAAACCCAAGTATTCCGCGTGTGCAACATGGCTTACACCCGTTGTATGTGAATCGTTGAATCTATCACATCCGATCATCACGAGATGCTTTGAAACGACGAACTGTTACAACGGTGCATACGAGGGGAGAACACTTTATTATCTTGATATTAATGTGAGGGATCATCTTATAATGCTACCGTCGCGATCTAAGCAAAATAAGATGCATAAAGGATTAACATCACATGCAGTTCATATGTGATATGATATGGCCCTTTTGTCTTTGCGCCTTCGCTCTTCATCTCCAAAGCACGGACATGATCTCCATCATCAACGGGCATGATCTCCATCATCGTCGGCGTAGCGTCAAGGTTCATGGCGCCGTCTTCATGGTTGTTCACCTCATGTAGCAACTATTACAACTACTTTGAAATACTACTCAACATGAAATTTAAAGACAACCATAAGGCTCCTGCCGGTTGCCACAATACAATAATGATCATCTCATACATATTCATCATCACATTATGGCCATATCACATCACCAAACCCTGCAAAAACAAGTTAGACGTCTCTAATTTGGTTTGCATATTTTTACGTGGTTTAGGGTTTTCGAGTAAGATCTAATCTACCTACGAACATGAACCACAACGGTGATACTAGTGTTGTCAATAGAAGAGTAAATTGAATCTTCACTATAGTAGAAGAGACAGACACCCGCAAAGCCTCTTATGCAATACAAGTTGCATGTCGAACGAGGAACAAGTCTCATGAACGCGGTCATGTAAAGTTAGTCCGAGCCGCTTCATCCCACTATGCCACAAAGATGCAAAGTACTCAAACTAAAGATAACAAGAGCATCAACGCCCACAAAACCATTGTGTTCTACTCGTGCAACCATCTATGCATAGACACGGCTCTGATACCACTGTAGGATAACGTTGCATAGAAAACAAAAAATTTCCTACCGCGAACACGCAATCCAAGCCAAGATGCAATCTAGAAGACGGTAGTGATGCGTGTGGTTGACACGTCCGTTGGGAACCCCAAGAGGAAGGTGTGATGCGCACAGCGGCAAGTTTCCCTCAGTAAGAAACCAAGGTTTAATCGAACCAGTAGGAGTCAAGAAGCACGTTGAAGGTTGATGGCGGTGGGATGTAGTGCGGCGCAACACCAGAGATTCCTGGGACAAAGTGTAACGTGCACAACACAACCAAAGTACTTTGCCCCAACGAAACAAAGTGAGGTTGTCAATCTCACCGGCTTGCTGTAACAAAGGATTAACCGTATTGTGTGGAAGATGATTGTTTGCAGAAAACAGTAGAACAAGTATTGCAGTAGATTGTATTTCAGTATAGAGAATTGGACCGGGGTCCACAGTTCACTAGAGGTGTCTCTCCCATAAGATAAACAGCATGTTGGGTGAACAAATTACAGTTGGGCAATTGACAAATAAAGAGGGCATGACCATGCACATACATATTATGATGAGTATAGTGAGATTTAATTGGGCATTATGAGAAAGTACATAGACCGCCATCCAGCATGCATCTATGCCTAAAAAGTCCACCTTCAGGTTATCATCCGAACCCCCTCCAGTATTAAGTTGCTAACAACAGACAATTGCATTAAGTATTGCGCGTAACATAACTAGTAACTACATCCTTGAACATAGCACTAATGTTTTATCCCTAGTGGCAATAGCACATCCACAACCTTAGAACTTTCTGTCACTGTCCCAGATATCAATGGAGGCATGAACCCACTATCGAGCATAAATACTCCCTCTTGGAGTTACAAGCATCTACTTGGCCAGAGCATCTACTAGTAATGGAGAGCATGCAAGATCATAAACAACACATAGACATAACTTTGATAATCAACATAACAAGTATTCTCTATTCATCGGATCCCAACAAACGCAACATATAGAATTACAGATAGATGATCTTGATCATGTTAGGCAGCTCACAAGATCCGACAATGAAGCACAATGGGGAGAAGACAACCATCTAGCTACTGCTATGGACCCATAGTCCAGGGGTAGACTACTCACACATCACTCCGGAGGCGACCATGGCGGCGTAGAGTCCTCCGGGAGATGATTCCCCTCTCCGGCAGGGTGCCGGAGGCGATCTCCTGGATCCCCCGAGATGGGATCGGCGGCGGCGGCGTCTCTGGAAGGTTTTCCGTATCGTGGCTCTCGGTACTGGGGGTTTCGCAACGGAGGCTTTAAGTAGGCGGAAGGGCAGGTCAGGAGGCGGCACGAGGGCCCCACACCACAGGGCCGCGCGGCCAAGGGGGGTCGCGCCGCCTAGGGTGTGGCCCCTCGTGGCCCCTCTTCGTCTCTTCTTCGGACTTCTGGAAGCTTCGTGGCAAAATAGGACCCTGGGCATTGATTTCGTCCAATTCCGAGAATATTTAGTTACTAGGATTTCTGAAACCAAAAACAATGAGAAAATAGCAACTGCACTTTGGCATCTTGTTAATAGGTTAGTTCCATAAATGCACGAATATGACATAAAGTGTGCATAAAACATGTAGATAACATCAATAATGTGGCATGGAACATAAGAAATTATCGATACGTCGAGACGTATCAGCATCCCCAAGCTTAGTTCTGCTCGTCCCGAGGTGTAAAACGATAACACAGATAATTTCTGGAGTGACATGCCATCATAACCTTGATCATACTATTTGTAAAGCATATGTAGTGAATGCAGCGATCAAAACAATGTATATGACATGAGTAAACAAGTGAATCATATAGCAAAGACTTTTCATGAATAGCACTTCAAGACAAGCATCAATAATCTCGCATAAGAGTTAACTCATAAAGCAATAATTCAAAGTAAAGGCATTGAAGCAACACAAAGGAAGATGAAGTTTCAGCGGTTGCTTTCAACTTGTAACATGTATATCTCATGGATATTGTCAACATAGAGTAATATAATAAGTGCAATAAGCAAATATGTAGGAATCAATGCACAGTTCACACAAGTGTTTGCTTCTTGAGGTGGAGAGAAATAGGTGAACTGACTCAACATGAAAGTAAAAGAATGGTCCTCCATAGAGGAAAAGCATCGATTGCTATATTTGTGCTAGAGCTTTGATTTTGAAAACATGAAACAATTTTGTCAACGGTAGTAATAAAGCATATGTATCATGTAAATTATATCTTACAAGTTGCAAGCCTCATGCATAGTGTACTAATAGTGCCCGCACCTTGTCCTAATTAGCTTGGACTACCGGATCATCACAATGCACATGTTTTAACCAAGTGTCACAAAGGGGTACCTCTATGCCGCCTGTACAAAGGTCTAAGGAGAAAGCTCGCATTGGATTTCTCGCTATTGATTATTCTCAACTTAGACATCCATACCGGGACAACATAGACAACAGATAATGGACTCCTCTTTTATGCATAAGCATGTAACAACAATTAATAATTTTCTCATAAGAGATTGAGGATATATGTCCAAAACTGAAACTTCCACCATGGATCATGGCTTTAGTTAGCGGCCCAATGTTCTTCTCTAACAATATGCATGCTTAACCATAGGGTGGTAGATCTCTCTTACTTCAGACAAGACGAACATGCATAGCAACTCACATGAAATTCAACAAAGAGTAGTTGATGGCGTCCCCAGTGAACATGGTTATCGCACAACAAGCAACTTAATAAGAGATAAAATGCATAATTACATATTCAATACCACAATAGTTTTTAAGCTATTTGTCCCATGAGCTATATATTGCAAAGGTGAATGATGGAATTTTAAAGGTAGCACTCAAGCAATTTACTTTGGAATGGCGGAAAATACCATGTAGTAGGTAGGTATGGTGGACACAAATGGCATAGTGGTTGGCTCAAGTATTTTGGATGCATGAGAAGTGTTCCCTCTCGATACAAGGTTTAGGCTAGCAAGGCTTATTTGAAACAAACACAAGGATGAACCGGTGCAGCAAAACTCACATAAAAGACATATTGAAAACATTATAAGACTCTACACCGTCTTCCTTGTTGTTCAAACTCAATACTAGAAATTATCTAGACCTTAGAGAAACCAAATATGCAAACCAAATTTTAGCATGCTCTATGTATTTCTTCATTAATGGGTGCAAAGCACATGATGCAAGAGCTTAAACATGAGCACAACAATTGCCAAGTATCACATTACCCAAGACATTAATAGCAATTACTACATGTATCATTTTCCAATTCCAACCATATAACAATTTAACGAAGGAGAAACTTCGCCATGAATACTATGAGTAGAAACTAAGGACATACTTGTCCATATGCTACAGCGGAGCGTGTCTCTCTCCCATAAAGTGAATGCTAGGATCCATTTTATTCAAACAAAACAAAAAACAAAAACAAACCGACGCTCCAAGAAAAGCACATAAGATGTGATGGAATAAAAATATAGTTTCAGGGGAGGAACCTGATAATGTTGTCGATGAAGAAGGGGATGCCTTGGGCATCCCCAAGCTTAGACGCTTGAGTCTTCTTGATATATGCAGGGGTGAACCACCGGGGCATCCCCAAGCTTAGAGCTTTCACTCTCCTTGATCATGTTGCACCATACTCCTCTCTTGATCCTTGAAAACTTCCTCCACACCAAACTTAGAACAACTCATTAGAGGGTTAGCGACAATAAAAATTAACATATTCAGAGGTGACACAATCATTCTTAACACTTCTGGACATTGCATAAAGCTACTGGACATTAATGGATCAAAGAAATTCATCCAACATAGCAAAAGAGGCAATACGAAATAAAAGGCAGAATCTGTCAAAACAGAACAGTTCGTATTGACGAATTTTATCGAGGCACCAGACTTGCTCAAATGAAAATGCTCAAATTGAATGAAAGTTGCGTACATATCTGAGGATTACTCACGTAAATTGGCATAATTTTCTGAGTTACCTACAGGGAAAACAGCCCAGATTCGTGACAGCAAAGAAATCTGTTTCTGTGCAGTAATCCAAATCTAGTATGAACTTTTCTATCAACGACTTTACTTGGCACTACAAAACACTAAACTAAGATAAGGAGAGGTTGCTACAGTAGTAAACAACTTCCAAGACACAAAATAAAAACAAAGTACTGTAGGTAAAAACATGGGTTGTCTCCCATAAGCGCTTTTCTTTAACGCCTTTCAGCTAGGCGCAGAAAGTGTGTATCAAGTATTATCAAGAGGTGGTGCATTCTCAGAGGGGTGTGGAGTTTTCTCAACCAGGCATAGTATATTAGATACATAAGTTTTAGCATCTCCCTTTTCATTAGTCTTAGGCGTGCTACTCTCATCAAACAAATTTTCAGGAACAAGCCAAGCATAGTTATTTTCTAGTGCATCATTCATAGCTAAGAGTTTACATGGTATTGGTGCTTTGATCTCCCCTCCATCATTAATATTATTAGTGTACTTTATTCTATCCATATCCATCTTTTCAAGGAGACTAACAAAATTGGTGTAAGAACCAAGCATATTAAATTTAGCAAAGACCTTTCTAGCCTCTCTCGCTATACCACCAAATTCTCTAAGAAGGGTTTCTAAAACAAAATCTTTCTTTTCCCCTTCTTCCATATCACCAAGTGTGAGAAACATGTGTTGGATTATAGGATTGAGATTAACAAATTTAGTTTCCAACATGCGAACTAAAGCAGCAGCAGTAATTTCATAGGTAGGGGCAAGGTCTACCAAGTGTCTATCCTCAAAATCGTCAACGGTACTAACATGGTTGAAGAATTCTTCTATATTATTTCTCCCAATTATAGACCCACGTCCTACCGGTATGTCTTTCGTAGTAAAATTAAAAGGGAACATGATGAAATAAGTAAAGTAAATGCAAGTAACTAATTTTTTGTGTGTTTTTGATATAGCAAACAAGATAGCAAATAAAGTAAAACTAGCAACTAATTTTTTTGTATTTTGATTTAGTGCAGCAAACAAAGTAGTAAATAAAACTAAGCAAGACAAAAACAAAGTAAAGAGATTGAGAAGTGGAGACTCCCCTTGCAGCGTGTCTTGATCTCCCCGACAACGGCGCCAGAAATTTGCTTGATGCGTGTGGTTGACACGTCCGTTGGGAACCCCAAGAGGAAGGTGTGATGCGCACAGCGGCAAGTTTCCTCGCAAGAAACCAAGGTTTAATCGAACCAGTAGGAGTCAAGAAGCACGTTGAAGGTTGATGGCGGCGGGATGTAGTGCGGCGCAACACCAGAGATTCTGGCGCCAACGTGGAACCTGCACAACACAACCAAAGTACTTTGCCCCAACGAAACAGTGAGGTTGTCAATCTCACCGGCTTGCTGTAACAAAGGATTAACCGTATTGTGTGGAAGATGATTGTTTGCAGAAAACAGTAGAACAAGTATTGCAGTAGATTGTATTTCAGTATAGAGAATTGGACCGGGGTTCACAGTTCACTAGAGGTGTCTCTCCCATAAGATAAACAGCATGTTGGGTGAACAAATTACAGTTGGGCAATTGACAAATAAAGAGGGCATGACCATGCACATACATATTATGATGAGTATAGTGAGATTTAATTGGGCATTACGACAAAGTACATAGACCGCCATCCAAAGCATGCATCTATGCCTAAAAAGTCCACCTTCAGGTTATCATCCGAACCCCTCCGGTATTAAGTTGCTAACAACAGACAATTGCATTAAGTATTGCGTAACGTAACTAGTAACTACATCCTTGAACATAGCACTAATGTTTTATCCCTAGTGGCAACAGACATCCACAACCTTAGAACTTTCTGTCACATCCCGGATATCAATGGAGGCATGAACCCACTATCGAGCATAAATACTCCCTCTTGGAGTTACAAGCATCTACTTGGCCAGAGCATCTACTAGTAACGGAGAGCATGCAAGATCATAAACAACACATAGACATAACTTTGATAATCAACATAACAAGTATTCTCTATTCATCGGATCCCAACAAACGCAACATATAGAATTACAGATAGATGATCTTGATCATGTTAGGCAGCTCACAAGATCCGACAATGAAGCACAATGGGGAGAAGACAACCATCTAGCTACTGCTATGGACCCATAGTCCAGGGGTAGACTACTCACACATCACTCCGGAGGCGACCATGGCGGCGTAGAGTCCTCCGGGAGATGATTCCCCTCTCCGGCAGGGTGCCGGAGGCGATCTCCTGGATCCCCCGAGATGGGATCGGCGGCGGCGGCGTCTCTGGAAGGTTTTCTGTATCGTGGCTCTCGGTACTAGGGGTTTCGCAACGGAGGCTTTAAGTAGGCGGAAGGGCAGGTCAGGAGGCGGCACGAGGGCCCCACACCACAGGGCCGCGCGGCCAAGGGGGGGCCGCGCCGCCCTAGGGTGTGGCCCCCTCGTGGCCCCTCTTCTGGAAGCTTCGTGGCAAAATAGGACCCTGGGCGTTGATTTCGTCCAATTCCGAGAATATTTCGTTACTAGGATTTCTGAAACCAAAAACAGCAGAAAACAGCAACTGGCACTTCGGCATCTTGTTAATAGGTTAGTTCCAGAAAATGCACGAATATGACATAAAGTGTGCATAAAACATGTAGATAACATCAATAATGTGGCATGGAACATAAGAAATTATCGATACGTCGGAGACGTATCAGGTAGCAACGAGGGGTTTATCGAGTCTCACCCTTGAAGAGATTCCAAAGCCTACAAGAGTAGGCTCTTGTTGCTGTGGTAGACGTTCACTTGCCGCTTGCAAAAGCGCGTAGAAGATCTTGATCACGATCGCTTCCGGCGCCACGAACGGGCAGCACCTCCGTACTCGGTCACACGTTCGGTTGTTGATGAAGACGACGTCCACCTCCCCGTTCCAGCGGGCAGCGGAAGTAGTAGCTCCTCTTGAATCCGACAGCACGACGGCGTGGTGTCGGTGGTGGTGGAGAAATCCGGCGGAGCTTCGCTTAAGCATGCGGGATGTGGTGGAGGAGAGAGACAGCTAGGGTTTGGGGAGAGAGGGGGGTTGGGCGCCGGCCCTCTAAGGGGTGCGGCCAAGGCTGAGGCTTGAAGTGGTCATCCCCCTCTCCTATGCCCCTCATTATATAGGTGGAAGCCCCAAGAGTTCTAGTCCAAGTCTTCGAATAAGACCCCAACACTAAAACCTCCCATATGTGGGAAACCTACTCAAGGAGGAAGTCCTACCCAAGGTGGGACTCCCACCTTTCCTTGAGGTGGGTTGGCCGGCCACCCTAGGGGAGTCCACTTTGGACTCCTCCCCTTTAGGGTTGGCTGGTCATGCATGGTGGAGTCCCTCCGGGACTCTACTTTCCATGGTGATTTCTTCCGGACTTTTTCTAGAACCTTCTAGAACCTGCCATAAATGCATCGGATCATTTCCAAACTTGGAATATGACTTCCTATATATGAATCTTATTCTCCGGACCATTCCGGAACTCCTCGTGATGTCCGAGATCTCATCCGGGACTCCGAACAAATATTCGAACTCCATTACATATTCAAGTTCTACCATTTCAACATCAAACCTTAAGTGTGTCACCCTACGGTTCGCGAACTATGCGGACATGGTTGAGTACTCACTCTGACCAATAACCAATAGCGGGATCTGGAGATCCATAATGGCTCCCACATATTCAACGATGACTTCAGTGATCGAATGAACCATTCACATACGATACCAATTCCCTTTGTCACGCGATATTTTACTTGTCCGAGGTTTGATCATCGGTATCACTCTATACCTTGTTCAACCTTGTCTCCTGACAAGTACTCTTTACTCGTACCGTGGTATGTGGTCTCTTATGAACTTATTCATATGCTTGCAAGACATTAGACGACATTCCACCGAGAGGGCCCAGAGTATATCTATCCGTCATCGGGATGGACAAATCCCACTGTTGATCCATATGCTTCAACTCATACTTTCCGGATACTTAATCCCACCTTTATAACCACCCATTTACGCAGTGGCGTTTGGTGTAATCAAAGTACCGTTCCGGTATAAGTGATTTACATGATCTCATGGTCATAAGGATTAGGTAACTATGTATCGAAAGCTTATAGCAAATAACTTAATGACGAGATCTTATGCTATGCTTAATTGGGTGTGTCCATTACATCATTCATACAATGATATAACCTTGTTATTAATAACATCCAATGTTCATGATTATGAAACTAATCATCCATTAATCAACAAGCTAGTTAAGAGGCATACTAGGGACTCTTTGTTGTTTATATATCACACATGTACTAATGTTTCGGTTAATACAATTATAGCATGATATATAAACATTTATCATAAACATAAAGATATAAATAATAACCACTTTATTATTGCCTCTAGGGCATATCTCCTTCATTTTCTCCATTGATGCGTCTTTGTGTATCTATATTGTAAAGCTGCCAACTATGTATATTTATATTTTTTCTGTTTTTGATCGTCAAGCCCCCGAGTGTCTTGGTGGCGACGTTCTATATTTTTGTTGCGAGGTTTTCAGACCAAAGCAATAGAATTTTGATGAGTATACTATATTTATGGGTGTTAGCTCCTGATTGTCTATTTGGCGAGGTATTTTTGTACCAAGGCGAAATATTTTTGTAAGTCTGGTTCGTCTATATTGTGTATATTTTGTAACTTTGAAGGCTTTTAGCCCCCGAGCATGTTGAAAAACAAGAAGTATATCTCCACTATCTTTATTATATTGCAGCACCGTGAGCCCGCCTCATTAAAAACCTTTCCAGCCCCACTCGGTGCCCTGAAAAGGAAAAGAGTGCGTCTGAAAACTCGCGGGCGTTTCAGTACATTGTATTTTTACAGAGTAGGACTATATTTCGACTCTAGGCGTAGAACCGCCTGAGCTGCGCCACGTTCCAGGGGTTTTTCTCGGGAACCCCTGTCTTCTTGTCCTTGATCCTGTATGCACCTCCTTCGATTACTTCTGTGACGACGTAAGGGCCTAGCCATGGCGACTCGAGCTTTTCAGTACTTTTTTGATTTAGCCGTAGGACCAAATCTCCGACCTGGAAAGATCTTGGCCTTAACCGTCGACTGTGGTAGTTTTTGAGGTCCTGCTGGTACTTGGTGACTCGAGAAAGTACTTCATCTCGAGCTTCATCGAGTGCATCTACGTCGTCCTCCAAAGCCTTTCTTGAAGTTTCCTCGTCATACTCTGTCACTCTTGGAGAATCATGCTCTATCTCAATTGGTAGTACTGCCTCAGCTCCGTGGACGAGGAAGAACGGAGTTTCTTGTGTCGCCGTATTTGGTGTTGTTTCGGATACTCCACAAAACACTTGGCAATTCTTCTGGCCAGGTATGTCGAGCCTTTTCAAGTGGTCCTAGCAGTCGCTTTTTGATACCGTTGCAGATGATACCATTGGCTTTCTCGACTTGGCCATTGGTTTGCGGGTGCCCAACTGACGCGAAGTGCAATTTGATGCCTACTTCCGCGCAGTATTCCTTGAATTCTTTGGACGTAAAGTTACTACCATTGTCTGTGACGATGCTGTGTGGTACTCCAAATCAAAAAACGATGCCCTTTACGAATTTGACTGCTGATTCTCCATCTGGTGAATTTATCGGCTTTGCTTCTATCCACTTGGTGAATTTATCGACAGCAACCAACATGTACTCGTATCCTCCTGGCGAAGCTTTGTGCAACTTTCCCACCATATCGAGTCCCCATTGGGCAAATGGCCAAGACAATGGTATTGGCATCAGCTCTGCCGCCGGAGAGTGGGGTTTTGCGGCAAATCTTTGGCACGCGTCGCAGGTTCGTACTATCTCTTTTGCATCCTCGATTGTTGACAACTAGTAAAATCCTGCCCGAAAAACTTTGGCGGCAATAGCTCGACTGCTCGCGTGGTGACCACATATTCCTTCGTGCACATCCTTTAGGATGATTCTTCCTTCTTCGGGTGTAACGCACCTCTGCAGCACGCCCGAAATACTTCGTTTGTATAACTCCCCTTTGACCACTGCGAAGGCTTTGGATCGTCGAATAACTCGCCTTGCTTCAACTGGATCTTCGGGTATTTCTTTCCTTGGGATATACGATATGTACGCTTGCATCCATGGAACTTCTACCATCATCACCAGCTCCTGGTCCTCTTCTTCGTCTAGAGCTTCTTTGAGAGGCGCCAAAGTTTTCTCCTCCTTCGTTTTCTTCTGCGCCTTCTTTTGCTTTGTGGATCTCTCAGCTATTTCTTCCCAAAACACTCCTGGCGGTATTGCAAGGCATTGCGACCCGATGTTTGCAAGAACATCGGCTTCGTCGTTGCTCAGCCTGCTGATGTGGTTTACTTCGCATCCATCAAACAGCTTCTCGAGTTCATTGTACACCTCCTTGTATGCCACCATACTGTTGTTGACTGCATCACATTGGTTCATAACCTGCTGAGCTACCAATTGTGAGTCGCCGAAGATCTTTAGTCGAGTTGCGCCGCAAGCTTTCGTCATCTTCATCCCGTGTATGAGGGCTTCATATTCTGCTTCATTGTTAGATGCGTTCGGGAATGTCATTCGTAGGACGTACTTTAATTTATCGCCTTCAGGTGATATGAGTATCACCCCTACACCAGCTCCTTCTACTCTCTTGGAGCCATCGAAGTTCATGGTCCAGGTTCTCGACAAATCTAGGGGTCCTGTATTTTGTAGTTCCATCCACTCTGCAATGAAATCTGGCAGAATTTGCGACTTGATTGCTTTTCTTTTTTCATACGTGATGTCCCGAGGGGAGAGTTCTATTCCCCAAAGGGAGACACGTCCTGTAGCTTCTGGATTGTTCAGTATATGTGATAGAGGTGCTTCATTGACCACTATGATCGGGTGTGCCGAAAAATAGTGGCGTAATTTTCTTGCTGTCGTGAATACTCCATATGCTAATTTCTGGTACTGAGGGTATCGCTGTTTTGAAGGAGATAAAACTTCACTAATAAAATATACCGGCCTTTGCACTCCATGGAGTTTTCCTTCCTCTTCTCTTTCAACGACTAGCACCGTGCTAACCACCTGGGGTGTCGCTGCGATGTATAACCGGAGAGGTTCCTTCTCTTTCGGCGCCACCAGGATTGGTGGTGTCGAAATTGTGCGCTTCAAATCCTCGAAAGCTTTATCGGCCTCTTCATTCCACTGGAATTTCTCCCCTTGCTTGATTAAAGCATAGAACGATAACGCTTTTTCTCCCAGCCTGGCGACAAATCTGCTTAAAGCTGCGACTCGCCCAGTTAGCTGTTGTATTTCCTTTAACTTTGTTGGCTTCCTCATGGTTACGATCGCTTGGATTTTTTCGGGATTTGCCTCAATCCCTCTCGCTGAAACTAGAAAACCAAGAAGTTCTCCTGCAGGGACGCCAAAGGAACACTTCGTCGGGTTCAACTTGAGGCAGAATTTGTCAAGGTTGTCGAAAGTTTCCTTCAGATCCTCGATTAGCGTCGTTCCCTTCTTTGATGTTATGACCACATCGTCGATGTACACTTGTACGTTTTTCCCAATTTGTGTTGCCAAGCACTTTTGCATCATCCTCTGGTATGTTGCTCCCGCGTTTTTCAGACCAAAAGGCATTGTTCTGTAGCAAAACACGCCATAAGGTGTGATGAACGCTGTTTTGACCTCATCATCTTCTTTCAATCTGATCTGGTTATAACCAGAGTATGCATCCAAGAAGGAAAGACGTTCACATCCTGCCGTGGAGTCGATGATTTGATCGATCCTCGGGAGGGGAAAGTGATCCTTTGGACAATGTTTATTGAGACACGTAAAATCGACGCACATGCGAAGGACTTTAGTGTTTTTCTTCGGCACCAACACCGGATTTGCTACCCAAGTGGCCTCTGTATGCAGCTCTTTTATAAAACCAGCTTCTCTTAGTCGATCTATTTCTGACAGCATAGCTTTGCGGTTTGGCTCCGAAAAACGCCGCAAAGGTTGTTTGATTGGTCTCGCTAGTGGATCCAAGTTTAGGTGGTGCTCGGCAAGTTCCTGATACGCGTACAGCACGCGTCCGTTGGGAACCCCAAGAGGAAGGTGTGATACGTACATCGGCAAGTTTTCCCTCAGTACAAAACCAAGGTTTATCGAACCAGTAGGAGCCAAGAAGCACGTTGAAGGTTGATGGCGGCGAGATGTAGTGCGGCGCAACACCAGGGATTCCGGCGCCAACGTGGAACCTGCACAACACAACCAAAGTACTTTGCCCCAACGAAACAGTGAGGTTGTCAATCTCACCGGCTTGCAGAGAACAGTAGAACAATTGCAGTAGATTGTATTTCAGATGTAAAAGAATGGACCGGGGTCCACAGTTCACTAGAGGTGTCTCTCCCATAAGATAAATAGCATGTTGGGTGAACAAATTACAGTTGGGCAATTGACAAATAGAGAGGGCATGACCATGCACATACATGATATGATGAGTATAGTGAGATTTAATTGGGCATTACGACAAAGTACATAGACCGCTATCCAGCATGCATCTATGCCTAAAAAGTCCACCTTCAGGTTATCATCCGAACCCCTTCCAGTATTAAGTTGAAAACAACAGACAATTGCATTAAGTATGGTGCGTAATGTAATCAATAACTACATCCTCGGACATAGCATCAATGTTTTATCCCTAGTGGCAACAGTACATCCATAACCTTAGAGGTTTCTGTCACTCCCCCAGATTCACGGAGACATGAACCCACTATCGAGCATAAATACCCCCTCTTGGAGTTACTAGCAAAAACTTGGCCAGAGCCTCTACTAATAACGGAGAGCATGCTAAACAACACATAGATATAAATTGATAATCAACATAACATAGTATTCTCTATTCATCGGATCCCAACAAACACAACATATAGCATTACAGATAGATGATCTTGATCATGTTCGGCAGCTCACAAGATCCGACAATGAAGCATAATGAGGAGAAGACAACCATCTAGCTACTGCTATGGACCCATAGTCCAGGGGTAGACTACTCACTCATCACTCCGGAGGCGACCATGGCGGTGTAGAGTCCTCCGGGAGATGAATCCCCCTCTCCGGCAGGGTGCCGGAGGCGATCTCCTGAATCCCCCGAGATGGGATTGGCGGCGGCGGCGGCGTCTCTGGAAGGTTTTCCGTATCGTGGCTCTCGGTACTGGGGGTTTCGCGACGAAGGCTATTTGTAGGCGGAAGGGCAGGTCAAGGGGCGTCACGAGGGGCCCACACCATAGGGTGGCGCGGCCAGGGCTTGGGCCGCGCCGCCCTATCATCTGGTCGCCTCGTGGCCCCACTTCGTTAGCTCTCCGGTCTTCTGGAAGCTTCGTGTGAAAATAGGCCCCTGGGCGTTGATTTCGTCCAATTCCGAGAATATTTCCTTACTAGGATTTCTGAAACCAAAAACAGCAGAAAATAGCAACTGGCTCTTCGGCATCTCGTTAATAGGTTAGTTCCAGAAAATGCATAAATATGACATAAAGTATGCATAAAACATGTAGATATCATCAATAATGTGGCATGAAACATAAGAAATTATCGATACGTCGGAGACGTATCAGCATCCCCAAGCTTAGTTTCTGCTCGTCCCGAGCAGGTAAACGATAACAAAGATAATTTCTGGAGTGACATGCCATCATAACCTTGATCATACTATTGTAAGCATATGTAATGAATGCAGCGATTCAAACAATGTAAATGACATGAGTAAACAACTGAATCATATAGCAAAGACTTTTCATGAATAGTACTTCAAGACAAGCATCAATAAGTCTTGCATAAGAGTTAACTCATAAAGCAATAATTCAAAGTAGAGATATTGAAGCAACACAAAGGAAGATGAAGTTTCAGCGGTTGCTTTCAACTTATAACATGTATATCTCATGGATATTGTCAATGTAAAGTAATATAACAAGTGCAATATGCAAGTATGTAGGAATCAATGCACAGTTCACACAAGTGTTTGCTTCTTGAGGTGGAGAGAAATAGGTGAACTGACTCAACATAAAGATAAAAGAAAGGCCCTTCGAAGAGGAAAGCATCGATTGCTATATTTGTGCTAGAGCTTTGATTTTGAAAACAAGAAACAATTTTGTCAACGGTAGTAATAAAGCATATGTGTTATGTAAATTATATCCTACAAGTTGCAAGCCTCATGCATAGTATACTAATAGTGCCCGCACCTTGTCCTAATTAGCTCGGATTACCTGGATTATCATCGCAATGCATATGTTTTAACCAAGTGTCACAAAGGGGTACCTCTATGCCGCCTGTACAAAGGTCTAAGGAGAAAGCTCGCATTGGATTTCTCGCTATTGATTATTCTCAACTTAGACATCCATACCGGGACAACATAGACAACAGATAATGGACTCCTCTTTTATGCATAAGCATTCAACAACAATTAATTTTCTCATATGAGATTGAGGATATTTGTCCAAAACTGTAACTTCCACCATGGATCATGGCTTTGGTTAGCGGCCCAATGTTCTTCTCTAACATTATGCATGCTCTAACCATTCTAGCGGTAAATCTCCCTTACTTCAGACAAGACGGACATGCATAGCAACTCACATGATATTCAACAAAGAGTAGTTGATGGCGTCCCCAGGAACATGGTTATCGCACAACAAGCAACTTAATAAGAGATAAAGTGCATAAGTACATATTCAATACCACAATAGTTTTTAGGCTATTTGTCCCATGAGCTATATATTGCAAAGGTGAAGGATAGAAATTTAAAGGTAGCACTCAAGCAATTTACTTTGGAATGGCGGAGAAATACCATGTAGTAGGTAGGTATGGTGGACACAAATGTCATAGTGGTTGGCTCAAGTATTTTGGATGCATGAGAAGTATTCCCTCTCGATACAAGGTTTAGGCTAGCAAGGCTATTTGAAACAAACACAAGGATGAACCGGTGCAGCAAAACTCACATAAAATACATATTGTAAACATTATAAGACTCTACACCGTCTTCCTTGTTGTTCAAAACTCAATACTAGAAATTATCTAGACCTTAGAGAGACCAATTATGCAAACCAAATTTTAGCAAGCTCTATGTATTTCTTCATTAATAGGTGCAAAGTATATGATGCAAGAGCTTAAACATGAGCACAACAATTGCCAAGTATCACATTATCCAAGACATTATAGCAATTACTACATGTATCATTTTCCAATTCCAACCATATAACAATTTAACGAAGAAGAAACTTCGCCATGAATATTATGAGTAAAGCCTAAGGACATATTTGTCCATATGCAACAGCGGAGCGTGTCTCTCTCCCACACAATGAATGCTAGGATCCATTTTATTCAAACAAAACAAAAACAAAAACAAACCGACGCTCCAAGCAAAGCACATAAGATGTGACAGAATAAAAATATAGTTTCAGGGGAGGAACCTGATAATGTTGTCGATGAAGAAGGGGATGCCTTGGGCATCCCCAAGCTTAGACGCTTGAGTCTTCTTGATATATGCAGGGGTGAACCACCGGGGCATCCCCAAGCTTAGAGCTTTCACTCTCCTTGATCATGTTGTATCATCTCCCTCTCTTGATCCTTGAAAACTTCCTCCACACCAAACTCGAAACAACTCATTAGAGGGTTAGTGCACAATCAAAATATACATGTTCAGAGGTGAAATAATCATTCTTAACAGTTCTGGACATTGCACAAAGCTAATGAAAGTCAATGGAATCGAAAAATCCATCGAACATAGCAAAACAGGCAATGCGAAATAAAAGGCAGAATCTGTCAAAGCAGAACAGTTCGTAAAGACGAATTTTATTGAGGCACCAGACTTGCTCAAATGAAAATTCTCAAATTGAATGAAAGTTGCGTACAGATCTGAGGATCACTCACGTAAATTGGCATAATTTTCTGAGTTACCTACAGAGCATTTGGCCCAGATTCGTGACAGCAAAGAAATCTGTTTCTGCGCAGTAATCCAAATCTAGTAGGAACCTTACTATCAACGACTTTACTTGGCACAACAATGCACAAAAATAAGATAAGGAGAGGTTGCTACAGTATTAAACAACTTCCAAGACTCAAAATAAAAATAAAGGTACTGTAGTAAAAACATGGGTTGTCTCCCATAAGCGCTTTTCTTTAACGCCTTTCAGCTAGGCGCAGAAAGTGTGTATCAAGTATTATCGAAAGATGGAGCATCTATAGCGGGATGTGGAGTTTTCTAAACTATACATTTTATATTTTCTATGTGAGTTTCAGAGGCTCCCTTTTCATTAGTCTTAGGTTTGCTATCCTCATCAAACAAATTTTCAGGTACAAGCCAACCATAATTATTTTCTAGAGCGTCACTCATTCCTAGGAGCTTACAAGGTATTGTTGTCTTAATCTCCCCACCATCATTAATATTATTAGTGTACCTTACTCTCTCCATGTCCATCTTTTCAAGGATACTAACAAAATTGGTATAAGAACCAAACATCTTATATTTAATAAAGACCTTTCTAGCCTCTCTTGCTACACCACCAAATTCTTTAAGAAGGGTTTCTAAAACAAAATCTTTCTTTTCCCCTTCTTCCATATCACCGAGTGTAAGAAACATGTGTTGGATTATAGGATTGAGATTAACAAATTTAGTTTCCAACATGCAAACTAAAGAAGCAGCAGCAATTTCATAAGTAGGAGCAAGTTCTACCAAATGTCTATCTTCAAAATCTTCAACGGTACTAACATGATTGAAAAATTCTTCTATATTATTTCTCCCGATTATAGACCCACGTCCTACCGGTATGTCTTTTAGGGTGAACTTAGGAGGAAACATGATGAAATAAACTAAAGGTAAATAAGGTAAATGCAAGTAACTAATTTTTTTGTGTTTTTGATATAGCAAACAAGATAGCAAGTAAAGTAAAACTAACAACTAATTTTTTTGTATATTGATTTAGTGCAGCAAACAAAGTAGTAAATAAAATAAAGCAAGACAAAAACAAAGTAAAGAGATTGCGATGTGGAGACTCCCCTTGCAGCGTGTCTTGATCTCCCCGGCAACGGCGCCAGAAAACGAGCTGTTGGCGCAAAGTTGACGTGGGAGTTAGAGATCTCTGTGGTGTAGCTTTTCTTCAGTTCCCCGGCAACGGCGCCAGAAAAAGAGCTTGATACACGTACAGCACGCGTCCGTTGGGAACCCAAGAGGAAGGTGTGATGCGTACAGCGGCAAGTTTTCCCTCAGTACGAAACCAAGGTTTATCGAACCAGTAGGAGCCAAGAAGCACGTTGAAGGTTGATGGCGGCGAGATGTAGTGCGGCGCAACACCAGGGATTCCGGCGCCAACGTGGAACCTGCACAACACAACCAAAGTACTTTGCCCCAACGAAACAGTGAGGTTGTCAATCTCACCGGCTTGCTGTAACAAAGGATTAGATGTATAGTGTGGATGATGATTGTTTGCAGAGAACAGTAGAACAATTGCAGTAGATTGTATTTCAGATGTAAAAGAATGGACCGGGGTCCATAGTTCACTAGAGGTGTCTCTCCCATAAGATAAATAGCATGTTGGGTGAACAAATTACAGTTGGGCAATTGACAAATAGAGAGGGCATGACCATGCACATACATGATATGATGAGTATAGTGAGATTTAATTGGGCATTACGACAAAGTACATAGACCGCTATCCAGCATGCATCTATGCCTAAAAAGTCCACCTTCAGGTTATCATCCGAACCCCTTCCAGTATTAAGTTGAAAACAACAGACAATTGCATTAAGTATGGTGCGTAATGTAATCAATAACTACATCCTCGGACATAGCATCAATGTTTTATCCCTAGTGGCAACAGTACATCCATAACCTTAGAGGTTTCTGTCACTCCCCCAGATTCACGGAGACATGAACCCACTATCGAGCATAAATACCCCCTCTTGGAGTTACTAGCAAAAACTTGGCCAGAGCCTCTACTAATAACGGAGAGCATGCAAGATCATAAACAACACATAGATATAATTTGATAATCAACATAACATAGTATTCTCTATTCATCGGATTCCAACAAACACAACATATAGCATTACAGATAGATGATCTTGATCATGTTCGGCAGCTCACAAGATCCGACAATGAAGCATAATGAGGAGAAGACAACCATCTAGCTACTGCTATGGACCCATAGTCTAGGGGTAGTGTAATAACCCAGAACATAGGAACAACGAAGGGTAGATTTAGAAATGGGATGTGCATTTCATCGCAAAACGGGGGAAATTTTCGCGCCTTATTGCAACCAAACCAAAGAGGGATCGAGGTTCTCTCTCATTTTGCACTTAGGGTTAGGCAATGTGAGTTAGGGAAATTTCGACATGATCTCTTTTGTATCTTGTTACTTTGGGGAATAATTGCATTTGATAAGTGTTAAACATTTAACTATAAATATCACACAATATAAACAATGAATTTAAAATTCAAACACAAGATATAAAATTCAAATCACTTTGAATTTCAAAATGAATATCAAATACAATATTTAGTCAAGAATGTAAACATTACATAATACAAAGCTCATAAACCAAAACTTGAGCTTTATTGATATACAACACATATACAAGGTCTTTACAATATTCTTGATACAAGAATTGTGACATAATAAACAGAATAAAAAGAAAAGGAAAAAATTACAAGTTTAATTCTAAACTAAACCTAAACTAAGTGGCTTGAGGATGATCTTCTGGCCATAGCATAATTCAAACCTGCAAAACAAAACAAAGAACAGATACTAACCGGAATACAAGTGTTAGCAAGGTTCAGTTTGGACAGTTAGCAAAAAACACAGGAAATTCAGTTTGGACAGTGCAAACTGTCACAACACACTTGTGCTTGTCCAAATTCCTGGACAGCACAAGATAGACATAGGCAGACCAACACTGAGCAAGCCACAGTGGGCTCAAGTTTCACCATATGAAGGCTGTTGCTAGGCAAGCAACAGCAAGGCAATGCAAGGGGTGAGTCATAAAGTAACCAAGCTTGTGTGTCATGGCCAGGGAAGAAGTAGAGACCATATAAATAGCACACAAACCCTAGAACCATGACAGTCGACCACATTTGCAAATCACCAGGTAAGGGTGAAGCAAGAACAAGCACCAGTTCATCCAGTTCATACTGATCAAGAACAGAAACCAACACAACCACTCAGCCACCAGGAATCATGGTGACCTGAGAAGATCAACCAGAAACTGGAGGTGAAAGGCTGTACACAAAAAACCCCAAGTCTGCATCAACCAAATATTTCACACTAGGAGCTGGAACAAGGTATACCAAGTACCTGGACAGATCCAGTGGATCTGATCCATCATATATGCAAGAAGTAAGCATGGGAATGAGCAGATGCTCATATGGGTAGATCATCACTTGGTTTTCATCAAGGATTACTGCCAGTCAAAAAGCTACTAAAAATAGAAAGCATCTAGGTACAGATCTTGTACACAGAAACTAGCACACATGCACAGATGCACACACTAGCCAGATCACATGCACAGATAGCACCAGTAGATGAATTGCAAGGATTAGCAGCTAATAAGACTATACAGTAAATCCTAAGCTATGAACCATCAGTAAACCCTAGATTTTCATCAGGCAAACATATTGGCATTCATATCAAGTATGATTCCCCAATATGCAAGCAAAGGTTGAGTAGCCACAAGATCCAACTAAATAGGTGAGCAACCAATCAGTAGCAAGGCTACTGAGGTCACATCACACTTAGCCCCAATTAAAAAGAAAGCCAAATATAGCACATCATTATCCAGGAATGGATTCAGATTCAATTGCTTGCTAGACACTCATGAATAGCCAAATCATTTGCAAGCAAGTCATTTAAATCATTACTGCATAAGCAGTTCATCATAACTTAAATAATACAAGCATGAATTTATCACATATCCATGCTTAGCACTGACAGTAGCATACTATTAAGCAACACAGTTTAATCACTGCACCATAGCCACTGGAGCAAGTCCAGTAGCTTGAGTAAGCAACAGCATAGTGATGCTTGAGCATCAGCATCACAAGGAAATTGAATCACTTAGCCACAGTATTAATCAATAAGCCATCACTGACAATTAACTGATCAAATGGATCAATTGAATCAAGTCAAGCTACAAAGGGAAACTAGCCAACAAGCAAAGAATGATCCAATGGATCATTAGCTTGCATAGGAAGCACTGCAGCATATCACAAGCACCATTGGCACACACACAAGTGTCAGTGATGCATCACAGGCACACCTAGACAAGCAAGCATGATATGCCAGTAAGCATAAGCAAGTCATAATCAAGCATAGCATGGTATAGCAAGCTTTTGAGCAAGCACAGCAAAGCATGGCAAGTACAGGGCATGCTAGGAGCAGCAAGATAAGCAAGCACAGCATGAATAGCAAGCAAAGCCACATGGGCCAGTACCAGAAACTGGTAATTTGGCCATGAGCTTGCAGTAGATAGAAGTATAGGAAGATTGAGCAGCTATGGCATAGCTCTGCGTGATCACAGGATCACCAGAGAGCAACAGAGCATGAGGAGGAAGAAGAACAGTAACAAAGGGAGGCGCACAAATATGGAGAAGAGGAAGAGGAAGTGAAGCAACTTACTTGCGCCTGGAAGCAGAAGCTAGGGCATGGCGAGGCAGTGCTCGCGCGGCCCTAACAGCTGCAAGTCCAGGGTAGGCGCCGACGTTACGCCGGTGAACCCAAACACGAACCCAACACCACCGTAGCGAGCACCTGAGGCGACGGCATGAGTATTGCGAGCAGCACTGATACGTCCAATTTGCATCACTATTTTATATCATAATTTGCTGTTATTCATTGATATATTTCATATTGGGACACAATACTTATGTTATTTCATCTATTTTGCATGTTTCATCATTATTGGAGGATCGAACACCGGAGCCAGGATTCTGCTGGAAAAAGCACCGTCAGAACGCAATATTTCGGAAGATCAACTATGGAAGGAAATTATACCAAAAATCCTATTTTTCAAGATGACGAAGGAAGCCAGAAGGAGGAGCCAGGAGGAGCCAGGGTGGGCCCACACCCTAGGGCGGCGCGGCCCAGGCCCTGGCCGCGCCGGCCTATGGTGCAGGGGGCCCACGACCCTTTCGCCTCCTTTTCTTCGCCAAACCCTTCGTCCCGAAGACCTAAGCCACGGAGGGTACCTCGCGAAGAGTTACAACCGCCTCTGCGGGCGGAGAACACCAGAGAGAAAAGAGCTCTCCGGCGGGCAGGAATCCGCCAGGAAATTCCCTCCGGGAGGGGAAATCGACGCCATCGACACCGTCATCGAGCTGGACATCATCGCCATCACCATCATCATCATCTCCACCATCATCACCGCCGTCATCACCGCTGGACACCGCCACCGCCGTAGCAATTTGGGTTTGATCTTGATTGTTTGATAGGGGAAACTCTCCCGGTATCGATTTCTACTTGTTGTTGATGCTATTGAGTGAAACCATTGAACCAAGTTTATGTTCAGATTGTTATTCATCATCATATCACCTCTGATCATGTTCCGTATGATGTCTTGTGAGTAGTTCGTTTAGTTCTTGAGGACATGGGTGAAGTCTAAATGTTAGTAGTGAACTATGGTTGAGTAATATTCAATGGTGTGATATTTAAGTTGTGGTGTTATTCTTCTAGTGGTGTCATGTGAACGTCGACTACATGACACTTCACCATTTATGGGCCTAGGGAATGCATCTTGTACTCGTTTGCCAATTGCGGGGTTGCCGGAGTGACGAAACCTAAACCCCCGTTGGTATATCGATGCGGGGAGGGATCGCAGGATCTCGAGTTTAAGGCTGTGGTTAGATTTAATTCTTAATTACTTTCTTGTAGTTGCGGATGCTTGCAAGGGGTATAATCACAAGTATGTATTAGTCCTAGGAAGGGCGGTACATTAGCATAGGTTCACCCACACAACACTTATCACAACAATGAAGATTATTTAGCCGTATGTAGCGAAAGCACTAGACTAAAATCCCGTGTGTCCTCGAGAACGTTTGGTCATTATAAGTAAACAAACCGGCTTGTCCTTTGTGCTAAAAAGGATTGGGCCACTCGCTGCAATTATTACTCTCGCACTTTACATACTCGTACTTTATTCAACTGTTACATCAAACCCCACGAATACTTGTCTGTGAGCATTTACAAGTGAATCCTTCATCGAAACTGCTTGTCAACACCTTCGCTCCTCGTTGGGATCGACATTCTTACTTATCGAAGATACTACGATACACCCCCTATACTTGTGGGTCATCAAGACTATTTTAAGCGCCGTTGCCGGGGATTGAAGCGCTATTGGTAAGTGGAATTGGTAAGGAAAACCTTCTTGTTGTGCTGATTTTATTTACTGCTGCTATAAGTCATTATGGAGAGATCTTCTCTTCAATTTCTATTTGGGAAATCTACTACTACTGCAACGGTAGTGGATGAGGCGCCAGGTGAGGAAGTGATACCATATAAAATACCTATGAAAATTATTGAACGTGTTATGGATAACCGCTATGAAGGGGATGGAACTGTCCATCCTGGTGATCATTTACTGTTTTTGCATGAATTATGCGGGTTATTCAAATGTGCAGGTATTACTATGGATGAAGTGAGGAAGAAACTATTCTCTTTGTCGCTGTCCCGGTGGGCGGCGCATTGGTATAAATTCTTGGATAATGGGGATTCTCTTGAATGGAATGATATTGTGCCCCGGTTTTATTCTAAGTTCTATCCTCCAAGTGAAATTCATAAGGATCGGAATCGCATATATAATTTTTGGCCTCATGATGGAGAGAGTATTGCCCAAGCTTGGGGGAGATTGAAGTCTTTAATGCTCAAATGCCCCATTCATGAGCTTCCTGGTAATGTTATTATTGATAATTTCTATGCAAGACTTTCTTTTCAAGACAAGACCTTGCTGGATACTTCTTGTTACGGATCATTTACACGCAACAAAGAAGAGTTTAAAAGGGACCTTCTTGATCGGATCCAAGAAAATCTGAAGGTTGGGAGAACGACAAGGATAGAGAATCAGGTATAATTTATGATTATAAATGCATTGAAGCTTTTATGGATACTGATAAATTTCGTAATATGAGTGCTATATATGGTCTTGATTCTCAAGTTGCTGTAAATCTTTATAAACCTTTTGCCTCTCATTATGAATTTCCAAAGAAGAATTTTGATAAGTATCATGAACCGTATAAAGATAAAATTGATTCATCTATTAATAAATGCGTTGTAGTTGAAGCTGGCTGATCGTGTTATTCACTGAAGCTTATATTGAAAAAACTCCTTTCCCTGCTAAAATGAAAGAGTACTCTGTTATAAATAGTCCGGTTCATAAAAGTGAAAAGAAACACATAGAGCACGAAGAACAAATAAAAGTTGAACTCTTTGTTGCAATAATTAAAGATCTTGTGACTGAAAATGTGGAGGATGGTCATATTATTTTCTGTGAAGATGCTTCTAATATTGTTTCACATCCTAATAAACCCAAACAAGCTAGTGTTCCTATGATATCTGTTAAAATTGGTGATCATTGTTATTATGGATTATGTGATATTGGTGCAAGTGTTAGTGCTATTCCGTATGAGCTTTACACGGAGATTATGCACGAAATTGATTCTTGTGAACTTGAAGATATTGATGTGGTTATTCAGCTGGCTAATAGAGAAACTATTTCTCCAATTGGTATTGTTCGAGATGTGGAAGTTTTATGCGGTAAGATTAAATATCCTGCTGACTTTTTGGTACTTGGTTCTGCTGCTAGTGATTATTGTCCTATTATTTTTGGTAGACCTTTTCTAAATACTTGTGGAGCTATTATAGATTGCAAGAAAGAGAAAATTTTGACTAAATTCGCTGGTGAATCTTATGAGTTTAACTTCTCTAAATTTACTAAAACTCCTTATAAAGCTGATTTGCCTAGTAATGATTTTAAAATGGAGCAATGTGCATCTATTGTTCTTGTTCCTAATAATCCTTTGCAGCAACATTTGGAGGATAGCGAGAGCGAAATTTTTAGGAAAGAAATAGATGAGCTTGAGGAAATTTTTCTTCGCCAACCTATTCTCAAGCATGATTTACCGGTGGAAGATTTGGGTACAACACTGCCACCAAAGGAAGATCCTATTTTTGATTTAAAGCCTTTACCTGATAATCTTAAATATGCTCATATTGATGATAAGAAAATATATCCTGTTATTATTAGTTCTAAGCTTTCAGAGATTGAGGAAGAAAGGTTATTGGAAATATTGAAGAAGCATCGAGGCGCTATTGGCTACACTCTTGATGATTTGAAGGGGATTTCTCCGTCTATATGCCAACATGCTATTAATATGGAAGATGATGCAAAGCCTGTTGTTGAACCTCAGCGTCGTCTAATTAAGAAGATGAAGGAAGTGGTAAGGAATGAGGTATTACGACTTCTTGAAGCTGGTATTATATATCCTATTGCTGATAGTAGATGGGTTAGTCCTGTGCATTGCGTTCCCAAGAAAGGAGGTATGACTGTTGTGCCTAATGATAATGATGAGCTCATTCCTCAAAGAGTAGTTGTAGGGTATAGAATGTGCATTGATTTTCGAAAAGTTAATAAAGTTACTAAGAAAGATCATTACCCTTTACCATTTATTGATCAAATGCTAGAAAGATTGTCTAAAAATACTCATTTTTGCTTTCTTGATGGTTATTACAGGTTTTCACAAATTGCTGTTAAAGCTAAAGATCAAGAGAAAACCACTTTTACTTGTCCCTATGGAACTTATGCTTATAGACGTATGCCTTTTGGTTTATGTAATGCTCCTGCTACTTTTCAAAGATGCATGTCTGCTATTTTTCATGGTTTTTGTGAAAGTATTGTAGAGGTATTCATGGATGATTTTTCCGTCTATGGGAATTCTTTTGATAGTTGCTTGCGAAACCTTGATAAAGTTTTGCGAGAGATGTGAAGAAACTAACCTTGTTCTTAATTGGGAGAAATGCCACTTTATGGTTAATGAAGGAATTGTATTGGGACATAAAATTTCTGAGAGAGGTATTGAAGTTGATAGAGCTAAAGTTGAAGCAATTGAGAAGATGCCCTATCAGGGATGTTAAAGGTATTCGTAGTGTTCTTGGTCATCTTTGGGTTTTATAGGAGATTTATTAAAGATTTCTCCAAGATTTCACAGCCTCTTACTAATCTTCTTCAAAAAGATGTACCATTTGTTTTTGATGTCGATTGTAAGGGAGCTGTTGAAGCTCTTAAGAAAGCCTTAACAAGCTTGCTCCTATAGTTGAACCCCCTGATTGGAACTTACCCTTTGAAATTATGTGTGATGCTAGTGATTTTCTTTGTGGTATTTGTTCTTGGACAGCGAGTAGATAAAAAACTGAATGTTATTCATTATGCTAGTAAAACTCTTGATGCTGCTCAAAGAAATTATGCTACAACTGAAAAGGAATTATTAGGCTGTAGTCTTTGCTTGTGATAAATTTAGATCTTATATTGTTGATTCAAAAGTTACTATTCATACTGATCATGCTGCAATTAGATACCTAATGACAAAGAAAGATGCTAAGCCGAGGCTTATTAGATGGGTACTTCTTTTGCAAGAATTTGATTTACATATTGTAGATAGGAAAGGTCTTGATAATCCTGTTGCTTTTAATTTGTCTAGATTGGAAAATATTGCTTATGATCCTGTTCCTGTTAATGATAGTTTTCCAAATGAACAATTGGCTGTAATAAAGGTGAGCTCGCGAGACAGTCCTTGGTATGCTGATTATGCTAACTTTATTGTTTCCAAGTACTTGCCTCCAACCTTTTCAGCTCAGCAAAGGAGGAAATTCTTTTATGACTTGAGGCATTATTTCTGGGATGACCCACACTTATATAAAGAAGGAGTGGATGGTATTATGCGAAGATGTGTTCCTGAGTATGTACAACAAGAAATATTGAGTAAATGTCATGGTAGTGCTTATGGAGGACATCACGCTGGAGAAAGAACCGCGCAAAAGGTTTTACAATCAGGTTTTTATTGGCCAACTCTCTTCAAGGATGCGAGAAAGTTTATTTTATCTTGTGATGAATGCCAAAGGGTTGGTAATATCTCCAGACGCAATGAAATGCCTATGAATTATACTCTTGTTATTGAACCGTTTGATTGTTGGGGATTTGACTTCATGGGACCTTTTCCGTCTTCGGAAGGTAACACTCATATACTTGTTGCTGTTGATTATGTTACTAAATGGGTGGAAGCTATACCTACAAAAAGTGCTGATGGTGAGACCTCTTTAAGAATGCTCTTAGATATTATTTTTCCTAGATTTGGAGTACCTAGATATATTATGACTGATGGAGGTTCTCATTTTATTCATGGAGGTTTTAGAAAAACTCTTGCTAAGTATGGTATTAATCATAGAATTGCTTCTGCTTATCATCCTCAAACTAGTGGTCAAGTAGAATTATCAAATAGAGAGATTAAATCTATTTTGGGAAAGACCGTTAATAAAACTAGAAAGAATTGGGCTAGTAAATTGAAGGATGCACTTTGGGCTTATAGAACTGCTTATAAAAATCCCATGGGAATGTCACCTTATAAAATGGTTTATGGGAAAGCTTGTCATTTACCTTTAGAACTAGAGCACAAAGCTTATTGGGCTGTTAGAGAATTAAATAAAGATCCTAAACTTGCCGGTGATAAGAGGTTGTTGCAATTGAGTTCTCTAGATGAGTGGAGAAGTGAAGCTTATGAGAATGCTAAACTCTTTAAAGAGAAAGTTAAAAAATGGCATGATAGGAGGATTATCAAAAGAGAATTTAATATTGGGGATAAAGTCCTATTGTATCGGTCTCGTCTCAGATTCTTTGCAGGGAAATTACTCTCGAAATGGGAAGGACCATATGTTGTCGAGGAGGTGTATCGTTCAGGAGCAATCAAAATTAGCTCTCTCCAAGGCAATGCTACGCAAGTGGTGAATGGACAAAGACTCAAGCATTATATCTCAGGTGATTCCTATAATGTTGATGTTGATATTATTCAAGTGGAAACACCGGAAGCTTTCATCAAAGGACAAATTGACGATCCGCGAGAACTCGACTTTGAATAGGTAACGATGCGGTAATGAAAAGTACGAAATTTACTTTCCGAACTATATTTTTGCTGTTTTTGGAAAATATGAGAAATTACGAGTTCGAAACGGAGTGGAAAGGACGCACGAGGGGTGCCACCATGGGGAGGCGGCGCGGCTGACACAGGCCGCGCCGGCCTATGGTTTGGCCGCCTGTCGCCCCTTTCCGACTACGGTTCGATCTGGTACTTTCCTTTTGTCGAGAAAATTTTTGCTATATAATCCCCCGAGACCCTGGAGGTCCGTATATCGTTTTCTCGAGGTTTTTTGTTTCGAGTTGTTTGCCAGGATTTGCTTCGGATCTAGAGCCATCATGTCTTCGTCGGAAACTCCGAAGGACAGCTCCAGCAAGGATGTTGGCAACTTGTACATGGAAGAGCTGAGGATGCACCCCAAGGAGTTGCTGCTCGTTGAAGGAGAACTGCAGGTCAAGGATGTCCAGGGTCCTAAAGGAGAAGGAAGCCTGGAAGACGGGATGGAGAAGCTAGAACAAGAGGTTTTCAAATACAAGAAGATGGCTGAGCGTGAGGTGGATATTTTCCACGAGATTGTGTACGAACTCATTGCTGAACATGAGAAGGAAAGCGCAAAGCTTTGGAGCGATATCCTCTCACTTCACGACACCACCAACAAGCTCCAAGCACAACTCTATGATTTTCAGAATCAGAAGTGTGAGTATGTTATCAGGTTTAAATACATAAGCCGTCTTTGCTAGTTTCGGGATCCCGAGACCAAGATGTCGTTTCTTGATGGAGAGCCTCTTCCTTGGAAGTTTGATGCTGGGAGTTCATCACCACCATCACCGCAGAGTAATTCATCATCGGTATTGGCATCCCCTTGGTTTGTTCCAAGCTTGGGGAGTGCCGCGGTATCACATTATCACTACCTTTTACTTTTATTGTCAAGTAGTATCATATCATGAGTAGGGAAGTTATCATATAAGATGGGTTGCGTTTGGAAGTATCTCTCCTTTAGTTGGTTATCTATGTATCCCTTGGTGTGAGTTATCGTTATGGAATATTAATGAGAAGTCTTATCATTTACATATTCCACATCTTATTTTAGTTTGCAATCTCTACTATATGATTCACCTTGTTGTTAGTATTGGTATCACTTTGGGAGCATTGAATAAATCTATTTGGTTTTGGCAAACTTAGCATTGGTCAATAGCAACAACACTTTGAGGTTTAAATAGAAAAGAGAAATACATGTAGATGTTTCATTGTCTTTCTTGTTAGCTCATAGCTTATTATTCTGAAGTTAAAATTGTTTGTACTTACAAGGAAGATGCATGATTGTTTCTATCACATGTATATTTGTTTGTTTCCCTCGACTCTTATGCTTGCTAATTAACCTTGCTAGCCAAAGACCTGTACTGAGAGGGAATACTTCTCGTGCATCCAAACCCTAACCCAAACCTATGCCATTTGTGTCCACCATACCTACCTACTACATGGTATTTTCTGCCATTCCAAGTAAATACTTCATGTGCTACCTTTAAACAATTCAAAACTTAGTATCTCTTATTTGTGTCAATGTTTCATAGCTCATGAGGAAGTATGTGGTGTTTTATCTTTCAATCTTGTTGGGCAACTTCCACCGATGGACTAGTGGCTTCATCCGCTTATCCAATAATTTTGCAAAAAGAGTGGCAATGGGATTCCCAGTCCCAAATTGATTCAACTAAATAGACACTCCTCCATGGTATGTCATTGAAGGACGGCACCCGAAGGATTCGGTTAGCCATGGCTTGTGTAAGCAAAGGTTTGGGGGAGTGTCATCATCATACTAAAGCTAACATAAAAAGGCACTCCTTCATGGTATGAGATTGTTGGCGAGGCACCCGAGGATTCGGTTAGCCATGGTTTGTGAAAGAAAGGTTGGAAGGAGTGCCACACAAAATGAAAATAATATGGGAGCCGCTCTTAGGAGGTTGTCTGGCAAGGGGGTTAGAGTACCCGCTACCAGTCGTTGACAACAACAAACACCTCTCAAAATGTTACTTTTATTCTCTTTATATGATTGCAAAAATTGAAAAAGCTCTAGCACATGATTTAATCCCTGCTTCCCTCTGTGAAGGGCCTGTCTTTTACTTTATGTTGAGTCAGTAAACCTATTTCCCTCCATCTCAAGCAAGCATTTGAGTAGTTGTGATCAAACCATTATATTGTGATTTGCTACATCATGTCTTTTATTCTTCTTTGTTTAGTACAAGTTTTATCTGAATGAATATAGCTTTGCAAGTTATCAATGATCATGAGAAAACCATTATGATTGAGTATGCAAGTTGTGCCTTATAAACTTTAACATGGGAGCGCTGCTCAATGAGATATAATCATTAATTGTTCTCTCGACCAAGAAGAAGTTTGCCATCACCAATTATGATTTCTTATGCACCTTTACTTGTGATTACCTTATACTTGTTTCAATATGAGTTATAAGAGATTGTTTACTATAATGTCCTGTGTGAATGAATATGATGCTTCTTGTCCGTATTTTATTCATCGACTCTTCACTCCATAAACATGTGGTCATGTCTATCGAGCTCAGTTTCGCTTGGGGACAAGCGAAGTCTAAGCTTGGGGGGAGTTGATACGTCCAATTTGCATCACTATTTTATATCATAATTTGCTGTTATTCATTGATATATTTCATATTGGGACACAATACTTATGTTATTTCATCTATTTTGCATGTTTCATCATTATTGGAGGATCGAACACCGGAGCCGAGGATTACTGCTGGAAAAAGCACCGTCGAACGCAATATTTCGGAAGATCAACTCCGGAAGGAAATTATACCAAAAATCCTATTTTTCAAGATGACGAAGGAAGCCAGAAGGAGGAGCCAGGAGGAGCCAGGGTGGGCCCACACCCTAGGGCGGCGCGGCCCAGGCCCTGGCCGCGCCGGCCTATGGTCTGGGGGGCCCATGACCCTTTTCGCCTCCTTTTCTTCGCCAAACCCTTCGTCCCGAAGACCTAAGCCACAGAGGGTACCTCGCGAAGAGTTACAGCCGCCTCTGCGGGGGCGGAGAACACCGAGAGAGAAAAGAGCTCTCCGGCGGGCAGGAATCCGCCGGGAAATTCCCTCGGGAGGGAAATCGACGCCATCGACACCGTCATCGAGCTGGACATCATCGCCATCACCATCATCATCATCTCCACCATCATCACCGCCGTCATCACCGCTGGACACCGCCACCGCCGTAGCAATTTGGGTTTGATCTTGATTGTTTGATAGGGGAAACTCTCCCGGTATCGATTTCTACTTGTTGTTGATGCTATTGAGTGAAACCATTGAACCAAGTTTATGTTCAGATTGTTATTCATCATCATATCACCTCTGATCATGTTCCGTATGATGTCTTGTGAGTAGTTCGTTTAGTTCTTGAGGACATGGGTGAAGTCTAAATGTTAGTAGTGAACTATGGTTGAGTAATATTCAATGGTGTGATATTTAAGTTGTGGTGTTATTCTTCTAGTGGTGTCATGTGAACGTCGACTACATGACACTTCACCATTTATGGGCCTAGGGGAATGCATCTTGTACTCGTTTGCCAATTGCGGGGTTGCCGGAGTGACAGAAACCTAAACCCCCGTTGGTATATCGATGCAGGAGGGATCGCAGGATCTCAGAGTTTAAGGCTGTGGTTAGATTTAATTCTTAATTACTTTCTTGTAGTTGCGGATGCTTGCAAGGGGTATAATCACAAGTATGTATTAGTCCTAGGAAGGGCGGTACATTAGCATAGGTTCACCCACACAACACTTATCACAACAATGAAGATTATTTAGCCGTATGTAGCGAAAGCACTAGACTAAAATCCCGTGTGTCCTCGAGAACGTTTGGTCATTATAAGTAAACAAACCGGCTTGTCCTTTGTGCTAAAAAGGATTGGGCCACTCGCTGCAATTATTACTCTCGCACTTTACATACTCGTACTTTATTCAACTGTTACATCAAACCCCCCTGAATACTTGTCTGTGAGCATTTACAGTGAATCCTTCATCGAAACTGCTTGTCAACACCTTCTGCTCCTCGTTGGGATCGACATTCTTACGTATCGAAGATACTACGATACACCCCCTATACTTGTGGGTCATCAAGCACCCGCGCCAGGTCAACCCCAGGAGCGCACCCATCATCGGCGAGGACGAGAGCTCGCCGGAGTTCGTCGAGGCGATTCTTCCTGAGATCCAGAACGGAGGCGATTCGACAGGAGAGGAAGAGAAGGGGAAAACCACGCGGACAGATCGATAGATCTGCACGCAGCGGTTCTGGTTTGGTAGGTGGCTACGGCGGGGGAGCACGGAACTGGCCGGAGCGAGGCAGCGGCCATGGCGGCGACGCCATCGCCACGGCATCGCAGGAGATTAGGGTTAGAGGTGAACGAGAGAGAGAGGGCCGAGTGAGTGAGAGAGGGGTGGGCCGTTCGGCGCCACCGAGCCACTATGGGGCAAGCCTTAGTGGGCTGTCCCATGGGCTTAGGTTATTGGGCTAGGCCCAATAGGGGCCAGAGGGTTATTTTTGTCTTTTGACATTTAATAAAAGGCCAGAACTTTACCAATTTTTAATAAATCTAATACAACTCTAATGAATGAAAAATAAATCTTAACAAGAATACTTATCAACTGCATTGAACTGCACTATCTCGCAGTCCACAGGCAAGTTCACCCTTGCTCATGTCAACTTGAGTATTTTCTACTACTTTAATGCAAAGCTATATACTTATCATTCCTGCATCGCAAATGAAATGTTACTTTCCAACTATGAATATGACTATGTGGCTGGCAATGGAACCATGGTATGTGTTGATATGGGGGAGGTTCCATTGCAATGGGTTATATCACCCTAGGATTAATTACCAATGCCGTCCAGTGATTCTAGCGCCGTACAAATCGCGTTGACCATGAGATCTATAATGGCTCTGGGGAAGCCAGCCGTATCTTTTCCCTTCTGCACGCCAACGGATTGGTAGAGCCGGTGGGGTGTTGGAGGCACTTCCGCAATAGGTTGGGATATCCTTTTAAATCCCCATCCATTAGTGATGATAAGCTCTACCATCTATGAAGGATTGTCCGGAGTACACCGTGAGTAAAGCCGTATTATCGGGGAAGTCTGCAGGGGTGTACGGTTGGACAAAAGGGTGGGTTTGCAGTCGCGGAGAAGGCGGTGTGGGCTTGGATCTTTATACCTGGCCTCACACCAAAGGAAGTGTGAACGGGGGCAAGTCCCTGCGGATGGCAAAAAGGGTGAGATCTCTTGTGGGAAAAGTAACGCACCTCTGCAGAGTGTATCAAATTGTGGCTGTCACTCCTTGTTCCGGGAAGGGAACTGCGAACGCGGCAGGAAAGGAACTCCACGAAGTTCTAGTCAACCTGTGAAGACTGACGTGCATAGTTTTCATAATAAAAGCAACCTTTTGAAGAAATGATTTCAAAACATGCATTGACCTGCGATTTCCTGATCAATGGTCGTAGCTAGTGCATCAAACACCTTTTTACTCTTTTAGAACTTGCTGAGTACCCCTGTACTCACTTTCTTTCGACACCCTTGCTAGACTGTGATCCAGAAGTGGAGGCCATCAACGATGGAGCACCAGAAGGAAGTTACGAGCTGGTCTACGAAGAACCTGATCTTACCGATGGAGTGGAAGGCGTAGACTATGGGATAGTCTACGGACCAGATGACACGGAGGTGGAGGAGTAGTGACATACCCTAGCATCATAGAGGCGAGCAACGTAGAACTTACCTAAATAAGTTGTTGAGCTCTCTTTATATTTGTTATAAGTTGTAATCGTACTTAAGTAGTATCTTAGGGTGTTCTCATAGGACCTGTGAGAATACCAACTTGTTAAGACAATGTTTGTAATAAAGTATGGAGTGTTATGACCTGCAATGTTTCTGTTGTACCACTCTGAGGGATATGGCAAATTGTGAAGAAGTCCCTTCGCAAAGATCATATCAACGACTTGTATACTACAACATGCAGTGGTATGCTGGGTCACCGCAGCTGGTATCAGAGCAAATGTTGCGACCTTAGGTTGGAAAAACCTAGTATAGGGAAGAAACCTGTAGGAGTCTAGTAGAAATAGTAAAGGATTCTCTAGAAATATGGTGATTATTCACTTGAGAATAGCAAAACCATATATTTTAGTGCGATAATTCTTTATTATAGCTATTTTGATGCATTATCACTACTAATATTCTGCTTTTGTATACAGCCATAATGGCGAACACTTTCCTAAGAGGACTTTGAGGAAGGTTGAGGGATGGCTCGGTGATTATGATGGACCAATAACAGCTCTCCTGTGTGGGATGCTGAAGGAACTTCATTGTGATCCACGGATACCTGTTATCAAGTATACCTACTATGATGGGGAAATCCTAGCCAAGTGCAGAGTATCGGTCCAATTACCGACAAAACTGCTGATGAGTCGTGTAATGCCATACGGAGAAGCCAAAACTATCACCACAGCCTACCACATGGGCCTATTCAAGGCAATCCTTGAGATAAGGCAGCACAAGTCAGTAGAACTGCTATGTTCAGAGTTTTCTCATATACCTCATGCCGAGGAAGATGAGGATCCCACTCTGAATCATTTGGTGTTAGCACGCAGAAGTCCTGAAGCTGCAGCACAACACATGGATAGCTGTAAGTCTTTATTGACCACGATGTACCTTTTACACATGAAGATGAGAGGTGAGATTGACCACATGCTAGCTGAGTTCACGGACCCTGATAAAGTCCAAACTCGGATGAGTGATTTGAGGGCACAACCACAACATACTACACCTTTCTTTAGCCTAGACAGCTATGTAGATTTGAGTGACCAGTTGTCCCATAAAGATCCACTCACACCCAACTTTGTTCCACACTATCCACATGTGTCAGCATCATATGAGTCTGGATATGGGGGAGATGATTCCAGGAACCTAAACTGCTCGGAGTCACCAATCGAGAATTCGACTGGTTGGCGTTTCGGGGAACCATTTGGAGATGAAGGAGAACCCATCACTTGTGAATCAGAGGATGAAGGAGGCGCGGTTAACCAGAATGTTAACCAGAGCTTTGGGCAGGAAGAGAAAGATACCAACTCCATTTCTTTAGATTTGGAGATGGGGTTACCCAAAACATCCCAGTACGTCGTAGGTGAGAGTTCTGGAACCAAGAAAAAGAAGAAGAAGAAGATGAGGGGTCAAGTGAATAGGAATCCTCCATGGATGACAGAAGAAGTTGAGATGTATCCCACTGGGGATATATATGAGTCTTTATCTAGCTACTTTGGCATGACAGATCTCTGTCTCGGCACTTCGTCCGATTCAGACTACATACCTACGGGAAGGACCTTCATTCCGGACGGTGTTCGGAGGACAAACCGCTGTACCGGATGGACCCCAGGGATGTACGCGGAGGCGAGTTATGATGACGAGGAGTAGAGCTCCAAGGAAGAATAAAGTAATCTAGGTGGTATTGTAATAGCGCGTATTTTAAATTCCCGTTGGCTTGGGCTTTGAGCCAAATAAGTGGTTTATATATACCACATGTAATATAAGTTTGTGAGTGTGTTATGTATTATACAAAGTATATGCATAATAAATGTTTGTTTTGTATTTGCTTCTTGATTTCATTGTGTGACTAGTTCTGGGCATTGAGTTGAGCTCAGAAAGCATTTGCATGGTGTAATTATGAGTAATCGCTCTTTATTCTGAGGACTAGGGGGAAATGGCGTTAGTAGAAACCGAAGAGGCTCGCAGAGAGCGGGAAGCAAGAGAAAAAGAGGAGGCGAGATGCAGCAGCTAGAGCAGAGAATGCACCACCACCACCACACCCAATGATGCACCCGGACTTCCAACGGTATATGAGAGCAATGGAGGAAGATAGGAGGCGTTACCAGGAAAGCCAGAGCAAGAACATGCAAGATTTCTTTACCCACGTCATCAATGATAGGGGTAATGAAGGCAAGGGAGTAACTCTATCGGACTTCCAAAATGCAAGACCACTACCGTTTACATCAGCTCCAGAACCAATGGACGCTGAAGATTGGCTTATGGATACGGAACGGAAGCTGAAGACCGTTGGTTGCAACGATGAGGAGAAGATTAGATACACAACTTATCTGTTGTCAGGACCAGCAGCGTCATGGTGGGAGAATCTTGTAGCAATACACCCTCCTGATAAGGTGTTCACCTGGGAGGAGTTCAAGAAGAAGTTCCGGGATGCTCATGTTCCTGACAGCGTGGTGGAGCTGAAGAAGAGGGAGTTTGAAGAACTAAGACAGAATACTGCACCCATCATGCAGTATGTTCGGGATTTCAACAGGTTATCCAGGTATGCACCTGAGGATGTAGATACAGAGGAGAAGCGGAAGAAGCGGTTCATGAAAGGCATGAATCCATACATGAAGATGCAACTGAGGTTGGCACGGACTGCCGAATTCCAGGAACTGATTGACTCGGCAATCACTTTCGAGGATGATTACAGGCAAGTCCAGGAGGACAGGAGGAAGAGGGCTCGTATCGAGCCAAGGAAGTACCCAATTAGTAAACCAACACCTGATCGGAGTTTCAAACCCCGATATCGACCTACTACTGGTAATCAATACAACCGGGGAGGTCAGAGTCAGAATCCAATCAACCAGATCATCTGCAACAATTGTGGCCTGAGAGGTCATTTGCAGAAGGATTGTCAGAAACCCAGAATCATCTGTTATGGTTGTGGGAAGGAAGGACACATCAAGCCGGATTGTCCAAACAAGGCGTCTTGGAGCGGACAGAGCTCTGGAGGACGAGGTGGAAACAACAACAACAACAACAACAACAACAACAACAACAACAACAGCAACCGCAACTACAACAACAACAACAACAACAACAACAAGAGGGGAAAGCCTTATGGAAAGCTGAATTGCACATCTTTGGAACAAGCGGAAGAGTCGGATCAAACATTTTTAGGTACGCTAAGCATTCTTACTCATCATGGCAAAGTATTATTTGATACTGGAGAAACCACATCATTTCTTGCATTGGAGTTTGTGGAAAAATTCGGGCTTAGATGTTCTAAGTTAGAAACTCCTATAACTGTTCTATCCGCGGGGGGAACGATCTTAGTAACCCACGTGAAAGAAGCACAAGTCCTAACCATATATGACTGTGTATATTTCGCGGACCTATTCATCATACCCATGAAGGACATATCAGTTATCCTAGGGATGGATTGGTTGACAGAAAATGGAGCGGTGATCAACTGTGGAGACAAAACAGTATCACTTCGCAACTCCATCGGAGGTCGAATAGTGTTCCAAGGAGATAAGTACAGTGAGTTGGAGATCGGATTGGAACTCAATAGTCTGAAGGAGGTGAGAATTGAAGATATTCCTGTAGTGAATGAGTTTCAGGATGTATTTCCTAAGGAACTACCGGGGATGCCACCCGATAGGGAGATTGAATTCACAATCGATCTGATTCCAGGCACAGCACCAATAGCACAACCACCATATAAGATGGGGCCAAAGGAATTAGTGGAACTGAAAGCTTAGATTGATGAGTTAGAACAGAAGGGATTCATTCAAGAAAGTTTGTCACCATGGGGTACACCAGTTATTTTTGTGGATAAAAGAGATGGCGGAAAGAGAATGTGTGGAGATTACAGAAATTTGAACAATGTAACTATCAAGAACAAGTATCCTTTACCTAGAATCCAAGACCTTTTTGATCAAGTTCAAGGAGCTGGAGTCTTCTCGAAGATAGATTTAAGGTCAGGGTACCATCAAATCAAGATCAAGAAGGAGGATGTACCAAAAACAGCGTTCGTATCAAGGTATGGACACCATGAATATTTGGTTGTACCATTTGGACTAACAAATGCACCAGCAATTTTCATGAATTTGATGAACAAGATATTCATGAAGTACTTGGACAAGTTTGTGATAGTGTTCATAGATGATATTCTAATCTATTTCAAAGATAAAGAAGAACATGCCAAGCATTTGAAGATAGTTCTGCAAACTTTGAGAGAACATCAGCTATATGCAAAGTTTAGTAAGTGCAAATTTTGGTTAGACAGTGTTGAATTTCTTGGACATGTCATAACTAAAGAAGGCATAGCGGTGAATCCAAGCAAGGTTCAGTCCGTATTGGAATGGAAATCACCTAAAAATGCTAAGGAGATACGAGGATTTCTTGGTATGGCAGGCTATTATCGGAGATTCATAGAGGGATTTTCGAAGATTGCAGGACCAATGACCAAGTTACTCAAGAAGAATACTCCATTTGTGTGGACTGATGAGTGTGAAGCCAGCTTCCAAACACTCAAAGATAAGTTAACCACAGCACCGGTGTTAGCAGTTCCTGAACCAGGAAAGGATTACACGGTGTATTGTGATGCTTCCAAGAATGGACTTGGATTTGTTCTTATGCAAGATCGGAAGGTGATAGCTTATGGATCAAGACAGTTGAAACCACATAAACACAACTACCCAGTATATGATCTAGAGTTAGTGGCAGTTGTGTATGCTCTGAAGAGTTGGAGACAATTTCTATATGGATCCAAGTTTGAGTTATACACCGATCACAAAAGTTTGAAATATTTCTTCACCCAGAAGGAATTAAACATGAGGCAGAAGAGATGGTTAGAGTTGATTAAGGATTACGACCTTAAGATCAACTATACACCAGGCAAGGCTAATATAGTAGTAGATGCCCTAAGTAGGAAGAGTACGGAGAATCAACCTACGGAATGGGAGATTCCAAAGGAACTTCGGAAAGAGTTAGAGGATGCTCAGATTTTGTTTATTCAAGGTGATGTCAAGGGAAGTATAGCAACCATGAAGATTATGGATGAGATGTATTCAGATTTGAAATATGAGATTATCCAGAAGCAAGCGGATGATTTTTTCATACAAGAGGAAATCAAGAGGATTGGAGAAGGAAAACCATCAGAATTCCATCTAGGGGATTTTGATTCATTATACTTCCAGAAAAGGATCTGTGTACCGGATAATCCAGAAGTGAAGTCAATCATATTAAAGGAAGCACATGAAACCCCTTATTCAATACATCCGGGAAGTACTAAGATGTATATGGATTTGAAGGAGATGTTCTGGTGGAACAACATGAAAAGAGAAATAGCACAATATGTCTCGGAATGTCATACATGTCAACGAGTGAAGGCAGAATATCAAAATCCTGCGGGATTACTCAAACCACTAGAGATACCGGAATGGAAATGGGATGAAATCGGAATGGATTTTGTTACTGGTCTACCAATGACTAGTAAGAAGAAGGATATGATATGGGTAATAGTGGACAGGCTTACAAAGAGTGCTCATTTCATAGCTGTAAACACAAAGGATACGGCAGAGAAGCTTGTGGATATATATGTGAAGGAGATTGTGAGTAAGCATGGAGTACCAAAGAAGATAGTCTCAGATAGAGGTTCAATTTTCACATCAGCATTTTGGAAACAACTCCAAGAAGCTTTGGGATCCAAGCTGGATTTCAGTACAGCTTATCATCCACAAACCGGAGGACAAACCGAAAGAACCAATCAGATACTTGAGGACATGCTTAGAGCTTGTGCTCTGAACTTTGGAGGCTCATGGGAGGATCATTTACCTTTAGCGGAGTTCTCATATAACAATAGTTATCAGAGTAGCATCCAGATGGCACCGTACGAAGCATTGTACGGAAGAAAGTGTCGATCACCAATTTGTTGGTTTGAAACCGGAGAAAACAAGGAGTTTACACCAGACTACATCAAGGAGAGACAAGAAGTCATCGAGGTGATCCGGGATAGACTCAAAATAGCTCAGAGTCGTCAGAAGAGTTACGCCGACTTAAAGAGAAGAGATTGGGAACCGAAAGTGGGAGACATGGTTTATTTAAAGGTTAGCCCAATGAAAGGACTTAAGAGGTTCGGAGTGAAAGGAAAGTTGGTTCGGAGTGAAAGGAAAGTTAAGTCCTCGATATATAGGACCATTTAAGATACTCAGTCAGAATAGAGGAACAGCTTTTGAGTTGGAGTTACCGGCACAACTAAGTCAAGTTCATAATGTGTTTCATGTTTCACAACTCAGAAAGTGTTTGAAGGCACCGGATGATCCCATTACATATGAAGAAATAGAATTGCAATCTGATCTAACCTATGTGGAAAGACCGGAAAAGATCTTAGAAGTATAGTGGAAGAAGTTAAGAAACAGAGCAATCAAATACTGCAAAGTTCAATGGCAACATCATCCTGAGCGAGAAGCAACTTGGGAGACGGAAGAAGAATTAAGGAAGTCTTACCCCGAGATGTTCAGGTACCAATCCTAACTTCGGGACGAAGTTTCTGTTAAGGGGGGGAGGCTATAATAACCCAGAACATAGGAACAACGAAGGGTAGATTTAGAAATGGGATGTGCATTTCATCACAAAACGGGGGAAATTTTCGCGCCTTATTGCAACCAAACCTAAGAGGGATCGAGGTTCTCTCTCATTTTGCACTTAGGGTTAGGCAATGTGAGTTAGGGAAATTTCGACATGATCTCTTTTGTATCTTGTTACTTTGGGGAATAATTGCATTTGATAAGTGTTAAACATTTAACTATAAATATCACACAATATAAACAATGAATTTAAAATTCAAACACAAGATATAAAATTCAAATCACTTTGAATTTCAAAATGAATATCAAATACAATATTTAGTCAAGAATGTAAACATTACATAATACAAAGCTCATAAACCAAAACTTGAGCTTTATTGATATACAACACATATACAAGGTCTTTACAATATTCTTGATACAAGAATTGTGACATAATAAACAGAATAAAAAGTAAAGGAAAAATTACAAGTTTAATTCTAAACTAAACCTAAACTAAGTGGCTTGAGGATGATCTTCTGGCCATAGCATAATTCAAACCTGCAAAACAAAACAAAGAACAGTTACTAACCAGAATACAAGTGTTAGCAAGGTTCAGTTTGGACAGTTAGCAAAAAACACAGGAAATTCAGTTTGGACAGTGCAAACTGTCACAGCACACTTGTGCTTGTCCAAATTCCTGGACAGCACAAGATAGACATAGGCAGACCAACACTGAGCAAGCCACAGTGGGCTCAAGTTTCACCATATGAAGGCTGTTGCTAGGCAAGCAACAGCAAGGCAATGCAAGGGGTGAGTCATAAAGTAACCAAGCTTGTGTGTCATGGCCAGGGAAGAAGTAGAGACCATATAAATAGCACACAAACCCTAGAACCATGACAGTCGACCACATTTGCAAATTACCAGGTAAGGGTGAAGCAAGAACAAGCACCAGTTCATCCAGTTCATACTCAAGAACAGAAACCAACACAACCACTCAGCCACCAGGAATCATGGTGACCTGAGAAGATCAACCAGAAACTGGAGGTGAAGGGTTGTACACAAAAAACCCCAAGTCTGCATCAACCAAATATTTCACACTAGGAGCTGGAACAAGGTATACCAAGTACCTGGACAGATCCAATGGATCTGATCCATCATATATGCAAGAAGTAATCATGGGAATGAGCAGATGCTCATATGGGTAGATCATCACTTGGTTTTCACCAAGGATTACTGCCAGTCAAAAAGCTACTAAAAATAGAAAGCATCTAGGTACAGATCTTGTACACAGAAACTAGCACACATGCACAGATGCACACACTAGCCAGATCACATGCACAGATAGCACCAGTAGATGAATTGCAAGGATTAGCAGCTAATAAGACTATACAGTAAATCCTAATCTATGAACCATCAGTAAACCCTAGATTTTCATCAGGCAAACATATTGGCATTCATATCAAGTATGATTCCCAAATATGCAAGCAAAGGTTGAGTAGCCACAAGATCCAACTAAATAGGTGAGCAACCAATCAGTAGCAAGGCTACTGAGGTCACATCACACTTAGCCCCAATTAAAAAGAAAGCCAAATATAGCACATCATTATCCAGGAATGGATTCATATTCAATTGCTTGCTAGACACTCATGAATAGCCAAATCATTTGCAAGCAAGTCATTTAAATCATTACTGCATAAGCAATTCATCATAACTTAAATAATACAAGCATGAATTTATCACAGATCCATGCTTAGCACTGACAGTAGCATACTATTAAGCAACACAGTTTAATCACTGCACCATAGCCACTGGAGCAAGTCCAGTAGCTTGAGTAAGCAACAGCATAGTGATGCTTGAGCATCAGCATCACAAGGAAATTGAATCACTTAGCCACAGTATTAATCAGTAAGCCATCACTGACAATTAACTGATCAAATGGATCAATTGAATCAAGTCAAGCTACACAGGGAAACTAGCCAACAAGCAAAGAATGATCCAATGGATCATTAGCTTGCATAGGAAGCACTGCAGCATATCACAAGCACCACTGGCACACACACAAGTGTCAGTGATGCATCACAGGCACACCTAGACAAGCAAGCATGATATGCCAGTAAGCACAAGCAAGTCATAATCAAGCATAGCATGGTATAGCAAGCTTTTGAGCAAGCACAGCAAAGCATGGCAAGTACAGGGCATGCTAGGAGCAGCAAGATAGGCAAGCATAGCATGAATAGCAAGCAAAGCCACATGGGCCAGTACCAGAAACTGGTAATTTGGCCATGAGCTTGCAGTAGATAGAAGTATAGGAAGATTGAGCAGCTATGGCATAGCTCTGCGTGATCACAGGATCACCAGAGAGCAACAGAGCATGAGGAGGAAGAAGAACAGTAACAAAGGGAGGCGCACAAATATGGAGACCAGGAAGAGGAAGTGAAGCAACTTACTTGCGCACAGAGCGAAGCTAGGGCATGGCGAGGCAGTGCTCGCGCGGCCCTAACAGCTGCAAGTCCAGGGTAGGCGCCGACGTTACGCCGGCGAACGCAAACACGAACCCAACACCACCGTAGCGAGCACCTGAGACGACGACACGAGTACTGCGAGCAGCACCCGCGCCAGGTCAACCCCAGGAGCGCACCCATCGTCGGCGAGGACGAGAGCTCGCCGGAGTTCGTCGAGGCGATTCTTCCCGAGATCCAGAACGGAGGCGATTCGACAGGAGAGGAAGAGAAGGGGAAAACCACGCGGACAGATTGATAGATCTGCACGCGGTGGTTCTGGTTCGGTAGGTGGCTACGGCGGGGGAGCACGGAACTGGCCGGAGCGAGGCGGCGGCCATGGCGGCGACGCCATCGCCACGGCGTCGCAGGAGATTAGGGTTAGAGGTGAACGAGAGAGAGAGGGCCGAGTGAGTGAGAGAGGGTGGGCCGTTCGGCGCCACCGAGCCACTATGGGGCAAGCCTTAGTGGGCTGTCCCATGGGCTTAGGTTATTGGGCTGGGCCCAATAGGGGCCAGAGGGTTATTTTTGTCTTTTGACATTTAATAAAAGGCCAGAACTTTACCAATTTTTAATAAATCTAATACAACTCTAAAAATCCACTAAAAATTGGATTAATGAATGAAAAATAAATCTTAACAAGAATAAATTATGAAATGGAATTTATGAAACAAATTCAAAATTATGAATTTTAAGAATTTAAATAATCACTTGGAATTTTAAACTATTATTTCCTTGTATTTAAAATTCAAGGAAAAATCTCAAATAAGTTTAAATACTTATTTTCAAACATTTCAAAATGAAATTCTACTATTCCAAGTCATTTCTATTGGAAAAAGGTATTTTTCCAAGAAGAATACTATATTCCTTTTTATTCCAAAAACTATATAGGTAACTCTATAATTTCAAATTATTTTTGGAATGATTAAGGGAATCATCAAGTAAAATAGTTTTACTTTGAATTGTTGTACTTTGTGTGAATTAAAATGATTTATACTTTTAAATCAATTGTAAATTACTGTCAAAGACATAAATCTTAAACGCAACCCTAAATTGATATAACTCAGCGGGGTAAAGGGATTCAACATAAAATAATACACCCATGATTGCATTATTTGGATTTTATAACATTGTCCTTACCGGACAATGATGCTTCTTACAGAACCCGAGGTCCAGGTTCCATCAACTGCATTGAACTGCACTATCTCGCAGTCCACAGGCAAGTTCACCCTTGCTCATGTCAACTTGAGTATTTTCTACTACTTTAATGCAAAGCTATATACTTATCATTCCTGCATCGCAAATGAAATGTTACTTTCCAACTATGAATATGACTATGTGGCTGGCAATGGAACCATGGTATGTGTTGATATGGGGGAGGTTCCGTCCAGTGATTCTAGCGCCGTACAAATCGCGTTGACCATGAGATCTATAATGGCTCTGGGGAAGCCAGCCGTATCTTTTCCCTTCTGCACGCCAACGGATTGGTAGAGCCAGTGGGGTGTTGGAGGCACTTCCGCAATAGGTTGGGATATCCTTTTAAATCCCCATCCATTAGTGATGATAAGCTCTACCATCTATGAAGGATTGTCCGGAGTACACCGTGAGTAAAGCCGTATTATCGGGGGAAGTCTACTGGGGGTGTACGGTTGGACAAAAGGGTGGGTTTGTAGTCGCGGAGAAGGCGGTGTGGGCTTGGATCTTTATACCTGGCCTCACACCAAAGGAAGTGTGAACGGGGGCAAGTCCCTGCGGATGGCAAAAAGGGTGAGATCTCTTGTGGGAAAAGTAACGCACCTCTGCAGAGTGTATCAAATTGTGGCTGTCACTCCTTGTTCCGGGAAGGGAACTACGAACGCGGCAGGAAAGGAACTCCACGAAGTTCTAGTCAACCTGTGAAGACTGACGGGCATAGTTTTCATAATAAAAGCAACCTTTTGAAGAAATGATTTCAAAACATGCATTGACCTGCGATTTCCTGATCAATGGTCGTAGCTAGTGCATCAAACACCTTTTTACTCTTTTAGAACTTGCTGAGTACCCCTGTACTCACTTTCTTTCGACACCCTTGCTAGACTGTGATCCGGAAGTGGAGGCCATCCACGATGGAGCACCAGAAGGAAGTTACGAGCTGGTCTACGAAGAACCTGATCTTACCGGCGGAGTGGAAGGCGTAGACTATGGGATAGTCTACGGACCAGATGACACGGAGGTGGAGGAGTAGTGACATACCCTAGCATCATAGAGCCGAGCAACGTAGAACTTACCTAAATAAGTTGTTGAGCTCTCTTTATATTTGTTATAAGTTGTAATCGTACTTAAGTAGTATCTTAGGGTGTTCTCATAGGACCTGTGAGACTACCAACTTGTTAAGACAATGTTTGTAATAACGTATGGAGTGTTATGGCCTGCAATGTTTCTGTTGTACCACTCTGAGGGATATGGCAAATTGTGAAGAAGTCCCTTCGCAAAGATCATATCAACGACTTGTATACTACAACATGCAGTGGTATGCTGGGTCACCGCAGGTAGACTACTCACTCATCACTCCGGAGGCGACCATGGCGGTGTAGAGTCCTCCGGGAGATGAATCCCCTCTCCGGCAGGGTGCCGGAGGCGATCTCCTGAATCCCCCGAGATGGGATTGGCGGCGGCGGCGTCTCTGGAAGGTTTTCCGTATCGTGGCTCTCGGTACTGGGGGTTTCGCGACGAAGGCTATTTGTAGGCGGAAGGGCAGGTCAAGGGGCGTCACGAGGGGCCCACGCCATAGGGTGGCGCGGCCAGGGCTTGGGCCGCGCTGCCCTATCATCTGGCCGCCTCATGGCCCCACTTCGTTAGCTCTCCGGTCTTCTGGAAGCTTCGTGTGAAAATAGGCCCCTGGGCGTTGATTTTGTCCAATTCCGAGAATATTTCCTTACTAGGATTTCTGAAACCAAAAACAGCAGAAACAAAGAATCGGCTCTTCGGCATCTCGTTAATAGGTTAGTTCCAGAAAATGCATAAATATGACATAAAGTATGCATAAAACATGTAGATATCATCAATAATGTGGCATGGAACATAAGAAATTATCGATACGTCGGAGACGTATCAGTTCCCTGGGTACTCCCGGCATGTCAGCTGGACACCATGCGAAGATTTTCCAGTTCTCACGGAGGAACTCGACGAGCGCGCTTTCCTATGCGAGGTCCATATCTTTTGCGATGGACGTCGTTTTCTTCGGGTCTGTCGGGTGGATCTGCACCTCCTTGGAATTTTTCTCAGTGTTGAAAGTTGATTCTTTGTTTGGCCTTCCTACATCTGGCAGCACATCATAGTCAGTCGTGAGTCTTGACGCCATATATTCTGCTTGCATCCCAAAAGTTTCTGACAGTCGATGAAAATCCTTATCGCACTTATCGGCTAGCGCAAAGCTTCCTTTGACTGTGATTGGTCCCTTAGGCCCAGGCATCCTCCATAACAAGTACGTGTAATGTGGTACCGCCATAAACCTAGCATATGCTGGTCGTCCCAACAACGCGTGGTATTGTGATGGGAAATCCACGACTTCGAATTCCTGCCTCTCTATTCTGTAGTTTTCTCGGGTGCCAAACTGAACATCGAGATTAATCTTCCCCAGCGGATAACTTGGCTTCTCTGGTGTAATGTCGTGGAATCGTGTGTCGGTTGGTTTTAGATTTGCTAGGGATATGTTCATCTTCCTTAATGTATCTGCATACATAAGGTTTAAACTGCTGCCGCCATCTATGAACACTCGAGATACGTCAAATCCTGCAATTACTGCTGGTAAGATAAGTGCTGATTGCCCTGGTCGAGGAACTTGCTGTGGATGATCCGCTATTGTGAAGCCAATATCTTGCCCTGACCAATTAAGATACTCGACTGTTGGTGGAGGCATCTTCTCTGCCATGAACACCTGTCGCGAGATTACTTTTTGAGCTCTATTGGATGGCCTGCCTTTCTGAATCATCGAGACCGCTCCATTGGAATTGGGATCAACATAAGGCGGTGGTGCAGGTGCTACCGCAATTCTGAGCTGGTGTCGATTATCATCCGTAATTGCGGGAGGGGGTGGTAGGTGAATTTCACTCCTGGGCCCCTGAGGATTTCTGGGTGCTGCCTGAGCATTGGCATGCGCGGCCCACCTTAACATTGCCTGAAAATTTCGGCAATCCTTCTGCAAATGTCCCGACTGTCTTTTCCCGTTGTTGTCGAGATAAAAATGCATTTGGCATGGCCCGTTCATCATCTCCTCGGGAGACACGAAAGGCCTCTGGAACCTCGACCCAGTGTTTTGCCTGTTGTTTCGAGAGTCATCTCTATTGTCGCCTCGCTGCTCGTTGCTTCTCTGGTAATCATCTCTATTGTTTCCTCCAGCGCTTGCTCGGAAGCCAGCCGAAATTTGCCCAGGTGCATCATAACCCGAGTATTGCCGAGGAAATCGTCGCCTATTTTGATAATTTCGGCTGCGGTCTTCCTATGGTGACCTATGCCGTTTGTTGTGAACAGCATCTTCTCCATCTGCCCATCTGTTTGCTATCTCCATCAATGCTGATACTGTTTTTGGATTGGTTCTCCCTAAATCCTCGACAAAGTCTCCTCGCCTGATTCCTGCGACAAACGCATCTATCGCTCTCTCATCAGATATATTCTCTGCCGAGTTTTTGATGATATTCCACCTCTGGATATATTTTCTCATTGATTCGTCTGGCTTATGTCGACATGCCCGCAATTCCTCTAGAGATGCGGGTTTTTTGCAGGTGGACCGGAAATTCTTGACGAATATGTCCTCGAAGCTATCCCAGCTGTCGATAGACCCTGGAGGAAGCTTCTGGATCCAAGATCGCGCGGCTCCACTTAAATGCACTTGGATGCTTTGCATAGCTGTTGCTCTGGTCCCTCCAGTTAGCTTCATCGTCTCGAGGTAATCAACTAGCCAATCCTCTGGATCTTGCAGGCTGTCGAATTTCTTGAAGTTATCAGGCAACTTAAATCCTGAAGGGACTCGAGTTTTTCGTACTCTCCTTGTGAAGCATGGCAAACCGCACATATCCTCGTCGTTTAGTTCTGGGGAGTGCCGATGTTCCCTTCTGCTTTGCCGTGCTCTGTCCACCCTTGCTTGTGCTGCCGTGTCTCTTGCTCCACTTGTTCCTTCGGGAGTCGCTGCTGCTGCTGCCGCAGGTCGTGGACTATTTTGCCTTGCTGTTCCTTCGGGTGGTGTTGATGCAAACGCCGTTCCCATGGCTCCAACTCCTGCCATTGCCATGTTGTATAATGCTTCCCTTGGATCTCCTGGAGGTGGCCTGGACGCAAGGATAAAGGCTTGTGTCGCCATATACCCAGCTTCTGGTGTCTTGGGGATAATATTCCCTCTTGTGTCTATCGACATAAAAGACATGTCGAGGTTTTGAACCAAGTGCTCTCTTTCTCCTTCGGGTATATGTTGAAACCTTGACCTTGCTCTGTTTCGAGCTTCCCTGTGGCTATCTCCCGAGGTTCCAGATTGTCGACTCAGCTCTGTCCTTCGCCTACTTGACGCAGAGGCTGCCTCCTTTCTCACTACAAGAAATCTGCCATAAGTTGACGAAATAAAGGTGTCACTGAAACGTCACTAATGGCTACTTGTGACGTTATTGTGACAACTTTCAAAACGTCGAAAGCTGGGAGTCAGCAGTGAGTGCTTAAGACGTTCCACTTGAAAACGTCGTAGAGCTTTGTGATGTTTTAAAATGTCACTGACTGCATGACGTTCCCAAAACGTCATGGGCACCTGCCCCCGAGTCCAGCGTGGCAATCCGACGTGGCAAAATTGTGACGAATTAGAAACGTCGTTATTTGAATTCAGCCCGGTCCATTCAGCTCCTTATGTGGGCTGAGCCCATTAGTTCTGATTATTTTTTTCGGCTTTGTTGGGCCTTGGCCCGTAACTGGCCCAATTACCTCGGCCTTTTTTGCTTATTTTTTTTTCAACGGCCTTTTTAGCTGCTGTACTTACTAGGCCTGGGCCAATTTCCATTGGGCCGTGGCCTTTTTAGGACCCATTACAGTTTTGGGCCGTGGCCTTTTTAGGACCCATTACAGTTTTGGGCCGTGGCCTTTTTAGGACCCATTACAGTTTTGGGCCTTGGCCTTTTTAGGGTCCAATATGGTTTTGGGCCTTGGCCTTTTAGGGTCCATTAAGATTTTGGGCCTAGGCCTTTATAGGGTCCACAAAGGTTTTGGGCCACAGCCTTTTTGGGGTCCATAAAGATATTGGGCCTTGGCCTTTTTGGGTCCATAAAAGTTATGGGCTTTGGCCTTTTTACGGTCCTGCAAGTTTTTTGGGCTTCGGCCTTTTTTGGCCTTTTCAACTCCCATTTTTCGAAAATGCAATTAATTATTTGTTGGGCTCTAGCCTTTTAAGAGCCCATATATTTCTAGGCTACTTTGGGCCTTGGCCTTTTAAGATCCCACAATAGCCCAACAGTGCATATATTAAATTAGGAAATTCAACAGCAAAATATAAAAGACAACATTTCAAATCTGCAAATTTCACAGCAGAGTGACAGCAGCAAAATGACCAGGTTCACAGATTCACCAACATGTCAAGAAAGTTCACAGATTCACAGTAAGAAGTTCACAGATATGACCAAGTTATTGTCACGCTGCCAGGATATGACCAAGTTCCATGGCGGGACACAAAAAAGGGATACGACTAGCAGCAGGAGCTAATTCGCAGATGCTCCGAAGATGGACATCATGTGAGCAAGCCTCCTATCACTTTCCTCAGTCCGCTTGAGGAGCTCCATGTAGTCCTTGTCACGCTGAGCTTGTGCGGCTTCATTTGCCGCTTGCTTCTCCTTCTGGGCAGCAGCTTCTTCCATGATGGCAGCAAACTGCTGCTTCATCTGTTCAGCTTCCTCCTGGGACCTCTTCAGCTGTGCTTCCAGGTCATGAACATGTGCCGATACAGCAGCTGCGGTGGGCTTGTTGAGCTTGACAGTGGAACTGGGCTGAAGTCCAGCATTCTTCAGGAAAGTGCTGTGCTTGGCTTCCTTGCTAAGAACCTTTGCAACAACGGACTGAGACCTTGGCGGTGCACCTTCGCACAGGAATAGCCATCTCAGCTTCCATATCAGCCTGGAGATCCATTTCCAAAAGATTCATCAATTCAGAAACGCGAGGTCCAAGAATGGTTCACAAAAGTGAAATGAACAAGTCACTTACTATTGCAGCTAGAGCTTCCTCAGAGAAACCATCCTTCTTGCTGTGATGGGTCGCCTTAAAGATGTCGACTGCATCTAGCTCTTCACCTCTGCGCTCCTCCCTCTGGAAATGATGTTCACCAAGAATCGAACATAAGCTTGTGGAGACAAGAGTAAGATGCAAAAGGAAATTGTAAGAGTGTTCTTACGAGTTGCATACGAGATGAGCGACATAGCTACAAGAGCCGATCTTTTGGCCAAATTTGACCGCAGCACGACTGTCCTTGTTCTTGGTACATGTGTTCTGCAGAAGGGCACAATCATGATATTCAGCAATGTGCACACTATAACGATGAGCATCATGTCAACCATGCAAGCACTAATGACTGCAACTGAAGCAAAGAACATACCCTGTGTCTTGGGGTTACCCACAGAGCAGTTAGAGCTTCCCATTCTTCATCTGAGACATCCTTAACAGGGGCTTGATGCTGACTTCATTTGCTGGTACTTTGTCGAAGTAGTCCCTTTTCAGGATGTAGCGCCTGTTCTTCGACACTTTCCGCGATGCGTCATAGCAAGCCTTGGATGTCTTCCGACTCTGTGTCCATGTTGAAATTTGCCTACAAAGCAAACAAGGGCAAGGACGAGGTTAGTTATCATGAACTATGAACAATCAAGCAAGCACTCCTATCATCTAACAAATGAACTGGTGATGAAGAAGATTACCCCCATCTTTCCAACGAAGTCGGCCAACAAATTCTCATCCCTCTTGTACAACTTGAAATGCGGAAGGAGCGGCATCTGGCCTCTTGCAAGCATTCCACCCTCCGATGCAAACTTGGCAGCAGGCAAAGGCTTCTCAGGACGTTTCAGCCCTGGAGGAATCTCAATGGTAAGCTTGACTCCCATCCCCTTGCAAATCCGCTCCAGCCCGGTGCCCTTCCTTTTACGGCCACACTGCGGCGGTGGTTCCACACGAATAGCATACATACAAAGATCATGTCGTAAAGCAAAGCACCCACAACCAAAAGAGTTTATAAAGATAAACAAAAAAGGCAGTAGATAGTGTGGACAGCTGTCCAACAAAAACTTGCCTTCATCATCCTCAGGATCAAGAAAACCATCAGAATCAAAGTGCTGATGGACCATGACATCAGATGCAGTAGGACCTGTGTCCCTGCGAACGATGCTTGCTTCATCGATCCTTTCATCAATCTGCGGTGAGCTACTGCGATTGTTGCGGGGCGGAGTATCTTCATTGTTGGTTGCAGACGCTTCACTTGATGTCCTCCTGGTGACTCTTTTGGAAGGAACTTCAGCAACAGGTTCCAGATGCCTCTTTCTCCCTCCTGGAGCATCAGCAAACACTCTAACAGGAGGCATTGAACTTTGTTCCTTTTGCAACCTCTTACTCCTCCTCCACTGGGCTTGTCTTTCTAACAGAAGCCTTTTTCTTTCTACTCTTGGGATCCTTCAATGCCTCGCAAAAATAGCAAAACAAAATGGCATTACATCACAGGTTATAGCAAAACAGAAAAAAGAAAACAGATACAAATAATGCCAGCGCTCCAAAGATGATAAGCAGAATGCACCTTCTCAATGTGTTCCCCTATACTCCCTTCAATCTCCCCATCCTCCTGGTCAACCAATTGGTCATTGCTCGGATGATAATCTGAGCTCTCGCCTTGTGTTATGGCAGATGACTCATCATTTGAAAGTGTGGAACGACCTCCACCTCGACCACCATGTGACTTCCTAAAAATTGACACTACGAGCGGGGATACCCGGGGATTGTAAGACACGGTTGTTCCGCATCATTGTCCTAGCCCTGTCCTTCTCTATCTCGGTGAGGGGCGCTTCTTTACATGTATGAGAAAAATATGTAACCATTAGATTGATGGTTGAAATGCATAGAAGCAAGCCAACTCGAACAACTAAGGTAAATTGTTTAATCATAGCAATTTTCAACTTTTAGTTTCATTTAATCCTAGGGTACGTAAATATTCGAGACAGAGCCAAAAAACCCCTGACCCGATTAAAAGCATCAATTAGACACAATGATGTTAGGATGAAGCCGCATACCAGCCATTTGCTTCTTCCCGATCTTTGCCATGCCTGATGTTGATGGGTTGGATATGTCTTGGCACGAAAAGAATAACAATTAGTGACAAAGCAGATACAACATATGGATGCAATTAAAGAACCAAGCAACATAGGTTCATGTGGATCAACAATCACCTGGTTCACCTTGCTCCTTGAAGTAGGTCGGACCTTGATAGTATTACCTAAGAAGATAACAAAGTTATAATCATTACACATATCCCTTCATACAACAATAGACATGTACACGAGAAAAGCTGTAGGCATGTACGGATAAACGGGGCTCCCAAACTGTGTTTGGGAGAAGTTTCATCAACACAGGATAAAAGGGCAATATAAATGTTCATCGACGAAATATAAAAGGGCATGCCTTGGTAAAGATCTGTACCAAGCAAGATCCGCAGCAGGTAATCATATTATGTACTAGTTGCAGCAAGAAAGATCTGTAGCAGCTAATCATATATGGACTGCAGTAAACTAGATGTACAATCTACAGAGCCCAAGCCAAGTAAAATCCCCCAACAATCATGGACTGGTTGCAGCGAGACCCACGCGAGGCAAGATCCGCATCACTAATTGATTGGTTGGATACAGCAAGCAAGATCGGCAGCAGGTAATCATATAGGGACTGCAGTAAACCAGATCTAAATTCTACAGAGCCTGAGCCAAGCAAGATCCGCAGCAATCATCGACTGGTTGCAGCAAGACACATGCCAATCAAGATCCAAAGCAAACATGGACTGCTTGCATATAGCAAGCAAGATCGGCAGCAGGTAATCATATAGGTACTACAGAAAACCAAATCTAAAATCTACAGAGCCTGAGCCAGGCAAGATCCGCAGCAATCATCGACTGGTTCTTTGCAAGAACATGCCAAGCAAGATCCGAAGCAACCATGGACTGGTTGCGGCAAGAACCATGACAAAGCCGAGCAACCCTAACCCTGGACAAGCCAAGGAAAGAAGCCATGCCACGAAATCCCTAACCCTAACCATGCCATGCCAAGCAAACCGTAACCCTAGCCATGGCCGACGAAACCCTAAGCAGGCCAAGAAAAGGCCATAGAAGTGGGGGCGAGGGGTCGGGTTGAGGAGGGAACTCGCCTGAAGATCTTGTGGCGAGCGTCTACGCACGCGCGGCCGTCGTCGGTGGGTAGCTCTCCGCTCGTCCGCTCGTCGGAGCGCCGCTCGTCGGTGGCCGTCGGCGGGTGGGGATGAGCGGAGTGGGAGGGGAATTGGGGTTCGTATCGCACCGGAGTGGGAGGGGAATTGGGGAATTGAGGGAGCTCGTACGGGATTTGACTGAAATGTCCCTCCTTTCCAGCTTAGGTTAGTGGCGTTTCGGACATTTGCCCTCCTTTCCAGCTTAGGTTAGTGGCGGGCGGATTCAAAACATTTCGCTGGAGCTGGCGGGAGAAGCTGGGCGGGAGAGTTTTGGGGTTTTGGAGGGTTTTGGGGTTTTGGGGTTTTGGAGGGAATTTTTGGGGCTTTTTTGTGCAAAACAATAATAATTAAATGCGCAATAATGCATATAATTTGGTGTAGGTTAAAATATTTTTAAAAACAGAATATCATGTAATTAAACGTGTGTCACCTTCATTCCTTTAATGATAATAATATAGGGATATATGAAACTCCTAGAATCCTTAATAATTAAATTATATAAAAAAAATCAGAAAATGTTTGGTTAATTAGGTCAAATAATATATGTCTCTTGCACACACTAATTATATGCTTATCATAAGGCATATGCAAGCTTTATCCCATTCTATATACATCAAGATTCGAACGTGGCGATTCGATCGTGAAGGATTCTCCTAGCTAGAATGTCGTCTCCGCTCAATTTTTTGGCTCCGTTTAATTTGCCAACTGCGCAAAACGGGGCCGCCGGGACATGCGGTATGGCCGTACCGGGCGCGCGCATGCACCCGTCCGCCAACGCGCGAAACGGAAAACATTTAGCACATAAAATGATGCGTCCTAGACCTAAAAACACGTTTCCCTCCATTTATTGAGCCAAGGAAAGTGTGGCCCCAGTTCAAATCCTCCCGGTCAGTTTCCAGCGGATTCGGCGGGACACCGCAGGAAGCGGGAGGGATTCCCAGATGGCTACCGCGCGCATACGGCATGTGATAGGTGGTGCGTAGGAGGTATCCTACCGCTGCGCGGAGGTCTCGCGCAATACTAAAATGCGCACCATGTAGCCCCTTCACAAAAAAAGCCCTTCCGGCACCCCGAAAATGGAAAAACCGTCGCCCGTGGTTCGGATTGGAAATCCGCGACACGGGCCTTGCTTCCCATCCTAAGGTCCACGCACGTGCCAAATATGGCCTCGTTCCGACGAACTATGTGGTGAAACGGGCCGTTTCCTACTCATTTCCCCTAAAAGCCATAGAACTCCGGACGTGATAGCCCTATTCGTGAAGGGTTTTTCAAGATAATTGCCGTATCCCAATTCCGTCTTTTGAAGTGGTTACCAGGACACATAAAATGACGCCACGCGGCTCCGCTCGATTTTTTGGCTCCGTTTAATTTGCCAACTGCGCAAAACGGTGCCGCCGGGACATGCGGTATGGCCGTACCGGGCGCGCGCGTGCACCCGTCCGCCAACGCGCGAAACGGAAAACATTTAGCACATAAAATGACGCGTCCTAGACCTAAAAACATTTTTCCCTCCATTTATTGAGCAAAGGAAAGTGTGGCCCCAGTTCAGATCCGATCAGTTTCCAGCGGATTCGGCGGGACACCGCAGGAAGCGGGAGGGATTCCCAGATGGCTACCGCGCGCATACGGCATGTGATAGGTGGTGCGTAGGAGGTATCCTACCGCTGCGCGGAGGTCTCGCGCAATACTAAAATGCGCACCATGTAGCCCCTTCACACAAAAAAGCCCTTCCGGCACCCCGAAAATGGAAAAACCATCGCCCGTGGTTCGGATTGGAAATCCGCGACACGGGCCTTGCTTCCCATCCTAAGGTCCACACACGTGCCAAATATGGCCTCGTTCCGACAAACTATGTGGTGAAACGGGCCGTTTCCTACTCATTTCCCCTAAAAGCCATAGAACTCCGGACGTGATAGCCCTATTCGTGAAGGGTTTTTCAAGATAATTGCCGTATCCCAATTCCGTCTTTTGAAGTGGTTACCAGGACACATAAAATGACGCCACGCGGCTCCGCTCGATTTTTTGGCTCCGTTTAATTTGCCAACTGCGCAAAACGGGGCCGTCGGGACATGCGGTATGGCCGTACCGGGAGCGCGCGTGCACCCGTCCGCCAACGCGCGAAACGGAAAACATTTAGCACATAAAATGACGCGTCCTAGACCTAAAAACATTTTTCCCTCCATTTATTGAGCAAAGGAAAGTGTGGCCCCGATTCAGATCCGGTCGCTTTCCGGCGGATTCGGCGGGACACCGCGGGAAGCGGGAGGGATTCCCGGATGGCTACCGCGCGCATACGGCATGTGATAGGTGGTGCGTAGGAGGTATCCTACCGCTGCGCGGAGGTCTCGCGCAATACTAAAATGCGCACCATGTAGCCCCTTCACAAAAAAGCCCTTCCGCACCCCGAAAATGGAAAAACCGTCGCCGTGGTTCGGATTGGAAATCCGCGACACGGGCCTTGCTTCCCATCCTAAGGTCCACGCACGTGCCAAATATGGCCTCGTTCCGACAAACTATGTGGTGAAACGGGCCGTTTCCTACTCATTTCCCCTAAAAGCCATAGAACTCCTGGGACGTGATAGCCCTATTCGTGAAGGGTTTTTCAAGATAATTGCCGTATCCCAATTCCGTCTTTTGAAGTGGTTACCAGGACACATAAAATGATGCCACGCGGCTCCGCTCGATTTTTGGCTCCGTTTAATTTGCCAAGCTACGCAAAACGGGGCCGCGGGACATGCGGTATGGCCGTACCGGCGCGCGCGTGCACCCGTCCGCCAACGCGCGAAACGGAAAACATTTAGCACATAAAATGACGCGTCCTAGACCTAAAAACATTTTTCCCTCCATTTATTGAGCAAAGGAAAGTGTGGCCCCGGTTCAGATCCGGTCGGTTTCCGGCGGATTCGGCGGGACACCGCAGAAGCGGGAGGGATTCCCGGATGGCTACCGCGCGCATACGGCATGTGATAGGTGGTGCGTAGGAGGTATCCTACCGCTGCGCGGAGGTCTCGCGCAATACTAAAATGCGCACCATGAAGCCCAATCACAATCTAAAGACCGTAAGGCACCCCGAAAATGGAAAAACCGTCGCCCGTGGTTCGGATTGGAAATCCGCGACACGGGCCTTGCTTCCCATCCTAAGGTCCACGCACGTGCCAAATATGGCCTCGTTCCGACAAACTATGTGGTGAAACGGGCCGTTTCCTACTCATTTCCCCTAAAAGCCATAGAACTCCGGACGTGATAGCCCTATTCGTGAAGGGTTTTTCAAGATAATTGCCGTATCCCAATTCCGTCTTTTGAAGTGGTTACCAGGACACATAAAATGACGCCACGCGGCTCCGCTCGATTTTTTGGCTCCGTTTAATTTGCCAACTGCGCAAAACGGGGCCGTCGGGACATGCGGTATGGCCGTACCGGGAGCGCGCGTGCACCCGTCTGCCAACGCGCGAAACGGAAAACATTTAGCACATAAAATGACGCGTCCTAGACCTAAAAACATTTTTCCCTCCATTTATTGAGAAAAGGAAAGTGTGGCCCCAGTTCAGATCCGGTCAGTTTCCAGCGGATTCGGCGGGACACCGCAGGAAGCGGGAGGGATTCCCAGATGGCTACCGCGCGCATACGGCATGTGATAGGTGGTGCGTAGGAGGTATCCTACCGCTGCGCGGAGGTCTCGCGCAATACTAAAATGCGCACCATGTAGCCCCTTCACAAAAAAAAGCCCTTCCGGCACCCCGAAAATGGAAAAACCGTCGCCCGTGGTTCGGATTGGAAATCCGCGACACGGGCCTTGCTTCCCATCCTAAGGTCCACGCACGTGCCAAATATGGCCTCGTTCCGACAAACTATGTGGTGAAACGGGCCGTTTCCTACTCATTTCCGCTAAAAGCCATAGAACTCCGGACGTGATAGCCCTATTCGTGAAGGGTTTTTCAAGATAATTGCCGTATCCCAATTCCGTCTTTTGAAGTGGTTACCAGGACACATAAAATGACGCCACGCGGCTCCGCTCGATTTTTTGGCTCCGTTTAATTTGCCAACTGCGCAAAACGGGGCCGCCGGGACATGCGGTATGGCCGTACCGGGCGCGCGCGTGCACCCGTCCGCCAACGCGCGAAACGGAAAACATTTAGCACATAAAATGACGCGTCCTAGACCTAAAAACATTTTTCCCTCCATTTATTGAGCAAAGGAAAGTGTGGCCCCAGTTCAGATCCGGTCAGTTTCCAGCGGATTCGGCGGGACACCGCAGGAAGCGGGAGGGATTCCTAGATGGCTACCGCGCGCATACGGCATGTGATAGGTGGTGCGTAGGAGGTATCCTACCGCTGCGCGGAGGTCTCGCGCAATACTAAAATGCGCACCATGTAGCCCCTTCACAAAAAAAGCCCTTCCGGCACCCCGAAAATGGAAAAACCGTCGCCCGTGGTTCGGATTGGAAATCCGCGACACGGGCCTTGCTTCCCATCCTAAGGTCCACGCACGTGCCAAATATGGCCTCGTTCCGACAAACTATGTGGTGAAACGGGCCGTTTCCTACTCATTTCCCCTAAAAGCCATAGAACTCCGGACGTGATAGCCCTATTCGTGAAGGGTTTTTCAAGATAATTGCCGTATCCCAATTCCGTCTTTTGAAGTGGTTACCAGGACACATAAAATGACGCCACGCGGCTCCGCTCGATTTTTTGGCTCCGTTTAATTTGCCAACTGCGCAAAACGGGGCCGCCGGGACATGCGGTATGGCCGTACCGGGCGCGCGCGTGCACCCGTCCGCCAACGCGCGAAACGGAAAACATTTAGCACATAAAATGACGCGTCCTAGACCTAAAAACATTTTTCCCTCCATTTATTGAGCAAAGGAAAGTGTGGCCCCAGTTCAGATCCGGTCAGTTTCCAGCGGATTCGGCGGGACACCGCAGGAAGCGGGAGGGATTCCCAGATGGCTACCGCGCGCATACGGCATGTGATAGGTGGTGCGTAGGAGGTATCCTACCGCTGCGCGGAGGTCTCGCGCAATACTAAAATGCGCACCATGTAGCCCCTTCACAAAAAAAAGCCCTTCCGGCACCCCGAAAATGGAAAAACCGTCGCCCGTGGTTCGGATTGGAAATCCGCGACACGGGCCTTGGCTTCCCATCCTAAGGTCCACGCACATGCCAAATATGGCCTCGTTCCGATAAACTATGTGGTGAAACGGGCCGTTTCCTACTCATCTATACCTAATAATAAAGAAAATAAGGTTTCTTGCGGTCCAACACTTTTTCGGACGAGTTTACCCTCCCACCAAAGTACATATTACGTACATATTACGTTTGGTCCAACTTAAACTTACCCCTGTTTTTTCATTGAAATTACAAGCTGTGCCACCGATTATGTCCTCAACTGCGTATTAGGCGCAAACTGCATCGGTCGGAATGCGTATCCGGCGCGAACTCTTTTCTCGATCTTCCCTTTGTACGTCTCCAGCTGAATATAAACGCTCCGCCCGGCAATCCATGGACCAACTCGATCTACAAAATCTTCATCGGTTATTTTTTTGAGGGTTTCATTTCGATCCAATCGAGATGAAGATGAATTTCCGGACGAACGGATCATGAAGCCTGTGATCCGAGGCGGACGGCATCGCTCAAGCAGGCGCAGTGCACCGCTGCGATGACGGCCTTCCGGAACTCGACGGACGTCGCTTGCGGCAGGGAGGCGGCTGTGGCCCGTATGATCTTAGTGAGGCCGTTGCTAATTAACACTCTCCACGAGGCCATCGCTGGCCGCCTCCACCTGCTGGCTCTCTCTCCAAATCGCCGATAGAGGAAGTGGGGTGGATCCAACCGAGCGACTTTTCGATGGACCAAAACAATGGCTCCATAGATTTCCTCACGATATTCTGTAAATTTGATGTCCGGTAGATCGGATTTTCTGGGCGCGTGCAAGGCAAATTTGCTTTTCTCCGGTGTATTGCATGTGTGGTTGGGCATTGTAGAGGGAGGACCGGAGAGCAGAGGCTGTCCCTGATGGCTTCGACCTGTACCTGTGGCTCCAAGCTGAGTCAAAAACTAGAACTCCAGAAGCGGATTGTTAGTTCGCTTGACCGTCGACCCAGCCTTCAGTCACTAACCTGACGTATCACTGAACAAGCATAAGGGGCAGACCAAGTCATAAAGGGGACGTATGACTGAACTAGATAGGTGTGCAGTTTATCGTTCTTGCACTACTTTTTTTTCCGCTTCGCTCTGTTATGCTAGCCTAGGCTCTTCCGTTGGCGTTTTGGTTCTATTTTGTATGCTCTGTGTCGTCTCTGCATTTTCTTCTAAGACAAAGCGATACACATTTGGGACGTACTTGAGCAACCAAGTGACTCTCTAACGACTCAATAGCATATCAAATCAGTAAAATACAGCGGTGCAAACTGAGTGTGGCATGCTTAGATGTATAAAATATGGCAATGTTTTTGTCCTATTGACTTCCTTAAAGAATTGTTGTTCAAGGAGTAGCGTAATATCTGGAAAAATAGTAGTACTGAATCTTGTGAAGTGCAATACGGCAAGAGGCATGCCAGATTCCTAAGCATCATCAATATATTCAGTTCCATCAGGACGATGCCATTTCGAATATCAAACTTTAGCTGTTCTCTCAAATTGCTAGCCAGCCTGCTTTCAATCAGCTGCGGACTGTTGAGCAGCTTGCTAGATTTCAGCTTAACTATTGTTGTGATTGGTGATTTCCACTTATAAACATTCTAAACATTCTACTGACACAAGGTGGCGGTTCTTCCGACGCTTCTACCTGTACCCGTGGTTCCAACTTGGGTAAAAAATTAGAAGCACGTTCATTAATTTGCATAGAGCTACAGAGATTAGAGTTCTGGATTATTAGTTCTTGCTAGATTTCAGCTTAACCATTGTTGTGATTGGTGATTTCCAGTTATAAACATTCTACTGACACAAGCTGGCGGTTCTTCCGACGCTTCCGTCAATCAGCCGAGACCTGAATATTAAACCTTGTTTCATCAAGTTGACGCTCTGCGAGACCATTTTGCTCAGGAGTGGGGGCACGACTTCTGATGAAGAATAGCAGGAAAAGCACGATCTTTGTGCATTGGGGGTTTGAACTCAACAAGTATCAATTGTGTTAAACGGATTTAACTTTTTTTTTTATTTCAATAGCATATCATGCAAAAGTGGTAAAACCAAACTAATCAAAAAATAGATTACGCAGAGTATACTTTATTCTCAATGATTTATTTGCCTCTCTTCTTACATCTCTACTCCCTGATCCGAACGCAAAAGCCATCACAAAGTGGGATGAGCTGAGATGGCAGCACATGGCGTAGTTGGCGTCAGCTCTCGGCACACGTGTACCGGGTGACCTAGTTGAAGTGTCAGGTAGGAGGCAGCTGCACATCCGCTGAAATTGGCTGGTTTATGCCACGCTGTGGCTATACCAATCAACCAAGAACTTTATGTATATTCCGTGTATTTTCTCCCGTTGCAACGCACGGGCATGTTTCCTAGTTTCCCCTAAAAGCCATAGAACTCCGGACGTGATAGCCCTATTCGTGAAGGGTTTTTCAAGATAATTGCCGTATCCCAATTCCGTCTTTTGAAGTGGTTACCAGGACACATAAAATGACGCCACGCGGCTCCACTCGATTTTTTGGCTCCGTTTAATTTGCCAACTGCGCAAAACGGGGCCGTCGGGACATGCGGTATGGCCGTACCGGGAGCGCACGTGCACCCGTCCGCCAACGCGCGAAACGGAAAACATTTAGCACATAAAATGATGCGTCCTAGACCTAAAAACATTTTTCCCTCCATTTATTGAGCAAAGGAAAGTGTGGCCCCAGTTCAGATCCGGTCAGTTTCCAGCGGATTCGGCGGGACACCGCAGGAAGCGGGAGGGATTCCCAGATGGCTACCGCGCGCATACGGCATGTGATAGGTGGTGCGTAGGAGGTATCCTACCGCTGCGCGGAGGTCTCGCGCAATACTAAAATGCGCACCATGTAGCCCCTTCACAAAAAAAAGCCCTTCCGGCACCCCGAAAATGGAAAAACCGTCGCCCGTGGTTCGGATTGAAAATCCGCGACACGGGCCTTGCTTCCCATCCTAAGGTCCACGCACGTGCCAAATATGGCCTCGTTCCGATAAACTATGTGGTGAAACGGGCCGTTTCCTACTCATTTCCCCTAAAAGCCATAGAACTCCGGACGTGATAGCCCTATTCGTGAAGGGTTTTTCAAGATAATTGCCGTATCCCAATTCCGTCTTTTGAAGTGGTTACCAGGACACATAAAATGACGCCACGCGGCTCCGCTCGATTTTTGGCTCCGTTTAATTTGCCAACCGCGCAAAACGGGGCCGCCGGACATGCGGTATGGCCGCACCGGGCGCCGCGCGTGCACCCGTCCGCCAACGCGCGAAACGGAAAACATTTAGCACATAAAATGACGCGTCCTAGACCTAAAAACATTTTTCCCTCCATTTATTGAGCAAAGGAAAGTGTGGCCCCGATCCAGATCCGGTCAGTTTCCAGCGGATTCGGCGGGACACCGCAGGAAGCGGGAGGGATTCCCAGATGGCTACCGCGCGCATACGGCATGTGATAGGTGGTGCGTAGGAGGTATCCTACCGCTGCGCGGAGGTCTCGCGCAATACTAAAATGCGCACCATGTAGCCCCTTCACAAAAAAAGCCCTTCCGGCACCCCGAAAATGGAAAAACCGTCGCCCGTGGTTCGGATTGGAAATCCGCGACACGGGCCTTGCTTCCCATCCTAAGGTCCACGCACGTGCCAAATATGGCCTCGTTCCGACAAACTATGTGGTGAAACGGGCCGTTTCCTACTCATTTCCCCTAAAAGCCATAGAACTCCGGACGTGATAGCCCTATTCGTGAAGGGTTTTTCAAGATAATTGCCGTATCCCAATTCCGTCTTTTGAAGTGGTTACCAGGACACATAAAATGACGCCACGCGGCTCCGCTCGATTTTTTGGCTCCGTTTAATTTGCCAAGCTAACGCAAAATGGGGCCATCGGGACATGCGGTATGGCCGTACCGGGAGCTGCCACGTGCACCCGTCCGCCAACGCGCGAAACGGAAAACATTTAGCACATAAAATGACGCGTCCTAGACCTAAAAACATTTTTCCCTCCATTTATTGAGCAAAGGAAAGTGTGGCCCCAGTTCAGATCCGGTCAGTTTCCAGCGGATTCGGCGGGACACCGCAGGAAGCGGGAGGGATTCCCAGATGGCTACCGCGCGCATACGGCATGTGATAGGTGGTGCGTAGGAGGTATCCTACTGCTGCGCGGAGGTCTCGCGCAATACTAAAATGCGCACCATGTAGCCCCTTCACAAAAAAAGCCCTTCCGGCACCCCGAAAATGGAAAAACCGTCGCCCGTGGTTCGGATTGGAAATCCGCGACACGGGCCTTGCTTCCCATCCTAAGGTCCACGCACGTGCCAAATATGGCCTCGTTCCGACAAACTATGTGGTGAAACGGACCGTTTCCTACTCATTTCCCCTAAAAGCCATAGAACTCCGGACGTGATAGCCCTATTCGTGAAGGGTTTTTCAAGATAATTGCCGTATCCCAATTCCGTCTTTTGAAGTGGTTACCAGGACACATAAAATGACGCTACGCGGCTCCGCTCGATTTTTTGGCTCTGTTTAATTTGCCAACTGCGCAAAACGGGGCCGTCGGGACATGCGGTATGGCCGTACCGGGAGCGCGCGTGCATCCGTCCGCCAACGCGCGAAACGGAAAACATTTAGCACATAAAATGACGCGTCCTAGACCTAAAAACATTTTTCCCTCCATTTATTGAGCAAAGGAAAGTGTGGCCCCAGTTCAGATCCGGTCAGTTTCCAGCGGATTCGGCGGGACACCGCAGGAAGCGGGAGGGATTCCCAGATGGCTACCGCGCGCATACGGCATGTGATAGGTGGTGCGTAGGAGGTATCCTACCGCCGCGTGGAGGTCTCGCGCAATACTAAAATGCGCACCATGTAGCCCCTTCACAAAAAAAAGCCCTTCCGGCACCCCGAAAATGGAAAAACCATCGCCCGTGGTTCGGATTGGAAATCCGCGACACGGGCCTTGCTTCCCATCCTAAGGTCCACGCACGTGCCAAATATGGCCTCGTTCCGACAAACTATGTGGTGAAACGGGCCGTTTCCTACTCATTTCCCCTAAAAGCCATAGAACTCCGGATGTGATAGCCCTATTCGTGAAGGGTTTTTCAAGATAATTGCCGTATCCCAATTCCGTCTTTTGAAGTGGTTACCAGGACACATAAAATGACGCCACGCGGCTCCGCTCGATTTTTTGGCTCCGTTTAATTTGCCAACTGTGCAAAACGGGGCCGTCGGGACATGCGTATGGCCGCACCGGGAGCGCGCGTGCACCCGTCCGCCAACGCGCGAAACGGAAAACATTTAGCACATAAAATGACGCGTCCTAGACCTAAAAACATTTTTCCCTCCATTTATTGAGCAAAGGAAAGTGTGGCCCCAGTTCAGATCCGGTCAGTTTCCAGCGGATTCGGCGGGACACCGCAGGAAGCGGGAGGGATTCCCAGATGGCTACCGCGCGCATACGGCATGTGATAGGTGGTGCGTAGGAGGTATCCTACCGCTGCGCGGAGGTCTCGCGCAATACTAAAATGCGCACCATGTAGCCCCTTCACAAAAAAAGCCCTTCCGGCACCCCGAAAATGGAAAAACCATCGCCCGTGGTTCGGATTGGAAATCCGCGACACGGGCCTTGCTTCCCATCCTAAGGTCCACGCACGTGCCAAATATGGCCTCGTTCCGACAAACTATGTGGTGAAACGGGCCGTTTCCTACTCATTTCCCCTAAAAGCCATAGAACTCGGACGTGATAGCCCTATTCGTGAAGGGTTTTTCAAGATAATTGCCGTATCCCAATTCCGTCTTTTGAAGTGGTTACCAGGACACATAAAATGACGCCACGCGGCTCCGCTCGATTTTTTGGCTCCGTTTAATATGCCAACTGCGCAAAACGGGGCCGTCGGGACATGCGGTATGGCCGTACCGGGAGCGCGCGTGCACCCGTCCGCCAACGCACGAAACGGAAAACATTTAGCACATAAAATGACGCGTCCTAGACCTAAAAACATTTTTCCCTCCATTTATTGAGCAAAGGAAAGTGTGGCCCCAGTTCAGATCCGGTCAGTTTCCAGCGGATTCGGCGGGACACCGCAGGAAGCGGGAGGGATTCCCAGATGGCTACCGCGCGCATACGGCATGTGATAGGTGGTGCGTAGGAGGTATCCTACCGCCGCGTGGAGGTCTCGCGCAATACTAAAATGCGCACCATGTAGCCCCTTCACAAAAAAAAGCCCTTCCGGCACCCCGAAAATGGAAAAACCATCGCCCGTGGTTCGGATTGGAAATCCGCGACACGGGCCTTGCTTCCCATCCTAAGGTCCACGCACGTGCCAAATATGGCCTCGTTCCGACAAACTATGTGGTGAAACGGGCCGTTTCCTACTCATTTCCCCTAAAAGCCATAGAACTCCGGATGTGATAGCCCTATTCGTGAAGGGTTTTTCAAGATAATTGCCGTATCCCAATTCCGTCTTTTGAAGTGGTTACCAGGACACATAAAATGACGCCACGCGGCTCCGCTCGATTTTTTGGCTCCGTTTAATTTGCCAACTGTGCAAAACGGGGCCGTCGGGACATGCGGTATGGCCGTACCGGGAGCGCGCGTGCACCCGTCCGCCAACGCGCGAAACGGAAAACATTTAGCACATAAAATGACGCGTCCTAGACCTAAAAACATTTTTCCCTCCATTTATTGAGCAAAGGAAAGTGTGGCCCCAGTTCAGATCCGGTCAGTTTCCAGCGGATTCGGCGGGACACCGCAGGAAGCGGGAGGGATTCCCAGATGGCTACCGCGCGCATACGGCATGTGATAGGTGGTGCGTAGGAGGTATCCTACCGCTGCGCGGAGGTCTCGCGCAATACTAAAATGCGCACCATGTAGCCCCTTCACAAAAAAAAGCCCTTCCGGCACCCCGAAAATGGAAAAACCATCGCCCGTGGTTCGGATTGGAAATCCGCGACACGGGCCTTGCTTCCCATCCTAAGGTCCACGCACGTGCCAAATATGGCCTCGTTCCGACAAACTATGTGGTGAAACGGGCCGTTTCCTACTCATTTCCCCTAAAAGCCATAGAACTCCGGACGTGATAGCCCTATTCGTGAAGGGTTTTTCAAGATAATTGCCGTATCCCAATTCCGTCTTTTGAAGTGGTTACCAGGACACATAAAATGACGCCACGCGGCTCCGCTCGATTTTTTGGCTCCGTTTAATATGCCAACTGCGCAAAACGGGGCCGTCGGGACATGCGGTATGGCCGTACCGGGAGCGCGCGTGCACCCGTCCGCCAACGCACGAAACGGAAAACATTTAGCACATAAAATGACGCGTCCTAGACCTAAAAACATTTTTCCCTCCATTTATTGAGCAAAGGAAAGTGTGGCCCCAGTTCAGATCCGATCAGTTTCCAGCGGATTCGGCGGGACACCGCAGGAAGCGGGAGGGATTCCCAGATGGCTACCGCGCGCATACGGCATGTGATAGGTGGTGCGTAGGAGGTATCCTACCGCTGTGCGGAGGTCTCGCGCAATACTAAAATGCGCACCATGTAGCCCCTTCACAAAAAAGCCCTTCCGGCACCCCGAAAATGGAAAAACCGTCGCCCGTGGTTCGGATTGGAAATCCGCGACACGGGCCTTGCTTCCCATCCTAAGGTCCACGCACGTGCCAAATATGGCCTCGTTCCGACAAACTATGTGGTGAAACGGGCCGTTTCCTACTCATTTCCCCTAAAAGCCATAGAACTCCGGACGTGATAGCCCTATTCGTGAAGGGTTTTTCAAGATAATTGCCGTATCCCAATTCCGTCTTTTGAAGTGGTTACCAGGACACATAAAATGACGCCACGCGGCTCCGCTCGATTTTTTGGCTCCGTTTAATTTGCCAACTGCGCAAAACGGGGCCGTCGGAACATGCGGTATGGCCGTACCGGGAGCGCGCGTGCACCCGTCCGCCAACGCGCGAAACGGAAAACATTTAGCACATAAAATGATGCGCCCTAGACCTAAAAACATTTTTCCCTCCATTTATTGAGCAAAGGAAAGTGTGGCCCCAGTTCAGATCCGATCAGTTTCCAGCGGATTCGGCGGGACACCGCAGGAAGCGGGAGGGATTCCCAGATGGCTACCGCGCGCATACGGCATGTGATAGGTGGTGCGTAGGAGGTATCCTACCGCTGCGCGGAGGTCTCGCGCAATACTAAAATGCGCACCATGTAGCCCCTTCACAAAAAAAAGCCCTTCCGGCACCCCGAAAATGGAAAAACCGTCGCCCGTGGTTCGGATTGGAAATCCGCGACACGGGCCTTGCTTCCCATCCTAAGGTCCACGCACGTGCCAAATATGGCCTCGTTCCGACAAACTATGTGGTGAAACGGGCCGTTTCCTACTCATTTCCCCTAAAAGCCATAGAACTCCGGACGTGATAGCCCTATTCGTGAAGGGTTTTTCAAGATAATTGCCGTATCCCAATTCCGTCTTTTGAAGTGGTTACCAGGACACATAAAATGACGCCACGCGGCTCCGCTCGATTTTTTGGCTCCGTTTAATTTGCCAACTGCGCAAAACGGGGCCGTCGGGACATGCGGTATGGCCGTACCGGGAGCGCGCGTGCACCCGTCCGCCAACGCGCGAAACGGAAAACATTTAGCACATAAAATGACGCGTCCTAGACTTCCCCCAAAACAGCGGAACGTGTGCCCCGGCGGGTCTATCCCCCTAGATTTCCCGTGAAACTTGAGGCATACACATATATTATGGAGATGTACATGTAACTTCAAATTCAAATTCGACATACACTTAGAGAAACAAAAAAGATAAATCTGGGTGTGAATATTCAACCAGATCTGACAGTACTATTCACATCAGGAAAAGTATGATTTCTCTAAGTTGATCCTATGATCCTACCTAATGGGGAGATCCTATACAAGTCTACCCCGAGCTGTGCCTCATAAACAAAGAGACGATAGAAGCAAAGTTTCTTGACAAGCAAATACAAATAATTAACTAGGCATGGATCTTGGAGAAGTCGTCAGTAATTGCCTGGCTTCGTCAGCCACGGATTATCACTCTTCGGGCTCTGCTGATCACTCATCTCCGTCGTCCACGGATCATCACTCTTCTGATCAGCACTAGTCCACGACTTCTTCCTCAGGTTCTGCCAATAATCACTACTCTTCGGCGCATCACTACGCTCCAGCCACTGCTCATCATTCATCTTCGTCCGTTTGCCATGAGGGGGACTTGTCTGCTGGGTGTTGTCGCTGCAGGAAGCTGGTGCCTTCAAGATTGCTAGTTCAGCCAGCGTGCTTGCAAGTTCAGCATTTAACCTTGCTATTTCAGCTGCAGCATTTCTCTGTGCATGTTCAGCTTCGATCTCTGCTGCCTTTCATTTGCGACACAGACGTCCCCTCAGCTCGTCTTCCTTCTTGCAACCGGGGCAAAACACAAGGTAACGCAGGAAGAACCATATCTTAGCGTAGAGCTGGTAGCTCACATAAGCATCTTTAGCTGCATACTCCAGGTTTAAATCAGACAACGGCTGCTCTTCCCAGTAATTGTGCCTCTCTGGAGGGAATTTGCTCTTCATCTGGCTGTACGACTCGTCGATGATGCTAGTTGCAAGACTAGCCATTCCATCCCTCATTAATTTTCCTCTCTCGTTGAGACCTTTGACGTTGACAATTTCCTGGATATCGATCCAGTTCTCCCTAGGAATTATAATCTTCTCGTAATATAACTTTATAAAATCTGCTGTCTTGTCAACGCTGCAGAACACAATTCCTTGATCTTGAAGGAATGAGCGCAGCGCCGGACATTCCCCGTTGGTCCTGAAAGCAAAAATTTAGTACTTGCGAGATCAACACTTGAATAAAATTTGGGACTACGAAGCTAGTCTATATGCAATCTCATAGCTTGAATATAAAATTTGAAACTACATAAGTTTAGTAAGTTCATGATCAACAGTCTGAAAATTATCTAGTCATAATTCATTTGGTACTAATAGAATGCATGAACAACACTTTTATGAAATGTGTAAGTGCAATTGTTTAGTCATTGAAATTTCATTTTTCATCATATAATTTTGAAACTAACAAAATTCTATTAAATGCAAGATCAAGACTCCGGAAATTTGCTTGTCATAATTAATTTGGTATAATGAAATCCAGTACATGCTAGATGAGCATATGGATAGATTCAATTTGATGCAAAAATTTAGTACTTGCGAGATCAACACTTGAATAAAATTTGGGAATACGAATGTTTAGTCTATGCAATCTCATAACTTGAATAAAATTGACATAAGTTTAGTAAGTGCATGATCAAGAGTCTGAAAATTATCTAGTCATAATCCATTTGGTACTAAAAGAATGCATGAATAACACTTTTATGAAATGTGCAAGTGCAAATTTTTTAGTCATTGAAATATCATTTTGCATCATATAATTTTGAAACTAACAAAAGTCTATTAAATGCAAGATCAGGACTCCGGAAATTTGCTTTGTGATAATTAATTTGGTATAATGAAATCCAGTACATGCTAGATGAGCATATGGATAGATTCAATCTGCAAGATCAGCACACCATGCTTTGTGGCTTTTGTTACACAAAACACAGAAACAAAACTAGTTTTGCAGCTAGCACGGTTTGTAGTTTAATTTGTTGCACTCGAGATTAACTAAAACAGATCAAGATTAACTAAAACAGAGCACTCGAGGGTGACTTGGTTCATCATGCACTAGCGATTAACTAAAATCTGAGCAAGATTAACAAAATCAGAGCAAGATTAAGTAAATCAGAGCAAGATTAAGGTCTACAAACCAGGAAAAGTGGCAGACGAGGACGTGGTTCCTCATGCACAGTTGAGCGACGGCGAGGTAGTTGTCTTCTTCTTCCGCATACCACTGCGCGTACATCTTCAGGTACTTGCTCATCGTCTCCTCCTCGTTTGTGTAGACAACATCGATCTCCTTGCCGCCATGGACGGTGAAGGTCCTGATCTGAGTAATGGCCTGCATTGCTGACGGCGGAGGAGGCGAAGCGGTTGCGGAACGAGAGGAAGAGGAAGAAGAAGCAGCGTCCATGGCGCGGAGGAGGCGAAGCGGCGGAGGAGGAAGCGGCGGAGGAGGCGAAGCGGCGAGGCGTGCTGCGTCTTGGCGCGGAGGAGGGTTTTCCGTCTAGTGGGAGTGGAACCGGCAAGAAGCGGAGTGGAACCGTCAAGAAGCGGAGAGGCGGAGGAGGGAATTTCTGATTTATTATAATTAGTAAAAACAGAGAATGAGGGTTCCATTTTACCTGCTGGCCCCTAATCCACATAAAATTACCGGAAATGGCCCAACCCAGTGGTATCTACTGCTAGATGGCCCCACACGTCAGTGGGTGCCATTTTGCCCCACCCACCCCAAAATGTCCTATACCAAAAGCAACTTTCTCCCCTGTCTCACTCTCTCTCACCCAGCCGCCACTGCCGCCTCTTCCTCTCCCAACTCCGTCGGCCGAAGCTCCGTCAAGCAGCCCCGTCAAGCTCCGTCGGCCGAAGCTCCACTGCCTCCGTCGGCCGAAGCTCAGGTTAATTTGGGGGATGAGCGGGGGATTTTCTAGGGTTTGCCGTACTTAATCTCGGGGGATTTTAATTGGGGTTTTTTTGTCCGAGCGGCGATTTTCCTAGGGTTTGATCGATTCAAAGTAGATTCTAGTGCTAGAGTAGATTTTCCTGGTTTAGATTGATTCAAAACATGTGCTAGTGCTGCTAGTGCGAATGTCAATCTGAACCTAAACATCCCAACTTAGTTTTAATTAATGCGTAATTAATAGTTTCATAGTTCTCAAATTGTTCACTGCTTGTTATTAGGTCGACACCATGGACCCCTATGACTATGAAGTTGCCATTTTGGTCCCATCCAAGAAGGCCGTTGAGACCATCGACATCAGCTCATCCTCCGAAGGTGAGGATGGTGCTCTAGATAGGGTTCACGTCAAGCAAGAGAAAGCTGATGATGCTGCAGCAATGGATTGTGCAGCTGAGCATGAGGAAGTTGCTCCTCCTCCTCCCCGCTCGATGTCCATCTGACTCGTCGAGGTAAAATATATATATAGTAGTTATAGATGCAGGATATAGGTCAAATGCTTAATTAGTCTCGGTTTGGCATAATAGCTAGTCAATTTGTAGCATTCAAGGAATACTTCAGTTTCTATAAATACTGTTGGTTTGATATACTTCAGTTTTAGGAAAACTTTAAACTAGGCCTTATTCCCTGGTTTCCTTATATATGTAGGTCCCGTGGATAGAGGCAGGTGAGGAATGGGATGACTTTTGCATGTATCCCAATCTAGTGGAAATGAATCCTACACAAGTTGATACCCTGAGATATCTTGTTGACCAAAAGCGCCCCGCAATTCCTTTTTATGTGTGCACTATAAAGAGTGCAAGTACCGTGGAAGGCTGTTCCAGAATGGTAAATATAATTACTCCATCTCGATCAAGGATGTTTTTGCATCTTTATATGTTGACAATTACTTCATCTGAACGAAGTTTTGCATCTTATAATCTGCAGTACTTCAACCGGAAGTTTACCAAGAAGTACATCTCGACGAATATGCAGCTTCCAGATAATGACTTTCTTGTCTCTTACAGTGAGAGACATGGTGTGAAAGTGAGGATTTTCCAGGGCAAAGGGAAGTTTGACGGTGCAGTGATCACAACAAACTGGAGTGCTGTGGTGCGGAAGAGCAAGATGAAGGCAAATGATATATTTGTGTTTTGGTTCCGCATTCGCGCCCGGGGCGGTCTCAAGTTGTATGTCAGGAAGCTCGAGAAATGAGCTAGCAGGCTGAACCTCTCTAATTAAGCTAGTAGTACTATATATATGTGTGTATGAGCTCAAGTAATATGAGCGTTGAACCTCTTATCGATCGATCTGGTACTATCTAATGGCCTGTTGGTCTATGTAATGTGCTCAAGTAAATGAGCGTTGAACCTCCTCGGTAGTATCTATAATTAACGTGTCCTTTTGGTACTATGTTATTGAGCTCAAGGCTGGCACTATATATGTGTAATATAATGTGCTTTTGGTGGTCTATATATGCTGGAGTATATATAGATATATATAGTTTGCTAGCCGTAATTAATTATTAGTCATATATTAGCCTGTTGCTTAGCTAATGCTCCTGTACAAATTAATCGTTGTCCTAAATCAGTATCCCCTACGATAGATTATGTAACAAGATCATATCCATAACTATAAAAAAAGTTGCCTTAGTTCCACTATGTAAAGGATAAAGGATGGTAAGCTGACAAGATCTCTCCAATAGCTCCACTGGTTAACTGGCACGTTGACACATCTAGAGGTGCTGGGTTCGAGTCCCAGCCCTCACTCTTTTTGATTTTTTTTTTGGCGCCCAGGAGAAGCCCAAATATCCCTTCCGAATCCAACTCCCTCCGATAACCTAGCAGAAATTCGAATCTCCGACGACGAGCGGCGGCGGCGGCGGTGGCGGTGGCGGCGGTGGCGGCCCCGTCCCTCTCCGACGACGAGCCCCGTCCCTCTCCGACGACGAGCCCCGTCCCTCTCCGACGACGAGCCCCGTCCCTCTCCGACGACGAGCCCCGGCCCTCTCCGACGACGAGCCCCTCCGCATCTCCCGGTCTGCACCCCTCTCACCTCTCCCCTCTCGATCTGTTCTTCTTCGTCAGTTCACAATATCGAATCTCTGTGATCCAATATGTGCTGTTACTAGGACTAAAGTACCGAGTCCGAGGTGACGGCGGTGGTGGTTGTGCCGGCGCTGCGTCCGAGCAAGGGATCTGCTATCCATCTGCCTCGCCGACGACGAGCCCCTCGCCCTCTCCAGGACGAGCCCCTCGCCCTCTCCAGGACGAGCCCCTCCGCATCTCCCGGTCTGCACCCCTCTCATCTCTCCCCTCTCGATCTGTTCTTCTTCATCAGTTCACAAAATCGAATTGAACTGCTGTGCATTGCTTGAAATTGGAACTGCTGTGCAGTTAGGTGTGTGCTAATTGCATCATTTTGTTCTTCCGCAGATGGACAGACGCTGGATTACAACAAGAATTAGAAGGCTTTCCCCTGAACACACAAAGGGAGTGGCAGAGTTTATGCAGTTTGTTCGCTTGAATGCTGCCAATGTTGATCAGGTGCTGTGCCCATGTCGTAGCTGTCTCAACCGGTGCACAAAACCTCTAGATGTAGTAGAGTCTCATTTGCTTCTTTTTGGGATGGTGATACGTCCCCGACGTATCCATAATTTCTGTTGTTCCATGCTTGTTTTATGACAATACTTACATGTTTTGCTTGCACTTTATGATGATTTCATGCGTTTTCCGGAACTAACCTATTAACGAGATGCCACAGTGCCAGTTCCTGTTTTCTGCTGTTTTTGGTTCCAGAAAGGCTGTTCGGGCAATATTCTCGGAATTGGACGAAATCAATGCCAAACCTCCTATTTTTCCCGGAAGGCTCCAGAACACCGAAGAAGAGTCGGAGGAGAGCCAGGGGGGCCCCACACCACCTAGCCGCGCGGGCCAGGCCCTGGCCGCGCCGGCCTAGGGTGAGGCCACCCTGTCGACCCCCCTGCGCCGCCTCTTCGCCTATAAAATCCCTTTCGACCTAAAAACACAGTACCAATTGACGAAACTCCAGAAAAACTCCAGGGGCGCCGCCGCCATCGCGAAACTCCAATTCGGGGGACAGAACTCTGTTCCGGCACCCTGCCGGAACGGGGAAGTGCCCCCGGAAGCCATCTCCATCAACGCCACCGCCTCCGCCATGCTCCGTGAGTAGTTCCCCCATGGACTACGGGTTCTAGCAGTAGCTATGTCGGTATTCTCTCCCCCATGTACTTCAATACAATGGTCTCATGAGCTGCCTTACATGATTGAGATTCATCTGATGTAATCGGTGTTGTGTTTGTTGGGATCCGATGGATGATACATTATGATTAGTCTATCTATAAAGTTTGTGAAGTTATTGTTGCTGCAATCTTGTTATGCTTAATGCTTGTCACTAGGGCCCGAGTGCCATGATCTTAGATTTGAGCTCTATATTGTTGCTTAGATTGTATCTACAAGTTGTATGCACATGTCACTGTCCGGAACCAATGGCCCCGAAGTGACAGAAATCGGGACAACCGGAGGGGATGGTAGTGATGTGAGGATCACATGTTTTCACGGAGTGTTAATGCTTTGCTCCGGTACTCTATTAAAAGGAGTACCTTAATATCCAGTAGTTTCCCTTGAGGCCCGGCTGCCACCGGCTGGTAGGACAAAAGATGTTGTGCAAGTTTCTCATTGCGAGCACGTACGACTATATACGGAAAACATGCCTACATAATTAATAAGCCTGATGTTCTTTCTTAATGCCTTTGATTCCTATCAATTGCCCAACTGTAATTTGTTCACCCAACACTTGTTATTGGAGAGTTACCACTAGTGTAGATCGCTGGGAACCCCGGTCCATCTCTCATCATTATATACCTATTCTACATGTCATTGGAAGTAGTATCAACTATCTTCTCGTGCCATCGCTCTCATATTGCCATTACTGCTGCTGTGTTACTGTTACTACTGCTCTCATATTACTGCTACTTTCACATCACCCCTGTTGCTAGTGCTTTTCCAGGTGCAGCTGAATTGACAACTCAGTTGTTAAGGCTTATAAGTATTCTTTACCTCCCCTTGTGTCGAATCAATAAATTTGGGTTATACTACCCTCGAAGACTGCCGCGATCCCCTATACTTGTGGGTCATCAAGACTATTTTCTGGCGCCGTTGCCGGGGAGGCATAGCTCTACTCATAAGTTCACCTGGGGAGTACACTTTACCTCTCTCTCTGTTTTATTTTATTTTGTTTTGCTTAGTTTACTTTTGTCTAGTTTATTTGTGCTTAGTTTATTTCTGTCTAGTATTAGTTTGCGTAGTTTACTTTTGCTTAGTTTATTTTTGTCTTGTTTTATTTGTCTCATATACCCAAAAATCCATAAAAATTTGAAAACCCGAAAAATTAAAAACTGCTGTTATGGGAGAACCAACAACCTACTTGGAGCTCATAGAATGTTATAATAATTATAGGAAATCAAGAGCTGGTGAAGTAATGAGTGCTATGATAGAAAAAGTGAATACAATTGCTAAAATCTTGCTTAAACGCCATGATATAAATTGTTGCTCTCAACAGGATATTAAACATCTTAAATTTCAATGTGGCTTTAGTGAGGAATTTTTAATTAAAAACTATAATCGGAATTGCTATATTCATTATGGGTTCGAAGAGGTAGAACAATTTGTCGTGTTTATGGGAGCCTCTGAGATCGAATCCTTCATGGTTGAGAATTATGAAACTTGTGTTGTTTGTAAGGACCTTAAAGATTATGTCTCTTCTATCCTTAATTGTTGCATAGAATGCTTCGGTAATAATCCTTATATCATTGATTATAAAGAGAGACTCATTAATGCACAAGAATGCACTCACAATTTGCAGGAACCCGTGGAAGAAGAAACTGATGAACCTGAAAGCTCATTGGATGAAAAAGAGGAGGAAATTAATGAACCTGAAAGCTCATTGGATGAAAAAGAAGAGGAGAGCGACGAACAAAAGGGGGAAGAATGGATTAGCTACCCATGCCAACCTCCTAATGAGAGTAACTCTTTATCTCTTACATTATTTGATTGTCCTCCATGCTTACCGAAAGAGGTTGAATGTTATGTTCCTGTGGATTCTCTTGAAATATTCCCTATGAGTAAAACTTCTGAGAATAATTATGCTACTGTTATTTATGATAATCCATGCTACTTTGATAAATCTTATGATAATGCTTTGTTTGTGCCTGATGTCGAAATGCATGGTACTAAAGAATTTTGTTTGGCAAATGTTTATGATAAAGCTCTAGATGATGGTCCTATGTTACTTGATACTATTAATTGTACTACTAATGAAAATGGGATTGGAGAGTTCTTGACTTATTCTATGAGTCCCATATCTCTTGAGATTGATCAACTACCTTGTTATATTATTAATAAAAGTAAGTTTGAAAGTTTTAAATCCACTATTCTTGAACTTGATAAAAATTATATGTTTGTGGATCATGAAAAGTATGCTGCATGTGATAGTTATATTGTTGAGTTTGTTCATGAAGCTACTGAAAATTATTATGAGAGAGGAAAATATGGTAGTAGAAATTTTCATGGTACTAATACACCTCTCTATATGCTGAAATTTTTAAAGTTACACTTGTTCTATCTTCTTATGCTTGTTACTTTGCTTTTCATGAACTTGTTTATTTACAAGATTCCTTTGCATAGGAAGCATGTTAGGCTTAAATGTGTTTTGAATTTGCCTTTTGATGCTCTCTTTTGCTTCAAATACTATTTCTTGCGAGTGCATCATTAAAACTGCTGAGCCCATCTTAATGGCTATAAAGAAAGCAACTTCTTGGGAGATAACCCATGTGTTATTTTGCTACAGTACTTTGTTTTATATTTGTGTCTTGGAAGTTGTTTACTACTGTAGCAACCTCTCCGTATCTTAGTTTTATGTTTTGTTGTGCCAAGTGAAGCCTCTAATCGAAGGTTGATACTAGATTTGGATTTCTGCGCAGAAACAGATTTCTATCTGTCACGAATCTGGGCTGTTTTCTCTGTAGGAAAATCAGAAAAATATGCCAATTTACGTGCGTGTTCCTCAGATATGTACGCAACTTTCATTAGTTTTGAGTTTTCTGATTTGAGCAACGGAAGTATTTTATTAAAATTCGTCTTTACTTGCTGTTCTGTTTTGGCAGATTCTGTCTCTGTTTTTTGCATTGTCTCTTGTGGACTTTAAGCGAGCTTTTCTAGACGTAGAGGGCTGTAGCTAATGTTTTATTGAGTTCTTGCAATGTGCCACTACAGGACCAAGGTGGATTCAAATTTTTTGAGTACTAACCCCTCTAATGAAGTTTATGAGAAGTTTGGTGTGAAGGAAGTTTTCAAGGGTCAAGAGAGGAGGATGATATATGATCAAGAAGAGTGAAAAGTCTAAGCTTGGGGATGCCCCCGTGATTCATCCCTGCATATTTCAAGAAGACTCAAGCGTCTAAGCTTGGGGATGCCCAAGGCATCCCCTTCTTCATCAACTTATCAGGTTCCTCCCCTGAAACTATATTTTTATTCAGTCACATCATATGTGTTTCACTTGGAGCGTCTGTATGTTTTATTTTTGTTTTGTTTGAATAAGATCGGATCCTAGCAATCCTTGTTTGGGAGAGAGACACGCTCCACTTTTTCATATGAACACTTGTTCTTCGTTTTACTTTTAATGTTCAATGATAAAAGTTGGAAGCTACAATACTTATCTTTATTTGGTTGGAAGAAGAAAATGCCTCATATGTATTGGATAATTTGACACTTGGCAATTGTTTTGAGCTCTCAAGTAGATCATAAGTTTTTGCATGTAGTTTAAACCTATTAGTGGAGAACTACCGTAAAGCTTGTTAAAATTGGTTTTGCATAATTGATCTCTCTTAAGGTCTAGATATTTTCTGGTAAAAGTGTTTGAGCAACAAGGAAGACAGTGTAGAGTATTATAATGCTTGCGATATGTTCTTATGTAAGTTTTGCTGTACCGGTTCATACTTGTGTTTGCTTCAAACAACCTTGCTAGCCTAAGCCTTGTATCGAGAGGGAATACTTCTCATGCATCCAAAACCCTTGAGCCAACCACTATGCCAATTGTGTCCACCATACCTACCTACTATGTGGTATTTCCTGCCATTCCAAAGTAAATTGCTTGAGTGCTACCTTTAAACAATTCAAAATTTATCACCTCTGATTTGTGTCAATGTTTTATAGCTCATGAGGAAGTATGTGGTGTTTAGCTTTCAACCTTGTCATTTACTTTTGACGGACTCTCATATGGACTAGTGGCACATCCGCTTATCCAATAATTTTGCAAAAAGAGCTGGCAATGGGATTCCCAGTCCCAAATTAATTAAACAAAAATAGACACTCCTCCATGGTTTGTGATTGATGGACGGCACCCGAAGGATTCGGTTAGCCATGGCTTGTGTAAGCAAAGGTTGGGAGGAGTGTCATCATCATAATAAAACTAAAATAAAAAGGCACTCCTTCATGGTATGAGATTGTTGGCAGGCACCCGAGGATTCGGTTAGCCATGGTTTGTGAAAGAAAGGTTGGAAGGAGTGCCACCCAAAAATAAAATAAAATGGGAGCCGCTCTTAAAAGTCCGGTTGGCGAGGTAGTTAGTGTACCCATTACCATTCGTTGACAACAACAAACACCTCTCAAAACTTTACTTTTTATGCTCTCTACATGTTTTCAAAACCAAAGCTCTAGCACAAATATAGCAATCGATGCTTTCCTCTTTGAAGGACCATTCTTTTACTTTTATGTTGAGTCAGTTCACCTATCTCCTTCCACCTTAGAAGCAAACACTTGTGTCAACTGTGCATTGATTCTTACATACTTGCATATTTGCATTCATCATATTACTTTGTGTTGACAATTATCCATGAGATATGCATGTTGAAAGTTGAAAGCAACCGCTGAAACTTATATCTTCCTTTGTGTTGCTTCGATGCCTTTACTTTGAATCTATTGCTTTATGAGTTAACTCTTGTGCAATCTTTTGATGCTTGTCTTGAAAGTACTCTTTATGAAAAATTTTGCTATATGTTATCTACTTGTTAGCAACTATAGATCATTGCCTTGAGTCACTTCGTTCATTTCATATGCTTTGTAATAGTATGATCAAGGTTATGTAAGTAGCATGTCACTACAGAAATTATTCTTTTTATCGTTTACCTGCTCGGGACGAGCAGGAACTAAGCTTGGGGATGCTGATACGTCCCCGACGTATCCATAATTTCTGTTGTTCCATGCTTGTTTTATGACAATACTTACATGTTTTGCTTGCACTTTATGATGATTTCATGCGTTTTCCGGAACTAACCTATTAACGAGATGCCACAGTGCCAGTTCCTGTTTTCTGCTGTTTTTGGTTCCAGAAAGGCTGTTCGGCAATATTCTCGAATTGGACGAAATCAATGCCAAACCTCCTATTTTTCCCGGAAGGCTCAGAACACCGAAGAAGAGTCGGAGGAGAGCCAGGGGGCCCCACACCACCTAGCCGCGCGGGCCAGGCCCTGGCCGCGCCGGCCTAGGGTGAGGCCACCCTGTCGACCCCCCTGCGCCGCCTCTTCGCCTATAAAATCCCTTTCGACCTAAAAACACAGTACCAATTGACGAAACTCCAGAAAAACTCCAGGGGCACCGCCGCCATCGCGAAACTCCAATTCGGGGGACAGAACTCTGTTCCGGCACCCTGCCGGAACGGGGAAGTGCCCCCGGAAGCCATCTCCATCAACGCCACCGCCTCCGCCATGCTCCGTGAGTAGTTCCCCCATGGACTACGGGTTCTAGCAGTAGCTATGTCGGTATTCTCTCCCCCATGTACTTCAATACAATGGTCTCATGAGCTGCCTTACATGATTGAGATTCATCTGATGTAATCGGTGTTGTGTTTGTTGGGATCCGATGGATGATACATTATGATTAGTCTATCTATAAAGTTTGTGAAGTTATTGTTGCTGCAATCTTGTTATGCTTAATGCTTGTCACTAGGGCCCGAGTGCCATGATCTTAGATTTGAGCTCTATATTGTTGCTTAGATTGTATCTACAAGTTGTATGCACATGTCACTGTCCGGAACCAATGGCCCCGAAGTGACAGAAATCGGGACAACCGGAGGGGATGGTAGTGATGTGAGGATCACATGTTTTCACGGAGTGTTAATGCTTTGCTCCGGTACTCTATTAAAAGGAGTACCTTAATATCCAGTAGTTTCCCTTGAGGCCCGGCTGCCACCGGCTGGTAGGACAAAAGATGTTGTGCAAGTTTCTCATTGCGAGCACGTACGACTATATACGGAAAACATGCCTACATAATTAATAAGCCTGATGTTCTTTCTTAATGCCTTTGATTCCTATCAATTGCCCAACTGTAATTTGTTCACCCAACACTTGTTATTGGAGAGTTACCACTAGTGTAGATCGCTGGGAACCCCGGTCCATCTCTCATCATTATATACCTGTTCTACATGTCATTGGAAGTAGTATCAACTATCTTCTCGTGCCATCGCTCTCATATTGCCATTACTGCTGCTGTGTTACTGTTACTACTGCTCTCATATTACTGCTACTTTCACATCACCCCTGTTGCTAGTGCTTTTCCAGGTGCAGCTGAATTGACAACTCAGTTGTTAAGGCTTATAAGTATTCTTTACCTCCCCTTGTGTCGAATCAATAAATTTGGGTTATACTACCCTCGAAGACTGCCGCGATCCCCTATACTTGTGGGTCATCAGATGGCAAGCACTTATGACCGATGGGTCTTCCATGGAGAACCATTACATCCTGTACCTGAAGCTGGACATGGAGGACAAGGAGGTGCACCTGAAGCCGGACATGGACATGGAGGTGAACCTGAGGCTGGACATGGAGGTGAACCTGAGGCTGGACATGGAGGTGATGCAGGGGCACACCATGTTGGTGGAGGTGATGCAGAGGCACACTATTATGGTTTGCAAGAGGAAGATGGTTACGAAGATGATAGAATTCCTGATCTGCTTGCTGATTTGTACAACTCAGAACCGCAAGGTGCTGGAAAGGACACTATATTTGCTGAGTTGATAGAGGAAGCCAAGCGCGCAGCCAGCGATGGGGGTACAATGTCAAGGTTTTCACTCACAGTCAAGTTACTTCAGGCCAAGTCGTACTACCGGATTAGCAACGTTGCATTCAACGCGATACTCCTGATTTTGGCCTTGCAATACCCTAATAGCTCAATACCAAAGTCATACGAGGAGGCACTTAGCATAGTCGGCAGGTTGGGACTTGGTTATGAGAGTATCCATGTGTGCCCGAATAACTGTGTATTGTTCCGGAAGGATTATGCCAAGGAGAATAATTGCCCCAAGTGCAAAGCCTCCAGATGGAAAGATGCTGATGGTAGGAGAAAGATCCCAGAGAAGGTGCTAAGGCACTTCCCATTGATTCCAAGGCTGCAAAGAATGTTTCTTTCAAAGGAGCAATCAAAGGAAGTACAAGGCACAACCGAAGCGGCAAGACGTGGAGAATGATCTCACCATCCAGCGAGACGGGGATGCATGGAAGGATTTTGACAATATTCATAAAGACTTTGCCGCCGATGCCAGAACATAAGGCTTGGACTTGCCACGGATGGTTTTAATCCCTACGGGAATATGAGCAACTCCTACAAAGATGTGGCCCGTATTCGTGGTGCCATACAACCTTCCGCCGTGGGCATGTATGGATCAGTCCAACTTCATGCTTGCATTGCTAATCCCTGGTCCATCCTCTCCGGAAAAGATTTTGATGTCTTCATGGAGCCTTTGATGGAAGAGCTGCAGAGCTCTGGAAAGGTGTAAAATCGTATGATGCCAATAGTCCAGACAAGTTTGATCTCCGTGCTGCAATCTTATGGTGTATTCATGATTATCCGGCACCGCACACATTGTCGTGAGGGCCACAGCTGGTTACCAGCATGTGTGCGTTGTGACAAAGAGAATTGCTCCAAGAAATTAAGGAACAAAATCTGCTTTATTGGGCACCGCCGTTGGCTACCTCGGCACCATCCTTGGAGAAATAGCAAAGAATTCGATGGTGCTTAAAGCCGTGAGAAGCCAGCTGAATTCACTCAGAAGAGCTGAAGCAACAGCTTGATAGGGTTAGAGATGTGATACCAGGCAAGCTTCGTAAGAAAAGGAAACGTGAGGACGGTCGTGTTGTTGGAGCCGTAGATCATGTTTGTGGGACTTGCCATACTGGGAAGATCTAAAGCTGAGGCATAATCTCGATGTAATGCACATCGAGAAAAACATCTGTGACAATTTGCTTGGTACTTTCATGAACATACAAGGCAAGACCAAAGACACTGTGAATTCAAGGCTTGATTTGGAAGACATGGGCATAAGACGTGACTTGCATTTGCAGCCTGTTTCAGCTGACTCTTTTGAGATGCCACAGGCGTGGTATACAATGAGTAAACAAGAAAAAATTGCTTTTTGTGAATTCATAAAAGCTGTGAGGTTTCCAGATGGGTACGCGTCTAACATATCCAAGTGTGTTGCTGCTGATAAGTGCAAGCTTCAAGGGCTGAAGACCCATGACTGTCATATATTGCTTCAAAGGATCTTACCGGCTGGCCTTCGAGGAACAATCCATGAAGACATATATGAAGCGGTTGCTGAACTTGGAAATTTCTTCAGAGAGCTGTGCTGCAAAACACTGAAGAGAGACGTTCTGGACAGACTTGAAAAGGAAATCGTAGTTATTCTTTGCAAACTTGAGAAGATCTTCCCCCATCTTTCTTCGACGTGATGGTGCATTTGGCCATCCATTTACCAAAAGAGGCAAGGCTTAGAGGCCCAAAGGCATTACGGTTGGATGTACCCAATGAAAGAAGGTTGCTAACATTGAAGAGTTTTGTCCGGAACAATGCCAGGCCGGAGGGATCGATTGCCGAAGCATATATTGTTGATGAGTGCCTGACATTTTGCTCGAGATACTTCGACGATGTTGAAACAAGATTCAACCGTCCAAGCAGAAATCCGGAGCGGGATGATTCACATATTGGTGATGTGTCTGTTTTCAAACACGGTGTGAAATTTATTGGAGCCTCTCAATATGTGTTTGCTGGTGAGGACTATGACAACATGGTGTGGTATGTGCTCCGAAGTTGCCCTGAGGTTGATCCATACATCGAGTACGTTTCTCTTCATCCCCTTATATAGATAGGTTATTGCAGCCTCTCCAAATAATAATTAGGATCTATTTTCTGTTGCCATTCCAGCCTGTGCAAACAAGAGTTGAACCAACAAGGTGGTTAGATCAATGTTGATAGATGGCTTGCCAAGAACTTTGCTAGATGGTTTCAGACTCATGTGAGATCTTTTAGCTGGTTTATTTCTGAAGATTGGAAAAGTTCATGATATAATTTTGCTGTGTGTGTTACTCACCCCGGTTGATTTTTTGCAGATTGGAAAAATGTGAAATGATGTCTGTCCCGATCTCTATGCTTTGGCGTGCAAACCAGATTTTAGAGTGAGACTATATTCGGCATGTGTTGTTGACGGTGTTCGGTACCATACATCGTTGACCGCGAGAAGAACAGGAAGACACAAAATAGTGGAATCGTTTCGAGGGAGATCATGATGGCAACAAGCATTGACTTCTTTGGTCAGCTCAAATCCATCATCAGATTGCAATACAACCTCCAATGTGGCGTCCATCGGTCAGTTGTCCTCTTCCTGTGACCGGTTTGACCTTGGTGGTAGGAAACCCGGCTCGACGATGATGGACACTTCAAGAGTGTTAACACAGAAAAGTTTTGGTACAAGACTGATCCTTTCCTTCGACATCACAAGCAACCAAGGTCTTTTATGTGCCGTACACCAAGTTGAAAGGAAAATGGAAAGTTGTGCAGAAATTTCACCATAGACATCTATGGAGTGTAAAAGAAAATGAACAGGACCCGGTGTTGCTGTACTATCATATCAAGATGAAGATTCCAAGTCAAGTTCCTGTGCAAGAAAAAGAAGGCACTGCACGGAGTAGGACGAGAAGTGACCAGGAACGTGTGCTACTTGAAAAAGTCATTGTGGACAAACTGAAGAAACATAGCAAAGAGGTTGTGCCCGAAGAAATCGAGGAGGTTGATCAGACAATGTACCAATATTGCAGCGATGAGGATGATGATGATGATGATGGAGGAAATAGGACTAGGAAGCGTCAAGTTTTTGAAGAAGATGAGTAGCAGCTTGTGTTGAATATGTCAGCTATTTGTTCCCAGAATTTGTCAGCTATTTGTTCCCAGTATTTGTGTTGAATATGTCAGCTATTTGTTCCCAGAATTTATGTTGAATATGTCAGCTATTTGTTCCCAGAATATGTCAGCTATTTGTTCCCAGAATTTGTGCCCAATTTTTATGTTCAATATTCCCAGAATTTATGTTGAATATGTCAGCTATTTGTTCCCAGAATTTGTGCCCAATTTTTTGGGGACTCCATGCCCAATTTTTAGGGGAATCCATGCCCAATTTTTTCAATACATGGCTGACGCCGCGACCATATATGGCGGCGCCGTCAGTGCATGGCTGACGCCGGCGACCATATATGTAGGCGCCGCCGTGCAAAAGTAGCTGCTACACATTTTCAACAGAACACATTTTCAATCGAATGTAATTGCACACATACATAGACATGGTTCAAATTCAGGAACTAAACATTGTGGCACGAATGCAGACAAATGGTTGGAATTACAACACAATAACTCTAGCATATACTCTAGCTTCTTCTCCTCCTGACCAACAAGATCACCGAATTCACCCTAATTTCAGTTCCTACACATCACCCAGGTACAACAGATGACAAAAGCTACGAGATAGCACCCAAACCATGAAGCCTCCCATTTTCTTTGGTTCAGGGTTGCTCTGCTTCCTTGCAAAGAAGCGTAAACTTTTCTTCCTGGAGCCTCTCAATTTCTACCTGGAGCCTCTCAATTTCTTCATCTCGATCCCAAACAAGATCACGCAGATCACGAACTAACTCTTGGTGACGTGCATCCAGCGGATCCTCAATCCACTTCAACACTTTACACCCTATTCCACCAAAGCAATCGACAGATGAAGAACAAAAGAGGATAAGTAAGCCATAGTAGAAAAGAAACTTCGAAGACGGCGGGCGAAATTCAGAATGGGGGCGGGGGCGTGCTCGAAGACTAACCGAGCGAATTTTGCGCTCCGGTATCTTCTCCCAGGATTCGGATCACTCCAAGAAATCCATTGCGGCATCTTCTCGCCACGGTCACATACGTCGGCGGGCTCATAATCGAATGGCCGCTGCCGATACGGGGATGGGCGTGCCCGGCCGCCGGCGGCGACGCGACGACGCTCCCGACCTAGAAGAACTGCCCGAGCAGGCCGGGAATCGCGCCGCCATGCAACGTATGCACCTGGTCGGAGGGATTTTGGTCGGAGGAGGAACCCTAGCTAGATGCACCTGGTCGGAGGGATTTTGGTCGAGGTGGAGGGATTTTTAAGACAACTGATTAGTCTATCATGTCTATATACATGGACAACCATACTTGTGTCAACAACACTATTGTAGCAAAGCGGTAGGGAGTGGTTGCGGCAGCGCCAGGTCGAGGGTTCGAGTCCCCGCAAGCGCAATTTTTGCCAGTTATTTCCATCGGGAGCCACTCCAACCCCGGATGGGCCGTCGGGCCAGCAATTCAACCCCCGGATGGGCCGCCGTGGGGTAGGCCAGCAGCCAGCAGCCTAGTAGAGGACAGCCCAAAAGAGGAGGATATCACCAGCAGCCCATTAAAATGGTGGACGGCACAGAGAAAAAAAATAACAAGACGCCTTTGTCCCACAAGTATCAGTTGGTCCTACATGTCAGTTAGTTCAAGCCAGTTGCTTCCAGTGACACGTGTGAGGCGCGTGGGGCCCGAAAAGGGACACATAGGCAAAATGGATGACATGGCAGCCAAACACATACCATTGTATTGAGCCAAATGCCAATGACGCTATTGATTTGTCGCAATCGGCATTGGAAAAACGTCGTAGGCCACTTAATTTTGCTAATGACGTTTTGACCTAAATTGCCAATGACGTTTTTGCCCAATAACGTCACGATTTTCTAGGGTTTTGCCCCCCCCGGAGTGGCCAAGGACGGTCAAAGCTAGGAACGTCATAAAGCTATGACATTTTGATTTCCAGTCATAAAAAAACGTCATATTATGGCACATTTCTTGTAGTGTCTTCTGTTCAGGGCAGCTGTCTGTTTTTCCAATTCCCTCGCGGCCCGTGCGAGCCTATATTGATATGCTTGCAATTCTTCTGGCGTGGCTGTTGTAGCCATTGGTTCTGAGCCATCCATAGCTCTTGCGGCTCTGTCCCATGCTGCTTGCGGGAGTTGAACTCTATCACGAGGCTCAGACCCGATATATTTGTTGCCTAGACCTCGTCGTAAATGAGAGGGATCGACATATGGATCTCCCAAATCGTCGAAAGCCTCAGATGTTTCCTCCTGATCGCGGCTTGGCTCTCCGATGGCATAAATCTGATGGTATTTTGTATTCAGATCTGTGCTGGGTTTGGTGACACCATCATAAAGATTGGTGAAGACCTTGCCCACTGTAGTGGATTTGTCGATGAAGTTGAAGCTGTCGACACTGCTCGAGTCATCGCTTATATAGGAGTCCGCAGATGACTCGAAGGACATGTCGTTGAAGATCTTGGCGAGCTTTTCGCTTGCCCTGGTGCTGATGAAGCATGGCGATGAAGTCTCCTCTTCGCCTGACTCAATCGACGATGTTGAGTTCGAAAAATCGGAATCGACCGCCGAAAATCCCGACGAGATCGGAACTTCGAGACGATACGTTCCCTCTTTCTTGACGCGGAAGTGGAATCTTCCGAACGTCATCTCCATAGGCTCCTCCAGATATGCATATGCATCCAAACGGGAGGGCGGATGAGGAACAAAATCGACAGGACCAGTTGCGATCTGTTTACCTCGATCCATCGCGTTGCTTGCTATTGATGAAGTCGACGATCTTGAACGTGCCATCGAGATCAGATCCTTGACGCCTTTAATCCCCACAGACGGCGCCAATTGACAAGGTATTAACTTGTCAATGCCTATGGGTTGTAGACTAGGGTTTAGTTGGAAGTAGAGGGCAAGTAGATCTCGAAGGTTTCAGCCGAAAAGTACTCGACGATTATGAAAACTAGGGTTTGAGAGACAATGATTCGATGCTTTCTTTGTCCCTCGACTCCCCCTTATATAGGAGGTGGAGCCGAGGGATTCGTGTTGTACAAGTTACAGAGTCCGAGAGGGTTTACAACTCATCCCGCAAGATTACAAACATCATCTCTATTACAATTCTAACTTTCCTTAATATCAACTTGGGCTTCCGAATCTTCATATTCTTCGGGTCATGGGCCTTCAGTAAACCCAGGGTACTATCTTCGGCAGGCCCATTGGGGATGCCTATGTCAGGCACCTCCAACCATTTGCATCTACGCCCGGGTAGCGAGGGTATCCAAGGGCACTTACAAACTTTGCCAAGTTAGACTCAAGGAGCCTTTCATGAGTCATCCACCGGAATGTTCTAGCTTCATCTTGTTCAAAGTGGATGGTGGCATAGAATTGTTGAATCAACCCAATATCATAATCCTTGTTGAGCTCCATAATGGGATAGAGCCCAAACTCTCCACACATAGCATAGGCTTCATCAAAGTACTTGGAAGCGGCCATCTTTCCGGTGTCAATGGCATGTTGAGGGGCTACCCCCTTCTTGAATGGCACATAGACCTCATAGAAAATCTCCTCTTAAATCTTGTTGTGGAACCGCTTATCCGCAACCCTATTGCTCCGAGGGGTGAGGTAAGGGTTCATGTCACGGAGCTCCTTGTACTCAAGATATTGCATGTTCTTCACGGATACATGGATGTTCTTGCCACGAACAGCGGGTGACTTGTGCCTGTGAGCTGCTTGCTGACGAGCGGTGAGCTTGGATGGTCTAGTTTGCTCAAGTTCTTCCTCAATCTCATCCACATGATTCTTGCCTCTCTTCTTGGAACCACCTGGAAAGGAATCAATTGGATAGGAATGATAAATGAGTGCATGATACGTCTCCGACGTATCGATAATTTCTTATGTTCCATGCCACATTATTGATGATATCTACATGTTTTATGCATACTTTATGTCATATTTATGTATTTTCCGGCACTAACCTATTAACGAGATGCCGAAGAGCCAGTTGTTGTTTTCTGCTGTTTTTGGTTTCAGAAATCCTAGTAAGGAAATATTCTCGGAATTGGATGAAATCAACGCCCAGGGGCCTATTTTCACACGAAGCTTCCAGAAGACCGAAGATGATACGAAGTGGGGCCAGGAGGTGGCCAGACACTAGGGCGGCGCGGCCTGGGCCTTGGCCGCGCCGGCCTGTTGTGTGGGGCCCTCGTGTGGCCCCCTGACCTATCTCCTCCGCCTACTTATAGCCTTCGTCGCGAAACCCCTAGTACCGAGAGCCACGATACGGAAAACCTTCCAGAGACGCCGCTGCCGCCAATCCCATCTCGGGGGATTCAGGAGATCGCCTCCGGCACCCTGCCGGAGAGGGGAATCATCTCCCGGAGGACTCTTCACCACCATGGTCGCCTCCGGAGTGATGAGTTAGTAGTTCACCCCTGGACTATGGGTCCATAGCAGTAGCTAGATGGTTGTCTTCTCCTCATTATGCTTCATTGTCGGGTCTTGTGAGCTGCCTAACATGATCAAGATCATCTATCTGTAATGCTATATGTTGTGTTTGTTGGGATCCGATGGATAGAGAATACTATGTTATGTTGATTTACCTATGTGTTGTTTATGATCTTGCATGCTCTCCGTTATTAGTAGAGGCTCTGGCCAAGTTTTCACTCTTAACTCCAAGAGGGAGTATTTATGCTCGATAGTGGGTTCATGCCTCCATTAAATCTGGGACAGTGATAGAAAGTTCTAAGGTTGTGGATGTGTTGTTGCCACTAGGGATAAAACATCGATGCTATATCCGAGGATGTAGTTATTGATTACATTACGCACCATACTTAATGCAATTGTCTGTTGTTTTCAACTTAATACTGGAATGGGTTCGGATGATAACCTGAAGGTGGACTTTTTAGGCATAGATGCATGCTGGATAGCGGTCTATGTACTTTGTCGTAATGCCCAATTAAATCTCACTATACTCATCATATCATGTATGTGCATTGTCATGCCCTCTCTATTTGTCAATTGCCCAACTATAATTTGTTCACCCAACATGCTATTTATCTTATGGGAGAGACACCACTAGTGAACTGTGGACCCCGGTCCATTCTTTTAATCGAATACAATCTACTGCAATACTTGTTCTACTGTTCTCTGCAAACAATCATCATCCACACTATACATCTAATCCTTTGTTACAGCAAGCCGGTGAGATTGACAACCTCACTGTTTCGTTGGGGCAAAGTACTTTGGTTGTGTTGTGCAGGTTCCACATTGGCGCCGGAATCCCTGGTGTTGCGCCGCACTACATCTCGCCGCCATCAACCTTCAACGTGCTTCTTGGCTCCTACTGGTTCGATAAACCTTGGTTTCTTACTGAGGGAAAACTTGCTGTTGTACGCATCACACCTTCCTCTTGGGGTTCCCAACGGTCGCGTGATGTACGCGTATCAAGACTGTTTTCTGGCGCCGTTGCCGGGGAGATCAAGACACGCTGCAAGGGGAGTCTCCACATCCCAATCTCTTTACTTTGTTTTTGTCTTGCTTTATTTTATTTACTACTTTGTTTGCTGCACTAAATCAAAATACAAAAAAAATAGTTGCTAGTTTTACTTTATTTACTGTTTTGTTTGCACTCTATATCAAAAACACAAAAAAATTAGTTACTTGCATTTTACTTTTGTTACCATGTCTAGTTCTGCACCTGTTACTTCTTCACCTGAGGAATTAGTCTTCACTTTTAAACAAGGGGATGAGGAGAGTTTTAAAGATGTTTGGTCCAGAATTTTTGATTCTTATCGTAAAGCTGAACCTCAAATGACTCTAAGTTTGCTTCTTAGTAACTTTTATTTTGGTCTTATGATTCGCTATAGATATGCCTTGGATGCTTTAGTGGGAGGAAATTTCCTTCATTGCAATGGGGATCAAGCTTTTAATGCCATAAAGAAGTTGGTTGCATCACATGATTCGGCTAATAACTTTGATTCGGCCCTTATTAGCATTTATAATAGATTAAACACTCTTGAGACAAGGGCATCTCGCTTGAACGAAAATTATAGATATGTTCGTAACCGTCTTGATCAAGTTTTAGTGAACTCCGAACCTTCCTTATGGGATCCTACTGTTAAAATTGTTATCGGTGATCAAACTCTTCATGCTAATTGTGATATTGTGTCTGAATTTTGCCTTATGCCTAAGAGTATTCATGAATCTTTGGCACTTTGGGGATTCGTTGAAGGGGGAGAAGGAATAACTCTCATTGATAACTCTGTTATAACTCCTAAGGGAATAGCTGCGGGTGTGCATACAACCATTCTTGGAAGAACAATATCCATTGATTATCTTGTTATTGAATGTGTAGGAACAGGACAAATCACACTCGGAAGATCCCTGCTGAAACTATTAGGAGCAGTCATAGATGTGGGAGAAGGCACCCTAAAATTCACCTCTACACCAGGGGGTAGACATGTATTCCCTAAATCAAAGAGTAAGAAAAAGAACAAGAAAGGTAGGTGCAAAACCCAAGGTAACGTTGGTGCACCATCTCTTGATAATACTTGATACACACTTTCTGCGCCTAGCTGAAAGGCGTTAAAGAAAATCGCTTATGGGAGACAACCCATGTTTTTACTACAGTACTTTTATTTTATATTTGAGTCTTGGAAGTTGTTACTACTGTAGCAATCTCTCCTTATCTTAGTTTTGTGCATTGTTGTGCCAAGTAAAGTCGTTGATAGTAAGGTTCATACTAGATTTGGATTACTGAGCAGAAACAGGTTTCTTTGCTGTCACGAATCTGGGCCAAATTCTCTGTAGGTAACTCAAAAAATTATGCCAATTTACGTGAGTGATCCTCAGATATGTACGCAACTTTCATTCAATTTGAGCATTTTCACTTGAGCAAGTCTAGTGCCTCAATAAAATTTGTCTTTACGAACTGTTCTGTTTTGACAGATTCTGCCTTTTATTTCGCATTGCCTGTTTTGCTATGCTTGATGGATTTTTCGATTCCATTGACTTTCAGTAGCTTTGTGCAATGTTTAGAAGTGTTAAGAATGATTGTGTCACCTCTGAACATGTAAGTTTTGATTGTGCACTAACCCTCTAATGAGTTTTTTGAGTTTGGTGTGGAGGAAGTTTTCAAGGATCAAGAGAGGGAGATGATACAATATGATCAAGGAGAGTGAAAACTCTAAGCTTGGGGATGCCCCGGTGGTTCACCCCTGCATATATCAAGAAGACTCAAGCGTCTAAGCTTGGGGATGCCCAAGGCATCTCCTTCTTCATCGACAACATTATCAGGTTCCTCTAGTGAAACTATATTTTTATTCCATCACATCTTATGTACTTTGCTTGGAGCGTCGGTTTGTTTTTGTTTTTGTTTTTGTTTGAATAAAATGGATCCTAGCATTCTTTGTGTGGGAGAGAGACACGCTCCGCTGTTGCATATGGAAAAATATGTCCTTAGGCTTTACTCATAATATTCATGGCGAAAGTTTCTTCTTCGTTAAATTGTTATATGGTTGGAATCAGAAAATGATACATGTAGTAATTGCTAAAAAGTCTTGGATAATGTGATACTTGGAAATTGTTGTGCTCATGTTTAAGCTCTTGCATCATATACTTTGCACCCATTAATGAAGAAATACATAGAGCTTGCTAAAATTTGGTTTGCATAATTGGTCTCTCTAAGGTCTAGATAATTTCTAGTATTGAGTTTGAACAACAAGGAAGACGGTGTAGAGTCTTATAATGTTTACAATATGTCTTTTATGTGAGTTTTGCTGCACCACTTCATCCTTGTGTTTGTTTCAAATAAACCTTGCTAGCCTAAGCCTTGTATCGAGAGGGAATACTTCTCATGCATCCAAATCCTTGAGCCAACCACTATGCCATTTGTGTCCACCATACCTACCTACTACATGGTATTTCTCCACCATTCCAAAGTAAATTGCTTGAGTGCTACCTTTAAAATTTCCATTCTTCACCTTTACAATATATAGCTCATGGGACAAATAGCCTAAAAACTATTGTGGTATTGAATATGTACTTATGCACTTTATCTCTTATTAAGTTGCTTGTTGTGCGATAACCATGTTCCTGGGGACGCCATCAACTACTCTTTGTTGAATATCATGTGAGTTGCTATGCATGTCCGTCTTGTCTGAAGTAAGGGAGATTTACCGCTAGAATGGTTAGAGCATGCATAATGTTAGAGAAGAACATTTGGTCGCTAACTAAAGCCATGATCCATGGTGGAAGTTTCAGTTTTGGACAAATATCCTCAATCTCATATGAGAAAATTAATTGTTGTTGAATGCTTATGCATAAAAGAGGAGTCCATTATCTGTTGTCTATGTTGTCCCGGTATGGATGTCTAAGTTGAGAATAATCAATAGCTAGAAATCCGATGCGAGCTTTCTCCTTAGACCTTTGTACAGGCGGCATAGAGGTACCCCTTTGTGACACTTGGTTAAAACATATGCATTGCAATGATAATCCAGGTAATCCGAGCTAATTAGGACAAGGTGCGGGCACTATTAGTATACTATGCATGAGGCTTGCAACTTGTAGGATATAATTTACATAACACATATGCTTTATTACTACCGTTGACAAAATTGTTTCTTGTTTTCAAAATCAAAGCTCTAGCACAAATATAGCAATCAATGCTTCCCTCTGCGAAGGACCTTTCTTTTACTTTTATGTTGAGACAGTTCACCTATCTCTCTCCACCTCAAGAAGTAAACACTTGTGTGAACTGTGCATTGATTCCTACATACTTGCATATTGCACTTGTTATATTACTTTACATTGACAACTATCCATGAGATATACATGTTATAAGTTGGAAGCAACCGCTGAAACTTCATCTTCCTTTGTGTTGCTTCAATACCTTTACTTTGAATTATTGCTTTATGAGTTAACTCTTATGCAAGACTTATTGATGCTTGTCTTGAAGTACTATTCATGAAAAGTCTTTGCTTTATGATTCATTTGTTTACTCATGTCATTTACATTGTTTTGATCGCTGCATTCATTACATATGCTTACAATAGTATGATCAAGATTATGATGGCATGTCACTCCAGAAATTATCTTTGTTATCGTTTACCTGCTCGGGACGAGCAGAAACTAAGCTTGGGGATGCTGATACGTCTCCGACGTATCGATAATTTCTTATGTTCCATGCCACATTATTGATGATATCTACATGTTTTATGCATACTTTATGTCATATTGATACATTTTCCGGCACTAACCTATTAACAAGATGCCGAAGAGCCAGTTGCTGTTTTCTGCTGTTTTTGGTTTCAGAAATCCTAGTAAGGAAATATCCTCGGAATTGGACGAAATCAACGCCCAGGGGCCTATTTTCACACGAAGCTTCCAGAAGACCGAAGATGATACGAAGTGGGGCCACGAGGTGGCCAGACACTAGGGCAGCGCGGCCTGGGCCTTGGCCGCGCCGGCCTGTTGTGTGGGGCCCTCATGTGGCCCCCTGACCTATCTCCTCCGCCTACTTATAGCCTTCGTCGCGAAACCCCCAGTACCGAGAGCCACGATACGGAAAACCTTCCAGAGACGCCGCCGCTGCCAATCCCATCTCGGGGGATTCAGGAGATCGCCTCCGGCACCCTGCCGGAGAGTGGAATCATCTCCCGGAGGACTCTTCACCGCCATGGTCGCCTCCGGAGTGATGAGTGAGTAGTTCACCCCTGGACTATGGGTCCATAGCAGTAGCTAGATGGTTGTCTTCTCCTCATTATGCTTCATTGTCGGGTCTTGTGAGCTGCCTAACATGATCAAGATCATCTATCTGTAATGCTATATGTTGTGTTTGTTGGGATCCGATGGATAGAGAATACTATGTTATGTTGATTATCAATCTATTACCTATGTGTTGTTTATGATCTTGCATGCTCTCCGTTATTAGTAGAGGCTCTGGCCAAGTTTTTACTCTTAACTCCAAGAGGGAGTATTTATGCTTGATAGTGGGTTCATGCCTCCATTAAATCTGGGACAGTGACAGAAAGTTCTAAGGTTGTGGATGTGCTGTTGCCACTAGGGATAAAACATCGATGCTATGTCCGAGGATGTAGTTATTGATTACATTACGCACCATACTTAATGCAATTGTCTGTTGTTTTCAACTTAATACCGGAAGGGGTTCGAATGATAACCTGAAGGTGGACTTTTTAGGCATAGATGCATGCTGGATAGCGGTCTATGTACTTTGTCGTAATGCCCAATTAAATCTCACTATACTCATCATATCATGTATGTGCATTGTCATGCCCTCTCTATTTGTCAATTGCCCAACTGTAATTTGTTCACCCAACATGCTATTTATCTTATGGGAGAGACACCACTAGTGAACTGTGGACCCCGGTCCATTCTTTTAATCGAATACAATCCCATCGCAATACTTGTTCTCTTGTTCTCGCAAACAATCATCATCCACACTATACATCTAATCCTTTGTTACAGCAAGCCGGTGAGATTGACAACCTCACTGTTTCGTTGGGGCAAAGTACTTTGGTTGTGTTGTGCAGGTTCCACGTTGGCGCCGGAATCCCTGGTGTTGCGCCGCACTACATCTCGCCGCCATCAACCTTCAACGTGCTTCTTGGCTCCTACTGGTTCGATAAACCTTGGTTTCTTACTGAGGGAAAACTTGCCGCTGTACGCATCACACCTTCCTCTTGGGGTTCCCAACGGTCGCGTACTGTACGCGTATCAGTGCACACAAGCAAGGAGGCCAAAACCAGAGCCTGCACAGGATATTGGGTAACAGCAGAAAAATTTGCCAGGCCGGAAGTTCCGGTGAGAACCGGCGGAAGTTCCGCCCCGGGGCGGAAGTTCCGGCGTGAAGGGCCGGAACTTCCGGCTGTTCGAAAACAGCAGAAGTTTCTCACCAGATCTGCGGCAATGGCTTGGTGAACCGCATTACCACAACATCCTATGCAAGATCTAGTAAGGGAAAGGCATCTAGAGATGGTCTACCATAGCTTTTCCTAGAGTATGCCCTATAGTTCATCTAGTGAGGTCTCCCCACATATAGAGAGGGAGAGGGCACAAACCGGGGGGAGCCATGGAGGAGAAGAGGGAGGGGATGCCGATCCACGGAGCCGATCCGGCGGGGGTCGCCGGAGGAGGGAGATCCGGCCGGAGGGAGGAGCAGCCGCCACAGGGAGAAAGGACCTTCAAACAGATCTTGGATGGGGGAAAGTGAGGGGGCAGGAACTGCCTCCCCCGTTCCGGACTAGTTATGTAGTGGAAACTTAAGGGCGGAAGTTCCACTCGTTGGAGCCGGAACTTCCGGTCCCTCAGAAAATACACAAACTGATCAGGAACAGCGGGGCAGGAACTGGCAGATAGATTCCAGCCGGAAGTACCGGTCGAAACGACCGGAACTTCCGGTGAAACAGGAAAACTATGCCAGGAACAGGTTTTTGACAAGAACGAGGTGCACTCGGAGAAGGTGAAGTATATGGCTTAGATGAGATAGGCTTAGGATAGATACGCCAAACTGTGAGATGGTACATGATCACTCATTTTTGCAAATAATGCAAATGAAGGCCAAAAATGAGTGATTTCCCATAAACAAGGAGATGTCAATAAAATCCAATGAAGATCCAAATAACTCCAACTCTTCACGAAGAAGAGTGTGGTGGCCTAGGCCACCATATATGAGTGTTATGGTATGGCACCGCGAAGATATATCTTGGGTCCAAACCAATACTCATCATTTAAGCTCACATATCAACATATGATATAACGAGAATGATATCTTTAATGTTGGCATTATGGGGGGAGGGATAGCTCAATAATTTAAACCGCACTCCCCCTATTTCCATGCCCACATCTAAACCAAATAAAGTTTTGAGACGAAGGTGTGTTTGCAAGATGGTCAAGCTATACTCCTTGAATCAATGATATTTAGCTCATTCCTCAAATAAGTGAACCTTGCTTCATCAAGAGGCTTCGTGAATATATCGGCAAGTTGATCTTTGGTAGGAACATAGATAAGCTCAATATCACCACGGGCAACATGATCCCTAATGAAATGATTCCGGATCTCAATATGCTTCGTTCTTGAATGTTGCACCGGATTATAGGCAATCTTGATGGCACTTTCATTGTCACATAATAGAGGCACTTTGTCACAAATGACACCGTATTCCTTTAAAGTTTGCCTCATCCATAACAATTGAGTGCATCCACTTGCGGCGGCAACATATTCGGCTTCGGCGGTGGAGAGAGATATACAATTTTGCTTCTTAGAAGACCAACACACCAAGGACCTACCAAGAAATTGGCAAGCCCCGGAGGTTGATTTCCTATCGTCCTTGTCTCCCGCCCAATCCGCATCGGTGTATCCATTGAGAATAAAGCTTGAGCCTTTGGGGTACCAAATACCATATCTTGGGGTATCAACCAAATATCGAAAGATTCTTTTGAGAGCCATCATGTGGCTCTCCTTAGGAGAAGCTTGATACCTTGCACACACACCAACACTCAACACTATGTCCGGTCTAGATGCACAAAGGTAAAGCAAGGATCCAATCATGGAGCGATATACCTTTTGATCCACCTCTTTACCATTGGGATCAAGTGCAAGATGACATTTAGTAACCATAGGAGTGGCAACACCTTTCATCTCGGTCATCTTGAACCTCTTGAGCATGTCTTGGAGATATTTTGCTTGGTTGATGAAGGTTCCTTCTCTCAATTGCTTGATCTCAAAACCAAGGAAGAACTTCATCTCTCCCATCATAGACATCTCAAACCTATCGGTCATAAGCTTTGAGAATTCATCATTGAAAGCTTTGTTAGTAGAGCCAAAGATAATATCATCAACATATAATTGGCAAACGAAAAGCTCCCCATTGACCCTCTTAGTAAAAAGAGTGGGATCGATTAGCCCAACATCAAACCCACGGTCTACCAATAATTCTTTAAGGTGCTCATACCAAGCTCTAGGAGCTTGTTTGAGACCATAAAGAGCTTTATCGAGCTTGTAGACATGGTTAGGGAAGTTGAGATCCTCGAACCCCGGGGGTTGCTTAACATAAACCTCTTCATGCAAAGGACCATTAAGAAATGCACTTTTCACATCCATTTGTTGTAACTTAAAGTTATGATGCGATGCATAAGCAAGAAGGATACGGATGGACTCAAGGTGAGCCACGGGAGCATAGGTTTCTCCAAAGTCAATTCCCTCAACTTGAGAGAACCCTTGAGCCACCAATCTTGCCTTGTTCCTCACAACATTTCCAAACTCATCTTGCTTGTTCTTGAAAATCCATTTAGTGCCTATAACATTGCGGCACTCCTTTGGCTTCTTTACTAAGGTCCACACTTTGTTGCGCTTGAAGTTGTTGAGTTCTTCGTGCATAGCTTCCAACCAATCCGAATCTTCAAGGGCTTCAAATACTTTCTTGGGTTCCACTAAGGAGATATAAGCATTGATGGTTGCTAAAGTTAGCCAATTGCCTTCTTGTGGAAACCTTTGCCCTTACATCACCAAGAACCTTATCATGAGTGTGTCCACGAAGCTCAAGGTTCCTATCTCTTCTTGCTAGACGACGGGCCTCGATCTCCTCCTTGGTTCTTCTTGGCCTTGGAGGTATCACTTGATCAACTTGATCTTTTGGGTCCCCGTCTTGACCTTCAACTTGAGCAACTTCAATTTCTTGAGAGTGCTCAACCTCATGTGCTTGATCTTGGACATCATTTGGTGCGGAGCAAATATCCAATGGATACTCGTCGGAGCCATCATGAATTCTTGGTTGATCTTGACCTTGATCTTGTCCTTGATCTTGCACACAAGAAGGAGGGTTTTGTTCTTGTTCTTGGGTTGGTGCATCATTTGCTTCACTTGATGGGGTTTGTTGATGTTGAGAAGATGAGGGCTCCACCGTGGTAGAGCATAGTCCTTTCCGAGACGCCACACCGTGTCCCTCAACGGGGCGGAAAAATCCCACACCCATTCTTACTATGGCATCTTGAGGTATTTCATCACCTGCACATACATCAACTTGCCCCACTTGGGAGCCATCATTTTCTTCGAACCTCACACTACAAGATTCGATGATAATCCCGGAGGCTATATAAAAGATTCTATAAGTGTGAGACTCGGCACCGTAACCAACAAATATACCCTCCAAAGCTTTAGGAGCAAATTTAGATAAACGAACCCCTTTGATTTTGTAGAAACACTTACACCCGAACACCTTGAAGTATGAGATATTAGGCTTGTTCCCGGTGAGTATTTCATATGGAGTCTTGTTCAAGCCCTTGCGGAGATAGAGCCGGTTAGAGGAGTGACAAGCGGTGGAGATGGCTTCGGCCCAAAAGTTATAGCGGGATTTATACTCCGCCATCATAGACCTTGCCATATCCATAAGAGTCCGGTTCTTCCTCTCCGCAACACCATTTTGTTGAGGGGTGTAAGCAGCGGAATATTGATGACGAATCCCCTCATCACTAAGAAAATCATTGAGTGTGTAGTTCTTGAACTCGGAGCCATTGTCACTTCTTATTGCCATAATGAGGAGGTTGTGTTGGCGTTGCACCTCGGTAGCAAAGTCAATGAATATTTTTTGAGTCTCATCTTTCGTCTTGAGAAAGTAGACCCAAGTGTATCTTGAGTAGTCATCAACAATCACCAAGCAATTTTTCTTCGCACCAAGACTTGCATGAGTAACGGGACCAAAGAGATCCACATGAAGGAGCTCCAAGATCCTCTTGGAAGAGATAATGGTCTTGCTTGGATGCGGAGAGTCATGCATTTTGCCTTCAACACAAGCCCTACAAACACGATCTTTGGCAAAAGACACATTTTCCATTAGTCCCACAATATGGTTCCCCTTGTGAAGACTTTGCAAAGTTCTCATGTTGACATGGGCTAGGCGGCGATGCCACAACCAACCCACGTCCGCCTTTCCGAATAGGCACATCGCACTTGTCCTGGTGGTCCCCGAAAAGTCCACCACATACAAGTTGTGTTCGCGATACCCAACGAATGCGACTTTTAGAGTCTTGCTCCACAAGAGGACCACAATATAATTATCAATAAAGATGGCGAAACCCATCTTGCCAAGGGCGGAAACGGAAAGCAAATTAACCAAGGGTTTTGACAAGCATGACATCCACAAGAGTAATGTTGTGTGCAACCACAACCTTGCCAAAACCCAATACCTCAGATGTAGAATTATCGCCAAAGGAGACAGTGATACTATTTATGTTGGGCCTCAACTCCTTGACGAGATTCTTGCCGCCGGTCATATGACTTGTACATCCACTATCAAGTACCCATTTTGACCCTCCGGCGGCATAGTCCTACATGAGATCAATTCTTGGATTTAGGTACCCATTTTTCAATGGGTCCTCTTTTGTTAGCAACAAGGGTCTTTGGGACCCAAATAGACCAAGCAACATAACCATCATATGGACCAACATATTTAGCATAAACATCACCATAATAATCTTTAAAAAGAACATAGTGAGGGTTATCTATTCCCGCACCATCATCATTAATGGTTTTGCCCTTTCGGGTTTCACCATTAGCTTTCTCATGTGCGGGCTTGGTCTTTTTCTTGTTTGCCTTTTTAGCCTTGGTATTATAACCAAGTCCCTCCTTCCCATTGTTTGACCTTTGCTTACTCAAAAGATCATCCTTCAACCTAGCATTTTCCTCAATAATATTTGCATGATCACATGAAGGAGTAGAGGTACTAGGTATGTCATATGAAGCAAGCCTAATTTGAAGTTGCTCATAAGACTCGGAGAGGAGAGAGTATTCACTCTCTAAGGCTTTGTGAGCCTTGTCTAGTTCATCTAGATCCTTCACAAGTTTCTCATGATCAACACCAAATTTGGCCTTTTCCTTTATAAGCACTTTAGTCTTAGCTCTAGCAAGATCTCTAGCTTTAGTGAGCTTGTTAAGTTTATCTTGAGGTTCTTCAAGACTTTCTAGCCTCTCTTCAAGAGATGCTATAGTTTCTTGACATTCCTCAAAATCATTTTTAAGAGCATGTATTTCTAGAGAGTCTTCTCTCTCTATTTGGCACTTTTTCTCAAGAGTATCATTTAGTTCAGCTATACGTACCATGAGACTTGAAACATGCTTCTTAGTGTTACCTTATAGGTTACTAATGAAATCATCAAACTCTAGCATTTCTTGTTTCACTTTTAGACTAGCAAGGTCAACCCCTAGATCATTAGACATGTTAGGCGTAGAGGGGTTAGGAGATGATACCTCGAAAGATTTAGCCATGAGGCAACTTTCTTCCTCCACATGAATGACCTCATTGGGGGATTCACTTGTTGATGAAGAGTTAGTAGAGAGGGAGGCAAGGGCAACCAATCCATTTGAGGTTGCATCTTCTTCATCATCAACATCTTCATCTCCGGAGGTATACTCTTCTTGAGTTGATAGCACAATAGATGTGTCCAAGGTGGACCTTGCCATGAAGCAATGTGCATTCTTGCGTTGAGGGTTCTCATTGGGTGAATCAAAGAGAGAGGAAGAGGGAATGTTGGTAGTGACAATGGCGGCCACTTCTCTTGAGCTTTCCTCTTCATCATCACTAGCACTTTCAATCTCATCGGACGAGTATTCTTCTTTAGTCACTAGCACAATCCTTGAGGGCCTTTTGCCCTTCTTGTTCTTGTTATAGAATTTCTTGTTGGGGGGCTTTGAATACTTTCCCTTTGAGTCTTTGCTCTTGTCCTTGGGGATGAGCCTTCCACCATGAGTCTCCCTATTCTCATAGGGACATACGGCAATGAAATGGTGCTTGTCATTGCAATTGTAGCAAGATCTTGTTCTTGGGCCCGAGCTTGAGGGACCCCTTGAGTTGTTTCTCTTGATGTTGTCTTCCTTGGCCTTGGAAGGATCAATCCAAAAGGTGTTTGCATGGAACGCCATGTGGTCATGGTAGTGGTGTTCCAAGTCTTCCGGATAGGACATGCTCCAAGATGCCCTATAAGATTCTTGAGGAATCACTTCTTCCATGGAGTTGACCACCAAGGCAAGGTTGGACCCTTTTGACATCCCAAGGGCACGATTGTGAGAATCATGAGAGTTTTGCTCAAGCACCTTGAGAGCTTTCATCTCGTGCACGGCTTGTTGAGAGGTGAGAGAGGCATAGCATTCTCTACCAACAATAGTCTTGACATCAATAGGCTCAAACGGCATCATGCAATCAATGTACTTTTCCTTGATCCAAGAATCATCAATGTGAGTAGCACCAACATTCCGGAAGGCACCGGCAACGGTGAGAAGTCTTCCATACATATCTTCATGATCTTCATCCGGTAGCCTCATGAACCCTTCGGCTTTATTCCGAAGAGCATTATACTTGTTTCTTCTTGTGCTCTCACTTCCAATGCAACTCGCGGCCAAACCATCCCAAGCATCCTTGGCGGTGGTGAAGTGCCGAACACGAGACAACTCCTTTGTCCCCACACTAGTTTGAATCATGTGCAAGGCGTTGTTGTTGAGTTGACTATCAACCGCTTTTCTTCTAGTCAACTTGTCGGGGTTGTAAGGATTGAAGCCTTCCACGATGATTCTCCAAAGTTCATTGGAGGCACTGCGAACATGAGAGCTAAACTCAAATTGCCAAGTATCGTAATCATTAACGGAAAACTTAGGTGGGTCGCCTCGAATGTTTATATGAGGGTGAGGAACCGGTATATCGGGAGATAGAAAAGGTGGAGCCACTCGATTGTAGCTCTCACCTCCACTAGTTCCTTGATACGTCTCCGACGTATCGATAATTTCTTATGTTCCATGCCACATTATTGATGATATCTACATGTTTATGCACACTTTATGTCATATTTATGCATTTTCCGGAACTAACCTATTGACGAGATGCCGAAAGGCCAGTTGTTGTTTTCTGCTGTTTTTGGTTTCAGAAATCATAGTAAGGAAATATTCTCGGAATCGGACGAAATCAACGCCCAGCATCTTAGAATCCCCGGAAGCATCCAGAACACCCGAGAGTCGCCAGAGTGGACCCACAGGGGGCCCAGGAGGTAGGCCGGTGCGGACCAGGCCCTGGCCGCGCCGCCCTATCATCTCACCGCCTCTTCGACCCTCTGACGCCGCCTCTTCGCCTATAAGAAGCCCCTCGACCTAAAACCTCGACACGGAAAAGCCACGGTACGAGAAACCATCCAGAGCCGCCGCCATCGCGAAGCCAAGATCTTGGGGACAGGAGTCTTTGTTCCGGCACGCCACCGGGGCGGGGAAGTGCCCCCGGAAGGCTTCTCCATCGACACCACCGCCATCTTCATCACCGCTGTTGTCTTCCATGAGGAGGGAATAGTTCTCCATCGAGGCTCGGGGCTGTACCGGTAGCTATGTGGTTAATCTCTCTCCTATGTACCTCAATACAATGATCTCATGAGCTGCCTTACATGATTGAGATTCATATGAGTTTTGTATCACTATTCATCTATGTGCTACTCTAGTGATGTTATTAAAGTACTCTATTCCTCCTGCATGATGTAATGTGGACAGTGTGTGCATCATGTAGTACTTGGTGTAGTTTATGATTGTGATCTCTTGTAAATTATGAAGTTAACTATTACTATGATGGTATTGATGTGATCTATTTGGTTATGTTGATCTATCTTGCACTCTAAGGTTATTTAAATATGAACATTGAATATTGTGGAGCTTGTTAACTCCGGCATTGAGGGTTCGTGTAATCCTACGCAATTAGTGGTGTTCATCATCCAACAAGAGGGTGTAGAGTCTAGCATCTATTTATTTATTCTGATATGTGATCAATGTTGAGAGTGTCCACTAGTGAAAGTATGATCCCTAGGCCTTGTTCCTAAATACTGCTATCGCTGCTTGTTTACTGTTCTACTGCATCTGTACTGTCCGCAATATTACCACCATCGACTACACGCCAGCAAGCACTTTTCTGGCGCTGTTGCTACTGCTCATACTTATTCATACCACCTGTATTTCACTATCTCTTCGCCGAACTAGTGCACCTATTAGGTGTGTTGGGGACACAAGAGACTTCTTGCTTTGTGGTTGCAGGGTTGCATGAGAGGGATATCTTTGACCTCTTCCTCCCTGAGATCGATAAACCTTGGGTGATCCACTTAAGGGAAACTTGCTGCTGTTCTACAAACCTCTGCTCTTGGAGGCCCAACACTGTCTACAAGAATAGAAGCACCCGTAGACATCAAGCACTTTTCTGGCGCCGTTGCCGGGGAGGAAAGGTAAAAGGCACTCATACTCCGGTTCAGTGTAACAAGATTTTTCTACGCCATTGTGTTTGTGCTCAAAGCTATTTCCTTTAGATCCTGCAATTGCATCTTTTTGTTTCTTGTTTACACTAGTTAGGCATAATGGAAAACAACAAAAATATGAGAGATCTTTATGAACTTTATCTTGAATTAGGACATGATGTGTTTGAAGAGAGAATTAAAAAACCCATGGAACTTTATATGCATGCTAATGGGAATGTTATTAATATGAATGCTTTGAACACTATTGTTGCTAATGCTATGGAAAATTCTAAGCTTGGGGAAGCTTGCTTTGATGAGCATGATCTTTTTAGTCCCCCAAGCATTGAGGAGAAAATTTACTTTGATGATACTTTACCTCCTATTTATGATGATTATAATGATAGTAGTCTTTTGGTACCACCTGTTATGGAGGATAAATTTGATTATGATTACAATATGCCTCCTATATTTTATGATGAGAATAATAATGATAGCTACTTTGTTGAATTTGCTCCCACTACAATTAATAAGAATGACTATGCTTATGTGGAGAGTAATAATTTTATGCATGAGACTCATGATAAGAATGCTTTATGTGATAGTTATATTGTTGAGTTTGCTCATGATACTACTGAAAGTTATTATGAGAGAGGAAAATATGGTTGTAGAAATTTTCATGTTACTAAAACACCTCTCTATGTGCTGAAATTTTTGAAGCTACACTTGTTTTATCTTCCTATGCTTGTTACTTTGCTCTTCATGAACTTGTTTATTTACAAGATTCCTATGCATAGGAAGCATGTTAGGCTTAAATTTGTTTCATACTTGCCTCTCGATGCTCTCTTTTGCTTCAAATACTATTTCTTGCGAGTGCATCATTAAAACTGCTGAGCCCATCTTAATGGCTATAAAGAAAGAACTTCTTGGGAGATAACCCATGTGTTTATTTTGCTACATTAATTTTGTTTTATATTTGAGTCTTGGAAGTTGTTACTACTGTAGCAACCTCTCCTTATCTTATTTTTTTGCATTGTTCTGCTAAGTAAAGTCGTTGATAGTAAGGTCCATACTAGATTTGGATTACTGCGCAGAAACGGATTTCTTTGCTGTCACAAATCTGGGCAAAATTATCTGTAGGTAACACAGAAAATTATGCCAATTTACGTGAGTGATCCTCAGATATGTACGCAACTTTCATTCAATTTGAGCATTTTCATTTGAGCAAGTCTGGTGCCTCAATAAAATTCGTCTTTACGGACTGTTCTGTTTTGACAGATTCTGCCTTTTATTTCGCATTGCTTCTTTTGCTATGTTGGATGGATTTCTTTGTTCCATTGACTTCCAGTAGCTTTGGGCAATGTCCAGAAGTGTTAAGAATGAATGTGTCACCTCTGAACATGTGAGTTTTTTATTATGCACTAACCCTCTAATGAGTTTGTTTCGAGTTTGGTGTGGAGGAAGTTTTCAAGGGTCAAGAGAGGAGGATGATACAATATGATCAAGGAGAGTGAAAGCTCTAAGCTTGGGGATTCCCCGGTGGTTCACCCCTGCATATTTCAAGAAGACTCAAGCATCTAAGCTTGGGGATGCCCAAGGCATCCCCTTCTTCATCGACAAATTATCAGGTTCCTTCTCTTGAAACTATATTTTTATTCGGTCACATCTTATGTACTTTACTTGGAGCGTCTGTGTGCTTTTGATTTTTGTTTTTGTTTGAATAAATGCTTGTGTGGGAGAGAGACACGCTTCGCTGGTTCATATGAACATATATGTTCTTAGCTTTTAATTTTCATGGCGAAGGTTGAAACTGCTTCGTTAATTGTTATATGGTTGGAATTGGAAAATGATACATGTAGTAATTGCTATAATGTCTTGGATAATGTGATACTTGGCAATTGTTGTGCTCATGTTTAAGCTCTTGCATCATATACTTTGCACATATTAATGAAGAAATACATAGAGCATGCTAAAATTTGGTTTGCATAATTGGTCTCTCTAAGGTCTAGATAATTTCTAGTATTGAGTTTGAACAACAAGGAAGACGGTGTAGAGTCTTATAATATTTACAATATGTCTTTTATGTGAGTTTTGCTGCACCGCTTCATCCTTGTGTTTGTTTCAAATAGCCTTTCTAGCCTAAACATTGTATCGAGAGGGAATACTTCTCATGCATCAAAAATACTTGAGCCAACCACTATGCCATTTGTGTCCACCATACCTACCTACTACATGGTATTTCTCCGCCATTCCAAAGTAAATTGCTTGAGTGCTACCTTTAAAAAATTCAAAATTTATTACCTCTGATTTGTGTCAATGTTTTATAGCTCATGAGGAACTATGTGGTGTTTATCTTTCAATCTTGTTGGGCAACTTTCACCAATGGACTAGTGGCTTCATCCGCTTATCCAATAATTTTGCAAAAAGAGCTGGCAATGGGATTCCCAGTCCCGAATTAATTAACAAAAATAGACACTCCTCCATGTATGTGATTGTTGGACGGCACCCGAAGGATTCGGTTAGCCATGGCTTGAGAAAGCAAAGGTGGAGAGGAGTGTCATCATAATAAAACTAAAATAAAAAGGCACTCCTTCATGGTATGAGATTGTTGGCAGGCACCCGAGGATTCGGTTAGCCATGGTTTGTGAAAGAAAGGTTGGAAGGAGTGCCACACAAAAATAAAAATAAAATGGGAGCCGCTCTTTGAAGGTTTGTCTGGCAAGGGGGTTAGAGTGCCCACTACCATTCATTGACAACAACAAACACCTCTCAAAATTTTACTTTTATTGCTCTCTATATATTTTCAAAATCAAAGCTCTAGCACAAATATAGCAATGGATACTTTTATGTTGAGTCAGTTCACCTATCTCTCTCCACCTCAAGAAGCAAACACTTGTGTGAACTGTGCATTGATTCCTACATACTTGCATATTGCACTTGTTATATTACTTTGCATTGACAACTATCCATGAGATATACATGTTACAAGTTGAAAGCAACCGCTGAAACTTAATCTTCCTTTATGTTGCTTCAACACCTTTACTTTGAATTATTGCTTTATGAGTTAACTCTTATGCAAGACTTATTGATGCTTGTCTTGAAGTACTATTCATGAAAAGTCTTTGCTTTATGATTCATTTGTTTACTCATGTCATTTACCATTGTTTTGATCGCTACATTCATTACATATGCTTACAATAGTATGATCAAGTTTATGATGGCATGTCACTCCAGAAATTATCTTTGTTATCGTTTACCTGCTCGGGACGAGCAGAAACTAAGCTTGGGGATGCTGATACGTCTCCGACGTATTGATAATTTCTTATGTTCCATGCCACATTATTGATGATATCTACATGTTTATGCACACTTTATGTCATATTTATGCATTTTCCGGAACTAACCAATTGACGAGATGCCGAAAGGCCAGTTGCTGTTTTCTGCTGTTTTTGGTTTCAGAAATCCTAGTAAGGAAATATTCTCGGAATCGGACGAAATCAACGCCCAGCATCTTAGAATCCCGGAAGCATCCAGAACACCCGAGAGTCGCCAGAGTGGGCCCACAGGGGGCCCAGGAGGTAGGCCGGCGCGGCCCAGGCCCTGGCCGCGCCGCCCTATCATCTCACCGCCTCTTCGACCCTCTGACGCCGCCTCTTCGCCTATAAGAAGCCCCTCGACCTAAAACCTCGACACGGAAAAGCCACGGTACGAGAAACCATCCAGATCCGCCGCCATCGCGAAGCCAAGATCTGGGGGACAGGAGTCTCTGTTCCGGCACGCCGCCGGGACGGGGAAGTGCCCCCGGAAGGCTTCTCCATCGACACCGCTGCTGTCTCCCATGAGGAGGGAGTAGTTCTCCATCAAGGCTCGGGGCTGTACCGGTAGCGATGTGGTTAATCTCTCTCCTATGTACCTCAATACAATGATCTCATGAGCTGCCTTACATGATTGAGATTCATATGAGTTTTGTATCACTATTCATCTATGTGCTACTCTAGTGATGTTATTAAAGTACTATATTCCTCCTGCATGATGTAATGTGGACAGTGTGTGCATCATGTAGTACTTGGCGTAGTTTATGATTGTGATCTCTTGTAGATTATGAAGTTAACTATTACTATGATGGTATTGATGTGATCTATTTGGTTATGTTGATCTATCTTGCACTCTAAGGTTATTTAAATATGAACATTGAATATTGTGGAGCTTGTTAACTCCGGCATTGAGGGTTCGTGTAATCCTACGCAATTAGTGGTGTTCATCATCCAACAAGAGGGTGTAGAGTCTAGCATCTATTTATTTATTCTGATATGTGATCAATATTGAGAGTGTCCACTAGTGAAAGTATGATCCCTAGGCCTTGTTCCTAAATACTGCTATCGCTGCTTGTTTACTGTTCTACTGCATCTGTACTATCCGCAATATTACCACCATCGACTACACGCCAGCAAGCACTTTTCTGGCGCTGTTGCTACTGCTCATACTTATTCATACCACCTGTATTTCACTATCTCTTCGCCGAACTAGTGCACCTATTAGGTGTGTTGGGGACACAAGAGACTTCTTGCTTTGTGGTTGCAGGGTTGCATGAGAGGGATATCTTTGACCTCTTCCTCCCTGAGATCGATAAACCTTGGGTGATCCACTTAAGGGAAACTTGTTGCTGTTCTACAAACCTCTACTCTTGGAGGCCCAACACTGTCTACAAGAATAGAAGCACCCGTAGACATCATTCCTCTAGGAGATGCAATGGTAGATTTGTTAGTTTTTATGTTATCACCATCCACGGGTGTGGTAGAGGAGGGTAATACCGAAGTATCATCCTCTTCTAACGCATCCGTGACATTAACCTCTTTGGTGGGAGCCACGGGACGGGGCGGAGTCAAAAGCTCGGAAATCATCTTTCTCATGCTTTCCATTTGAGCATCCATGGATGACCTCAACGAATTGATATCATCCATGGTGACCATCTTAGCCTCCCCTTCCGTAGGTCCATCGTCTGGCATACTCTTAGGCGGTTAAGCCCGAAATAAGAGCCGAGGCTCTGATACCAATTGAAAGGATCGTATGCCGCACCTAGAGGGGGGGTGAATAGGTGCTAACCAATTTTTAGTTCTTTTTCAATTTAGGCTTGACACAGAGGTAAATTCTCTAGATATGCAACTAAGTGAATTTACCTATATGACAAGGCAATCAACTAAGCAAGATATAGCTAAGCAATATAAGAGATAGAATAGGATAGAGGTAACCGAGAGTGGAGCACGCGATGACACGGAGATGATTCCCGTAGTTCCCTTCCTTTGCAAGAAGGTACGTCTACGTTTGGAGGAGTGTGGTTGCTATGAAAGCCAAACCAACAGCCACGAAGGCTTCACTCAGATCTCCGGTGAGCAACGCCACGAAGGCCTAGCCCACTTCCACTAAGGGATTTCCTCGAGGCGGAAACCGGGCCTTTACAAGGTTCTTGGGGCACACATCCACAATTGAATTGGAGGCTCCCAAATCTGTAAAAATACAACAATCAACAACAACACATCAACACAAATCAACTAGGGAACCAAATAGGAACACTAGCATGAGATCCCTCAAACAAGAGAGGGGGAAATGAAAAACGCTTCGGTGAGGATGTAGATCGGTGTCTTCTCCTTCGAATCTCCAAAGATCAAGAGCTTTGGTTGGGGGAGGAAGGAGATCTTGCAAATCTTGTGTTTCTTGAGGTGGCTCTAATGGTGGTGAAGCTTGGCAGATTTTTCTTGCAATGATTGAGCAACTTGTCCCTTTGGAGAAGAAAGCTATTTATATGATTGGAGCTCTCAGATCTGACCGTTGGGGCGAAATCCACTAACACCGGAAGTTCCGGCCAGGATGGCCGGAAGTTCTGGCTTCCACCGGAAGTACCGGCCATGAGGGCCGGAACTTCCCCCTTCGTCAGACGTCCAGTTCAAACGATGTTGGGGCGGAACTTGGGCGGAACTTCCGGTGACCAGAAGTTCCGGCCAAGTTCCGGCCAAGTTCCGGAATTTGGCGAAAACCATACTGGACATTACTGAGCCACAATTTCAGAATTCCGGAACTTGTCCGGAAGTTGGGCGGAAGTTCCGCTGACCGGAACTTCCGGCCAACTCCACCGGAACTTCCGGTCAGGGAATAACAGCTGCACACATAACTGCACTGAGAGGCTTCTGCTGAACGTACCAGGGCGGAACTTCCGCCTGTTGGGGCCGGAACTTCCGCCAGAAACAAAATGACCTGCAGAACTTCAGAACAGCCATACCATTTCACCGATCCAACATATTTCTTGATAACTTGTACCTGTCTACATCAACACACATAAATATATACCCAGTGTTGACATCAAACACACAAAACCCAAAAGGGCGGGAAATGTTCTTTCAAGAAGGATATCAAAATCTCATGATTGGATCCATATCAATACAATTCAAGGTAACATGGTTGATTTGAGGTTTATTTCTTCTTATGCTATGTAAAATTTATTTGGTGGCAAGACTTGATCAACCTTGTTAACAAATACTTTTTATATGCATAGAGGAGCTAAACAACATTTCTTTCTTTCTTCCTCCACTTGTTCTACTTGCTGTAGCACTTTTGTTTTGCAAAGTTCTTAGGTTAATTAGAAATTTCAAAATCTTTTTCTGTCCAGTAATAATAAACTTAATCCCCAGAAATGTGCATTTTTCAAAGTTTTCAAAAATTCACAAAAATTATACTGTTGGTCTTATTTTTCGAAGACGCACTTGGGAGCACCTGGGGATGACCAGTGGGGCACCCTAGGGTGGCACCCCACAGGCCGGCGCGGCCTAGAAGGGGGGCGCGCCACCCTGGCGTGTGGGGCCCTCCTTGCCCCACTACTTTATCTCTTCCTCCCACTCTCTTCTCTCTCCCGAAAAAACTCGCACCAGATTTCTCTCACTCGCGTTTCTGCTCAAGAGCTCAATATTTCTCGATCTCTTTGCTCAGCCCAGATTTCTGTCTGAAATTTGGCACATTTGCTCTCTGGTATGTGACTCCTCCGATTATCCAAGTAGAATTTTGTTTGGTTGAGTATATCTTGAATATTTTGCTGCTGTAGGTAACATGTTTAGTGAGCTTGCATGCTTGTTCTAAGTTGTAGAAACTAGTTTTGATGCATGATTAGTACTCTAGCAAGTTCCTATAGTAGTTCCCCTCAATTATATGTCACCAAATCAAATTTTATAATGTTTGTTGAAAAATTTCAGAAAATGGAGTGGAATAGGCATCAACTAAACCAACAAGAATTGGAGGTGCAACAAGTCATGAGAGTTAACCGCGAAGAGGGAGTATATCCCTCTTACTACCCGTGCACAGATTTCATGAGAAGCGCATGAATCTTGGGAGATGTTCAGAATCTAATTTCTCGTGCAGGGTTGGATGATTTTGTTGATGGAGAACCATGCCAATATGCAAAATTGACTATGTCTGTCATGCAGGATTTTAAGTTCAATTGGTCGCAATCTAACCCCATGGTTCGGTACAAAATCTATAATAAAACTGTCAACTTGCCTTTCGATGATTTTTGTGCAGCAATTAGAGTGCCGCAATGGGGATCGTGCGAGAAGATGAGGGGATCGCCGCAAGAGCTCTTGAATCTCTTCAAGATGATTTGTCATGGAAGAAGCTTCTCAGAGGATGGTGGTAAAATCAGTAGTATTCAACTCCCGGCTATTCGTTACTTTGCTTATTTCATCACCAAATGCGTTCTTGCTAGAAAGAGTGCAAGTAAATTATCTATCTAGGATTTAGCTTTTCTAGCTGCTGCATTGCAAGGTAATAAGACCTATAATTTGGGTGCTTTGATAGCCTATAGACTTGCTACTAACCGTGAGAGGGGAGGAATTTGCGGAGGTCTCATCGCCTCTCGTTTATTAGCTATGCATTGTGTAGAACCTCATCATCTTGATATTCAGCTTCCCATAGAGAAACTTGACATAGTCTCCATGATTAAACATGAATTTGTTTCTGATTCATCTAATCTGGGTAACCTGTCTTACAAGATAACATTTTACAAGAAAACTTGGAGAACAACTAAGAAAACTGAAAAACTAGTAGGATTGCCTGCACCTGTTCTATTTAACCTTGATTCTAGGGAGGATTGGTCAGTCACGGAAGGTGCACTGAATGCATACATAGAGGGAGGAGGCCATCATGCAAGAGACAACACGGAGGAGGCCGAGGAACACCTCGACTCATCATCCGATGCAGCAAGCTCATCGCATCAACATTTTGGGCACCGGGACCTCACTATGACTACGCTATGTATGATCCACCGGAGTGGAACAGCGACCCTCGCTGGGGTTGAACTCCACTTAGGCCAAAAGCCTAAGCTTGGGGGGAGGTATACCGGCATCACTCATTCTTTGCATATTATGGTTGCTGGATACTTGTATATACTTGTTGGAGATATGCCCAAGAGGCAATAATAAAGTGGTTATTATAATATCTTTGTGTTTATGATAAAAGTTTGCATACCATGCTATAATTGTATTAACCGAAACATTGATACATGTGTGTTATGTAAACAACAAGGAGTCCCTAGTAAGCCTCTTGTATAACTAGCTTGTTGATTAATGGATGATCATGGTTTCGTGATCATGAACATTGGATGTTATTAATAACAAGGTTATGTCATTAGTTGAATGATATAATGGACACACACCCAAATGAGCATAGCATAAGATCAAGTCATTAAGTTCAATTTGCTATAAGCTTTCGATACATAGTTGTCTTAGTCCTTCGACCATGAGATCATGTAAATCACTTACACCGGAAGGGTACTTTGATTACATCAAACGCCATTGCGTAAATGGGTGGTTATAAAGATGGGATTAAGTATTTGGAAAGTGTGAGTTGAGGCATATGGATCAATAGTGGGATTTGTCCATCCTGATGACGGATAGATATACTCTGGGCCCTCTCGGTGGAATGTCGTCTGATTAGCTTGCAAGCATATGATTTGCTCATAAGAGATGACATACCGCGGTACGAGTAAAGAGTACTTGTCAGTAACGAGGTTGAACAAGGTATGGAGATACCGATGATCAAACCTCGGATAAGTAAAGTATCGTGTGACAAAGGGAATTGACATCGTATGTAATTGGTTCAATCGATCACTAAGTCATCGTTGAATATGTGGGAGCCATTATGGATCTCCAGATCCCGCTATTGGTTATTGCTCGGAGAGGAGTCTCGACCATGTCTGCATAGTTCGCGAACCGTAGGGTGACGCGCTTAAGGTTCGATGTCGCATAAGTAGATTTGAATATGGTATGGAGACGAAGTTTGTTCGGAGTCTCGGATGTGATCCAGGATGTCACGAGGAGGTCCGGAATAGTCCGGAGAATAAGATTCATATAAGGGAAGTTGATTTCTGGGTTTCGGAAATGTTCGGGATTTTTCCGGTGGTTGACTGGAAGGTTCTAGAAGGTTCCGGAGGGGTCCTCCATGGGGCCCACGACCTAGGAGGCCTAGCATGGGCCGAGGGGATGCTCCCTGGCCTAATGGGCCAGGGGCACATGGCCCCCAAGGCCCAGGCCGGCCAACCCCCTAGGGTTTCCTAGGGGGGGATCAACTTGGGGGAGGGGAAAGCCCTCTCCCCCCTCTTGGCCGCCGCCCCCCCAACCCTAGATGGGAAGGGGGCCACCTTGGCCGGCTGGCCCCCTATATAAAGAGGGGAGGGGGTGGCCGGCCACACCCCCCATCCATTGCCTCCTCCTCTGGCCGCCTCTCCCTCCACCATACGCTGCTCCGGCTTAGGCGAAGCCCTGCAGCTTTTCTTCCTCCACTACCACCACCACGCCGTCGTGCTGCTGGAATTTGGAGGAGATCTACCACACCTCCGCTGCCCGCTGGAACGGGAGAGGAAGGAGCTTCATCGACACCGTACGCGCGACCGAGTACGGAAGTGCTGCCGGATTGCAGCACCGGGGACGATCGTCTACACCAACAACGAGATTAATCTCGTAGGCTTTGGAATCTTCGAGGGTTAGTCTCATCTCCATCTCGTTGCTTAGATCTTGTAGATTAGATCTTGGGTGTTCCATAGATTAGATCTTGGATTTATTCGTCTTGCGGTAGGAAATTTTTTGTTTTCTATGCTACGAACCCCATCAGTGGTATCAGAGCCATGTCTATGCATAGATCTGTTGCACGAGTAGAACACAATGGTTTTGTGGGCGGTGATGCTCTTGTTGCTTTAGTTTGTGTACTTTGCTTCTTGCGGGATGGTGGGATGAAGCGGCCCGGGCTAACTTTACATGACCGCGTCTCATGAGACTTGCTCCACGCTTGACATGCAACTTGTATTGCATAAGTGGCTTTGCGGGTGTCTGTCTCTCCCACCATAGTAAAGATTGCAATTTACACTTCTATTGTCAACACTAGTATCACCGTTGTGGTTCATGTTCGTAGGTAGATTGGATCTTACTCGAAAACCCTAAACCACGTAAAATATGCAAACCAAATTAGAGGCGTCTAACTTGTTTTTGCAGGGTTTGGTGATGTGATATGGCCATGATGTGATGATGATTATATTTGATGTATGAGATGCTCATTATTGTATTATGGCAACCGGCAGGAGCCTAATGGTTGTCTTTAATTTTTGTTAAAGACCTGCGTGTCTATTCATCATGTAATAGTTTTATTTCAAGTAGTTGTTATAGTAGCTATAAGTGATGGACAACCATGAAGCGGCGCCACTGACCTTGACGCCATGCTGGTGATGATGGAGATCATGTCCGTGCTTTGGAGATGGAGATCAAAAGCACAAAGAAGAAAGGCCATATCATATCACACATTATGAATTGCATGTGATGTTAATCCTTTTATGCATCTTATTTTGCTTAGATCGCGACGGTAGCATTATAAGATGATCCCTCTCACTAAATATCAAGATAATAAAGTGTTCATCCTTAGTATGCACCATTGCTAAGACTTGTCGTTTCGAAGCATCTCGTGATGATCGGGTGTGATAGACTCTACATGTGCATACAACGGGTGCGAGCCAGATTTGCACACGCGGATACCAAGGTTGCCTTGACGAGCCTAGCATGTACAGACATGGTCTCGGAACACGGGATACCGAAAGGTAGAGCATGAGTCATATGAATGATATGATGAACACTTTGAGTGTTCGCCTTTGAAGCTACATCTTTTCTCGTGAAGATCGGACTTGGTGTAGTGGATTTGGTTCGTGTAATCACTAAGACAATGCGAGGGATGTTGTTTTAAGTGGGAGTTCACCTAGTTAATTTCAGAATTAAAATTGAACTCAATTTATCATAAACTTAGTCTAAACTCTTTGCAAATATGTTGTAGATCATGGTGCCCCCCTCCATCAATTTTAACCAGTTCCTAGAGAAAGAAAAGCTTAAGGGCAATGGTAGCAACTTCACTGACTGGTTCCGTCATGTGAGGATTTTCCTCACTGGTGGAAACCTGCAATTTGTGCTCGAAGCACCGCTAGGTCCCCCACCACCTCCCCGCAGTTGTCCGAGGACATAAAGAATGTTTATGAGACTCGGGCAACTCGGTACTCCGAAGTTCAGTGTGCCATCTTGTGCAGCTTAGAGGCAGAGCTCCAAAAGCGTTTTGAGCACCACGACCCCTGTGAGATGATGCGTGAGCTCAAACTTATCTTTGAGACTCATGCGGCCGTGGAGAGCTATGAGGCCTCGAAGCGCTTCTTTACCTGCATGATGGAAGAAGGCAGCTCCGTTAGTGAGCACATGCTCGTCATGTCCGGGCATGCGAAGAAGCTCAATGACTTGGGGATGATGATCCCTAACCAGCTGGGTATTCATCGTGTCCTTCAATCACTGCCACCAAGTTACAAGAACTTCGTGATGAACTACAACATGCAGAACATGAATAAAGATTTACCTGAAATCTTTTCCATGCTGAAATCTGCTGAAGTAGAGATTAAGAAGGAGAACCAAGTGTTGATGGTCAACAAGACCACCAGTTTCAAAAAGCAAGGCAAGCCTAACAAGGGTAACTTCAAGAAGGGCGGCAAGAAAGTTGCACCGCATCCTGAGAAGCCTAAGGCTGGTCCTAAACTTGAGACTGTGTGCTATTATCGCCAGGGAAGGGGCACTGGAAGCGCAATTGCCCCAAATACTTGGCCGATCTGAAGAGCGGCCACGTCAAAAAGAAAGGTATATTTGATATACATGTTATTGATGTCTATCTTACTGGTTCTCGTAGTAGTGCCTGGGTATTTGATACTGGTTCGGTTGCTCACATTTGTAACTCGAAACAGAAACTGCGGAATAGACGAAGCCTGGCAAGAGACGAGGTGACGATGCGCGTTGGAAAAGGATCCAAAGTCGATGTGATCGCTGTCGGCACGCTCCCTCTACATCTACCTTCGGGATTAGTTTTAAACCTTAATAATTGTTATTTGGTACCTGCGTTGAGCATGAACATTATATCTGGATCTTGTTTAATGCAAGACGGTTATTCGTTTAAGTCTGAGAATAATGGTTGTTCGATTTATATGAGTAATGTCTTTTATGGCCATGCACCTGAGATGAATGGTTTATTCTTGTTAAATCTCGATAGTAGTGATACACATGTTCATAACATTAATGCTAAGCGAATGAAATTGAATGATAATTCTACTTATATGTGGCACTCGCTGCCTTGGTCATATTGGAGTGAAGCGCATGAAGAAACTCCATTCCGATGGACTTCTTGAGTCACTTGACTTTGAGTCACTTGACAGATGCGAAGCATGTCTAATGGGAAAAATGACTAAGACTCCATTTTCTGGTACAATGGAGCGAGCTACAGACTTATTGGAAATCATGCATACCGATGTGTGCGGACCAATGAGTGTAGCATCGCGCGGTGGTTATCGTTATGTTCTAACCTTCACGGATGATCTGAGTAGATATGGATATGTTTACTTTATGAAACATAAGTCCGAGACTTTTGAGAAGTTCAAGGAATTCCAAAGTGAAGTAGAAAATCAACGTAACAAGAAGATTAAGTTTCTGCGTTCTGATCGCGGAGGCGAATATCTGAGTTATGAGTTTGGCATGCATTTAAAGAAATGCGGAATACTTTCACAGTTGACACCGCCGGGAACACCACAGCGTAATGGTGTGTCCGAACGTCGTAATCGAACTCTGTTAGATATGGTTCGGTCTATGATGTCTCTTACCGATTTGTCGTTATCGTTTTGAGGTTATGCATTAGAGACAGCCGCATTCACTTTAAATAGGGCACCATCTAAATCCGTTGAAACGACACCGTATGAACTATGGTTTGGAAAGAAACCTAAGCTGTCGTTCCTTAAGGTTTGGGGTTGCGAAGCTTATGTAAAGAAGTTACAGCCTGACAAGCTAGAACCCAAAGCGGAGAAATGCGTCTTCATAGGATACCCTAAAGAAACAATTGGGTACACTTTCTATCACAGATCCGAAGGCAAAATCTTTGTTGCCAAGAACAGATCCTTTCTTGAGAAGGAGTTTCTCACTAAAGAAGTGACTGGAAGGAAAGTAGAACTCGACAAGGTTTATGAACCTTCTCTCATAGATCAGAGTAGCGCAGTGCCGGAAGAAATTCCTGCACAGTCTGCACCGATAGGAGAGGAAGCGAATGATGATGATCATGAAACTTCGAACGAGGAAGCTACTGAACCTCGCACATCGACGAGGGAACGTACCACTCCTGATTGGTATGATCCCTGTCTGAATGTCATGATTGTGGACAACAATGATGAGGACCCTGCAACGTATGAAGAAGCAATGATGAGCCCAGATTCCAACAAATGGCAAGAAGCCATGAAATCCGAAATGGGATCCATGTATGATAACAAAGTATGGACTTTGGTAGACTTACCTGATAGCCGCAAGGCTGTCGAGAATAAATGGATCTTTAAGAGAAAAACAGATGCTGATGGTAATATTACTGTCTATAAAGCTCGACTTGTCGCAAAGGGTTTCCGACAAATTCAAGGAGTTGACTACGATGAGACTTTCTCACCTGTAGCGAAGCTAAAGTCTGTGAGGATTTTGTTAGCAATAGCTGCATTTTTCGATTATGAAATCTGGCAGATGGATGTCAAAACGGCGTTCCTTAATGGTGATATTGAGGAAGAGTTGTATATGGTACAACCCAAAGGTTTTGTCGATCCTGAAAATGCTGACAAGGTATGCAAACTTCAGCGTTCCATTTATGGACTGAAGCAAGCATCCCGGAGTTGGAATCTACGCTTTGATAGAGTGATCAAAGACTTCGGTTTTATACGGACTCATGGTGAGGCCTGTATTTACAATAAAGTGAGTGGGAGCTCTGTAGCGTTCCTGATATTATATGTAGATGACATATTATTGATTGGGAATGATATAGAACTATTAAGCAGTGTTAAAGGTTATTTGAATAAATGTTTTTCAATGAAAGACCTTGGTGAAGCAGCATACATTTTAGGCATCAAGATTTATAGAGATAGATCAAGACGCCTAATAGGCCTTTCACAGAGTACATACTTGGACAAGATTCTAAAGAAGTTTAGAATGGATGAAAGCAAGAAAGGGTTCTTGCCTATGTTGCCAGGTAAGGTCTTGAGTAAGACTCAAGGTCCAGCTACAACAGAAGAAAGAGAAAGGATGAGCAAGATCCCCTATGCTTCGGCGAAGAGGCTCTCTCATGTATGCCATGCTGTGTACTAGACCGGATATCGCACATGCTGTTAGTTTGACCAGCAGATATCAAAGTGATCCAGGAATGGAACACTGGACAGCGGTCAAGAATATCCTGAAGTACTTGAAAAGGACTAAGGATATGTTTCTTTGTTATGGCGGTGACCAAGAGCTCGTTGTAACTAGTTACACCGATGCAAGTTGGAACACCGATCCTGATGACTCTAAGTCTCAGTCTGGGTACGTGTTTATATTGAATGGTGCGGCAGTAAGCTGGAGCAGTTCCAAGCAGTGCACGGTGGCGAAATCTTCAACAGAATCTGAATATATAGCGGCTTCAGAGGCTTCATCGGAAGCGGTATGGATGAAGAGGTTCATTGTTGAGCTTGGTGTGGTTCCTAGTGCATTGGACCCGTTAGTCATTTATTGTGACAACACGGGTGCCATCGCCAATGCAAAGGAACCAAGGTCACACAAGAAGCTGAAGCATATCAAGCTGCGTTTTCATTCGATTCGCGAGTACATCGAAGATGGTGAAGTAGAGATTTGCAAAGTACACACAGATCTGAATGTTGCAGATCCGTTGACTAAAGCTCTCCCTAGGGTAAAGCATGACCAACACCAGAATGCTATGGGTGTTAGGTACCTTACAATGTAATCTAGATTATTGACTCTAGTGCAAGTGGGAGACTGTTGGAGATATGCCCAAGAGGCAATAATAAAGTGGTTATTATAATATCTTTGTGTTTATGATAAAAGTTTGCATACCATGCTATAATTGTATTAACCGAAACATTGATACATGTGTGTTATGTAAACAACAAGGAGTCCCTAGTAAGCCTCTTGTATAACTAGCTTGTTGATTAATGGATGATCATGGTTTCGTGATCATGAACATTGGATGTTATTAATAACAAGGTTATGTCATTAGTTGAATGATATAATGGACACACACCCAAATGAGCATAGCATAAGATCAAGTCATTAAGTTCAATTTGCTATAAGCTTTCGATACATAGTTGTCCTAGTCCTTCGACCATGAGATCATGTAAATCACTTACACCGGAAGGGTACTTTGATTACATCAAACGCCATTGCGTAAATGGGTGGTTATAAAGATGGGATTAAGTATTTGGAAAGTGTGAGTTGAGGCATATGGATCAATAGTGGGATTTGTCCATCCTGATGACGGATAGATATACTCTGGGCCCTCTCGGTGGAATGTCGTCTGATTAGCTTGCAAGCATATGATTTGATCATAAGAGATGACATACCGCGGTACGAGTAAAGAGTACTTGTCAGTAACGAGGTTGAACAAGGTATGGAGATACCGATGATCAAACCTCGGATAAGTAAAGTATCGTGTGACAAAGGGAACTCACATCGTATGTAGGGTGACGCGCTTAAGGTTCGATGTCGCATAAGTAGATTTGAATATGGTATGGAGACGAAGTTTGTTCGGAGTCTCGGATGTGATCCAGGATGTCACGAGGAGGTCCGGAATAGTCCGGAGAATAAGATTCATATAAGGGAAGTTGATTTCTGGGTTTCGGAAATGTTCGGGATTTTTCCGGTGGTTGACTGGAAGGTTCTAGAAGGTTCCGGAGGGGTCCTCCATGGGGCCCACGACCTAGGAGGCCTAGCATGGGCCGAGGGGATGCTCCCTGGCCTAATGGGCCAGGGGCACATGGCCCCCAAGGCCCAGGCCGGCCAACCCCCTAGGGTTTCCTAGGGGGGGTCAACTTGGGAGAGGGGAAAGCCCTCTCCCCCCTCTTGGCCGCCGCCCCCCCCCCCAACCCTAGATGGGAAGGGGGGCCACCTTGGCCGGCTGGCCCCCTATATAAAGAGGGGAGGGGGTGGCCGGCCACACCCCCCATCCATTGCCTCCTCCACTGGTCGCCTCTCCCTCCACCATACGCTGCTCCGGCTTAGGCGAAGCCCTGCAGCTTTTCTTCCTCCACTACCACCACCACGCCGTCATGCTGCTGGAATTTGGAGGAGATCTACCACACCTCCGCTGCCCGCTGGAACGGGAGAGGAAGGAGCTTCATCGACACCGTACACGCGACCAAGTACGGAAGTGCTGCCGGATTGCAGCACCGGGGACGATCGTCTACACCAACAACGAGATTAATCTCGTAGGCTTTGGAATCTTCGAGGGTTAGTCTCATCTCCATCTCGTTGCTTAGATCTTGTAGATTAGATCTTGGGTGTTCCATAGATTAGATCTTGGATTTATTCGTCTTGCGGTAGGAAATTTTTTGTTTTCTATGCTACGAACCCCATCAATACTTATTTAGCTTCTTTAAGTGGTTTTCTAATAAGAGGGGGGTGATATTTGGGGAAGTGCTGCCTAAAAACAGATTCTGGACTGTTACCAAAAAAAATCTCAAAAATAGCCAGAACGTTATTTTGTGAAGCCAATTTTTGTGCGTTTTCCCAGGTTGTTATCTAACTTTCATTAGTTGAACACTTTTCGATTTGAGCAGCGGACGAATTTCTTAAAAATCGATTACTGTACTGCTGTCAAGTTTGACGAATTCCTGCTGCTTTATGTTTATGCGACTTTTCTAGTTTTCATATTCTTGTTTTTGCTTTGTTTCTTTCCTAAAACACAAAAAGACCAAAAAAAATTCTGTTGTTTCTCTTCACCACTTGTGTATTTTGGTTTCTTGCTTTTACTTTGCTTTATTTGCTATCGTTGGTTTGCTATAAGAAAATCCACAAAGATTTTGCTTTGTTTGCTTGTTTCCTTTTGTTCTTGTTTCCAATTCGAAAACACCAAAAATATTTGCTGTTCTTCTTTGGTTTTGTAAAGTTCATTATGAGTTCAATGGTATTCGGTGGCTGGAGCGTGATTTTCATTTCATATTATTCAAGCTACACAAGTAAAAGGCAATAATGACGATCTACGACAATTCAACTATGGTGAGAGGCTGGTATGAACTCTATTTGTTTTCATTTTTGTACATATACTCATCCATGTGAGCATGCTTAGTTGGTTCATGTGAGGTATATGTCATTTAAGAAAGTCTAGTAGTTCATGATCTCTCATGTTTAGCTTCAATTTATTAATATGAGTAGCATGTCATGGATGTTTGCTTGCATTGTTTTATTCATAAGTAGGTATGACATTGTGGTATCCTCCTCTGAATAATTCATTTGAATCGACTTGGCACATGTTCACACATGCGTATGACTGAACAAAAGTCAATTAAGCCTCGATGATTTACTTTGCCTCAGAGTTCTTGTATCACTTTTATGTCTTAGTTAATTTATTTTGCCGCAAGCATGATTATGACAGTGACTGCTCTCTTGATTTGTCGCTCCCCAGTCTATTGCCAGCCTTCACTTGTACTGAGCGGGAACGCTGCTCATGCTTCCAAACTCCTGAAAACCAAGTTATTCCAAAGTGTCCACCATAAATACCTATGCATGGCATTTCAAACCATTCCAAGTAAATTCTCATGCGCTATCTTTAAACCTTCAAAATGCTTCTTCATTTGTGTTAATGTTTTATAGCTCATGAGGAAGTATGTGGTGTTTATCTTTCAACCTTGTCATTTACTTTTGACAGACTTTCATAATAAGAGCTGGCAACGGGGTGCCCAGCCCCAACTAATAACTTCATTAATAATTCTCTTCACATGTTTTGCTCTGATTCATCAGTAAGCAACTTAATTTTGCAAATAGACACTCCTCCATGGTATGAGATTGATGGAAGGCACCCGAGGATTCGGTTAGCCATGGCTTGTGTAAGCAAAGGTTGGGGGGAGTGTCACTCATAATAAAAACTAAAGTACGTGTGTAAACAAAAGAGAAGAGGGATGATCTACCTTGCTGGTAGAAATAACGTCCTTCATGGGAGCCGCTCTTGAAAGTCTGGTTGACGAGGTAGTTGGTGTACCCATTACCATTCGTTGACAACAACAAACACCTCTCAAAATAGTTTTACTCCTGTTTAAAAAATGAAAAGCTCTAGCGCAAGTTAATCCCTGCTTCCCTCTGCGAAGGGTCAATCTTTTACTTTCATGTTGTGTCACCATCCTTTCTTTGAGCACTTTCTTGAGAGCACAACTGTCATTCTTAGTATAATATGCTTGTCTCAAAATATGATTGACTGTGGTATAACTTTGATGCTTTTATCTTTGACGATCTCTATTTCTAGTCTTTCTATGAACTTCAGAGGTGCCTGAGCATTTATGTTTTGCTGATCAAATACGAGCAAGCGAGATACCACTTTATCATACTCTTTTATGAACATTGCAATCCTGCTGATAGACATGATTCATGATGCTTATTATTAATCCGTTGGTACCTTTCCATGATTGACATAGCTATTGGATGATCTTATTTGCATGTATCTTATTATGAATTGCCTAAGCAATTTTCCATGTCATGAGAATATTTACATCATATGAGCAAATGTGTTCGTGAAAGTTCTTTTATCACACTCAGTTGTTAACTGAATTGCTTGAGGACAAGCAATAAGCTAAGCTTGGGGGGAGTTGATACGTCCAAAACGTATCTACTTTCCCGAACACTTTTGCTATTGTTTTGCCTCTAATTTGTGTATTTTGGATACAACTAACACGGACTAACGCTGTTTTTAGCAGAATTGCTATGGTGTCTCGTTTTTGTGCAGAAATCCAACTTTCAGGAAAATCCCCGGAATTTATGTCGAAGGTCTTATTTTTTCAGAAGACTTACGGAGCCAGAAGGGCAAGCCAGGTGGAGGCCCGAGGCCCCCACACACTAGGCCGGCGCGGCCCAGGAGGGGGGCGCGCCGCCCTAGCGTGTGGCCCCCTCGGCTGGCCTCCAATGCCCTCCTTTGGACTACTTAAAGGTTTCGATCTAAAAACGCGAGAGGAGAAGTCGAAGTCGCCAGAAACCTCCCAGTACGCCGCCACCGTCGCGAAACTCCATCTCGGGACCAGAAACTCCGTTCTGGCACTCCGCCGGGACGGGGAATTGGAGGAGATCATCGCCATCACCACCACCGACGCCTCTCCATCGACTAGCCATGTTTCCCCCATCCATGTGTGAGTAATTCCCCCGCTGTAGGCTGAAGGGGATGGTAGGGATTGGATGAGATTGGTCATGTAATAGCATAAGATTGTTAGGGCATAGTGCCTAGTGTCCGTAATTGGTACTTTGATGATATTGTTGCAACTTGTTATGCTTAATGCTTGTCACTAGGGCCCGAGTGCCATGATCTCGGATCTGAACATGTTATTGTTTCATGATGATATGCATTGTTTTATGATCTTACCTGCAAGTTGTATACACATGTCGTTGTCCGGAACCCGAGGCCCCGAAGTGACAGAAATTGGGACAACCGGAGGGGATGTCAGTGATGTGAGGATCACATGTATTCACGGAGTGTTAATGCTTTGCTCCGGTACTTTATTAAAAGGAGTACCTTAATATCCAGTAGATTCCCTAGAGGCCCGGCTGCCACCGGCTGGTAGGACAAAAGATGTTGTGCAAGTTTCTCATTGCGAGCACGTACGACTATATACGGAACACATGCCTATGGATTGCTTTGTACTTGGACACCGTTTTATTATTATCTGCAAATGCCCTGCTTTGATTGTTACATGAGTTTCTCTCATCCATGCAACGCCCGTTCATCCATCCCTGTGCCTACAGTATTTTAATCCTGCTGTTTACTATAATCACTACTGTTGTCTTTGTTACTCTGCTGCTGTTATTTCACTACTGCTACTACTATAAAACTGTTACTACTGATAAACTCTTGCGAGCAAGTCTGTTTCCAGGTGCAGCTGAATTGACAACTCCGCTGTTAAGGCTTTCAAGTATTCTTTGTCTCCCCTTGTGTCGAATCAATAAATTGGGTTTTACTTCCCGCGAAGACTGTTGCGATCCCCTATACTTGTGGGTCATCACTCACCCAGAGGACGAAGACTTGGTCGGGGAGGTCAGGGTTTGGTGGCGGGGGAGATCGAAGATAGGCGGCGCTAGACTGGAGACGAGGAAGAAGCGCATGGAGCTAGAGATTGGGGGCCATTAGGGATGATTCACTGACCAGATGGACTTGGGGACGGCCGCAGCAACGCACGACATCAAGCGCGTCGTCGAAGTCGACGCATCCGCGAGGGCGCCGCTATGATCCGCATCGAGACGAGCCCACACATGGAGAGGGACTGGCCGGGGCTACCCCGCTCCCTTGACTCCTTTTCGAACTCGCGTGGACCACGCGACATCGCGGCGGGGGCGCCATCCGGCGCATCGGCCGTTCTTGGCAACTGGGAGGACGTCGCCGCTTCCAATTCCCGAGCTGCGGTGGAACGCCTCCCGCAGTCTCTCCCGGTGGCGCGCAAGCAGGGGCAGGCGGGCAGACGTCGCTAGCGGCACATGAGCAGGGGCGAGCGGACGGACGAGCAGACGGCGTTGTTCCTCGTGAATCACCAGGCTCACGCAACATTCATCATCACCGGAGAACAAGGACCAGCAGCGGGGCCGCGAGGGTGGGCTGATTGGTGAGGGGAGTGGGGTCAACGGAGGATTGGGCTAGAACTAAAGAACAGAAAGACAAAAAAGTGACTAGTTGACACGCGTACAGCACGCGACCGTTGGGAACCCCAAGTGGAAGGTGTGATGCGTACAGCAGTAAGTTTCCCTCAGTTAGAAACCAAGGTTTATCGAACCAGTAGGAGTCAAGAAGCACGTTGAAGGTTGATGGCGGCGAAGTGTAGTGCGGCGCAACACCAGGGATTCCGGCGCCAACGTGGAACCTGCACAACACAACCAAATTACTTTGCCCCAACGTGACAGTGAGGTTGTCAATCTCACCGGCTTGCTGTAACAAAGGATTAGATGTATAGTGTGGATGATGATTGTTTGCAGAAAACAGTAGAACAAGTATTGCAGTAGATTGTATTCGATGTAAAAGAATGGACTGGGGTCCACAGTTCACTAGAGGCGTCTCTCCGATAAGAATAAGCATGTTGGGTGAACAAATTACAGTTGGGCAATTGACAAATAAAGAGGGCATGACCATGCACATACATGATATGATGAGTATAGTGAGATTTAATTGGGCATTACGACAAAGTACATAGACCGCTATCCAGCATGCATCTATGCCTAAAAAGTCCACCTTCAGGTTATCATCCGAACCCCTTCCAGTATTAAGTTGCAAACAACAGACAATTGCATTAAGTATGGTGCGTAATGTAATCAACAACTACATCCTTAGACATAGCATCGATGTTTTATCCCTAGTGGCAACAGCACATCCACAACCTTAGAACTTTTTGTCACTGTCCCGGATTTAATGGAGGCATGAACCCACTATCGAGCATAAATACTTCCTCTTGGAGTTAAGAGCAAAAACTTGGCCAGAGCCTCTACTAATAACGGAGAGCATGCAAGATCATAAACAACACATAGATAATAGATTGATAATCAACATAGCATAGTATTCTCTATTCATCGGATCCCAACAAACACAACATATAGCATTACAGATAGATGATCTTGATCATGTTAGGCAGCTCACAAGATCCAACAATGAAGCACAATTAGGAAAAGACGACCATCTAGCTACTGCTATGGACCCATAGTCCAGGGGTGAACTACTCACTCATCACTCCGGAGGCGACCATGGCGGTGAAGAGTCCTCCGGGAGATGATTCCCCTCTCCGGCAGGGTGCCGGGGGCGATCTCCTGAATCCCCCGAGATGGGATTGGCGGCGGCGGCGTCTCTGGAAGGTTTTCCGTATCGTGGCTCTCGGTACTGGAACTATTATCGACGAAGGCTTCTTATAGTCGGAGAGGTAGGTCAAGGGGCGACGCGAGGGGCCCACACACTAGGGCCGCGCGGCCAGGGGCTGGGCCGCGCCGCCCTAGCGTCTGGCCGCCTCGTCGCCCCACTTCGTTTATTCCCCGGTGTTCTGGAAGCTTCGTGGAAAAATAAGATCCTGGGCGTTGATTTCATCCAATTCCGAGAATATTTCCTTACTAGGATTTCTGAAACCAAAAACAACAGAAAACAGCAACTGGCTCTTCGGCATCTCGTTAATAGGTTAGTGCCAGAAAATGCATAAATATGACATAAAGTATGCATAAAACATGTAGGTATCATCAATAAAGTGGCATGGAACATAAGAAATTATCGATACATTGGAGACGTATCAACATCCCCAAGCTTAGTTCCTGCTCATCCCGAGTAGGTAAACGATAACAAAGATAATTTCTGGAGTGACATGCCATCATAATCTTGATCATACTATTGTAAAGCACATGTAATGAATGCAGCGATCAAAGACAATGGTAATGCAATGAGTAAACAAATGAATCATATAGCAAAGACTTTTCATGAATAGTACTTTCAAGACAAGCATCAATAAGTCTTGCATAAGAGTTAACTCCTAAAGCAATAAATTCATAGTAAAGGCATTGAAGCAACACAAAGGAAGATTAAGTTTCAGCGGTTACTTTCAACTTGTAGCATGTATATCTCATGGATAGTTGTCAATGCAAAGTAATATAATAAGTGCAATATGCAAGTATGTAGGAATCAATGCACAGTTCACACAAGTGTTTGCTTCTTGAGATGGAGAGAAATAGGTGAACTGACTCAACATAAAAGTAAAAGAATGGCCCTTTGCAGAGGGAAGCATTGATTGCTATATTTGTGCTAGAGCTTTGGTTTTGAAAACAAGAAACAATTTTGTCAACGGTAGTAATAAAGCATATGTATTATGTAAATTATATCCTACAAGTTGCAAGCCTCATGCATAGTATACTAATAGTGCCCGCACCTTGTCCTAATTAGCTCGGATTACCTGGATTATCACCGCAATACATATGTTTTAACCAAGTGTCACAAAGGGTACCTCTATGCCGCCTGTACAAAGGTCTAAGGAGAAAGCTCGCATTGGATTTCTCGCTTTTGATTATTCTCAACTTAGACATCCATACCGGGACAACATAGACAACAGATAATGGACTCCTCTTTAATGCTTAAGCATTCAACAATTATTAATTTTCTCATATGAGATTGAGGATATTTGTCCAAAACTGAAACTTCCACCATGGATCATGGCTTTAGTTAGCGGCCCAATGTTCTTCTCTAACATTATGCATGCTCAAACCATTCAACTCATGGTAAATCGCCCTTACTTCAGACAAGACGGACATGCATAGCAACTCACATGATATTCAACAAAGAGTAGTTGATGGCGTCCCCAGGAACATGGTTATCACACAACAAGCAACTTAATAAGAGATAAAGTGCATAAGTACATATTTAATACCACAATAGTTTTTAGGCTATTTGTCCCATGAGCTATATATTGCAAAGATAAAGGATAGAAATTTTAAAGGTAGCACTCAAGCAATTTACTTTGGAATGGCGGAGAAATACCATGTAGTGGGTAGGTATGGTGGACACAAATGGCATAGTGGTTGGCTCAAGGATTTTGGATGCATGAGAAGTATTCCCTCTCGATACAAGGCTTAGGCTAGCAAGGTTATTTGAAACAAACACAAGTATGAAGCGGTGCAGAAAAACTCACATAAAAGACATATTGTAAACATTATAAGACTCTACACCGTCTTCCTTGTTGTTCAACCCTTACTAGAAATTATCTAGACCTTAGAGAGACCAAGTATGCAAACCAAATTTTAGCAAGCTCTATGTATTTCTTCATTAATAGGTGCAAAGTATATGATGCAAGAGCTTAAACATGAGCACAACAATTGCCAAGTATCACATTATCCAAGACATTTTACCAATTACTACATGTAGCATTTCCCGTTTCCAACCATATAACAATTTAACGAAGAAGATTCAACCTTCGCCATGAACACTATGAGTAAAGCCTAAGGACATATTTGTCCATATGCAACAGCGGAGCGTGTCTCTCTCCCACACAATGAATGCTAGGATCCATTTTATTCAAACAAAACAAAAACAAAAACAAACCGACGCTCCAAGCAAAGTACATAAGATGTGATGGAATAAAAATATAGTTTCACTAGAGGAACCTGATAATGTTGTCGATGAAGAAGGGGATGCCTTGGGCATCCCCAATCTTAGACGCTTGAGTCTTCTTGAAATATGCAGGGGTGAACCACCGGGGCATCCCCAAGTTTAGAGCTTTCACTCTCCTTGATCATATTGTATCATCTCCCTCTCTTGATCCTTGAAAACTTCCTCCACACCAAACTCAAAACAACTCATTAGAGGGTTAGTGCATAATCAAAATTCACATGTACAGAGGTGACATAATCATTCTTAACACTTCTGGACATTGCACAAAGCTACTGAAAGTCAATGGAATAGAAAAATCCATCAAGCATAGCAAAACAGGCAATGCGAAATAAAAGGCAGAATCTGTCAAAAACAGAACAGTCTGTAAAGACGAATTTCTAAGAGGCACCAGACTTGCTCAAATGAAAATGCTCAAATTGAATGAAAGTTGCGTACATATATGAGGATCAGTCATGTAAATTGGCATAATTTTATGAGTTGCCTACAGAGAATTAGGCCCAGATTCGTGACAGCAAGAAATCTGTTTCTGCGCAGTAATCCAAATCTAGTATGAACCTTACTATCAAAGACTTTACTTGGCACAACAATGCAACAAAACTAAGATAAGGAGAGGTTGCTACAGTATTAACAACTTCCAAGACTCAAATATAAAATAAAAGTGCAGTAGTAAAATTATGGGTTGTCTCCCATAAGCGTTTTTCTTTAACGCCTTTCAGCTAGGCGCAGAAAGTGTGTATCAAGTATTATCAAGAGACGAAGCATCAACATCATAATTTATTCTAATGATAGAATCAAAAGGTAACTTCATTCTCTTTCTAGGGAAGTGTTCCATACCTTTCTTGAGAGGAAACTGATATTTAATATTACCTTCCTTCATATCAATGATAGCACCAACAGTTCGAAGAAAAGGTCTTCCCAATATAATGGGACAAGATGCATTGCATTCAATATCCAAGACAACAAAATAAACGGGGACAAGGTTATTGTTAACGGTAATGCAAACATTATCAACTCTCCCCAAAGGTTTCTTTGTAGAACTATCAGCAAGATTAACATCCAAATAACAATTTTTCAATGGTGGCAAGTCAAGCATATTATAAATTTTCTTAGGCATAATGGAAATACTTGCACCAAGATCACATAAAGCATTACAATCAAAATCATTGACCTTCATCTTAATGATGGGCTCCCAACCATCCTCTAGCTTCCTAGGAATAGAAGCTTCGCGTTCTAGTTTCTCTTCTCTAGCTTTTATGAGAGCATTTGTAATATGTTTCGTGAAAGCCAAATTTATAGCACTAGCATTAGGACTCTTAGCAAGTTTTTGTAAGAACTTTATAACTTCAGAGATGTGGAAATCATCAAAATCCAAACCATTATAATCTAAAGCAATGGGATCATTGTCCCCAAGGCTGGAAAAAATTTCAGAAGTTTTATCACAGGCAGTTTCAGCAGTTTTAGCAGTTTCAGGCAGTTTTTCACGCTTTGCATTAGAAGTGAAGACATTGCTAACACCAATTATTTTACCATTAATAGTAGGAGGTGCAGCAACATGTGGCGCATTAGCATTACTAGTGGTGGTAATAGTCCAAACTTTAGCTATATTATCTTCTTTAGCATTTTCTTCTCTTTCCCACCTAGCACGCAATTCGGTCATCAATCTTATATTCTCATTAATTCTAACTTGGATGGCGTTTGCTGTAGCAAATGACTTAATATCATTATTTTTATTAGGCATAACTTTCGATTTCAAAAGATCAACATTAGCAGCAAGACTATCGACTTTAGAAGCAAGTATATCAATTTTCCCAAGCTTTTCTTCAACAGATTTGTTAAAAGCAGTTTGTGTACTAATAAATTCTTTAAGTATGGCTTCAAGTCCAGGGGGTGTATTCCTATTATTGTTGTAAGAATTCCTATAAGAATTACCATAACCGTTACCATTATTATAAGGATATGGCCTATAGTTGTTACTAGAATTGTTCCGATAAGCATTGTTGTTGAAATTATTATTTTTAATGTAGTTCACATCAACATGTTCTTCTTGGGCAACCAATGAAGCTAAAGGAACATTATTAGGATCAACATTTGTCCTACCATTCACAAGCATAGACATAATAGCATCAATCTTATCATTCAAGGAGGAGGTTTCTTCGACAGAATTTACCTTCTTACCTTGTGGAGCTCTTTCCATGTGCCATTCAGAGTAATTAATCATCATATTATCAAGAAGCTTTGTTGCGTCGCCTAGAGTGATGGACATAAAGGTACCTCCAGCAGCTGAATCCAATAAGTTCCGCGAAGAAAAATTCAGTCCTGCATAAAAGGTTTGGATGATCATCCAAGTAGTCAGTCCATGGGTTGGGCAGTTTTTAACCAAAGATTTCATTCTTTCCCACGCTTGTGCAACATGCTCCTTATCCAATTGTTTAAAATTCATTATGCTACTTCTCAAAGATATAATTTTAGCAGGAGGATAATATCTACCAATAAAAGCATCCTTGCATTTAGTCCATGAATCAATACTATTCTTAGGCAGAGATAGCAACCAATCTTTAGCTCTTCCTCTTAATGAGAAAGGAACAATTTTAATTTTATAATGTCACCATCTACATCCTTATACTTTTGCATTTCACATAATTCAACAAAATTATTAAGATGGGCAGCAGCATCATCAGAACTAACACCAGAAAATTGCTCTCTCATAACAAGATTCAAGAAAGGTGTTTAATTTCAAAGAATTCTGCTGTAGTAGCAGGTGGAGCAATAGGTGTGCATAAGAAATCATTATTATTTGTGGTTGTGAAGTCACACAACTTAGTATTTTCAGGAGTACCCATTTTAGCAACAGTAAAAAAAACAAACTAGATGAAGTAAATGCAAGTAACTAATTTTTTTGTGTTTTTGATATACTCCCTCCGTCTCGGTTCACAGGGCTCAGTTTGAAAAAACATTTGTCCCACATTAGCTCTCTTCTAAGGCCTGCATGCAATTAATTAGGAGTAGTAACCTCCTCTAATTACACTCCATTTCCCCTTTCTCCTTTTTTTAGCTCACTAGAAACACCTTGATTCATGCGGTTGGGGTGGGAATTGAAACAAGTTTGCATGGTGGGCTGGCTGCATGTTGATGGGAAACACCACTAACCTATGCATGCACCTCTAATTGAGGAGTAATTAGAGGGGTTACTTCTCCAAAGTAAATGCATGCAACACTTGAGAGAGTTTTTAGCGTCCAATGAAAAAACGTCTTGGTCCTGGTGCAAAACGATTTGAGCCCTGTGAACCGAGACGGAGGGAGTAGCAAACAAGATAGTAAGTAAAGTAAAACTAGCAACTAATTTTTTTTGTATTTTGATTTAGTGCAGCAAACAAAGTAGTAAATAAAATAAAGCAAGACAAAAACAAAGTAAAGAGATTGGAGGTGGAGACTCCCCTTGCAGCGTGTCTTGATCTCCCTGCACTACTAGAAAAAGGCTTTCAGTGGCGCACCACATATAGCCATCAGTGGCGCACTAGTGGTGCGCCACTGTTATCACGCCACTGCTAACTCATAGTAGTGGCGCACTAGGGGTGCGCCACTACTAGCCTGGATACCTGTGGCGCACTGACTGGTGCGCCATTGACATGTCCTCCAGTGCGCCACTACTACTCCAAAGTGGTGCGCCACTGTTGGTTAGAGGCAGTGCGCCACCACTGTGTAGAAGAGGTGCGCCACTGCTACCGTCTTGCATGCGCCACTGGTCCAGCGAGGAGGTGCGCCACTACTGCGTGAGTATGTGCGCCACTGCCCTCTCCAGGACGTGCGCCACTGCTACTTATCCTGGTGCGCCACTGCTAGTCTCGGAGAGGATCACAGGGCTACTTAGTGGTAGTGCGCCACAGATGGTCCACTAGTGCGCCACTGCTAAGATTTCGAATTTTTTTTGTATCTTGGCAGGTATTTATACAGGTTGTATATGACAGTACAATAGCACAATACAGGATATATAACAGCATATAAACAATAGCACAGCTTATCCATACCTAGTTCTTCACATTAGCCCCACATGATTCACAAGCATTCGCATTAGAGAAGAGGTTACAATGCAAGTTACGGTGTTACAAGTCACAAATGAGCTAGTGGTTACACAAGGTCGATCATCTAAACTAGCATCACATAGAAGAGAGCTAGAGTCACTACTAGCACCGTCCCGATGAAAGTGGTCTTCATCCGGTTCCTCCTCCGCTCCGTCCTCTCTCCCGCCAGATAGCGTGCGTATCTGTCTTCGGCCTCCGCTCTAGTGGTGTACCCTTTGTAGCTGTTACCGCTAAAACGGTGAACCTGTCTCCGACACTCCTCCCAGTCGTTGTAGACTCCGGGAACCTTGCCCTTGTACACGACATACCACGTCATATCTGCACATATATGAACAAGCCAAAGAAACATTAGTGCACGCTCATAGATGTTTGCAACGAATAAGAGCAAACTCAAAAACGATCCAAGTAGTATGAACTAAATGGAATGCCTCATACATTGTTGGTCGAAACAAATATGAACATCCCGGGATGGCGTTAGTGAGGCCAGGTAGGATGCACAAGAGATTGATATTTGTGCCATCACACCAGGCTCACTAGCGTCACCCCGGAGTGTAGTGACCACAAAATTTAATCATCGGCCAATGCAATTAAGAAGTGCAAACTCAAATAAGAGACAAGTAGCTAGTATGAACTAAATGGAATGCCTCATACATTGTTGGTCCAAACAAATATGAACATCCCGGGATGGTGTCAGCGAGGCCAGGTAGGATGCACAAGAGATTGATATTTGTGTCATCGCACCAGGTTCACTGGCCCCTCCTCCAAGTGTACAGTTGACCAAACATTCTAATCATCGGCACTAAAATGGAAGAAAGGCCAATGCAATTAAGAAGTGCCAACTCAAATAAGAGACAAGTAGCTATTATGAACTAAATGGAATGCCTCATATTTTGTTGGTCGGAAAAAATATTAACATTTAGAGAAGGGGTAAGCGAAACCAAGTAGGATGCACAAGAGATTGATATTTGTGTCATCGCACCAGGTTCACTGGCCCCTCCTCCAAGTGTATAGGTGACCAAACATTCTAATCATCGGCATTCTGAAAAACCAAAGCAAATGGAATGACGATGGCCTCATACATTGTTGGTCCAAACAAATATGAACATCCCGGGATGGCGTAAGTGAGGCCAGGTAGGATGCACAAGAGATTGATACTTGTGCCATCGCACCAGGCTCACTTGCGTCACCCCGGGGTCCTCTGTTGACCGAACATTCTAATCATCGGCACTAAAATGGAAGAAAGGGCTATGCAATTAAGAAGTGCCAACTCAAATAAGAGACAAGTAGCTATTATGAACTAAATGGAATGCCTCATATTTTGTTGGTCGGAACAAATATGAAAATTTAGAGAAGGCGTCAGTGAAACCAAGTAGGATGCACAAGAGATTGATATTTGTGTCATCGCACCAGGTTCACTGGCCCCTCCTCCAAGTGTATAGGTGACCAAACATTCTAATCATCGGCATTCTGAAAAACCAAAGCAAATGGAATGACGATGGCCTCATACATTGTTGGTCGAAACAAATATGAACATCCCGGGATGGCGTAAGTGAGGCCAGGTAGGATGCACAAGAGATTGATACTTGTGCCATCACACCAGGCTCACTTGCGTCACCCCGGGGTGTACAGTTGACCGAACATTCTAATCATCGGCATTCTGAAAAACCAAAGCAAATGGAATGATGAGGGCCTCATACATTGTTGGTCAAAACAAATTTTAACATTCAGGGATGGAGTAAGCGAGGCCAGGTAGGATGCACAAGACATGGATATTTGTGCCATCACACCAGGCTTGCTTGCTCCACCCCCGAGTGTACAAGTGACCAACCATTCTAATCACCGGCATATGCAAACAAAATTAACGACCAAATCAAGTGCGGAAAACGACAGAGCCATATATATAAGTTCACAAACATAGTCGAACTAGTAATTAAACAGACATGCAAGTAAAGTGCTGGATAAAGTTTATTACAACACAAGCTCGTCTTTAGTTCACAACTACATAACTAGGCTCGCACATCAAGACTCAGCTATGTGGACTTAGGAGCGTGGATAAAACCGCCGCCTTTCTTCAATCACATCCATGAGCGGTAGTCGTCACCCTGCATTTGGAGCATTGTGTCTATTTCACTATTCGACGGCTGATAGCCGGCATAGAACTCCCCCGCGCTTCTAATGACATCTTGAAAGATGATTTCACAGAACTCTACTTGGATGCGAAAGAAGTCTTGCTTTATGCCGTCGTCAGGGACCCGCGACAATTTGTTGGCCCAGTCTCTGAGATGCTCAGGTAGCATAAGCTGCTGCTGGTCCCGTATGAACTTATCCATGTGATAGAGGGCGTAGTAGGCATCCTTGTTACTAGAAGGCGGCTTCTTGACGCAGGGAAACTTTGTTTGGTGCTTGAACACATGCTTCCCGTACCTAACATTTGGCCTCTGCATGTGGCCTTTCGCTTTGACGTAGCCATTGAGAGCATCATCAAGTACGGCCTTGACATTCGTGTAGTCCGTTTTTGACTCACCATTCGCATCGAGGTATGTGGCCACAGAATGTTTCGGGGTTATGGAGATGAGTGTGCAGGTTTTGTCTCTGCGTAGAACACATAATGTTTAAGAATATGACGATTGAAATCTAAAAAAATCACGAGTTAAGACCGGTATGGTGAGGGGTGACTTACTCGGGAAATACAGGCAGGAGGAGGTTACACTTCTTCTAGTTCGCTAGGAAGAAGTCTTTGAGGTATCCACTCGCGACTGCCCGGTCTCCGGCGGTGGCCAAGTGGACGGCACGCATGTAGAAGGGGTCGGCTATCGCGATGTCCGGGATGTTGTTTCTAATGATCCGCATCGCCTTGCTGAGCGAGTATAGGCGAATGAAGGTGTAGTGCAGCGGATAACTGTTCAGCATGGCGAAGATGTCATCATACCGCAGGAAGATCTTCTCCGCGTAGCCACTATCGACAAAGCCATGGCCCGAGGGCACCTTCGCAACATACACTGGGTATCCATGATCTTTCTCCCTGATACGCCGCTCCTCCATAAACTGAATACCGTCAACCAGAGATCACATAGGACCGGGTGCAGCATCGTACAATCTTTGAATTAGCATCCGCTGACCCGACACATGCACCCTCGACTCGATATTCTTGGGCACTGGTGGCCCGTCCTGAGCACGGATCGGTGCCGGCTGGCTGGCAGACTTGTCGTTCTTATTCTTTCTTTTCCGTCCCTTCGGCTTCGTATTTATTGGGACTGCATTCTCCTCTTCGCAAGCCTTCTTCAGTGTGTTAGGACTGATAACACTTCTCACCTCGGCTATCGGCTGAGTCTCGGTGAAGTCGGCAGCTGGAGGCGTCTCCTGAGAACAGAATAGGCGCCGCTTGTTGCAATAGGTTTTCCCCTCGGCGGCAGCTTGAGAGGGTTGGCTACTGAGATCGTAGTCCGCCCCAAAATCTAAGTGGCAATCCAGGTTGGCGAACGTACTGTCCTCGTCCGGACCATCGTTCGGATCCTGTGCCATATGCATGTCCTCGTCGGCTGATGGCGGCACCGTTGGGGTGGTCTTGCCATGGCTTGGTGCCGGCACGGCTTGGGGTGCTGTCCGTGGGGTGGTGTCGCTCACCCCCAAACGAATCTGGCTCTTTGGCCAAACCATGGACCAATTGAAGCATTGGTGGAGGGCAAGGACCTCATCTGCGTCGGCGCCATGGGGTTGAAAGGGAGGTACCACGTCGTCATAGCCACTAAGCACCCGAACCAGTTGAATCCTATAGACGTCGGGTGCCATGGGTACACCGTGTAACTGGCGGTTGCTCGGTTGAACGATTTTGGCCTTGGCAACATCGATCAACTCGCCGTTCACATAATGCAGGAGAGTGCATGGGACGTCGGCGGTGGCACCCTGCGGAAAACATGTAGGGCGTTAGGGATGGCTAGCGTAGTCAAAGGAAAGGATATGGAAGTCATCGGAGACGAGGGTTGGTTACCGTGATGGCGTCCAGCTCGGCTAAGGTCGAGGCACCGCCGGCGGCGGGCGTGCCACTGATGGAGTGGCCGCTTGTTGGCGCGGTGCCGGGCGGCGTATTATCCGCAGCGACGGGTGCATTGAGCTGAAGTAATGGCGCAGCGGGAGACACCAAGGTTGGCGCCACCGGAGCCACCAAGGTTGGCGCCGCCGGAGCCACCAAGGTTGGCGCCGCGGGAGCCACCAATGCTGGCGCCGCCGGAGACACCATTGTTGCCACCTGCGGACTCACCGATGGCTCCACGTTGTGGGAGTTGCTGCCCGTGAAACTGGGAACCGGGGGAGGCCCCTTTTTTCCTCCCCTATACCACGCGTCCAGACCGGCAACCAAGGTAGGGATGATGGAGCTACGCGTCGTGCCCACTTGGTCCTCCACTTGCTGTCATTGCGTCCTCTGTTGGGTCTCCACGATATGTTGCACTTGTTGCCGCACTTGCTCCTCGACCAATGTCTCGACCAATGTCGGGATCTGCGCAACTTGTGCCTTGAGATGTGCGACCTCCTTCTCATCGATGGTGGCCTTTTTCTCCTTTTTCCCCGACTTATAGTATTCTGACCATTTCATAGAGCAGCCTTCGCCGACCACACGACCAGCCGACGTCGGCTTACTCAATGGATCCCTCTTCTTGTGGGCATTCAACACCCTATTTAAAGGGTTGTCCCAAGGGGCACACTGCGAGGAGCTCGTGGACCCCGCGCCGCTACTAGCTTCCTTTTCACTTTCCGCAGTGAGCTCCTTAGCCTACGGGAGGAACATGCATGAACCATTTAGAAATTTGGATTCATCAATAAGAATGCAACCATAAAGGAGCTAATTAAGCGGGTGCATTCCTTACCAGAAGAGCCTCAAACTCCTTCACATCCGGAGTGGTGGTGAGCTCCTTTGTTTTCGGGTCAATACGGTACCAGGCCAGGAGAAAGTTCCTGGTTTGCTTGTTTTTGTATTGCGGGAAGAGGGGCTCGAGGCCGTTCTTCACACGCTCCTCATCCGCGGCGTCCCATTTCGGTTGCGCCACCCTAAAACCGCCAGGACCAAGTTTGTGGGTGCCTAAGTTCAGTTTTCGCATGTCCTTCCCCCACTGACTAGAATCCGACGTTGACTCGCTCTCGCACTTGATCTTGAAATCAGCGTAGTCTTGCTCGGTGATCGAGGGATTTAACTCCTTGATCTTCTCGTAACTCTCACCACTATTAATCATTTTCTTCACTCGGTTCCTCCAACTAGCGAGGGCGGTGCTCATCTTCGTGAGGGCGGCATTGTGCACTTTGTTCCGCATGAGACGCTTTTCTGAGCAGTCCACCGGGAACTCGTATCGTTCGTGCAGCTTCTGGAAGAGGAGGGTGCGCAAATTCGCTCGGTCAGGATGCCTGAGGTTCTCGGTGTTGATCGAGACCGTGCTCCGGAGGATGCACCCGAGTTGGGCCGAGTACCCTTTGACTAACTCAGGGGGCGCCGTTGGATGCCCACTGGCGTTCACTTCGGTGAATGCCTGCTTCACAGTGCTGAGCACATTTGGGCGACGCTCCCTCCATAGCTTCTTCCATTTGCCGGTGTCATCCTCGCCGGCACCATCCGTGGTGTGGTCATCCTCGCCGGCACCATCAGTGGTGTCATCGTCGGCGGCATCGTCCGCTCGGTACTCTGGATCGGTGCCATCATCCTCACCGTCGTCACGGCGAGGTTGTGACTCCATCACCTCCATTTCATCGGTAAGCATCCAAAATGGCTTGCTGCCGCTGCCGCCGGCCTCATCGTTGTCGGCCATGTTGGAACTAAGTAGGAAAAAATGCATAAATTAGCGCAAGATTTCACGGAAAAATTGGGCATGACCTATGTTAATTTATGTACATATGAGTGCCCCATTTTCGCCAAAACGGAAATGAATCAACATTTCGGCGATAATGGGCAACTCTGTCGATCCCTGCACAAGAATATGACAATATATAATGTTGATACCACCACATTCACACCAGCAAGCAGTACCAGCTAGCAGCACCAGCTAGCAGCAGCAAGCTAGCAGCAACAGCATTAGCTAGCAGTAGAAACAGCTAGCAGTAGCATCATCATCCATCCATGAAGAAATTATTCATCAACAATACATCATCAACAACAAAATGCACTAAGTGCTTCTCCAGGTGCTGCTCCATGGGCATACATCAAGTAGCAAGCAGCAACAAGCAGCAGCAGTAGCAAGCAACAGCTACCTTTCTGCAAGTGTGGCGGCGGTCCTCTGCGGCGGCGTCAGCGGTCGAGGGCGGCGCGGCGTGCTTCTCCAGCTGCTGCTCCAAGGTACGCGTGGCGGTAAGGGCGGCGCGGCGTGCAACAACTAGTGTTGTAAATATCAAAATGAACACTGTGAGCAACCAGACTATTTATAAAAACAAAATACCAGTACTGTAAACTATTAAATGAATGGAAAGCAGCAAGCAAGCAACAGCAGTTAGCAGCTACAGCTAGCAGCTAGCAGCAACAGCAAGCAGCTAGCAAGCAACATCAGCTAGCAAGCAACATCAGTTAGCAGCTAGCAGTAGCAAGCAGTAGCAAGCAGCAGCAGCAAGCTCACCGTGCGTCGCGTGGAGTCGCCGAGAGGTGAGCTGTTGCTCCGGGTCGAGGAAGATGCGGCAGCGGGTCGAGGAAGATGCGGCAACGATGGTCAGGTGCTATTGTTCCAGGGCTGTGAAAGAATGACCATATGGTAGTAAAGTGAGGTTGTATGATCACTATAACAGAAAATAAAATGCTGATACGGTAGCTGCAGTGTAAGAAACACCACTCAAAACATTAGTGAAATCAGTTGCTTTAAACAAACATCAACTAAGCTAATTCTCATTTCTTGTACAGAATATCAACTAAGCCATTTCAGTTATAGGTGTTAGTTTCAGTTAACACTTAGCCTTTTTTTCTTCAGTCAAGGGTTTACCCTGATCTGTTAGGGTCTAGCAACTAGCAAGCACCTAGTAGCAGCAGCACCTAGCAATGTTTGCAGCAGCAACACCTAGCAAGCACCAGGAAGCACTAGCAGGCACCAACAAGCAGCCTTTCAAGCAGTAGCACTGGCATTTGGTGTGATTTTTCATCTATTTTGATTTAATTAACAGTATTGGCACTTGGCTCCAACATTTGGCTCAAGCTATCATCCAAGGCAACATCTTATAAAAGGAAATTAGTAACTATTAGCTACTAAGCAACCTAGCAACTAGAAGCAACCTAGCTAACATCAAGTACCTAGCAACTAACAATGTTTCCTGGAGTTTCTCATACAATGTTACTGCCTGCCATAGTGCACTTCAACACACCGACTAGTATCAACTATCATTGTATATCTCAAACACCAGAGGACTCTGTTTGACTAGGAGCTAGCCTCCAACTAGCTGCTCGCCCTTAAATTTCCCCTGGGTTATCCTTGTATCAAATGTTGAAGGGATTGAGAAGACAACAGGAAGCAACCGGGATCAAATAAAACAGCACCCTGTATTTGTACTGACATGGAAAAATCACGAGGCCAACTACTGTTCTGTGAACACTTTTGCTTCACAACTCCATTCACAGATATATTGTGCCCACAGGATACATATAAGAGTACAACGCAATGCAGAAAATATAACATAACAGAGCCACAGGCGGTACTAAACTGCATCCCACAAATCAAAAAAGAGCAAAAGACAGAGGCATCATAGGCATTCATATCATACATATAGCCACAGAACAAAGCTAAACTGCTACTCCACAGATCAAAGGAAGGAACACAGATCGAGCATCTGCACATCCCAGAGAAGAAGCAACCCACAAATCAGAGGAGAGCTATTAGTGGAGAAAAATTCAGAGGAGAGCAACATGATCATAAGCAATTCATAGCTCACATAGGCACATAGCAAAGCTAATGAAACTGGTATACTCAACAAATCAAAGGAATCAACAGAGATCGAGCAACTGAGCAACAGCATCATCACATCATGAGCAGAAAGCAAGCAAAATTGCATCAATTGAGCGATTCAGATTCAGATCATGTCGATCACATAGCAGTGGTTCATCTTACTAGAGCAAGCAATCATGAGGCATCTTACTGAAGAAAGGAGCTCACTTTTACCCCATTTTTTGGCGCAGGTAGTGGTACACTTGGATTAAGGCTGTGCTCCTATGCAAGGAAAGCTTCTAATGCCTAGCGACTTGGCTGGCTGTCTAGCTTTATGCTGAGGAATTGTCTGATATACCCCCAAAGTCAAGAACATGTATAATTGCTGATCTATGTGTATAAGCGTATCTGTGAGTATGTCGCAGAAAACTGAGTGCGGTATGCATCCCAAATAGAATCAAACTTTGCAAAGTAATACCAAACTATATCACAAAAAACACTAGACTATTAATTAAACGGATTTTGCAAAGCAGCACATGGGCAGCAGCAACAAGCATAGCAATAGCATATATATTTTTCCATGCAAGTATCTAAATCATTTTTCCCGATAAAAGCACCATCACATCAGTACCATCATCACAAGCATCAAGCAATATCACAGCATCAATCAAGATCATAGTACCAACATCGGTACCAGCAGCAAGAATCCAACAGGAGCTGAAGGAGAGAGGTACAGGAGGCTCACCTTGCGGGAGGTCGGCTGCGGAGGAGCGGGCGGAGTCGAGGTCCCGGCCAAGGAGGGCGTCTGCCGGCGGGGCCGACTCAGAGGATGTTGGCTCCGTCTACCTTGCGGGAGCGGGCGAGGACGGTAGGGTCCGTCCGGAGACTGACGGAGGACGGCGGGGGAAGGAGGAGGCGAGGGTCGACGGTGGGAGTGGCGGCGGCGGCCTACTGCGGGGTGGGGGTGGGCGCGGGCGTTTTTTCGACGCCGTCGAGGTCTGTGGTCGCCGGCATCTGCGCGCGTCACCGGGGTCCGTGGAGAGGGAAGGGCGGCCGCGGGTGGGAGGTGGCGTCGGAGAGGGCGTCGCCGGTGGGAGGTCGCCGGTGGGAGGGTGAATCGAGATCGAGTGGGGAATGGGGAGGATGGTCGGGACAGGGGATTTTTGTCTAAGTCCCAGACCCCCTTAGCAATAGCGCACCTCAAAATGCAAACAGACCAGGGTTTGACAGAAATCGAGTAGTACCGCACTGGCTCTGTCCCCTGGTTGGTTTGCCAAACCTGGCCGGCTAGGTTCGAACCCTGACGGCCCCACTTTTTCACTTTTTTATTAAATTGATTTAACACTATAATAAATAGCATAATACACCAACATAAAAGGCATAAATAATTATAATTACGTAGAATATTTAAAATACTATAGAATCTAGAAAATATCCAAAATATGAATTATATGTCTATTTTGATCGGTACAATGTGTAGATTAACAATATGACATCCATTATTCATACAAGAAAATGATACATAATTATCTTTTCACAATCTTCTTGCCCTTCTTTCTCGCGGTTGAATAATTTAGCCCCGGAACTCCTAGACTTCTTCTCTTGAATGGACGGCCTTTAGGTAGGGTGGTCCTGCTTCTTGTTGTGTATGGTTCTTCATCATCATCGTCGTCGTCTTCCATCTTCGGATCGCCGTACTGGTCAAAGTCTAGCTCGTTGGCGGCTCCATCCATTCCGATGATGCTCCTTTTGCCTCTCCTCACGACAACACGGCTTGGCTTTTGCGGGTCGGTAATGAAGAAGCATTGGTCCATTTGGGAAGCTAGTACCCATGGCTCATATTTCGCGGTGACCTTTGCGCCCGCTGTCTTGGATTTGGCTTCGGGTATAACCATGGTGGTGAAATGTCGGTCTTCTTTTACGACGTTCTTGGCCCACCTGACACGGAACATCGGCACATTCTCTCCGGCGTAGCTCAGCTCCTAGATCTCCTCGATCTTTCTGTAGTATCTCTGCTTGATGTCACCGGTGTAGGACTCCATCGTTACCCCGGAGTTCGGATAATCGCTCTTCATGTCCTTTTCCTCGGTGTAGAATGTGTAGCCGTTGATATCGTACGCCTGAAATGTCATCAGGTTGTGTTCGGCGCCCTGTGACAAGGCGAAGATGAGTTTTTCTTCCGCAGAAGAATCCGTCTATAGGGTACGTCAGCATCTTGTCCTTGAACCACCGCGTGAAGGTTGAGTTGTGCTCTTTGATTATATCTCTGTCCGTCCTCTGTTGGCCCTGATCATTGTACGTCGTGGCGATGAAGGTTTTGTGCTCTACCACCCAAGGATCGACCACGTCTATGTGTTGTAGCGCGACTAGGTTTGCTCTTTCAAAGTCGGCGATTCGACCCTTGAAGTCGACATGCATTTCGCGGCTACCCTCGCGGTGACCCCATCCAGCGAGCTTCCCGAGGTTCCTGTTTACGGGCAGACCGACGGGATTCTCGATTTCTAGATAACTCGTGCAGAAGGAGATGCACTCTTCGGTCAGAAATCCCTTGGCTATGCTTCCGTCTGGACGTGCCCTGTTGCGAACGTACCCTTTGATGACACCATTCATCCTTTCGAACGGCATCATGCTGTGCAGGAACGTCGGCCCCAGTTGGATGATATCCTCCACGATATGTACCAGCAGATGCACCATAACGTCGAAGAATGCAGGCGGGAAGTACATCTCAAGCTTGCACAGTATCACCACGATCTCTTCCTGTAGCCTTCTAAGTTGCCTCACGCCAACAGACTTCCGAGAGATGACGTCGAAAAAGTTGCATAGGCCAAAAAGCGTTTCACGGACGTGCGCGTCCATGATCCCACAGATTGCAACCGGAAGTATCTGCGTCATCAGCACGTGACAGTCGTGAGACTTCATCCCGCTGAACCTCTGCTTCGCTTTGTCTAGGTACCTGCTTATCTTCCCCGCGTAACCGTAAGGAAGTTTTACTCCTAGGAGACAGTCGAAAAACTGCTCGATCTCCTTCTGACTTAGAGTGAAGCACGCGGGGGGGCAGTAATATTCGATCTTTTTGGCCTTTTTGCCCTTGCGACGACTTTGCGTGTCCTCCACCTCATCATCGTCATCATCATCATCATCATCATTAGGGCATCCCGCGTGAAGCTCCTCCCTGATCCCAATTGATTGCAAGTCGTACCTTGCTTTCGGCCCATCTTTGGTCTTCTCTGGCATGTTGAGGAGGGTACCAAGCAGACTCTCGCACACGTTCTTCGTGATGTGCATGACATCAAGGCTGTGAGGCACACGGAGGATCTTCCAGTACGGCAAGTCCCAGAAAACAGACCTCGTCTTCCATACCTTAAGCAGCGGCTGCGGCGCCTTTCGCTTCTTTCCCGGCGGTGGGCACTCTTTCCAATTTTTCAATAGCTCATCTATTTGCTCGCCGCTTCTCGTACGTGGCCGTCTTCGTGGTTCGTCTTGACCATCGAACAGGTCCTTGCGTTTCCTCCATGGGTCGTCCTCGCGAAGCCACCTTCGATGTCCCATGAACACCGTTTTCGAGGACCCAGGATCTCTATCTAGCTGGCGGTACGTTGTGTCGTCCATGCACCTGACGCATGCATTGAATCCGTGGACCACCTGCCCCGCGACATATCCGTAACCGAGAAAGTCGTGCACCGTCGTGAGCAACATGGCTCTCATAGGGAAATATTCTTCTGTGGCGGCATCCCACGTGTTGGCAGGCGCGTCCCATAGCGTCGCTAGCTCCTCTTTCAGAAGCCCCATATACAGATTGATGTCGTTCCCTGGTTGTTTCGGCCCTTCAATTAGCATACTCATTTGAATGTACTTCCTCTTCATGCACAACCAGGGGGGAGGTTGTACATCCACACAAACACGGGCCAGGTGCTATGCGTGCTGCTCTGGCTGCCAAACAGATTGACTCCATCGGTGCTCGCGCCCAGCCTTATGTTCCTAGGATCGTCCCCAAATTCTGGGTACTCGAGGTTCAACGCATTCCACTGGCTAGCATCCGAAGGGTGTCTCAACATCTTGTCCTTTTTCTTTTTCTTCGGATCATCTGCGTCATCTTCTCCCTTCCTCATCTCCGCGTGCCAGCGCATTAGCTTTGCTTGCTTAGGATCCGCGAAATACCGCTGTAGACGAGGAGTGATCGGAAAGTACCACACCACCTTCCGAGGAGCTTTCTTCCCCTTCTTGTACCGACTGACGCCGCACACCGGACATATGGTACACTCCGCGTGCTCGTTCCGATAAATGATGCAATCGTTCAAGCACACATGGTATTTCACATGCGGTAAATCCAGAGGACACACGATTTTCTTGGCCTCCTCGATACTAGTCGGACACGTGTTACCTTTGGGAAGACGTTCTCGCGTAATAACATGTTGTCGTTGAAGGATGTGTCGGTCATTTTGTGCTTTACCTTCATCTCCAGAGCCATGAGCGTTACTTTCTGGCGGGTATCCTCCGGCCTGCATCCTTCATACAATGGAGTAACCGCGTCTACCTCCAGTTGATCCATCTTGGCTTTCTCTCGGGCGGCAGCTCTTGCGTTACTCGTCTGCTTGAGAAGCAGCTCTTGAAGATAAGGGTCCTGCACCAAGTCCATCGACGATGGTCCATCGTCTTCATCTTCATGATCGTCATGATGACCTCCATCTTGATCTTCCTCATCATCAGGTCCAGGATCTCCTACATTGTGATCATGATCATCTCCGGGATCTTCTACATCCTGATCATGTCCGAGATCTTCTACATCCTGATCACCTCCTTCCTTATTTGTTGTTGAAATCCCATGGACAAATTCATAATCATCTTCGTCGCCTTCCCACCGATAGCCATCCATGAAACCACGCATGAGAAGGTGGTCCCGCACCATATCGGCTTTAGTGTCCATAAGGCTCGTTAGCTTGCATCTTCGACACGGACATCTTATCTCCTTTTGGTTATTTCTAATCATCTCGGCTGTCGCGGCTTTTAAAAACCTAGCCACAACGCCTTCGCTCATCATGCGGACCATGGTCGCCTGCGGGTATGGAGAAAATGGATATCTTAGCATACCAAAAGAAAATTTTGGCATGATCTTCCCTAAAAATAGGACATATGTATATACGTAGTATGCCCAACATTCGCCGAAACGGAAATGAATCAACGTTTCGGCAAAATATTGGCAACTCCATCGCATTTCAAATCCCTGCAAACAAAAACACATGCAACACATGTGTGGAGGCTTCGCATATACAACACATGTGGATCCGGAGGCTTCGCATACAACACACATGCACGTGACGCTTTTCGCACATGCGCACAACACACATGATCATCGAGCTTCGCACATAACATATGTGCACACACACGTGTACGTGACGTGTGTGCAAGACGATCATATCGGAACCGGTCACACACAAAGCATAAAACCAACAAAGTTACCGATACGGCGAGACCTAGAGTGTTGGATGAGGTAAAAAGTTGAGATTGAGTAGGGTATTGAGCTAAGAAAGCTTCACCATTACTTACCTATGAAGAAAATTAAGTTTACCAACTTAATTTTGGTGAATGAAGAGGTGAAAATGAGGTGGGAAGGAGGGGCAACACGACCAGATCCAGATTTGGTGGGAGGTGGTGGTGGAAGAGTGTTTGGGGAAAGTGGGTGGCACATTTGAGTGGAGGGGTTAAAAGCAGGAAAATGGTCCCAGGTTAGCAGTGGCGCACCACCGAGCCGTGCGCCACTGCTAGGGTGACATAGCAATGGCGCACTGCTAGGTGGTGCGCCACTGCTAAGCCTCTCATCTCTAAATGGGCTCTGGCCACCCCCTAGCAGTGGCGCACATAAAGACATGCGCCATAGGTAACCTATGTAGCAATGGCGCACCACCTAAGTGCGCCATTGCTAAGCCTATCATCTCTAAACGGGCTCTGGACACGTCCTAGCAGTGGCGCACCTCACCAACGTGCGCCATAGGTAAGGAATGTAGCAGTGGCGCACCACAGAGACGTGCGCCACTACTAGTTTGGGGGAGGAGCTGGACTCCTGTCACCACTTACTTATGGCGCACCACAATCATGGTGCGCCACTACTACTTTTGTAACAGTGGCCCACCGTTTTGTGGTGCGCCACTGCTAAGTAGTAGTGGCGCACGGCAGTCATGGTGCGCCACTGCTGGCAGTCTTACGGCTAGGCCTTTTCCTAGTAGTTCTGGCAACGGCGCCAGAAATTTAGCTTGACACGCGTACAGCACGCGACCGTTGGGAACCCCAAGTGGAAGGTGTGATGCCTACAGCAGTAAGTTTCCCTCAGTTAGAAACCAAGGTTTATCGAACCAGTAGGAGTCAAGAAGCACGTTGAAGGTTGATGGCGGCGAAGTGTAGTGCGGCGCAACACCAGGGATTCCGGCGCCAACGTGGAACCTGCACAACACAACCAAATTACTTTGCCCCAACGTGACAGTGAGGTTGTCAATCTCACCGGCTTGCTGTAACAAAGGATTAGATGTATAGTGTGGATGATGATTGTTTGCAGAAAACAGTAGAACAAGTATTGCAGTAGATTGTATTCGATGTAAAAGAATGGACCGGGGTCCACAGTTCACTAGAGGCGTCTCTCCGATAAGAATAAGCATGTTGGGTGAACAAATTACAGTTGGGCAATTGACAAATAAAGAGGGCATGACCATGCACATACATGATATGATGAGTATAGTGAGATTTAATTGGGCATTACGACAAAGTACATAGACCGCTATCCAGCATGCATCTATGCCTAAAAAGTCCACCTTCAGGTTATCATCCGAACCCCTTCCAGTATTAAGTTGCAAACAACAGACAATTGCATTAAGTATGGTGCGTAATGTAATCAACAACTACATCCTTAGACATAGCATCGATGTTTTATCCCTAGTGGCAACAGCACATCCACAACCTTAGAACTTTTTGTCACTGTCCCGGATTTAATGGAGGCATGAACCCACTATCGAGCATAAATACTTTCTCTTCGAGTTAAGAGCAAAAACTTGGCCAGAGCCTCTACTAATAACGGAGAGCATGCAAGATCATAAACAACACATAGATAATAGATTGATAATCAACATAGCATAGTTTTCTCTATTCATCGGATCCCAACAAACACAACATATAGTATTACAGATAGATGATCTTGATCATGTTAGGCAGCTCACAAGATCCAACAATGAAGCACAATTAGGAAAAGACGACCATCTAGCTACTGCTATGGACCCATAGTCCAGGGGTGAACTACTCACTCATCACTCCGGAGGCGATCATGGCGGTGAAGAGTCCTCCGGGAGATGATTCCCCTCTCCGGCAGGGTGCCGGGGGCGATCTCCTGAATCCCCCGAGATGGGATTGGCGGCGGCGGCGTCTCTGGAAGGTTTTCCGTATCGTGGCTCTCGGTACTGGAACTATTATCGACGAAGGCTTCTTATAGTCGGAGAGGTAGGTCAAGGGGCGACGCGAGGGGCCCACACACTAGGGCCGCGCGGCCAGGGGCTGGGCCGCGCCGCCCTAGCGTCTGGCCGCCTCGTCGCCCCACTTCGTTTATCCCCCAGTGTTCTGGAAGCTTCGTGGAAAAATAAGATCGTGGGCGTTGATTTCGTCCAATTCCGAGAATATTTCCTTACTAGGATTTCTGAAACCAAAAACAGCAGAAAACAGCAACTGGCTCTTCGGCATCTCGTTAATAGGTTAGTGCCGGAAAATGCATAAATATGACATAAAGTATGCATAAAACATGTAGGTATCATCAATAAAGTGGCATGGAACATAAGAAATTATCGATACGTTGGAGACGTATCACTAGTCAACTATCAGATCTTGACTTGCCACGTCAGCGAATCCTAGCTGAAACGGCCCTAAGATTCAAAATATACCAAGATTAAAGATATAGTGTGCTGATTTAAGGGATCAGAAGTTGAGGGTTCCATTTATCTTTCACCTACACCCCCAGGGTTTGTTTTAAACTTTTTCCTCCCCACGTGCGTACATGCAGCCTCATGTTCTCGTGCCCGCGTGGGTATGTGCTACCTGGCGTACTCGGTCTACGCATGTACGTACTCATTTCCGTGTGCGGTACAACGTTAATAGCTAGCTAGCTACCCTCACCAGAATCGATCGATTCAAGCTAGCTCAATTGATCAGCTAGCTTATTTCACATGCATACTAAATTACAACTACTGAAAGCTGGAATACAAACAACTAGCCTCAGTGAAATCCCAAGTACATCGAAGTATAAATACAACTTAATAAACACTCGGTTACAGTTGTGCTTGCCCTGCAGGAACATGTACTGATCATTGAGAGTGAAGGATAACCATTTCCTTTTCCAATCCACTTGCATAGTACCCAGAGTTGATAACCAATCCATACCCAGGATACCATCATAACACTTCAGAGGGAGAATCTTGAATGAACTTTGGAACTCATAACCATCACAAGACCAATTACATTGAGGAATAAACTCCAAGCACTGCAGTAGGCACATACGAGTACAGTTATACATAAATCACGAGTACGACGAATGATGAGTACAACTTAGTGAACACACGAGCAAGTACAGGTACAATCGCGCACACGAGCAAATACAGGCACAGGAGTATAGTCGCGCACACGAGCAAGTACAGGTACAGTCATGCACACGAGCATGTACAAGTATAGAAGTACAGTCGCACACACGAGTAAGTACATGTACGAAAGTACAGTCGCGCACACGAGTAAGTACAAGTACAGGTATAGGTACAATAGTACACACGAGCAAGTACAGTTACTAAGTAATGGGAAAAACTGCACCAAATAAACTAAAAACAGAAGTACCTATCAGGTCAAGCACGAGTACAGTTAGGTACACACCACAAGTACAACTATATTATTATTGGACTTACGGAGAAAAAGTATCTCGAAACCTATCAAGATGAGATCTAGTTTTGAAGATCTCGACGCGAAGATCTCAAAAGTGAAAACGGTTCGTAATTTTGACTTATGATTTCAAGATATTTCATTTTGAAAAACAAATCTAAAAAATAAAGGGAAAAGCTGAGACAACCCACCCTTCCCTGTCCTTCTCTCTCCTCCCTCATCCCCACCTTGCTTCCCCTTGCGACACGTGGCGAGCAGGGAGGCCACTTTCCAGAAATTTTCTAACACCACAACGCGCCACTTGTCGCGTTTGCCTTCCCTTCGCAAAGGTCGGCCTTTTTCTAACGATTTCAGGAGAACACAGGAGAACGCGTTTGAGCTTACTAAGGCAACGATTACGCCATGGTGGGCTACCACGGCCGACGGTGATGCACGTTGACGCGACTCAATTATCGGTAGTGGGAGCCTTATTCCTTGGCAAAGTGGGGGCTCGAGCAGTAAAATAGTAAGCTTCAACACTGTAAATTGGTTGGGGCCTAGGTTTCCATTGGGCCCAACGTGGGTGGTGGGTCGGCCCTGAACACCAGTAACCTCCATCGCCCTGTGCCTGCCCAAGGGCCCCAAACCAACCCGAGTAACCTCCAACGAAGTTGATCCACAATAGCAGGAAGGTGATTATCCCGGCAAACGGACGCGAGGGTGGCCGCTGGGAAAACACGAAGGAAGCCAACGAGGGGGCTAGAAGCGCGGGAGCTTGCTGCCGCAAGCGCTCGATTGGCAGGATCATAGCCCACAATGCGTCAATATGGACAACCTTGAGTACCACCTCCACGAAGGGAAGGTCGAGGAAAAAAACACATTCGCTCGCTCGCCCCCCTGCGGGCCCTAGCGCGCCGTCCCATCCCTCCTCCTCCCTCTCCCCCCGGCATGGGTCGTCGGGCGTTGCCCACGCGGTGCCGGTGGCAGTGGGGCTAACTTATCCCGCGACACGGCAGAGGCTCCTTGGTGGCGCGGTGCGGCTCGACTGGCGGCGTTCCGGCGCGGAGGCGTGAGACCCGCGCGTCAGGTGGGAGGAGGGGTGGCGGAGCGTCGAAGGAGGGCGGTGCGATGGCGGAGCCTGCTCGGCCCAGATCTGGGGCCAGATTGGGGCAAGATGGGCTGGGCGGGCTGCCTGCGTTTGGTGCGCCGACGGTGGTCCCTGAGACGGCAAAGGTGCAGCGACGGTTGATGGGTGGCGGCGGCGCTTCGACCGGCCTGCTGCAGCTTGGCAGTTGGGCTTTGCGGGCTAGTTTGGGCCCGTCCTGGCTAGATCGGGCCTGGTTTGCCCTCATTGCCATGTCCAGTCAGCGATCGCGAAGGCGGTGGAGGTAGTTCCCTCCCGCCCGGTTGTGGTGTTGCTACCTTCGTCCCTGCTGCATCCCGTATCTTCCTCTAGACCCTGTTCCGATGAGCACAGTGAGACGGCGAGGGTGACTACAAGACCGTGGTGGCTTGTGCTGGTGGGTGGCATGTTAGGTGGAGCACGTCGGAGCGTTCGGGGTGGTGGGTTTGGTGGTCGGGAGAAATCATTGTCGGCATATCCGACACCGACGCAGTGACTCCTGCGGGTGTCGCTTTCCTTCCCGAAGGGCGCCGGATGTACGCCTCCTGAATCCCTTCCGCGTACCGGGGGAAACCCTAGGACTAGTCCGGGCAGCAGCACCGTCGTCGTCGTTCCCTTGTTGAAGGTGTTGCTTGGTATGCGGTGTTTCGGTGTGCTAGGAGCGTGGTGGTACTTCTCCGAAGGGCGTAGCGGTTGCGGGTCAATCTCGTTTTCGTCAATTTGCCAGTGTCGGCATTAGTTTCTTTTGTTTTCTTTGTCTTTTCGTTTAGGCTTGGTTGTGATGCGGCCCCAGCTGTTTCGTTGTATCGGGTGGTTCCTATATCAATATAGTGGACGAAAGCCTATTTCGAGGAGTACCATGTCCACCACTCTCCTAACCCAAACGAGATTTTATGTAAAGTTATTTTCTTCAACCTTGAAACCTCTTTATTCATTTGAAAATATAGTTACATCAGTACGGAGAAGAGGTAAAAATAATCTGGAAGGTTTCCGAGCCAATTTTGTAAAGCTGACCTCCTTGCTGCCTAGTCAATGCATGGGCTACATTATTTGCTTCTCAATAAGAGTATTCAAGGTGAACTTTAGGAAACTCACAAGGTAAGTGATAAGCATCCCATTGGAGTTACCTCCCTCTTGCATCATCTTGATTACATCCATACAATCCGATAGAGATTATAATTCGATTTCAGCCCATATTCTGTGCCAGGGGAAGGCCCTGTTTGAGTGCATGTGCCTCAACCGGCATTGCATCTTGGACATGTTCAAACTTTGAGTTCCCAGCCACAATGAAACTGACATTGCAATCACGGATCACTGATCACTGCCCGTACTCCCCCTCAACAAATCAGCATCGAAGGACTAATTGACGTTAATTTTCACGTAATCCTTCAGAGGTCTCATCGATCCACCTCTCATCGCCTTGCTTTTGGGCTATTAATCACATAGAAATTTGAGTATAGTGCGTCGATTAATTGCTCTCCCCGCCTGCCCTGGTCCTTGGATTGTTTCACCATTCACGGCTCGACGCCTTTTCCACCAAAGATACCAGCTTGTGACCGCGACAAGCTTGGGAATGCTCGCACATCCAAAGTTGCTCGGTACAATGGATGTGTGCTCGAGTACTGCATGTCCCGCCCAATCCGAAACATATGCGGATTCAATCATCTGGCTTAGTCCCAACTGCTCCGAAACTAGCCTCGCTCTAGGGAACTTAATGAGCATGTGTTCAACATTGTGAGCACTCTACACATAGGGGACATTGCACACTCACCTTGACGTGTCGATTTGCTAGCACCACTCGACACCCAAGGTTTTCCTGCATAATCCATCATAAGTAAATGTTAACCTTGTCTGGCACTCTCCTTTTCCATACAGTTTCCCACAAAAGATTACCCCCCATTGGTCCAACTTCTCCATGGTTCACCTTATTACCATTTTGACACTCACATTCAACAACATACGACGAACCAGACTGAGAAAGTCCCCATCTTAGTTAGGTGCCAAGCCACGAAGTCATCCATGCCATGGGACGGCAATGGAATTGCCATGATACTTTCTTGCATCCACGTGCCACAAGGTCCGTTTCACCAAGTCCTCATCCCAAGTATTAGTGTGAGAAACAATTAACTCACTAACCTTTGTGTAAACATTTTATCCTCAAGGTCTAAGAACCTAACCAATAGTAGAAATCCGACATTTAAACAGTGCATGGAGGCGGTTCTAGCAGGGGGAAAAAAGATCGGCTCCAAACAGCACACCCTGATGCGGTTTTCCAAAATAACCATGTCTACCAAAATTACTGGCTCCAAACAAATATTTTTAAAGTCGGCTTAAACTTGTAAACGCAGCCACAAAATTAAGGCATCGACATCAAAAGCGGCTCACCCCAGAAGAAAGGAATGTCGGAGTCGGTGCAAATATTTGGCCGTCTCCCGAAAGTACATAGTGAGTTGAGCCATCCCTAGGGCTAAAAAATTTAGAGGCGCTTTAAAATGTGGGCCAACTACAATGTCATCAAGCATGCCTATATGCTACCTCCTTCAACTCCAACTTGCTAATTTTCTTACAACTTCTTGTGAATGTTACTGTCTTATACACATCCTATTTTGCTTATTCGATTTTTACTGTAATTGATGAGTTATGCATGCTTGCTATGTAAATGTGAGCATGTTTCACTGGATTCTGCTAAGTATTCAAGTTGACACTGCTATGGTTGATGTCATGGACCCATTACAGAAAGATCCTAAGGAGTACGAGAGCATCGTTTATATGCTCTAAAGGTATTTTCAATCATTATCGCACTATATCGGCATCTTTCGTTCATTTCTTGATATCAAATAATTAGTAACTCATTTATTCATTTTCTTTGCTAGGCAGGATTTGGAAACGGTTCATCAAGAAGGTTGTCGGTGAATGGAAATCGGAGTTGCATTTTCGACCGGTCCCAGTAAGTAGTACTACGTCCGCGCATCTCTTTAATTCTAGTTTTAGTACCGTTATCATGCTTGACTATTATTTGGTTGAATTCTATTCTCGTAAAGTGGTTGGGCAGGAGCAAGGGACTAATTTATGTGCATACAACTAATATATTCATATTGATCTCCTTCTTAAATATTGAAAGGATGCGGGACCAGCTTCTACCAAAGGACCATGTACAAGCAATTTAAAAGAAATTGGCGGGATTTTTGCTTACAGAGGTTATATCTCCAGCCGGAGAATACCATTGCACGTAATTTAGTGATCTCCGTGTAATTAGATAGATAATATGCCAAATTATATATATATATATATATATATATATATATATATATATATATATATATATATATATATATATCGAAAATTGCTGGCTACAAAGGGTGGTAGCTACCCCGCACCCTATAGCCGTCTGATCTAGTTTCTTCAAGATTCCCGCTTGGTCAAAGTATCTTAGGTGCTATGTTAATTAAGTCATGTTAGAGGGAACATGGCTCCATGTTATAGATTATTCAGTTAGTGCTAACGGACGTTAGTGAAAACGTGTGGCTTTACACGAGAGCTGGAAGACTTTTGGGCAGATTTTTTCCATGACTAACTCTAGTTCTACGAGAGACAATAAAGTAATGGTTATCACCTTTTTTGAGAGCTACACAACCTTTAGAGCTGCCATTGATCGCTGCCATTTAGTTACCTTTAGATTGGAGCTTCCTTTGATTGCTTCCATTTATTTAGCTTTACTAGGCGCTAGGAGCATGGTGCAACTTTTTGTAAGCATCTTTATATATTCCCTCACGATCATTGCGTTCAGCTTTTGATCATAAAGCTTACAATTTTAGTACTTGAGCGAATTAAACATGTGATACCCGGTATAGTTGACAAAAAGGCATGTAGGATCAGCTTTAAGAAAAAATAAAGTGCATCTGGAGAGCTAAAAGGTAGTCACACATAAAGAGCTTCCTGAAGACAGCCGTCAACCATCCACGTTTGTAAGCCCTAATAAAATTAAATCCATTAGTCTAATTTGGTCAAACCAAATGAGAGATTCCCTAGGATGATACGAATCTCTCGACAAGGATCAATGGACCACATGCATGCGGTAGCTACCCTCCTTTGCATTAAATCCACATGAACCGGTTCGAGAATAACTATTCTCGAACCCTTTCTGAACTTCCGGGTGTTTTCCTAGTGAACTTCTCGACGGAATACTTGCATGTTCGTGCGGACAGTATTTTCATGATGATTTTCAAACCGCTTATCGGATTGATGCGTATAATATACCGTTGAATTCGCACGGAAATTTCGTGTTCATTGTTTTCCCAAATTCTATATTGATTAAAACTAATTTGAAATATACAAAACGACGTTTTCACGGATTTCTCTATTTATGTACAGTTTTGGGGTTCCAGTTTTCAAACCGTTTATCGGAATGATGCGTATGATACGCCGTTGGAAAGGTGCTGACTAGGCGCACCTTTTTCATGAAGAACACTTTACTAAATTCTTTATAGTTTAAGAGCAGATTTGAAAATACGTGATTACGTTTTTTCGAACTTCTCAGTTTTTCGAACTGTTTTTGGGGCTTATTTCCGAACCACTTATTGGAATGTTCCAAATGATATTGCGTTGAAAAGATATTGATTAGGCGAATCTTTTTCATGTTGAATGTTTTTCCAAATTCTAAATGGTTTTAGTTTAATTTCAGAAATACATAAAAGTGAAGATAACGCCGACACAAGAACATTTCGAAATTGGCTCATCTAGATTGATTAGGTGTGGCATTGCGATATGTTGAAGTATTAGTAGAGTTATATTAGTGCTAATTGTACGTTGAGTTGGTCGATTTGCGCAATCGGTGGTTGTACATACGATTTCTATGCGTATGATTTCCGTCCAGAAAAATAGAGTGCATGAGGTGCTCGAATATAGAAGTGAGCTTCCTTATATCTGTTAGTGAACTTCCGATCGCGGTATAAAAGTTTCAAGCATGTAATAAAATTATAGCGAACTTCTGTGGATGTGAACTTCTTCTCCCCTGAATCTGAACTTCCCGACGGACTTCAATATTGTACAGGGCGAACTTTCGAAACTTTAGTCTAGTTTGAAGTGAACTTCAAAAAATATAGCGAACTTCCGTCGCATCTGCACTTTTCTGGATACAGATCTGAACTTCCCCTTATGTGCATCTGAACTTCCAGACGGACCACAACATTGTAAGGAGTGAACTTTCATTTCATATATGAACTTCTATACGGGGAGTGAAATTTCATACGGAGGTAAGTGAACTTCCTGATGGTGGCAAGTGAACTTCTGAAAATATTTTACGAACTTCCACATGTTCGAATTGAACTTCCGAGTTGTGTTTTGTTTTTTGTTCAAAGTGAACTTCCAAAATAATGTGAACTTCTATTGCGTTTGAAGTGAACTTCCAATTTTTCATGTTTAGTTATGCAGCAGCCTTCTGAACTTCTGAATTCGGTGAAAGTGAACTTCACCAATCTGCGAAAGTGAACTTCTAATTCGGGGCAGATGTGAACTTCCCATTTTTTGAAATCTAGAAAAAAATTGAACTTCTGATTTTTGCGAGTGTGAACTTTCCAAGTCTTGCAGATGTGAACTTCATGATTTTTTGAAATCTGGAGAATTTTATAAATTTACAAATTTCGTGTATGTGAACATCCAAGTTCTGCAAATGTGAACTATCGAGTCTTGTAGATGTGAACTTCCTCATTTTTTGTACTCTAGAGATTTTTTGTACTCTCAATCTGGTCGGGGTGCCGCTGGAGGAGCTGGGCGCAGGGGGCGGGAGGTGAACTCCCTGGGGCGGCGTGGTAGACTGCCGTGGCATGTTGCATATCTCTGGTGCCCAGGTGAGGGCCTCATCTGGAAAGAAGGCGGCGGGGGTTGTTGACGAGGACGGACGCGACGCAAAGATTCGGGGCTGCGGCAGGGGAGGGAGGCGGCCGAAGATGCGGGGGCAGCAGCCAGGGATGGAGGCGGCGCGGGGATGCGGGGGCTGCCACCGGCATGGAGGAGGCACGGGGTTGAAGGGCTGCCGCCGGGGCGCGCGGCAGGTGGTGGGCGCGGCGCGTGGGCGGGTGGTGGTAGGCGGCGCGGGGCCGGGAGGTGGGAGGCGGCGGCAGCCGGGGCACGCGGCAGGTGGTGGGCGCGGCGCGCGGCCGGGAGGTGGGAGGCGGAGGCAGCCGGGCGCGCGGCAGGTGGTGGGCGCGGCCCGCGGGCGGGTGGTGGTAGGCGCGGTGCGCGGGCGGGAGGTGGGAGGCGACGCGCGGGCGGGAGGTGGGTTCGGTTCGGGAGGGGGGGTTCGAGAATACCTAACGTCGTGATACCTTACCGTCACACGGCATGCACTTTGGCTGATGGCAACAATAGCACATGTACTCAAAGAGAGTGGAATAACCACCAGGTCTACGCGTCCTTCCGTTTCATCGTTGAGCAAAAGAACCATGTGAAGATGAGTGGAACATGCATTTTCAAAAAATAGACGGGGCTATGCACTAACAAAAGCCTGCATGCTATATTCTATCTAAACTGTTTGGGCGTGCGGCTGCTTGTATCATTATAGTGAGCTTGGTTTGCCTCTTTTTCGTTTATTTTATGTACGTAACACGATGCTGCCTACCTTAGCATCTATCTGCTAGACTAGTCCTTTGGCACAATGTGTTCACCTGCTTGTCCTAGCGTATATACGTTGTAGAGCATGGTTGCATCTGCTTAGCCTCGCAGCACTATATAGGATGGCGCAAACGCCCACGTGCTGCAAAGTATTTAGCGCGTGCCGCTTTTTCGCGCGTCTGCTGGAGGTTCGCGCACCCGCTCCCACACTGCATTTCGGCGTTTTTTTTACCGCTCGCGTATTTTGGCGCGTCTATGGAAGATGCTCTAAGGCTTGTCGAAGACTTAGGGGAGAACCTTATCACACGCGAATAGGCAGTGCCCGCTAATGAGCTCCTGCCACCGTTTCCACAATAACTTTGGGGCCTCTTTGATACTGCTTTCAACGAACTTGTGGTTGTTATTCAACGATATATCGTGGCGAGGACAACCCCTTATATGGAATGTCCTTGTCTGAAATCATGTGATGAGGACATAAAAAGGTTCGATTGGTTTTGCATAAGAAACTAGGCGCGGTTAATTATCCAGGGTTTCCGCGGCAGCATAGCGAATGTGAGGGGTAGAGGTTTATTCAGCTTCATCTAAGAAATTGGATTTTGGTGTAGTTCTGAAAATGTCTAAGAATGCACATTGTGATTCACTACAGGAATGGGGCTATATGCCGAGGGCCGGGAACCCTCGGCGTAGCATGCTTTGGCCCTCGGCGTAGGCTATGCCGAGGGCCGCCCTCGGCATAGCTTCTCGGCGTGTAAGTCCCTCGGCAAAGGCACTATCGCCGTCGGCGTAGCCCGGCCCTCGGCGTAGCACGCTACGCCGACGGCAAAACCCTCGGCATAGACTTTTAAAAAATTCAAATTTCCCGTTTCCAAAAAAATTCAAAAAAAAAAATTCGAAAAAAAAATAATTTTTTTCTATATGCCGACGGCAAAACCCTAGGCATAGACTTTTAAAATTTTTAAAATTTTAATTTCTTTTACACAATTTTTTCCTTTTTTTCCTTTTTTCTTTTTTTTACTTGTTTATCTTTCACCCAATACACTTTTAACTCTAACTACACTTAATCTTATGTCAAATTACAATCATGGTTAAACTTCCCAGTCGGTCACCTATTCTCACACTACTCCAGCCTCAGCACGCTTAACTTCTTGGTTCCATTCGGATGAGCTTCCATTATAGAATTGACACCTCTTGCTGATAATAATAGCATATCAACCCTATTAACCCTTGAACCGTGATGCACACTTCTTTATTTTTGAATCCCAAACAATTACTTAAGTAAACAACAATGAATATATATAAGTAATAATAATATTGAATTCAAATAAAAATAAAATGATTTTATTTTTTGGTCTTTTTTCTATTTAATATTGAATAATTAATATCTTTAAATCGGAAAATCAAAATTCCACAAATAATATGTCTAAATCGATCAGAAAAATGAGAGAAATCTAAATATAACATACATATCATCATTTGAACCTAAAAATTAGAGGAATCCAAATATGACGCCTAATTTGCCATGTGGCCAAAACAGCCCCCTCGCGAGATGCGAAATGGCCGTATCGGGCGGGCTGGTGCACCGTTCGCCAACACGCTAAACGGACAAAAATTAGCACATAAAGTGATGTGTTATAGACATAAAAACATTTTTTGCGGAATTTATTGAGCGGCGGAAAGTGTACCCCTAGTTCAAATCCGGTCAGTTTCCAGCGGATTCGGCGGGACACCGCAGGAAGCCGCATGGATTCCCAGATAGCTAGCGCGCACATATGACATGTGATATGTGGTGCGAAGACGGTGTCCTACCACTACGCGGAGGTCTCGCGCAATACTAAAATGCGCCCCATGTAGCTGCTTCACAAAATAAACCCGTTTTGGCACCCCGAAAATGAAAAAACCATCGCCCATCGGTCGGATTGGAAATCCGCTCCCGGGGCCTTGCTTCCCATCCCAGGGACCACGCACATGCCAAATATGGCCTCGTTCCGACAAACTATGCGGTGTCACGGGCCGTTTCCTACTCATTTGCCCTAAAAGCCATAGAACTCGGACGTGATAGCCCTGTTTGTGAAGGGTTTTCCAAAATAATTGCCGTATCCTAATTCCGACTTTTGGAGTGGTTACTAGAACACATAAAATGATGCCATGCGGCTCCGCGGGATTTTCTGACTTTGTTTAAATTGTCATTTGGCCAAAACGGGCCCCCACAGAGATGCGGTATGTCCGTACCGGGCGCGCTGGTGCACCCGTTTACCATCGCGCTAAACGGACAAAAATTGGCACATAAATTGATATGTCATAGACCAAAAAACATTTTTTGCGGAATTTATTGAGCGACGGAAAGTGTAGCCCTAGTTCAAATCCGGTCAGTTTCCAGCGGATTCGACGGGACACCGCAGGAAGCCGCATGGATTCCCAGATAGCTAGCGTGCACATATGGCATGTGATATGTGGTGCGAAGGCGGTGTCCTACCACTACGCAGAGGTCTCGCGCAATACTAAAATGCGACTTATGTAGTTCCTTCACACAAAAAATCCGTTTTGGCACCCCGAAAATGAAAAAACCATCGCCCATGGGTCGGATTGGAAATCCGCTCCCGGGGCCTTGCTTCCCATCCCAGGGACCACGCACGTGCCAAATATGGCCTCGTTCCGACAAACTATGCGGTGTCACGGGCCGTTTCCTACTCATTTGACCTAAAAGCCATAGAACTCCGGACGTGATAGCCCTGTTTGTGAAGGGTTTTCCAAAATAATTGCCGTATCCTAATTCCGACTTTTGGAGTGGTTACTAGGACACATAAAATGACGCCATGCGGCTCCGCGGGATTTTCTGACTTTGTTTAAATTGTCATTTGGCCAAAAGGGGCCCCCACGGAGATGCGGTATGGCTGTACCGGGCGCGCTGGTGCACCCGTTTACCATCGCGCTGAACGGACAAAAATTAGCACATAAACTGATATGTCATAGACCTAAAAACAATTTTTGCGGAATTTATTGAGCGACGGAAAGTGTAGCCCTAGTTCAAATCCGGTCACTTTCCAGCGGATTCGGCGGGACACCGCAGGAAGCCGCATGGATTCCCAGATAGCTAGCGCGCACATATGGCATGTGATATGGGGTGCGAAGGCGGTGTCCTACCACTACGCAGAGGTCTCGCGCAATACTAAAATGCGCCCCATGTAGTTCCTTCACAAAAAAACCTGTTTTGGCTCCCCGAAAATGAAAAAACCATCGCCCATGGGTCGGATTGGAAATGCGCTCCCGGGGCATTGCTTCCCATCCCAGGGACCACGCACGTGCCAAATATGGTCTCGTTCCGACAAACTATGCGGTGTCACGGGCCGTTTCCTACTCATTGCCCTAAAAGCCATAGAAATCCGGACTTGATAGCCCTGTTCGTGAAGGGTTTTCCAAAATAATTGTCGTATCCCAATTCCATCTTTTGGAGTGGTTACTAGGACACATAAAATGATGTCATGCGGCTCCGCGAGATTTTCTGACTTCGTTTAAATTGCCATCTTGCTAAAACGGGAACCTGAGAACATATAAGAAAGTGATTGAATTGTTTCTATGTTAACATGTTATTCTACATGATTCAAATATGCATGATTTTGACATAAACGGATAGAGGATGTTTTTCTGAACATTTTGATACCTCATACGCATTTTTCTGACATCATATGAATTAGTTATGATTTTTACAAAATTAGACAAATTTGAAAAATAGCCTACGCCGAGGGTGGCCGTCGGCGTAGCCCTGTCTACGCCTAGGGCCAAAGATATGCCGAGGGCTGCCCTCGGCGTAGAGGTCGCTACGCCGACGGCCACGTTTCGCCGAGTGTTGAAAGGGCAGGCTAGCCTGGCCGGGCCATACGCCGACGGTCCCGACTTTTGGCCGTCGGCGTATAGCCTGGCCCTCGGCATAGCCTCCCATTCCTGTAGTGATTAGGATTATGTCGGTTGTTGGTGCAGTTGGTTTGTTTTATCATCTTTGTGCTTCCCTAATTCCGAATGAAGATATTTATGTGAGTCCCCGCGACAAGACTCGTGTCGAGGTCTGCTTATTTTTTTTTGTTCCCTTTCATGAGCAAGCTCATATGAAGGATGGAACAAATACGTGCCGTTCAAAATCTCTTGTAATCCCTAAGCTGGATATTACGCTATTTTGTGTGTGTGGTTAGAGCTGACGAAATATTAAAGGCTCAGAACATTCAGGAGAGGATATTGAATCAGTTGTCTTTTTTTTTGTTTTAGTCCGAAGAACTGTCAAAAAATTCAGGATTGTCTTGCCTGTTCAATAGCTTGTGAAACGTTACGTGTTTGTGCTTGTAGTAGGAAAAAAAGGTGTTGTCTTCGTGGGAACAACTCCCCTGTAATATATAAGGTTTATGTCATTTCAAAAAAAAACTCCCCTGTAATATATAGTCAAGGTTTTTGACTATAAAAAAAAAACCCTCCCTCCCCCTCGCTAGGGTTAGGCTCCCGCGCCGCCGCCCCCAGGCGCGCCCCCTCCCTCCACCCTCCCCCTCGCCGCCGCCGGAGGACCCGCCGGGCAAAGCCTTGTTGGCGACGGTGGCGGCGGGGGCCTCTCCCCCCCGCGGCGGCTCCCCTTCCTCTCGGCGGCGGCGGCGTTCTTCGGTGGGGATTCGGCGGCGGCGTGGTGGCGTGGCCCTCCCCGGCGAGTTCGGCGCCTCGGTGGTGACGAGGGGATCAGCCCCCTCCGGCGGGGCGGCCCTGCAGCAGCACCGGCAGCCTCGGGTCCGTTGGTGGCCATGGCCATGGGCGGGGCTGCGGGGCTGAGGCGGCTGCTGTCGGGCGCCATGGTGGTGTCGCGGTTGTAGGCTAGTTGGCCGAGGCCCCGGCGTCGGATGCGGGATTGGGTCCCCGATCTGGTCGGCGGCTGTTGCCGGTGGTGGGCACAACCCTTGCCACCATCGATGTTCCTCTTCTCCGGGTGGTGGTGGCTAAAGCCGGCGGCTTTCATCCTCACCCCCTATCTGCTCCAGCTGCATCGGGGTTGCGGTGTATGGCCGGGCGAAAGTCCTGCTCGGCGGTGGCCGATGCTGATCATGGCGACGCCTGCGGGCGTCGTTACCTTGCTGAAGGCGTGGTCGTGGCCTTCACTGTGCCTTCCTTTACCTCTGATGCCAGTGGAAACCCTAGGTCCGGTTCTCCGGACCAGGCGGCGGCGGCGCCAAGGTGTCGTTATCTTCTTGAAGACGTCGTCCAGGCCATCGAGGAGGGACCGATGCGGCTTTCGGAGTTTGGGGTTGGTGATGTGCTGCAGGTGGTGGCCGCGGCCCTAGGCTTGCGCTTCCGGGGCGCAATGTACGACATGGCAGATGCTCCGTTCGATGTCTTCCCCAAGTCCGTCAAGACCCTGCCTTCTTCTCGCCGACTCCTCTAGGCGCATGAGGGGAGGTACGTTGGTCTGGGTTGCCTTGGAGCCGAGATCGAGTCGGTGTTGTCTTGCTTGGTTCGTGACGCGGTCCTGAAGCCTTGTGCTCTTCTTCTCGCCATTCGTGGCGGAATGTTGGGCAAGAAGAGCCGTTTATCATCGGGTGTGTTCAGGGTTTGTTGTTTGCCGCTTGGCGTTGTATCGTGGTGTAGTGTTGTTTCGTGGAGTGGAGTTGTAGCCTTCTTGGCTTTGTACCAGCCGTCTTGGCCTTTCTTCTATGCGATTGATACACCTTCCAGGGTGTATTATCGAAGAAGAAAAAATATAGTCAAGGTGTTGCCTTCCCGGACAGAAACGCCACTGCATTGAAATCTGTATTCCGATATCAACTATATGTGACGAACACAGTCAGAAAGGGTCGCTGGTCTGGACGTTGCACGCAGCCCATTCGATCAACCATGTTAACCGACGTTCCTTATGCTATATTTGTTTGTCCAAGTTCCCGTATTTGGGCTGATTGTTTGCCACTCGAGCCAACGCTGCTCTCGCCGTTTGCTCTGTCCGATCCATGTTTTGATGTTTTGGTACCGCTACTCATTCTGCTTGCAACAAGCCGTGGTGAGGGGTCAGAGGAAGAACTGAATAAATGTGGTCCAAGATTGCCAGCTAAAGGAGGTATAATGAATTGAACAACATTGTAGATCGGGTACGTACCTTCGAACACAGAAAATGCAGTTTGGATTTGGATAGAAGCAAAAGCTTGAACTCACATATCACGCAGTGGGGTGGAGGGTTGCTTGTGGATTGTTTCGGATCTAGAACTAGAACTATGATTAGGGCTTCCCTGGAGATTGGCTAGTGGCTAGAATATGGCTCCGTAATGCGAACAGGAAGAACATATGCAACGACTGCGCCGACCAATAAAAGGACGTCTAGTCAGCTATTGCTCAGTTGGGATGCACATGTCGCAAAACCGGAAGGAGTCGTTGCATATGTTTTGCCACGATTGTTTGCTTGCTGAAACGTACCAGGTTTCATTGCAATGGCGATGCTTCAATGGAAGGCAACACGGATCAAAACCTGTGTAGGCACCCACCACACACATGCATTTTTCTGCACCGTCTCCTACCAGATGAGTGGAACATGCATTTTCAAAAAGAATAGATGGGGCTATGCAATAACAAGAGCCTACATGATATTTTCTAGCTGAAATGTTTGCGTGTGTGGCTGCTTGTACCATTCTACTGATAGTTTCCATTATTGAGCAAAAGAACCATGTGTAGGCACCCATCACACACATGCATCTGTACCGTCACACGGCATGCAGTTTGGCGGGTGGCAACAATAGCACACACTGCGTGATATGTGAGTATACTCAAAGGGAGTGCAATAACCACCAGGTCATACCTTGCCATCACACACATGCATTTGCATGCACCATTTACTACCGGCGTCAACACATGACCACTCTTGTTGGTTTAGCATAAAACCAGCCACAACGCATGCAAAAATGGAACCGGGCTGACATGTTGAACGACATGGCCTAAAGCTTGTTGATGTGCTGCTTATTTTACATGCACCAACGAGTGTTGATTCCTTTCATGCCGTGAAGTCGTTGTATAGATCATGCTCTTGGTGTGACGGAATTAACTGCCAGCGATGGACTATTTTGCCAGCATGCATGCTCTCTATATCAATAATGGTGTAGATCAACGGCTTGGGCCATGTGCATAGCTATGCACCATGTCATGTGGCTATTTCCCCCATATATATATATATATATATATATATATATATATATATATATATATATATATATATATATATATATATATATATATATATATATATAGGTCTGCTATTCTCGAACCGGTTCGAGAATAACTATTCTCGAACCCTTTCTGAACTTCCGCGTGTTTTCCTAGTGAACTTCTCGACGGAATACCAGAATTGCATGTTCGTGCGGACAGTATTTTCATGATGATTTTCAAACCGCTTATCGGATTGATGCGTATAATATACCGTTGGATTCGCACGGAAATTTCGCAACTTTTTCGTGTTCATTGTTTTCCCAAATTCTACATTGATTAAAACTAATTTGAAATATACAAAACAACGTTTTCGCGGATTTCTCTATTTTTGTACAGTTTTGGGGTTCCAGTTTTCAAACCGTTTATCGGAATGATGCGTATGATATGCCGTTGGAAAGGTGCTGACTAGGCGCACCTTTTTCATGAAGAACACTTTTCTAAATTCTTTACAGTTTAAGAGCAGATTTGAAAATACATGATTACGTTTTTTGAACTTCTCGGTTTTTCGAACTGTTTTTTGGGGCTAATTTCCTAACCACTTATCGGAATTTTCCAAATGATATTGCGTTGAAAAGATATTGATTAGGCGAATCTTTTTCATGTTGAATGTTTTTCCAAATTCTAAATGGTTTTAGTTTAATTTCAGAAATACATAAAAGTGAAGATAACGCCGACACAAGAACATTTCGAAATTGGCTCATCTAGATTGATTAGGTGTGGCATTTGCGATATGTTGGAGTATTAGTAGAGTTATATTAGTGCTAATTGTAAGTTGAGTTGGTCGATTTGCGCAATCGGTGGTTGTACGGACGATTTCTATGTGTATGATTTCCGTCCAGAAAAACAGAGTGTATGAGGTGCTCGAATATAGAAGTGAACTTCCTTTATATCTGTTAGTGAACTTCCGATCGCGGTATAAAAGTTTCTGGCATGTAATAAAATTATAGCGAACTTCTGTGGATGTGAACTTCTTCTCCCCTGAATCTGAACTTCCCGACGGACTTCAATATTGTAAAGGGCGAACTTCCAAAACTTTGGTCTAGTTTGAAGTGAACTTCAGAAAATATAGCGAACTACCGTCGCATCTGCACTATCTGAACTTCCCCTTCTCTGCATCTGAACTTCCAGACGGACCTCAACATTGTAAGAGTGAACTTCCATTTCAAATATGAACTTCTATACGGGGAGTGAATTTCCGTATGGAGGTAAATGAACTTCCCGGTGGTGGCAAGTGAACTTCTGAAAATATAGCGAACTTTCCACATGTTCAAATTGAACTTCCGAGTTGTGTTTGTCTTTTGTTCGAAGTGAACTTCCCAAAATAATGTGAACTTCTATTGCGTTCGAAGTGAACTTCCGATTTTTCATGTTTAGTTATGCAGCAGCCTTCTGAACTTCTGAATTCGGCGAAAGTGAACTTCTGAATTTTGCGAGTGTGAACCAAGTCTTGCAGATGTGAACTTCCTGATTTTTTTGAAATCTGGAGATTTTTCCAAAATTACAATTTTTGTGTATGTGAACATCCAAGTTTTGCAGATGTGAACTACGGAGTCTTTGCCGGGAGGTCGGCGTTGGCAGCGCGTAGGACGGGTAACGGGCAGCGGCGAAGTGTAGGCCAGATCACGGGCGGCGCGCGGGGCGGGAGATGGGAGGCGCGCGGGGCGGGAGGTGGGCGGCGCGGAGCGGGAGGTGGGCGGCGCGGGCGGGGCGGGAGGTGGGCGGCGCGGTGCGGAGCGGGAGGTGGGCGGCGCGGTGCGGGAGGTGGGCGGCGCGGGCGGCGCGGCGCGGGAGGTGGGCGGCGCGGGGCGGCGCGGGAGGTGGGCGGCGCGGGGCGGGGCGGGAGGTGGGCGGCGCGGTGCGGCGCGGGAGGTGGGCGGCGCGGTGTGGGAGGTGGGCGGCGCGGGGCGGCGCGGGAGATGGGCGGCGCGGGGCGGGAGGGAGGTGGGCGGCGCGGTGCGGGAGGTGGGCGGCGCGGGGCGGGGCGGGAGGTCGCGGGTGGCGCGCGGGGCGGGAGGTGGGAGGCGCGCGGGGCAGGAAGTTCGCTGCATCGTGGCTTCGGTGGGGTCAGGGGGGGTTCTCGAATCGCTATTCTAGCACCAGTCTTGAGGGGGGTTCGAGAATAGTTGGGCTCTATATATATATATATATATATATATATATATATATATATATATATAGAGCTGGACTATTCTCGAACCCCCCTTAAGAGGGGTTCTAGAATAGTTATTCTCGAACCCCCTATTCCCGCTTTAGTTTCTTATCCCGAAAACCTACCCATCTGAACGCCCGAGGAAAGACCCCAACCGGATACCAGCGCCCATGCGAAACCACCTCAGTCCCGAATCTTATCCCCGCACGCCGCCACCAGCCCGTCGCCTCCCCCGTCGCCGGTAGGCCACCGTGCCGCCTCCCCCACCTCCTTCTCGCCGCCGGAGGACCCAAATCCCTCATTCACACCTCCTCCATCGTGCACATCCTCTAGCCGAGACAGCAGTCCCCAATCCGACCGCGCCTCCTACCAGGTCGGCGCCGGCGAGCGAGCGGCGGCGGTAGCCGACGTGAGGGAGCCGGCGACGGAGTCCGGCGAACTTTCCAACCAGAAGACCTTTTTTCGCGTCGACATGGGCAAGCGAGAGCAGGTTCGAGGAAGCTCAACCCGTAGCACGACGAGATTCCCCAGCAGGAAGATCTTCTTCCCTGCCTGCTTCCCACCGTCGTGTGCTCCAGTCGGGCGCCTCCGACCAAGATCTCCTCCCCGCAGCTCTGATCTGGGCGCTCCCCAAATCCACCGCGCAGCTCCGATCTGGGCGGCCCCCAATCCCACCGCTCGGCTGCAGCCCCTACACGCCCATCTCCACCCCTTGCTTCGCCGGCGGCCACCTGCTCGGCTCCCTGCGGGTGGGCTAGCGAAGACACCCTAGTGGACTGCCGCCGATCTCTCCAGCCCAGCTTCGGCCGCGTCCTGCTCGCCTCAGGTGAGAATCTCCGATTCTGAAGATGGGTGAACCTCTCCTAGTCTGACGTGAACATCTTATACTGCAACTTGTGTCATCTAGCTAAAAGCATGCGCTATGTCAACTGCGTGCCGAACTTCCACATCTTACAACAACAAGAAGAGCAAATATCAGTGCATACTGCTATGCATTTTCTTGTACTGATTGATTTGCTAGTTGGTTAGTAGTTGTTCTTCACGATCAAACTTTCTTTGATAAGCAGGGAGATACTTCAGTGGTTCATAACTTTAAAAAACGAAAGTTCAGTCATGTCATGGTACAAGTTCGCCTTTCCTTTACAGGAATTCATCAAGAAAGTCATTGAGCCAAGGGCCACCACTAGTGCAAACACTCTGCCCAACTACTGCCGGCACTGAATTGCTGCTTGTTCATGTATGAAACGGCCTACAGCCTACTCATGTTTACTTGCTGATGTATAGTCCTTAGCTCTTCTAATTGATGTGCCGGTAGAAGTTCAATAGTTCAGAATTCCCGATTCGGCAGAGATAGCAGTTAACTTCCACGATGCAGTTGAGCGTGAAGCACCAGGTTCTGGTGTTCAGTTTTGCTATTATTCTGCACCTCAGTTTATCTCGTTGCTCATGGACTAGTTCTACAAGACATTTTCTCAAGTTCAGTTCATCCTATTGCGTGGAGTTCACTTGTCATGCTACGCTTTAGATGATCTATGATGGATTGATTATTCATGAAGTTTACTTAGTTTAGATGATCCCGGATTGATGGATTATTCAGTCTTTGTATTATGTATAAACAGGGCATTGCACTGATACAAACATGTGCGCCATTATTATTTTGCAGCTTCGCATCTTTATCACCGCAAGAGGACAGCCGAGTCTCGTGAATGGACTGTTGTTGGGCCTGCGAATGGACTACGGTCGACCTGGTGAGTCTCCCGACCTAGCTACCTTCTTGTTCTCCCTTTCGGAAGTTCGAGAGATGGGCGGTTGGCGCAGCTCAATATGTGCTGCGTGCGTGGTTTTTTTAATTGTTTGTGAGATTTTTTAAGGCCATATGAAAACTCAGTTCGTCGTGTGAGAAAGTTCACCTCGTGCATTCGCGAAGTTCAAATAAAATTAAACGAATTTCTCTTTTGTTGGACAGTTCACTTGGGACACAAGGGGAAGATAAATTTGTAGATTGAGAAAGTTTGTTTTATTGATCTATGAAACAAACTAAAGGATCACAGTGAATTCATTAGGTGTAAAAGTGAAGTTCACTCTACAAATAAAAATGAAGTTCGCTAGGCATAAAAACCGAAGTTTGTTTCAGGAAATGTAAAAAAAAATCAGTGTAATAGAGTCCTTGCCTGCTTCTCATTGCAACAGTGTAATAGAATCCTTGCTTGCTTCCGCTATGAATTATTTTACATTTCAGTCGATGTCAATACAAGAACATTTGCTAATGAAAGTGGTGATCTCATTTATTCGGAAGTGATGATAATCTGTGCAAAGTAGCTAGCACTTACAAACTATTATGTTTGATCATATATGACTGAGTTGCTTTCAGATTAATTCACAATTTGAAACATATGAAGCGTGAAGTCTTTTTATGTTGCAACCTCCAATTTCTGAAAGATAGACTGATTCTGGATGATTTTGCGTGAAGTAGAGTGGCAGATGACATGTCATGATTCCTGACAAAAAAAAGAATGTTTGAAATATCAGGAAACAGATGATGCATTTGGCAATATCCTAACTTATCGAGTTTGTTCCTTTAGTCCAGTTTATTACCAATAGATGACCCTTTTATAGGAAAAATAACTGCCGCTAGTTCATGCGTGGACTCCTGGCAGTGCCACCATGAACTTCGGCTCTCCCGCATAGCCAGAGCTTCCCCACGGGACAAGCGCCACCGCAGTTCGCATGCCCCATCGCAGTAGTTCGCATCGCTCTCCACAAAACGTGAACCCATTTATTATGCTACTCTGTGCACTCAATTTATTATGTCAAACAAGTTGTCCACGAGGTTGCATCTATTGGAAGTTAACTTTTCTTTGCTGGGGAATCCACTTGGGTGCGGGCAGTTCACTTCTTACCTCCTATTTATGTTGTTATGAAATGATATTGTGAACTGCCCGTGCTATGATGCTTCCTTCATGTATTATGTGGAGAAAGATAAGTGGAAGCTTTCTCCGTATGTAATGAAGTTGATGCTTCCGGTGTGGTGCACGGTAAAGTTTTATCCGTATTGGGCTCAAAAGTAGCATACTGGAAGAGATTGGTAACTGCAGTCGAGAAGAAGTTGATGTGGTTTTATGCAGTTTCATCTTCCTGGTTGTTTCATGCGGCAAGTAGTTCAATATTTTCTTGTCTAAAGTTCAGTTCAACGAGTTCTTTTTGTCTGCTTTGAGGTTTAAACAAACGAAGAAGGTGTGGAAGTTAACCTTTATTTTCCTGAGAAGTTCAGTTTATCTCTTATGCTTGTGAATTTGAGTAGATGTTGCACTCCAGTGATATGATAGGTAAACATAAACTCTCAATGCTATGCCAAAATCTTAATTTGGAGGTTTACTCTCTGTCCTTCAGAACAAGTTCAATTGGTCTAGTGCAGACAATTCATTTTTTCGGCATAAAGGGTTCAATTCATGCACGAGGAAAAAAGGCTGAATTTTTTTTGTCACGAAGTTCACTATTTTGAAATCCGGAAGTTAGCTTCTGTTGCTAATTTTTCTTCTACTTCTGCATGATGAGTGGTACTAATTAAATTACTCTCTGTTAATGTCACTTGCATTTTTCTTTAATGTCTCAAATTGTATGGTGTAATCAAGCTTGATTGTAACTATGATGAGGTTTTAGTAAACATGGAATGTTGCTATGCTGCCCAGCATTTAGTACCACAACCTGCTTTTAGCACATGTTTGGATAGAACAATATACCAGTTTTTGATATCTTTGTGCCAGATTCACCTGCAGTTCACTTTGTGTAAAATGGCAAGTTTACTTTTTTTATTTTTATTTTGGGGGAGTTCGTTTTATGCGTTCTGTTGTTATTGATGTGTGGCTGATAGAAAGAGAATAGAAGTTCACTTTTTTCTATTGACAAGTTCACTTTTATATTTCTAGGAATTTTCGAAGCACCAGACAACTCTCTATTTGTTGTCCGGCCGCTGGAGTCCATTAGAAGTTCAGATGGAGGATCCCAGCATCAAAAGGTAATTGAGACCCATGTTGTCCTGTTGTTCACAATAATAGCGGAGTTATTATCTTCTCACATTCAAAACTGCTCTAGGAAGCTCCCTACATTTCGTTCTTGATGCGCAGATACAAAATAGAGAGTATGATGTGAATATGGAACCTCCCTTAAGCTAAATCTTTATTTATCTTATTGCATCCAAGTCTATCATTGCTTGTGTTTATGATTTATCTTTATTTATTTCACTAACTAATCTTGTAGTGAAATATTATTTTCTGGTACATCAGGTTTTAGAGATACACTATATTTGTGGCTTGTAAGTGTTTGTGTTTATGCTGGATAGAAGAAATTTTATTTCTTCTTTGAAATTTAGATGCAACTAATAGACTTGATCCCTGTGATCTGTTTGTGTAGAATGAATCATGCATGTTAATCTAGAAAATGCATTGTTGCTTGTGGATGATCTATTTTTTGTGATTTTTATGCCGATAAGATCTATGGAATTATATCATATGTGAAGTTCACTTTTTTATATGACTTAACTATCATCACAGTGCCTTACAAGAACGTTCAGCATGAGCAGTAGTTGTGTTGTAAGTTCTGGAATACTCTCCCTGTCTAATTCACTCCATCTCTAGTTGATTTATACATAGGACACTTACCTTTTGCATTGATTAATTCATCAATTGATTCAATAATTCAAAAGAAAAGAAGTTCATTATGTTCATGCAGCAAGTTCACTTTCTTTTATTTTGGGCTACATTCCGCATGGTGGTTTAGCCACAGCACACTAAAAAAGGTGTACTGTGGTTGCAAAGTTAAATTGTATTTGTTGAAGAGGTTCAATTCGTCTCGTGAGGGGAGTTCACTATTTTATTAGGACAAACGATTCGATTTGTGTCCGCACGATAAAAGTTCACATTTGTTTTTGACACGAAGTTCACTATTAAATTCGAAGTTAGAATCATATTTTGGCACAATACAGAGGTTGTGCACTTGGGACAATTTCACCACTTCGATTTCAGGCGGTTCTCACACTTGTTTATTTTGGAAGTTCGCTTTTCTGTTTTCGAGAAGTGCATAGGAGGCTCTGGAAGTATCATTAGTTGGCATACTTCTTGTTAAATAGATGAATGCTTATTGGCCTGACTAAAATTATTGAGTAAGCTATTTAAAATAGTATATAAAGTAGTTCACTCACATCATCTCGGTAGTTCATACCCGTAAAGTATATAGTTCATTTTGGGCAGTATGCTTTTATCATCTCGACGGTATAAAAATGCATGAATGCTTATTGGCCTGACTAAAATTTTACTTATTTTGTGCTTGTTGGGTATTATCATGTTTTTCTCTATACAAAACCTAGAAGTCCATTTAATCATGTCTGATAATTTCAGTATATCAGGCAATTTCAATTCGCCTGCATAACAATTTAAAACTTCTTGGAAGTTAACTTTTCTTTGGACTTTGCTACGTAGTGCTATAGCACTATTTAGTCTACCGGAATGCCCCACCTAAATTAGGAAATAAATTCGTCCGGCATCTCTGCGTTCTAAAAATAGAAATACTAATTCCCCACGTCTCCTCCAACCGCCCAGGTCAGCGCAGGAACTACGGAGAACTCCATTCAGTTTCTCTGCTCGGTTGCAAGTTTTTGACGAGTAAAAAAAAAGGGAGGCAGCAGCCCTGTAAAACAACACACCACACAGCAACTAGTTTTGTGATCTCATTTGAAGATGTAAAAATTGCAGTGGTGAATGTAGAAAAGAAGATAAAGTTACATCCAGTTGAATCAAACCTGGAATCACAAAAGCATACTAGTGTGTTAACCTTGATCCATTAGATATTCTAGATGTAGAAAAATAATAAAAAATACATCCAGATGCCTAAAGTTTCACCTAAAATTGAGAAAAAACACCTAGAAACTTTCATCAATCTAGATGTAGAAAAAGGGTAGGAAGTACATCTAGTTACAAAAATAACCCCCAGAATTAGGAGAAAAATTACTATTCATACATCCAATTACAAAAAAATTACTTACAGAATTGACAAAAAAATTAAGAGTAGTACAACCCGACACAAAAAGTTACATCTAGCCTGACAGCTCGTCCATTTGTAGCTCGAAAATCTGCCAAAATTACTTAATCTACCCAAATCGAGCGGAGCTAGAGGTAGGATAGTCTGCGGGAGACCTGAGGCCATGAACAAGGCGACGACCTCCCAAGGTACAGCCGCAAGGCCGAACGCCGCCTCCATCGCGCGTCCGCCCGTCGGAGATCGTGTTCGCCGGGGCCGAACCGGTGAGCTGCTAGCGGAGGTCGGCCGCGCCGGGCCGCTTGGCTGAGTCGTAGCCGGAGGTCACGCGCGCCGGGGCTGGGCGGCTGAGTCGCCGGCGGAGATCGAGCGCGCCGGGGCCGGGCGGGTGAGTCGGCGGCGGGTACGCACCACCGCCGCCTCCGGTTCCCGGCGTTGGGGAGAGATGGGATTCCTGGCTTTGGGGAGAAACGAGAGAGGCCGATTTGCAGACGAAGACAAAGACCACGCGAGAAGGAGGTGAATTTACTGCTTACAGCCTGTCCATGTGCAGCACATGAACCCCTCAACGTTTCAGATGAACCGTTAGATGGAGATCCGACGGGCACAAGCGGGAAGCACTGTGTAAGACAACACAGTGCCCTGGCAATAATTAGAATTCTTTTGGGGGAATCCACTGCATCAGTTGGAGTAGTCCGCTTCTGGCTAGTATGAAAAATAGTAGTTCACATTATTATGAGATGCTTCCAGCTAGTATGAAAAATGGTAATTTACATTATTATCAGGGCCAGTTCACTTTCTATATTTGGGAAGTTCGTTTAGTCTGTCTAACTATTACAGTTTAAAGAACACAGGTGGCACTTTGCGACATACATCAGCGGCTGGAGGAGGACCTACCTCTCCGTCGTATAGCCTTCTGTTGGCACCGAGACCAGGTAGTTGAACTATCTCAACCTGAATTTAGACGATAGCAATGTGTAGTTCAATCTGTGTCAGCCATGAAGTTCAGATAGCAATGAATGTGATAGATGTTTTTTACTTGCCTAGATACTACTAGATGGATGGATTATTCATGAATACTTCTCTAAATACTATTGTGCAGAATCTGGCGTTGTCGCTTGCTTGAGATAAGGTTGCGCGGGTCAACTACAACTCCTCGGTATCGACGGGAGCAAGGCAGCAGGCAGCGAGCGGAGCAAGGCAGCAGGCAGCAGCCATCAATTTCCGGACATCAATCCAGCGGCAGGTGGAGCAGCTGTTGCCATACGTGCTAATCAGTGATGCTCCTTTTTTGTGAATGAAGCAGATCCTCTCACCGTCTCACAGGAGTAGCTTTCAAATTGATGCTCCTTTTTTTGAATGAAGCAGATCCTCTCACGGGAGTAGCTTTCAACTTGTATGTTGGTGCTTCTAAACTGCTCCAGCTTGGCTACTTTTTTTTTGTAGTTTTGTGCCTTTACCAGCTACGTTTGTACTGTTGCAGCCAAAAAATGATTTTTGTGCAGTGCACAAAACAGATTAAATATTAGAATATGTAAAGTAAAGTACTGGCAATTTGAATGTGCTTGATGTTCAATGGGAAACTTACTTTTTGTGGGCATTCACTTTGGCAATGGTGCGAAGTTCACTTTGCACCATCTGGATGTTCAGTTCAAAATATGTCAGAAAATTCACGTCGCACAAGGCAGAAATTTATCTCTTCTAGGACTTCAGTTTGACCACAACGGAATTTCATTTTTCACTATGCAGAAGTTTACCTTAAAATCACTGGAAGTTTGTGCAAACCTGCAGGAAGTTTACCATTTTGTGGGATGTAATTTTGACCACGATGGAAAGTTCACTTTGTACTATGCGGAAGTTCACCTCCAACATATCGGGAAGTTCATTTTTTTACCGCGACCGGAAGTTCACTAACAGCTATCGGGAAGTTCACTTTCATATTCGAGCTGCTCACGCACTCCGTCTTTTCCTGGGCGGAAATCATACGCATAGAAATTGTTCGTACGACCATCGATTACAAAAATCGATCAAATCCACATACAATTAACACTAATATAACTCTAGTAATACCCCAACACACCATAATACCACACCTAATCAATCTAGATGAGCCAATTCGAAAATTTCTAGTGTCGGCGTTATCTTCATTTTTGCGTATTTCTAAAATTAAACTTAAATCTTTTAGAATTTGGAAAAACATTCAACATGAAAAAGATGCGCCTAATCAATATCTTTTCAACTCAATATCATTTGGAACATTCCAACAAGTGGTCCGGAAATAACCCCCTAAAAAGTACGAAAAACCGAGAAATTCAAAAAGTTGAATCAAGTATTTTCAAATCTGCTCTTAAACTGTAAAGAATTTGGAAAAGTGATCTTCATGAAAAAGATGCGCCTAGTCATCAGCTTTCCAACGGCATATCATACACATCAATCAAATAAATGGTTCGAAAATTAGACCCCCAAAACTGCGCGGAAATTGAGAAATCCGCGAAAACGTTGTTTCGTATATTTAAAATTATTTCTAAACAGTAGAGAATTTGGGAAAACGATGAACACGAAAAAGTAGCGAAATTTCCGTGCGAATCCAACGGTATATTATACGCATCAATCCGATAAGCGGTTTGAAAATCATCGTGAAAATACTGTCCGCACGAACATGCAATTCTGGTATTCCGTCGAGAAGTTCACTAGGAAACACCCGGAAGTTCAGAAAGGGTTCGAGAATAGTTATTCTCGAACCGGTTCGAGAATAGCAGACCTATATATATATATATATATATATATATATATATATATATATATATATATATATATATATATATATATATATATACTCGATTGTAAGAGAAATTATATTATATATGCATCAATGTGTACAATATGTAGTAGCATAGAATATGTGTACCAAAACTTATTTCAACGAAAAGAATTGAAACACAAAATGAAAAAAGAATTGAATGGAAAACACAAGATGAAAATGGAAAACGGAAAATAAAGGTGCTAAACCCTAAAAGTCCTCCAGACCCAACGCGCTGCCGCACCTACGTGGAGGGTCTTTCCCGGTTTGCGGCCAACCGAGAGTAAAGAGGGGGGCCATTAGTCCCGATTCCGTAGTTTTGGTTCAAAAATCGGGACTAATGCCAATTCCCAACTAAGAATATAGCCTCTTTTTCTACTACTAGTTAAACGGCCTTTGGCCGGTGGACATCGGACATGGCCCTTCCAATGGAATATCTCGGAGCATGCACGAGAAGTAATCGGGTTGATTTGATTTGCCCAATCATATAAGGGCATACCCAATGCACTGCCCTACAGATACTGCCTCACACCTTTAGCTAGATTCGGGTGGTCCAAAATAGGTTTGGATGAGGAGGCAGCCTCCTCTTCAGGAAGTGAAATCTTAAACCTTAAAAGCATGATTTTTAGAAAGAGAAAAAGATACATAGTGTTATATTTATGGGGTTTCTTCTCTCATTATTCTGAAAATTGTAGCTTTTATTGAAGAAATTAAAGTTATCATATTGCATCTGCTAACTTTTTGGGGAAATCTAATTATTGCCAGGGCACGTTCTTGTCTTACACAGTGCCCACTTGTTGCGTCCGTCGGATCAATATCAAGCGGTGTCAAGAGTTTTTAGCGAAGACCACGCGCACGTGCCGACCGAGGCACCGCTCTCCTCACCCGCACAGGAAAAATTCCCCACCAACTCGAACCAGAGCGTCGGAAGAGGCGATGGATCCCGCGCTCCCAAGGTGGGGTTGCGGCGTTGGTGCTGCTGCGGCCTACGGGAGGGAGTGACGCCGGCTCGTCCCGGCCGCGCGACGACCTCGGCGGCTGCTCGTGTCCCGGCCGCGCGACGACCTCGACGCCGGCGGCTGCGAGATGCAACTCGCGTCCCGGCCGCTCAACAACCTCGGCGGCGGCGGCTGCTCGCGTCCCGGCCGCGCGACGACCTCGACGTCGACGTCTGCGAGATGCAGCTCGCGTCCCGGCAGCGCGACGACCTCGATGTCGACGGCTGCGAGATGCAGCTTGCGTCCCGGCCGCGCGACGACCTCGACGCCGCTGGATGCCCGCGTCCCGGCCGCTCGACTACCTACCATCGACGGTTGGGTGGTTCTCGCCTCGAGGGGTTCGATCTGTGGCTCCCCCTTTTCCTAGAGCTATTCTACACACTACCCTTTCTATTTTGTAGTAGTCTCAGATTCATGCACTAGTTTTTTGATAATAGTGTAGATTTGACAGTTGATTCCGTGTACTTGTGTTGTTCAACATTTCGAAATCTCCATGTATGCGTTTTCTACATCCTCTGGCAGTACAACTCTAGTTACAGGATGTAATTCGTCCCATAAACCAGATGCAACATTAGCATGTGTTTTATTGATGTAGTTTTATTTCAATTATAGCTATTTTATTACATACATGAACCGTACAACTGCACTATAGTATGTAATTTTCTCAGTCAGTATGTATTTTTGGTCAGATAAACTTGGTTCAGCATTAGCATGTGTTTTATTTCAATTAGTCATAGTTGCATGTATATTTTCTTACATAGGCTGTAACTTATATTATTATCTTGCTAGGTTTATACATCCAATCAATTTAGTGTGCTATTTCCGGCATATTAATTTGTTCCCCACATGTGAGCATGAGAGCATGTATATTTTGTTCTGTATGCTGTAACTTCTATTACTGCCCTGCTAGGTTATTACATCGAAGCAATTTAGTGTGCTATTTTATATGCGGTACCAGGCATATTAAATTGTCCCCACAAGCTAGCATGCCAGTATGTATATTTCGTTATATTTAGGCTGTAACTATTTCAATGCCCTGCTAGGTTTATTACATGCTACCACTTTTAGTATGCTATTTTATATGCGGTACCCAACATGCCACCAAGGCAGCATGTATATTCCTTTATGTATGCTATAACTATCTTGATGCCCCGCTAAGTTTATTACATACAAGCAACATGGTAGCATGTATATTTCGTTATATGAGCTGTAACTCTCATTGTACTGTTTTCTTATATGTAGGCAAACATAGTGTTCTATTTTATATCCACTATCCGGCATCTTAATTTTTTCACACAGGATGTATAATAAGGTTCTCCTTGGTGTAATTGATTGTAACAATTTAAACCAACATGCTTAGCATATTTGCTGTAATGTAATTAGCATCTTCCCATCTGTCAAATATCATGCCTTAGTACGGTTTAAGCCTGGTTTCTGGGCGTAGACTGAACTTCATCATCTCTGTTAGATTCTTTACTTGACATTGTTTGGCATGTTTCAATGCCGGTATCTGCAGATGCCCATGCGTTGCTCCCGGAAACATGCCCTGGCGCTGCATTTTGTTCATCTTGGCTGCATGATCTTTGTCTTGATTGTTTATCACAGTTTTCTCATCTACATGCTCCCGCACTAGAACATTTTAGGTCAAAACAACCAGTAGGATAGTTGATGTCCATATCTGTTAACACAGAGAATTTTTTTTCTACTGAATTTTTGTTCACGAAGTACAGTTTTGTATCTAAATCGCATGACAAAGATGCAATTACGTTATATCATCAGCAGATAGCAAAGAGCATGAAGTTTTAAACTTATTTTCACTCACAGATTTTTCTGCTATTAAGTGTGTCTACGAATAGTCCAGCAGTACCCAAGTTCTTTTTGTTGTCTGTTGTCTTTTTACAGTTGAAGCAACAAGACTACTCATTTCATCAACTAAAGCTCAGAAAAACCTGGTGAAAGTTCATGATGTTTTCTGGTTTAGACTAACTGATTTTTTTTGCATCATGTATGATCATCTAAGAAAGCACAGTTCAACTCAGATGCCTAAGAAGCACACTATTTGATCATGCACAGTTCACTTTGGATGCCTAATTCATGGTTGTGATAGCATACTTTTGTATACATTCATCTCAGAGTTACTTTTGGTGTTCTCTTATGGAGAGATTAGTTCATCTAAGAAACATAGTTAATTGGAATATCCGCCCATTCTTAGGTTGTCATAGAACAATTTTTTTACATCTAGCATTGCTCTACATATCTGGTTGATCCTCCAGAGCAGTTTTTTTTTTCGGTTGCTGATTTTAGGTTTGAAGTTCTGCTATTGTCGAGAACCAAGCGAGCTCTGACCTCGGCGCGTCTGCTGCCTGGAGGTCGCCGGCGAAAGGCAGAGGAGGACTCCAAGGGCATGACTGTTTTTCTTCTTTTAGCCCTAGGATCCTTTTTGCATTTTACGAGCCCTTTTTCTTATTTTCTAGAAATAGCAGTGCTGTGGATGACTACAAGGGGCTTGTTGTAATTTTGTACCTGCCTGTTTGTTAATGCAGCTTCTCTGCCCTTTGGGGCATTTCCTGTTCAAAAAAAATGTAGTTTCCTGCCATGGGTGGCTCCAGGAAGAAGAGAGCTGGTAGGATTGCAGCTGTTTTTTATACGCATGTGTTTCTTTTATGTGGACTGATCTTAGGGTTCGCGCCAAAAAGTAGACAGATGTAATAACAATGATATTTTACATCTACACCGCACCTACAGGAGCGGCATGCATGGCTTTTGGTCTACAGTAGCTGCATGAAGGGCTCTTGGTTTCTTTTGGTATCTTTTCCGTGTTGAATGGAATCGTGGTCTATGCGTATGGTAAGAACAGGAAGTGGGGACCAAAACTTTCCGCTTTGGGTAACTTGTGGGAACGGACCATGTTTCCTTTCCATTTTCAGGAGGGGCACCACCGTAGACCGTGTAGCAAGGCCCTAACTTTTTTATACGAAGCAGCTAGTTGTGTACTACACCATTGTTCATGCCCTAAACGCGACGACGACGTGACACACAGTGCTCGCGTGGAGGCGTGCTGGCGTGGCCGGCACATCCACGTGCGTTAAGGCCAAGGTCCAAGTCAGAGCGAGCTGGCCAGCAGCAACTTCCGCAGCACTGGTCATCCTAATCGCTGAATTATGTGAAAACTGATTTTGTTCTTAGGCGATAGCAGAAAAAGTAAGGCTACCTAAATCGTGTCTGATTTTGTTTTTGGAGGACACGATTTATTAGGAGCCCAAGTGTTCTCTATCCGCGCCCCAAACGGCGGTACTCAAAATCCAATTCATATATTAATTAACTTGAAATACAAACTTACCTTAAAACTAGTTCGGAAAACATTAACTAGTACTCCTGTGCAACATATATGGGCTGCACCCTAGGTAGACAGCCCATGCACATAGCCTACAAATATTTAAATCTCAAGATCTATTTAATATGGCAGCTTAAGGCTATGGGGGATAAAGTTTAGTTTCTCATTGTTTTTTATCTTCCACATCTCGGTGAGTGTGTGCACGGCCATCCGGAAGTGTAGGGTTCCAAATCCCATCTATTAAGATCCTGCACCGGGAGACGGGTGACATGGTTTTTTCGGGAGAGTCTCGGTGCGACCGCTCGCTAGTCGCTGCACTTCGAGTTCTTTATCCCCCGCTTACTTCGTCCTCGTCAGGTTGCTGCTTCCTCGCAGACTTATGTGGATTCGGCGGCCCCTACAACACAATGGGCGACCTAAACAACGAAGTTAATGCGGCGATCTTTCTGATCGTGGTGTATGTGTGCTTATCGTATTGCATTTTTAGATCTACTACATGTACTCAGTGTAATGTGTATGGTTATTGATCAAGTATGCTAATGCATATATAATTTCTCTTTCCGTAATTAAACTTGTAACACCTTGAATCTCCCACTCCCATCTCCGCTCAACACAACAATCCATTGCGCGTTCCACATTCGCAAAAAATCGACGACCAGGAGTTCAGGACGATCGTACGGCGGCTGGCTAGCCACGAACCGGCCACCGGCCCCGCAAGTCATGGTCGATCCGAAAGTCTCCCACGATGCTCTAGGCAGAGCACAACCAGGGCAGCCCAAATCAGAAACGCACAACGCAACGCAGGCAGGCGGCGAGCAGCACAGCACGGGCAGCACGGCAACAGTCGACGCGGCCCAGCGCGCGAGCGGCGCCACCCGACCCGACCCGAGCCCCCACCACGTACGCTCTCGCTCGCGCACGATTTCTCCCTGTTTCTTTCCACACAAAAGCAGATCGGCTTCTTCCCCGACCCCGGCCTCGACCTGTCGCCGTCTCATGGCTCCGAGAGTGGGAAACCACACCGTCCCCGGCCAGTGTAAATAACTAACTGCTTCTAAGCTTTTCTCGTCGGAACCGAGCAAGGACTTGACTGTTCGAGTACTTGGGAGCAGCTAGCGCGTAGCCCGTAGACGACCGCGAGCCCTCTCTGCACGGAGCAGCGGACTACACGTCCAGCCACACTCGGCCCAGCCCGGCCCGGTCCGGCGGCCGTCCCATTCGCCGGTGATAAAACGGCACCACGGCAAAGGCTACCACGCTTGCACCAGAATGTTGTACTCCATACACACACCGTAATTGACAACTCCATAATTCTTAACGGTGGCACCACCATCCTCGTCTCTCCCTCACCGAAGCTTAACAATCGTGGAGTTTATTATAGTAGACACTCTCGCTAAGATTTCAATGGACCACCACACAAGACATGCATCTATCAAATTGGAAAAGACACGCATGCAACAACACTAATGAAAACAAGAACGGTCCGGACCCTCATTTTAAAAAAATGGTCCGGATGACATGACACTACAATAAAGCCCACCTGACCACCACCCACCCCTGATTGGCATAAGAAAAAAGTACCTGCAGAAGTTTTTATTCAAGGAATGTCATTTCTCGACGGCAAACAAGGAGGCAGATAGATACCATGCATAGAAGATGCAACCATGTCGCCCCCACCGTCACTCTACCGTGCGTAGAGAAGAGGTAGACCAGAGAGGCCCTCAAAAATAAAATTTATATAGGCTTTTTTTTGGAAAGTGGTTACAGTGTAATATCATTGTAACCATAATGCAATTTTATATTTAAATAAAATTGAATTATTTTTAATGAAGAAATATATCACTTCGTTATGATTTTTTATTATGATTAATTTAGGTGTCGCAAATGATCAACCAGACACAACAAAAATAAAAACCCCACTTATCTATTTTATGGCCATAAATTTTGTGTTGCCAATTAAGTACCACCTCTTTTTAGTGTTTCTATCGCGTACAAGAGCGTGTGGCAGATGTATAAGTGTCGCGATAAAAAAAACGTCGCCTCAGCACAAGCACAACGATTAGGTATGTGCATCGACGTTAAAAACTGCTAGGACCTAATTTGTTGCACTTGTAATTAGGCGGACACACAAATCCACGAGCCTTCCGTTTGATCTAGGCGCACCATTGGAGCGAGGATATGGCGAGCATAGCTTATTCTAACTTCAGGACATCACTGACAATTCACCATCCCTCCTGCTGACGAGGAGTCGTGGTTCCTCCAAAACCACAAGGGCCGCTGAAGGCAGAATGGACCGGCGATGCTGATGGCAAGGAACAAAACAAAAAAAACAACAAAAAAAACAAAAAAACAAAAAAACAAAAAAACAAAAAGATGCTGATGGCAAGGCGACGGAAACCTGGCAGCTGTACCGGTTCGTACTCAATTCCTGCAAACCCCACTCCTAAGCGATAGTGCTTAGCCTAATAAAAATGCTAACTACATATTAGCCTAATCATATCACTATGTGTTAACCCCTAACACCTCACCTTGACACCATTACCTCATCATCTTGAAAAGTTCTTCGTGTAGCTTTGAGTGCTAGCCGTTCTTTGTATGATCTTGATGGTCACCGATTTTGAAATCATGAGATCTTCCTTCCCCAAAAGTATTCTCTCCCGAACAACCCTTTGGAGATCATGAGGAGAAGTATAAGAATTTTGGTATACCATTGAGAACTCTTTTTTTTTGGAAGAAACAATTGGAAAAATATAAGGATAAAGTGAAATGTTATACATGTGCATTGTATTGTTAAACCCTGCTCCCTTCGTCCTCAATAAGTGCCTCAAAACTTTGTCATAATATGAGAAAATAATAGCAACACTTATGGCACCAATTTAGTATCACTAGATCCATCTTGAAATGTAGTTTCATATTATGTTAATTTTATGTCATAGTATATGTTTTTATTGAAACGTAAATGCCATAGTATATGTTGATAGTTTTTTAAAATAAAGTTGGTCAAGTTTTCAAAATTTTGACTCAGGACCTTATTTTATTATCCGATGGAAATTAATGATGTCATACGTGTAGCTCTTTGTTTTTCTTATTTTGAAAAAATCCTATCTACGCAATGCTATGTTCTCAAGTCGAGATAGCTTATATTCGAGGTCATTGGTGGAGCTATATGCAAGTCAGGGCATGCACGAATTTTAAAAATTTAGCGCAAAATATTTGTATTTAACTAAGGTAATACTTGGCTCATTTGCCCCCCCCCCCCCCCCCCTCCAATAGTGGCCCAAAACGTCTCTGTAGTCCATTTGGTCCAAGCTCTCACACTGTTCGGCCTGCACGAAACGGAAAATCTGACAAATTTTACAAATGTATCTATCCCTCCGTCCGGAAAAGGATAGAGGAAATTCTTTAAATGTCAGATTTTGTCATTTTTTGTACAGAATCGAATACAAGGTCTTTCTAAATTTTTTAAAAATCACTTGGTCGAACACAAACATTATCTACATCTAATTTAATTGCAGATTTTTTTCTAAAACTGCAAAATACCGTTTTTTTCATTTTTCAAGAAACGTGTGAGATGTAGCTCGGGCTACATTTGTGTGTTTCGGTATACGTTTACACTACGGGAGTGATGTTATGGCATATGAGAGCATATATTTCCTTTATTTTGAAATGCGCCTTAAACATATTTTAGAATGTCAAAAAAGTTGAAACATAAAATTCGCACAGACATCTTCACGTGCTACACTCTCACAAAATCGCTTCATGAAAAATCGACTTGTCGTGTGACGCGTGCAAACAGAAAAAATTCGAAGCTAAAAGTAAGTCATTTCACAAGATAAATTTCCTCTTTTTTACATGGATCACAAAAATTATCATTTTTCCACGAAACTTGACAAACACATGAATATTATCAAGATGTACATGTAGATTTTTTTTTCAATGTTTTTTGACACTTTGAAATATGTCGTTTTGGTAGAGGGAGTATATGCACCCGCAGAATTGAGTTTATGTTCACACCACATTCTACTGTCTTTGTGTATGACTTGTTGTAGTAGGGTTTTTCAATAAAACTTCCTTTTGACATGTACACATTTTTTTGTTTTCCAGTTTGTTCACGTGTATCGTGATCTATGAATGATAAAAATTTGTTACACGTCATGACTTTATCAAGTGAAATCCGTGCGTTCAATGGGGGCGATTTGCACAAAAATAACCCAAAACTGAAAGAAAAGCACAGACTGACCCTCCGGCGAAACTATTTCACGGATCTAACCCTTTTGTGTGGCGCCCCTCCCAGGGGCGCCACACATGCCCATGTGGCGCCCCTGGCGCTGGCGCCACACACCCATCCGACGTGGCCCATCGACGCTGAGCTGGTGACCCCCATCCGACGTGGCAGCACGTGTGGCGCCTTTCCCGTCGGCGCCACACTTTGAAAGTGTGGCGCCCCTGGCAAGGGCGCCACACATCCACTTAAGTTTCGGACGCGCGCGCGCCCCCAGCCCGACCCTTCTTCTTTCTCCTCCCTCTGTTCTTCTTTTCTCCTCCAAAGGGCGCCCGGTTTTCTCTCTCCCCCTCTCTCCCCCCCACCAAATCAACCACCAAATCGTCAGATCTGTCCGTGGAGATCGTTCCCAAGTCGTTGCTTGAGGTAATCTCCTCCGTTTCCCCTCTTTTCATCCATTGATTTTGTCTATTTGCTCCAATCTATATGTGAAACCCTAGATGTGGATTTGGTTGATTTGAGGGTGGAGATGGATTTGGTTGGATGTTAGGGTTGTTGAAGTTGGAGAGATGGTAGTGTGCTAGTTTGTATGGGTAGATTATGTTGATTATGGTAACTAATGAACACATGTGTGTATGTGTTGTTCCCATTATGCTAGGGGGATGGAAAGAATTGTTCATGTTCATCATGTGGAGAAGGATGCTTTCTTGAAGGGAAACATAGAGCCGGACCCGGAAGAGGTTGACTTGGTGTTTGACGTTAGCCCTAGCTTTGCGGAGGTGGTAGCACAATTTAGGGTTGAGTTGAATTGGAATGAGCCAAATGATGGTGTTGAGCTAGAGGGAAGGCATAATGTGGGGTTTGGAATGCACACCCGTTGGAAGATAATGCGTATCAACTCCGAGCAACGTTGGTCCATTTACAAGGAGACGGTGGCCGGGTCACAAGATAAGGCTTTGGAGTTGTTTGCAACCAAGACGGTTGAGGCTCGTATCGAGCTTGACCTTAACCGGCCCTCCTCCCCCGTTCGAGAGAGGACTCCTCCACCCATGAGCCAAGAAGAGGCCACCCAATCTCCCATTGTCCAATCTCCCATTGCCCAACAACCTCCGTTGGATAATGAGTATGATGAGCATGACGATGGTGATGATGGTTTCGAGATGAATTGCAACAATATCGGTGATTTGGATAAATATTGGACGCAAGAGGAGATGGACCACTCCATTCCTTATTCCCGATGCTATGCGTCGGACTCGGATGATGATGGATCCGAAGAGGAGGTTGACAAGGATGGCTTCACGGCTAAGGAAGCCGAAAGAGCCGAGATTTCCAGAACTTGAGTGTCTATTTCCAGAAATTGAATGTCTATTTCCAGAGGTTGACGGTGACGGCAATCATTCAATACACATTCGAGAAGTTGAATGTCTATTTCCAGAACTACACCGATGAAACAGAGAAGGAAATTGCTAGGAATTGCGAGTTCCCTACGAAGGTTGAAGAGTTCATGGAATTTCAGGAGAGGAAGGCGGACTCCCAAACAGCTACATGTTATGACAATGTTGAATGGGTTTACCAAGTGAATGAGCCGGGAGGCACCACACAAGGTGGTGTCCAACATGGAGGCCGGGCTTTCCGTGTGTCCCTAAAGACATGTGAATGCACATGTAGGAGGCCCTCTTTGCTTCATTTGGCTTGCTCCCACTTGCTCACAGCGGCACGCACTAGACGTGTCGACTACAATAACCCGCTCACCGTTCGGGAGTCCGAGTTCTCAATCGAAGCCACAAAGAGGACATGGGTGATACGTCCAATTTGCATCACTATTTTATATCATAATTTGCTGTTATTCATTGATATATTTCATATTGGGACACAATACTTATGTTATTTCATCTATTTTGCATGTTTCATCATTATTGGAGGATCAAGCACCGGAGCCAGGATTCTGCTGGAAAAAGCACCGTCAGAACGCAATATTTCGGAAGATCGACTGTGGAAGGAAATTATACCAAAAATCCTATTTTTCAAGATGACGAAGGAAGCCAGAAGGAGGAGCCAGGAGGACCCAGGGTGGGCCCACACCCTAGGGCGGCGCGGCCCATGCCCTGGCCGCGCCGCCATGTGGTGTGGGGGGCCCACAGCCCCTTTCGCCTCCTTTTCTTCGCGAAATCCTTCGTCCCGAAAACCTAAGCCACAGAGGGTACCTCGCGAAGAGTTACAGCCGCCTCTGCGGGGCGGAGAACACCAGAGAGAAAAGAGCTCTCCGGCGGGCAGGAATCCGCCGGGGAAATTCCCTCCGGGAGGGGGAAATCGACGCCATCGTCACCGTCATCGAGCTGGACATCATCTCCATCACCATCATCATCATCTCCACCATCATCACCGCCGTCTCCACCGCTGGACACCGTCACCGCCGTAGCAATTTGGGTTTGATCTTGACTGTTTGATAGGGGAAACTCTCCCGGTATCGATCTCTACTTGTTGTTGATGCTATTGAGTGAAACCATTGAACCAAGTTTATGTTCAGATTGTTATTCATCATCATATCACCTCTGATCATGTTCCATATGATGTCTCGTGAGTAGTTCGTTTAGTTCTTGAGGACATGGGTGAAGTCTAAATGTTAGTAGTGAACTATGGTTGAGTAATATTCAATGGTGTGATATTTAAGTTGTGGTGTTATTCTTCTAGTGGTGTCATGTGAACGTCGACTACATGACACTTCACCATTTATGGGCCTAGGGGAATGCATCTTGTATTCGTTTGCCAATTGCGGGGTTGCCGGAGTGACAGAAACCTAAACCCCCGTTGGTATATCGATGCAGGAGGGATCGCAGGATCTCAGAGTTTAAGGCTGTGGTTAGATTTATTCTTAATTACTTTCTTGTAGTTGCGGATGCTTGCAAGGGGTATAATCACAAGTATGTATTAGTCCTAGGAAGGGCGGTGCATTAGCATAGGTTCACCCACACAACACTTATCATAACAATGAAGATTATTTAGCCGTATGTAGCGAAAGCACTAGACTAAAATCCCGTGTGTCCTCGAGAACGTTTGGTCATTATAAGTAAACAAACCGGCTTGTCCTTTGTGCTAAAAAGGATTGGGCCACTCGCTACAATTGTTACTCTCGCACTTTATTTACTCGTACTTTATTCAACTATTTCATCAAAACCCCCTGAATACTTGTCTGTGAGCATTTACAGTGAATCCTTCATCGGAACTGCTTGTCAACACCTTCTGCTCCTCGTTGGGATCGACATTCTTACTTATCGAAAATACTACGATACACCCCCTATACTTGTGGGTCATCAAGACTATTTTCTGGCGCCGTTGCCGGGGAGTGAAGCGCTATTGGTAAGTGGAATTGGTAAGGAAAACCTTTACTGTTGTGCTGATTTTATTTCTGCCTGCTGCTATAAGTCATTATGGAGAGATCTTCTCTTCAATTTTTATTTGGGAAATCTACTACTACTGCAACGGTAGTGGATGAGGCGCCAGGTGAGAAAGTGATACCATATAAAATACCTATGAAAATTATTGAACGTGTTATGGATAACCGCTATGAAGGGGATGGAACTGTCCATCCTGGTGATCATTTACTGTTTTTGCATGAATTATGCGGGTTATTCAAATGTGCAGGTATTGCTATGGATGAAGTGAGGAAGAAACTATTCTCTTTATCGCTGTCTGGTAAAGCGGCGTATTGGTACAAATTACTGGATAATGGGGATTCTCTTGAATGGAATGATATTGTGCCCCGGTTTTATTCTAAGTTCTATCCTCCAAGTGAAATTCACAAGGATCGGAATCGCATATATAATTTTTGGCCTCATGATGGAGAGAGTATTGCCCAAGCTTGGGGGAGATTGAAGTCTTTAATGCTCAAATGCCCCATTCATGAGCTTCCTGGTAATGTTATTATTGATAATCTCTATGCAAGACTTTCTTTTCAAGACAAGACTGATGGCGTGTATTTCACACGTTCGTTGGGCAACCCCAAGAGGAAGGTATGATGCGCACAGCAGCAAGTTTTCCCTCAGAAAGAAACCAAGGTTTATCGAACCAGGAGGAGCCAAGAAGCACGTTGAAGGTTGATGGCGGCGAGATGTAGTGCGGCGCAACACCAGGGATTCCGCCGCCAACGTGGAACCTGCACAACACAACCAAAGTACTTTGCCCCAACGAAACAGTGAGGTTGTCAATCTCACCGGCTTGCTGTAACAAAGGATTAACCGTATTGTGTGGAAGATGATTGTTTGCAGAAAACAGTAGAACAAGTATTGCAGTAGATTGTATTTCAGTAAAGAGAATTGGACCGGGGTCCACAGTTCACTAGAGGTGTCTCTCCCATAAGACGAACAGCATGTTGGGTGAACAAATTACAGTTGGGCAATTGACAAATAAAGAGAGCATGACCATGCACATACATATCATGATGAGTATAGTGAGATTTAATTGGGCATTACGACAAAGTACATAGACCGCCATCCAACTGCATCTATGCCTAAAAAGTCCACCTTGAGGTTATCATCCGAACCCCTTCCAGTATTAAGTTGCTAACAACTGACAATTGCATTAAGTATGGTGCGTAATGTAACTAGTGACTACATCCTTGAACATAGCACTAATGTTTTATCCCTAGTGGCAACAGCACAACACAACCTTAGAACTTTCTGTCACTGTCCCAGGTGTCAATGCAGGCATGAACCCACTATCGAGCATAAGTACTCCCTCTTGGAGTTACAAGCATCTACTTGGCCAGAGCATCTACTAGTAACGGAGAGCATGCAAGATCATAAACAACACATAAGCATAACTTTGATAATCAACATAACAAGTATTCTCTATTCATCGGATCCCAACAAACGCAACATATAGAATTACAGATAGATGATCTTGATCATGTTAGGCAGCTCACAAGATCCGACAATGATAGCACAATGGGGAGAAGACAACCATCTAGCTACTGCTATGGACCCATAGTCCAGGGGTAGACTACTCACACATCACACCGGAGGCGACCATGGCGGCGTAGAGTCCTCCGGGAGATGATTCCCCTCTCCGGCAGGGTGCCGGAGGCGATCTCCTGGATCCCCCGAGATGGGATCGGCGGCGGCGGCGTCTCTGGAAGGTTTTCCGTATCGTGGTTCTCGGTACTGGGGGTTTCGTCACGGAGACTTTTTATAGGCGGAAGGGCAGGTCAAGAGGCGGCACGGGGGCCCCACACTACAGGCCGCGGCCAAGGGGGGGCCGCACCGCCCTATAGTGTGGCCCCTCCGTGGCCCCTCTTCGTCTCTCCTTCGGACTTCTGGAAGCTTCGTGAGAAAATAGGCCCCTGGGCTTTGATTTCGTCCAATTCCGAGAATATTTCCTTACTAGGATTTCTGAAACCAAAAACAGCAGAAAACAAAGAATCGGCACTTCGGCATCTTGTTAATAGGTTAGTTCCAGAAAATGCACGAATATGACATAAAGTGTGCATAAAACATGTAGATAACATCAATAATGTGGCATGGAACATAAGAAATTATCGATACGTCGGAGACGTATCAGCATCCCCAAGCTTAGTTCTGCTCGTCCCGAGCAGGTAAAACGATAACACAGATAATTTCTGGAGTGACATGCCATCATAATCTTGATCATACTATTTGTAAAGCATATGTAGTGAATGCAGCGATCGAAACAATGTATATGACATGAGTAAACAAGTGAATCATATAGCAAAGACTTTTCATGAATAGCACTTCAAGACAAGCATCAATAAGTCTTGCATAAGAGTTAACTCATAAAGCAATAATTCAAAGTAAAGGCATTGAAGCAACACAAAAGAAGATTAAGTTTCAGCGGTTGCTTTCAACTTGTAACATGTATATCTCATGGATATTGTCAACATAGAGTAATATAATAAGTGCAATAAGCAAGTATGTAGGAATCAATGCACAGTTCACACAAGTGTTTGCTTCTTGAGGTGGAGAGAAATAGGTGAACTGACTCAACATTGAAAATAAAAGAATGGTCCTCATAGAGGAAAAGCATCGATTGCTATATTTGTGCTAGAGCTTTGATTTTGAAAACATGAAACAATTTTGTCAACGGTAGTAATAAAGCATATGCATCATGTAAATTATATCTTATAAGTTGCAAGCCTCATGCATAGTGTACTAATAGTGCCCGCACCTTGTCCTAATTAGCTTGGACTACCGGATCATCACAATGCATTGTTTTTACCAAGTGTCACAAAGGGGTACCTCTATGCCGCCTGTACAAAGGTCTAAGGAGAAAGCTCGCATTGGATTTCTCGCTATTGATTATTCTTCAACTTAGACATCCATACCGGGACAACATAGACAACAGATAATGGACTCCTCTTTTATGCATAAGCATATACCAACAATTAATAATTTTCTCATTTGAGATTTGAGGATTGTTGTCCAAAACTGAAACTTCCACCATGGAGCATGGCTTTAGTTAGCGGCCCGATGTTCTTCTCTAACATATGCATGCTTAACCATATGGTGGTAGATCTCTCTTGCTTCAGACAAGACGAACATGCATAGCAACTCACATGAAATTCAACAATGAAAAGTTGATGGCGTCCCCAGTGAACATGGTTATCGCACAACAAGCAACTTAATAAGAGATAAAGTGCATAATTACATATTCAATACCACAATAGTTTTTAAGCTATTTGTCCCATGAGCTATATATTGCAGAGGTGAATGATGGAATTTCAAAGGTAGCACTCAAGCAATTTACTTTGGAATGGCAGAAAAATACCATGTAGTATAGGTAGGTATGGTGGACACAAATGGCATAGTGGTTGGCTCAAGTATTTTGGATGCATGAGAAGTATTCCCTCTCGATACAAGGTTTAGGCTAGCAAGGCTTATTTGAAACAAACACAAGGATGAACCGGTGCAGCAAAACTCACATAAAAGACATATTGAAAACATTATAAGACTCTACACCGTCTTCCTTGTTGTTCAAACTCAATACTAGAAATTATCTAGACCTTAGAGAAACCAAATATGCAAACCAAATTTTAGCATGCTCTATGTATTTCTTCATTAATGGGTGCAAAGCATATGATGCAAGAGCTTAATCATGAGCACAACAATTGCCAAGTATCACATTACCCAAGACATTTATAGCAATTACTACATGTATCATTTTCCAATTCCAACCATATAACAATTTAACGAAGGAGAAACTTCGCCATGAATACTATGAGTAGAAACCAAGGACATACTTGTCCATATGCTACAGCGGAGCGTGTCTCTCTCCCATAAAGTGAATGCTAGGATCCATTTTATTCAAACAAAACAAAAAACAAAAACAAACCGACGCTCCAAGAAAAAGCACATAAGATGTGATGGAATAAAAATATAGTTTCAGGGGAGGAACCTGATAATGTTGTCGATGAAGAAGGGGATGCCTTGGGCATCCCCAAGCTTAGACGCTTGAGTCTTCTTGATATATGCAGGGGTGAACCACCGGGGCATCCCCAAGCTTAGAGCTTTCACTCTCCTTGATCATGTTGCATCATACTCCTCTCTTGATCCTTGAAAACTTCCTCCACACCAAACTCGAAACAACTCATTAGAGGGTTAGTGCACAATATAAATTGACATATTCAGAGGTGACACAATCATTCTTAACACTTCTGGACATTGCATAATGCTACTGGACATTAATGGATCAAAGAAATTAATCCAACATAGCGAAAGAGGCAATGCGAAATAAAAGGCAGAATCTGTCAAAACAGAACAGTTCGTATTGACGAATTTTAAAATGGCACCAGACTTGCTCAAATGAAAATGCTCAAATTGAATGAAAGTTGCGTACATATCTGAGGATCATGCACGTAAATTGGCTTAATTTTCTGAGCTACCTACAGGGAGGTGGACCCAGATTCGTGACAGCAAAGAAATCTGGAACTGTGCAGTAATCCAAATCTAGTACTTACTTTTCTATCAACGGCTTAACTTGGCACAACAAAACACAAAACTAAGATAAGGAGAGGTTGCTACAGTAGTAAACAACTTCCAAGACACAAAATAAAAACAAAGTACTGTAGGTAAAAACATGGGTTGTCTCCCATAAGCGCTTTTCTTTAACGCCTTTCAGCTAGGCGCAGAAAGTGTGTATCAAGTATTATCAAGAGACGAAGTGTCAACATCATAATTTGTTCTCATAATAGAATCAAAAGGTACCTTCATTCTCTTTCTAGGGAAGTGTTCCATACCTTTCTTGAGAGGAAATTGATATTTTATATTACCTTCCTTCATATCAATAATAGCACCAACAAGAAGAAAAGGTCTTCCCAATATAATGGGACAAGATGCATTGCATTCAATATCCAAGACAACAAAATCAACGGGAACAAGGTTATTGTTAACGGTAATGCGAACATTATCAACTTTACCCAAAGGTTTCTTTGTAGAATGTTCAGCAAGATTAACATCCAAATAACAATTTTTCAGCGGTGGCAAGTCAAGCATATTATAAATTTTCTTAGGCATAACAGAAATACTTGCACCAAGATCACATAAAGCATTACAATCAAAATCTTTAACCTTCATCTTAATGATGGGCTCCCAACCATCCTCTAGCTTTTTAGGAATAGAGGCTTCGCGCTCTAGTTTCTCTTCTCTAGCTTTTATAAGAGCATTTGTAATATGATGTGTGAAAGCCAAATTTATAGCACTAGCATTAGGACTTTTAGCAAGTTTTTGCAAGAACTTTATAACTTCAGAGATGTGGCAATCATCAAAATTCAAATCATTATAATCTAAAGCAATGGGATCATCATCCCCAATGTTGGAAAAAATTTCAGCAGCTTTATCACACGGGCAGTTTCAGTAGCTTTTAGCAGCTTTCGAGCAGTTTTTCGCGCTTTGCATTAGAAGTGGAAACATTGCTAACACCAATTCTTTTATTAGTATTAGTGGGAGGTGCAGCAACATGTGTAGCATTAGCATTACTAGTGGTGGTAATAGTCCAAACTTTAGCTATATTCTTTTCTTTAGCTAGTTTTTCATTTTCTTCTCTATCCCACCTAGCACGCAGTTCAGCCATTAATCTTATATTCTCATTAATTCTAACTTGGATGGCATTTGCTGTAGTAGTAATTTTATTATGATGATTCTCATTAGGCAAAACTTTTGATTTCAAAAGATCAACATCAGCAGCAAGACTATCGACTTTAGAAGCAAGTATATCAATTTTCCCAAGCTTTTCTTCAACAGATTTGTTAAAAGCAGTTTGTGTACTAATAAATTCTTTAAGCATGGCTTCAAGTCCAGGGGTGAACTCCTATTATTGTTGTAAGAATTCCCATAAGAATTACCATAGCCGTTGCCATTATTATAAGGATATGGTCTATAGTTGTTACTAGAATTGTTCCGGTAAGCATTGTTGTTGAAATTATTATTTTTAATGAAGTTTACATCAACATGTTCTTCTTGTGCAACCAATGAAGCTAATGGAACATTATTAGGATCAATATTAGTCCTATCATTCACAAGCATAGACATAATAGCATCAATCTTATCACTCAAGGAAGAGGTTTCTTCGACAGAATTTACCTTCTTACCTTGTGGAGCTCTTTCCGTGTGCCATTCAGAGTAGTTGATCATCATATTATCAAGAAGCTTTGTTGCTTCACCAAGAGTGATGGACATAAAGGTACCTCCAGCAGCTGAATCCAATAAATTCCGTGAAGAAAAATTTAGTCCTGCATAGAAGGTTTGGATGATCATCCAAGTAGTCACCCATGGGTTGGGCAATTTTTAACCAGAGATTTCATTCTTTCCCAAGCTTGAGCAACATGTTCAGTATCTAATTGTTTAAAATTCATTATGCTACTCCTCAAAGATATAATTTTAGCAGGGGGATAATATCTACCAATAAAAGCATCCTTGCATTTAGTCCATGAATCAATACTATTCTTAGGCAGAGATAGCAACCAATCTTTAGCTCTTCCTCTTAATGAGAAAGGGACCAATTTTAGTTTAATAATATCACCATCTACATCTTTATATTTTTGCATTTCACATAGTTCATCAAAATGATTAAGATGGGCAGCAAGATCATCGTAACTAACACTGAAAATTGCTCTCGCATAACAAGATTCAGAAAGCAGGTTTAATTTCAAAGAATTCTGCTGTAGTAGCAGGTGGAGCAATAGGTGTGCATAAGAAATCATTATTATTTGTGGTTGTGAAGTCACACAACTTAGTATTTTCAGCGTTGGCCATTTTAGCAACAGTAAATAAAACAAACTAGATAAAGTAAATGCAAGTAAACTAATTTTTTTGTGTTTTAGATATAGCCAACAAGATAGCAAATAAAGTAAAACTAGCAACTAATTTTTTTGTATTTTGATTTAGTGCAGCAAACAAAGTAGTAAATAAAACTAAGCAAGACAAAAACAAAGTAAAGAGATTGAGAAGTGGAGACTCCCCTTGCAGCGTGTCTTGATCTCACCGGCAACGGCGCCAGAAAAAGAGCTTGATGGCGTGTATTTCACACGTTCGTTGGGCAACCCCAAGAGGAAGGTATGATGCGCACAGCAGCAAGTTTTCCCTCAGAAAGAAACCAAGGTTTATCGAACCAGGAGGAGCCAAGAAGCACGTTAAAGGTTGATGGCGGCGAGATGTAGTGCGGCGCAACACCAGGGATTCCGGCGCCAACGTGGAACCTGCACAACACAACCAAAGTACTTTGCCCCAACGAAACAGTGAGGTTGTCAATCTCACCGGCTTGCTGTAACAAAGGATTAACCGTATTGTGTGGAAGATGATTGTTTGCAGAAAACAGTAGAACAAGTATTGCAGTAGATTGTATTTCAGTAAAGAGAATTGGACCGGGGTCCACAGTTCACTAGAGGTGTCTCTCCCATAAGACGAACAAAGATGTTGGGTGAACAAATTACAGTTGGGCAATTGACAAATAAAGAGAGCATGACCATGCACATACATATCATGATGAGTATAGTGAGATTTAATTGGGCATTACGACAAAGTACATAGACCGCCATCCAACTGCATCTATGCCTAAAAAGTCCACCTTCAGGTTATCATCCGAACCCCTTCCAGTATTAAGTTGCTAACAACTGACAATTGCATTAAGTATGGTGCGTAATGTAACTAGTGACTACATCCTTGAACATAGCACTAATGTTTTATCCCTAGTGGCAACAGCACAACACAACCTTAGAACTTTCATCGTCCTGTGTGTCAATGCAGGCATGAACCCACTATCGAGCATAAGTACTCCCTCTTGGAGTTACAAGCATCTACTTGGCCAGAGCATCTACTAGTAACGGAGAGCATGCAAGATCATAAACAACACATAAGCATAACTTTGATAATCAACATAACAAGTATTCTCTATTCATCGGATCCCAACAAACGCAACATATAGAATTACAGATAGATGATCTTGATCATGTTAGGCAGCTCACAAGATCCGACAATGATAGCACAATGGGGAGAAGACAACCATCTAGCTACTGCTATGGACCCATAGTCCAGGGGTAGACTACTCACACATCACACCGGAGGCGACCATGGCGGCGTAGAGTCCTCCGGGAGATGATTCCCCTCTCCGGCAGGGTGCCGGAGGCGATCTCCTGGATCCCCCGAGATGGGATCTGATACGTCTCCGACGTATCGATAATTTCTTATGTTCCATGCCACATTATTGATGTTATCTACATGTTTTATGCACACTTTATGTCATATTCGTGCATTTTCTGGAACTAACCTATTAACAAGATGCCGAAGTGCCGATTCTGTTTTCTGCTGTTTTTGGTTTCAGAAATCCTAGTAAGGAAATATTCTCGGAATTGGACGAAATCAAAGCCCAGGGGCCTATTTTCTCACGAAGCTTCCAGAAGTCCGAAGGAGAGACGAAGAGGGGCCACGGAGGGGCCACACCATAGGGCGGCGCGGCCCCCCCCCCTTGGCCGCGCGGCCCTGTGGTGTGGGGCCCCCGTGCCGCCTCTTGACCTGCCCTTCCGCCTATAAAAAGTCTCCGTGACGAAACCCCCGCATCGAGAGCCACGATACGGAAAACCTTCCGCAGACGCCGCCGCCGCCGATCCCATCTCGGGGATCCAGAGATCGCCTCCGGCACCCTGCCGGAGAGGGGAATCATCTCCCGGAGGACTCTACGCCGCCATGGTCGCCTCCGGTGTGATGTGTGAGTAGTCTACCCCTGGACTATGGGTCCATAGCAGTAGCTAGATGGTTGTCTTCTCCCCATTGTGCTATCATTGTCGGATCTTGTGAGCTGCCTAACATGATCAAGATCATCTATCTGTAATTCTATATGTTGCGTTTGTTGGGATCCGATGAATAGAGAATACTTGTTATGTTGATTATCAAAGTTATGCTATGTGTTGTTTATGATCTTGCATGCTCTCCGTTACTAGTAGATGCTCTGGCCAAGTAGATGCTTGTAACTCCAAGAGGGAGTACTTATGCTCGATAGTGGGTTCATGCCTGCATTGACACACTGGACAAGGATGACAAAAGTTCTAAGGTTGTGTTGTGCTGTTGCCACTAGGGATAAAACATTAGTGCTATGTTCAAGGATGTAGTCACTAGTTACATTACGCGCAATACTTAATGCAATTGTCTCGTTGTTAGCAACTTAATACCGGAGGGGTTCGGATGATAACTTTGAAGGTGGACTTTTTAGGCATAGATGCGCTTGGATGACGGTCTATGTACTTTGTCGTAATGCCCAATTAAATCTCACTATACTCATCATGATATGTATGTGCATGGTCATGCTCTCTTTATTTGTCAATTGCCCAATCGTAATTTGTTCACCCAACATGCTGTTCGTCTTATGGGAGAGACACCTCTAGTGAACCGTGGACCCCGGTCCAATTCTCTTTACTGAAATACAATCTACTGCAATACGTGGTCTACTGTTATTAGAAAACAATCATCTTCAACACAATACGGTTAACTCTGTGTTACCGCAAGCCGGTGAGATTGACAACCGCCCGGGTTCGTTGGGGCAAAGTACTTTGGTTGTGTTGTGCAGGTTCCACGTTGGCGCCGGAATCACTGGTGTTGCGCCGCACTACATCTCGCCGCGATCAACCTTCAACGTGCTTCTTGACTCCTACTGGTCCGATTAAACCTTGGTTTCTTATCGAGGGAAACTTGCCGCCGTGCGCATCACACCTTCCTCTTGGGGTTCCCAACGGACGTGCCAACCACACGCATCAAGCAAATTTCTGGCGCCGTTGCCGGGGAGATCAAGACACGCTGCAAGGGGAGTCTCCACTTCTCAATCTCTTTACTTTGTTTTTGTCTTGCTTAGTTTTATTTACTACTTTGTTTGCTGCACTAAATCAAAATACAAAAAATTAGTTGCTAGTTTTACTTTATTTGCTATCTTGTTTGCTATATCAAAAACACAAAAAAATTAGTTTACTTGCATTTACTTTATTCATCATGTTTCCTTTTAATTTTACCACAAAAAACATACCGGTAGGACGTGGGTCTATAGTTGGGAGAAATAATATAGAAGAATTTTTCAATCATGTTAGTACTATTGAAAATTTTGAAGATAGACACTTGGTAGACCTTGCGCCTACTTATGAAATTGCTGCTGCGCATTTAGTTCGCCTGTTGGAAACTAAATTTGTTAATCTTAATCCTATAATCCAACACATGTTTTTCACACTTGGTGATATGGAAGAGGGGGAAAAGAAAGATTTTGTATTAGAAACCCTTCTTAGAGAATTTGGTGGTCTAGCAAGAGAAGCTAGAAAGGTGTTTGCTAAATTTAATATGCTTGGTTCTCCTACTAATTTTGTTAGTCTCCTTGAAAGGATGGATATGGATAGAATAAGATACACTAATAATATTGATGATGGAGGGGAGATCAAAGCACCAATACCATGTAAGCTCTTAGCTATGAATGATGCATTAGAAAATAACTATGCTTGGCTAGTTCCTGAAAATTTGTTTGATGAGAGTAGCACGCCTAAGACTAATGAAAAGGGAGATGCTGAAACTTATGTATCCAATATACTATGCCTGGTTGAGAAAACTCCACACCCCGCTGAGAATGCATCACCCTTCGATAATACTTGATACACACTTTCTGCGCCTAGCTGAAAGGCGTTAAAGAAAAGCGCTTATGGGAGACAACCCATGTTTTTACCTACAGTACTTTGTTCTTATTTTGTGTCTTGGAAGTTGTTTACTACTGTAGCAACCTCTCCTTATCTTAGTTTTGTGTTTTGTTGTGCCAAGTTAAGCCGTTGATAGAAAAGTAAGTACTAGATTTGGATTACTGCACAGTTCCAGATTTCTTTGCTGTCACGAATCTGAGTCCACCTCCCTGTAGGTAGCTCAGAAAATTAAGCCAATTTACGTGCATGATCCTCAGATATTTACGCAACTTTCATTCAATTTGAGCATTTTCATTTGAGCAAGTCTGGTGCCATTTTAAAATTCGTCAATACGAACTGTTCTGTTTTGACAGATTCTGCCTTTTATTTCGCATTGCCTCTTTCGCTATGTTGGATGAATTTATTTGATCCATTAATGTCCAGTAGCATTATGCAATGTCCAGAAGTGTTAAGAATGATTGTGTCACCTCTGAATATGTCAATTTATATTGTGCACTAACCCTCTAATGAGTTGTTTCGAGTTTGGTGTGGAGGAAGTTTTCAAGGATCAAGAGAGGAGTATGATGCAACATGATCAAGGAGAGTGAGAGCTCTAAGCTTGGGGATGCACCCGGTGGTTCACCCCTGCATATATCAAGAAGACTCAAGCATCTAAGCTTGGGGATGCCCAAGGCATCCCCTTCTTCATCGACAACATTATCAGGTTCCTCCCCTGAAACTATATTTTTATTCCATCACATCTTATGTGCTTTTTCTTGGAGCGTCGGTTTGTTTTTGTTTTTGTTTTGTTTGAATAAAATGGATCCTAGCATTCACTTTATGGGAGAGAGACACGCTCCGCTGTAGCATATGGACAAGTATGTCCTTGGTTTCTACTCATAGTATTCATGGCGAAGTTTCTCCTTCGTTAAATTGTTATATGGTTGGAATTGGAAAATGATACATGTAGTAATTGCTATAAATGTCTTGGGTAATGTGATACTTGGCAATTGTTGTGCTCATGTTTAAGCTCTTGCATCATATGCTTTGCACCCATTAATGCAGAAATACATAGAGCATGCTAAAATTTGGTTTGCATATTTGGTCTCTCTAAGGTCTAGATAATTTCTAGTTTTGAGTTTGAACAACAAGGAAGACGATGTAGAGTCTTATAATGTTTTCAATATGTCTTTTATGTGAGTTTTGCTGCACCGGTTCATCCTTGTGTTTGTTTCAAATAAGCCTTGCTAGCCTAAACCTTGTATCGAGAGGGAATACTTCTCATGCATCCAAAATACTTGAGCCAACCACTATGCCATTTGTGTCCACCATACCTACCTACTACATGGTATTTTCCGCCATTCCAAAGTAAATTGCTTGCGTGCTACCTTTAAAATTCCATCATTCACCTTTGCAATATATAGCTCATGGGACAAATAGCTTAAAAACTATTGTGGTATTGAATATGTAATTATGCACTTTATCTCTTATTAAGTTGCTTGTTGTGCGATAACCATGTTCACTGGGGACGCCATCAACTTTTCATTGTTGAATTTCATGTGAGTTGCTATGCATGTCCGTCTTGTCTGAAGTAAGAGAGATCTACCACCATATGGTTAAGCATGCATATGTTAGAGAAGAACATTGGGCCGCTAACTAAAGCCATGATCCATGGTGGAAGTTTCAGTTTTGGACAACAATCCTCAAATCTCAAATGAGAAAATTATTAATTGTTGGTATATGCTTATGCATAAAAGAGGAGTCCATTATCTGTTGTCTATGTTGTCCCGGTATGGATGTCTAAGTTGAAGAATAATCAATAGCGAGAAATCCAATGCGAGCTTTCTCCTTAGACCTTTGTACAGGCGGCATAGAGGTACCCCTTTGTGACACTTGGTAAAAACAATGCATTGTGATGATCCGGTAGTCCAAGCTAATTAGGACAAGGTGCGGGCACTATTAGTACACTATGCATGAGGCTTGCAACTTATAAGATATAATTTACATGATGCATATGCTTTATTACTACCGTTGACAAAATTGTTTCATGTTTTCAAAATCAAAGCTCTAGCACAAATATAGCAATCGATGCTTTTCCTCTATGGAGGACTATTCTTTTACTTTCAATGTTGAGTCAGTTCACCTATCTCTCTCCACCTCAAGAAGCAAACACTTGTGTGAACTGTGCATTGATTCCTACATACTTGCTTATTGCACTTATTATATTACTCTATGTTGACAATATCCATGAGATATACATGTTACAAGTTGAAAGCAACCGCTGAAACTTAATCTTCTTTTGTGTTGCTTCAATGCCTTTACTTTGAATTATTGCTTTATGAGTTAACTCTTATGCAAGACTTATTGATGCTTGTCTTGAAGTGCTATTCATGAAAAGTCTTTGCTATATGATTCACTTGTTTACTCATGTCATATACATTGTTTTGATTGCTGCATTCACTACATATGCTTTACAAATAGTATGATCAAGATTATGATGGCATGTCACTCCAGAAATTATCTGTGTTATCGTTCTACCTGCTCGGGACGAGCAGAACTAAGCTTGGGGATGCTGATACGTCTCCGACGTATCGATAATTTCTTATGTTCCATGCCACATTATTGATGTTATCTACATGTTTTATGCACACTTTATGTCATATTTGTGCATTTTATGGAACTAACCTATTAACAAGATGCCGAAGTGCCAGTTGCTGTTTTCTGCTGTTTTTGGTTTCAGAAATCCTAGTAAGGAAATATTCTCGGAATTGGACGAAATCAAAGCCCAGGGGCCTATTTTCTCACGAAGCTTCCAGAAGTCCGAAGGAGAGACGAAGAGGGGCCACGGAGGGGCCACACCATAGGGCGGCGCGCCCCCCCCCCCCCTTGGCCGCGCGGCCCGGTGGTGTGGGGCCCCCGTGCCGCCTCTTGACCTGCCCTTCCGCCTATAAAAAGTCTCCGTGACGAAACCCCCAGTACCGAGAGCCACGATACGGAAAACCTTCCAGAGACGCCGCCGCCGCCGATCCCATCACGGGGGATCCAGAGATCGCCTCCGGCACCTGCCGGAGAGGGGAATCATCTCCCGGAGGACTCTACGCCGCCATGGTCGCCTCCGGTGTGATGTGTGAGTAGTCTACCCCTGGACTATGGGTCCATAGCAGTAGCTAGATGGTTGTCTTCTCCCCATTGTGCTATCATTGTCGGATCTTGTGAGCTGCCTAACATGATCAAGATCATCTATCTGTAATTCTATATGTTGCGTTTGTTGGGATCCGATGAATAGAGAATACTTGTTATGTTGATTATCAAAGTTATGCTATGTGTTGTTTATGATCTTGCATGCTCTCCGTTACTAGTAGATGCTCTGGCCAAGTAGATGCTTGTAACTCCAAGAGGGAGTACTTATGCTCGATAGTGGGTTCATGCTCGCATTGACACCGGGACGGATGTAAAAGTTCTAAGGTTGTGTTGTGCTGTTGCCACTAGGGATAAAACATTAGTGCTTTGTTCAAGGATGTAGTCACTAGTTACATTACGCGCAATACTTAATGCAATTGTCTGTTGTTAGCAACTTAATACTGGAGGGTGTTCGGATGATAACCTGAAGGTGGACTTTTTAGGCATAGATGCAGTTGGATGACGGTCTATGTACTTTGTCGTAATGCCCAATTAAATCTCACTATACTCATCATGATATGTATGTGCATGGTCATGCTCTCTTTATTTGTCAATTGCCCAACTGTAATTTGTTCACCCAACATGCTGTTCGTCTTATGGGAGAGACACCTCTAGTGAACTGTGGACCCCGGTCCAATTCTCTTTACTGAAATACAATCTACTGCAATACTTGTTCTACTGTTTTCTGCAAACAATCATCTTCCACACAATACGGTTAACTCTTTGTTACAGCAAGCCGGTGAGATTGACAACCTCACTGTTTCGTTGGGGCAAAGTACTTTGGTTGTGTTGTGCAGGTTCCACGTTGGCGCCGGAATCACTGGTGTTGCGCCGCACTACATCTCGCCGCCATCAACCTTCAACGTGCTTCTTGACTCCTACTGGTCCGATTAAACCTTGGTTTCTTACTGAGGGAAACTTGCCGCTGTGCGCATCACACCTTCCTCTTGGGGTTCCCAACGGACGTGCCAACCACACGCATCAGGATCGGCGGCGGCGGCGTCTCTGGAAGGTTTTCCGTATCGTGGTTCTCGGTACTGGGGGTTTCGTCACGGAGACTTTTTATAGGCGGAAGGGCAGGTCAAGAGGCGGCACGGGGGCCCCACACTACAGGCCGGCGCGGCCAAGGGGGGGGCCACGCCGCCCTATAGTGTGGCCCCTCCGTGGCCCCTCTTCGTCTCTCCTTCGGACTTCTGGAAGCTTCGTGAGAAAATAGGCCCCTGGGCTTTGATTTCGTCCAATTCCGAGAATATTTCCTTACTAGGATTTCTGAAACCAAAAACAGCAGAAAACAGCAACTGGCACTTCGGCATCTTGTTAATAGGTTAGTTCCAGAAAATGCACGAATATGACATAAAGTGTGCATAAAACATGTAGATAACATCAATAATGTGGCATGGAACATAAGAAATTATCGATACGTCGGAGACGTATCAAAGACCTTGCTGGATACTTCTTGTTCTGGATCATTTACACGCAACAAAGAAGAGTTTAAAAGGGACCTTCTTGATCGGATCCAAGAAAATACTGAAGGTTGGGAGAACGACAAGGACAGAGAATCAGGTATAATTTATGATTATAAATGCATTGAAGCTTTTATGGATACTGATAAATTTCGTAATATGAGTGCTACATATGGTCTTGATTCTCAAGTTGCTGTAAATCTTTATAAAGCTTTTGCCTCTCATTATGAATTGCCAAAGAAGAATTTTGATAAGTATCATGAACCATATAAAGATAAAATTGATTCATCTATTAATAAATGCGTTGTAGTTGAAACTGCTGATCATGTTATTCCTGAAGCTTATATTGAAAAAACTCCTTTCCCTGCTAAAATGAAGGAGTACTCTGTTATAAATAGTGCGGTTCATAAAAGTGAAAAGAAACCTGTAGAACCTGAAGAACAAATAAAAGTTGAACCTGCTGTTGCAATAGTTAAAGATCTTGTGACTGAAAATGTGGAGGATGGTCATATTATTTTCTGTGAAGATGCTTCTAATATTGTTTCACATCCTAATAAACCCAAACAAGCTAGTGTTCCTATGCTATCTGTTAGAATTGGTGATCATTGCTATTATGGATTATGTGATATTGGTGCAAGTGTTAGTGCTATTCCTTATGAGCTTTACACGGAGATTATGCACGAAATTGATTCTTGTGAACTTGAAGATATTGATGTGGTTATTCAGCTGGCTAATAGAGAAACTATTTCTCCAATTGGTATTGTTCGAGATGTGGAAGTTTTATGCGGTAAGATTAAATATCCTGCTGACTTTTTGGTACTTGGTTCTGCTGCTAGTGATTATTGTCCTATTATTTTTGGTAGACCTTTTCTAAATACTTGTGGAGCTATTATAGATTGCAAGAAAGAGAAAATTTTGACTAAATTTGCTGGTGAATCTTATGAGTTTAACTTCTCTAAATTTACCAAAACTCCTTATAAAGCTGATTTGCCTAGTGATGATTTTAAAATGGAGCAGTGTGCATCTATTGTTCTTGTTCCTAACAATCCTTTGCAGCAACATTTGGAGGATAGCGAGAGTGAAGTTTTTAGGAAAGAAAGAGATGAGCTTGAGGAAATTTTTCTCCGCCAACCTATTCTCAAGCATGATTTACCGGTGGAAGATTTGGGTACAACACCACCACCAAAGGAAGATCCTGTTTTTGATTTAAAGCCTTTACCTGATAATCTTAAATATGCTCATATTGATGATAAGAAAATATATCCTGTTATTATTAGTTCTAAGCTTTCAGAGATTGAGGAAGAAAGGTTATTGGAAATATTGAAGAAGCACCGAGGAGCTATTGGCTACATGATGGCGTGTATTTCACACGTTCGTTGGGCAACCCCAAGAGGAAGGTATGATGCGCACAGCAGCAAGTTTTCCCTCAGAAAGAAACCAAGGTTTATCGAACCAGGAGGAGCCAAGAAGCACGTTGAAGGTTGATGGCGGCGAGATGTAGTGCGGCGCAACACCAGGGATTCCGGCGCCAACGTGGAACCTGCACAACACAACCAAAGTACTTTGCCCCAACGAAACAGTGAGGTTGTCAATCTCACCGGCTTGCTGTAACAAAGAGTTAACCGTATTGTGTGGAAGATGATTGTTTGCATAAAAACAGAGAACAAGTATTGCAAAGAGATTGTATTTCAGTAAAGAGAATTGGACCGGGGTCCACAGTTCACTAGAGGTGTCTCTCCCATAAGACAAACAGCATGTTGGGTGAACAAATTACAGTTGGGCAATTGACAAATAAAGAGAGCATGACCATGCACATACATATCATGATGAGTATAGTGAGATTTAATTGGGCATTACGACAAAGTACATAGACCGTCATCCAACTGCATCTATGCCTAAAAAGTCCACCTTCAGGTTATCATCCGAACCCCCTCCAGTATTAAGTTGCAAAGCAACAGACAATTGCATTAAGTATGGTGCGTAATGTAATCAACAACTACATCCTTAGACATAGCATCAATGTTTTATCCCTAGTGGCAACAGCACAACACAACCTTAGAACTTTCTGTCACTGTCCCAGGTGTCAATGCAGGCATGAACCCACTATCGAGCATAAGTACTCCCTCTTGGAGTTACAAGCATCTACTTGGCCAGAGCATCTACTAGTAACGGAAAGCATGCAAGATCATAAACAACACATAAGTATAACTTTGATAATCAACATAACAAGTATTCTCTATTCATCGGATCCCAACAAACGCAACATATAGAATTACAGATAGATGATCTTGATCATGTTAGGCCGCTCACAAGATCCGACAATGATAGCACAATGGGGAGAAGACAACCATCTAGCTACTGCTATGGACCCATAGTCCAGGGGTAGACTACTAACACATCACACCGGAGGCGTCCATGGCGTCGTAGAGTCCTCCGGAGATGATTCCCCTCTCCGGCAGGGTGCCGGAGGCGATCTCCTGGATCCCCCGAGATGGGATCGGCGGCGGCGGCGTCTCTGGAAGGTTTTCCGTATCGTGGTTCTCGGTACTGGGGGTTTCGTCACGGAGACTTTTTATAGGCGGAAGGGCAGGTCAAGAGGCGGCACGGGGGCCCCACACTACAGGCCGGCGCGGCAAGGGGGGGGGGGCGCGCCGCCCTATGGTGTGGCCCCTCCGTGGCCCCTCTTCGTCTCTCCTTCGGACTTCTGGAAGCTTCGTGAGAAAATAGGCCCCTGGGCTTTGATTTCGTCCAATTCCGAGAATATTTCCTTACTAGGATTTCTGAAACCAAAAACAGAAAACAAAGAATCGGCACTTCGGCATCTTGTTAATAGGTTAGTTCCAGAAAATGCACGAATATGACATAAAGTGTGCATAAAACATGTAGATAACATCAATAATGTGGCATGAAACATAAGAAATTATCGATACGTCGGAGACGTATCAGCATCCCCAAGCTTAGTTCTGCTCGTCCGAGCGAGTAAAACGATAACACGTATAATTTCTGGAGTGACATGCCATCATAATCTTGATCATACTATTTGTAAAGCATATGTAGTGAATGCAGCGATCGAAACAATGTATATGACATGAGTAAACAAGTGAATCATATAGCAAAGACTTTTCATGAATAGCACTTCAAGACAAGCATCAATAAGTCTTGCATAAGAGTTAACTCATAAAGCAATAATTCAAAGTAAAGGCATTGAAGCAACACAAAAGAAGATTAAGTTTCAGCGGTTGCTTTCAACTTGTAACATGTATATCTCATGGATATTGTCAACATAGAGTAATATAATAAGTGCAATAAGCAAGTATGTAGGAATCAATGCACAGTTCACACAAGTGTTTGCTTCTTGAGGTGGAGAGAGATAGGTGAACTGACTCAACATTGAAAGTAAAAGAATAGTCCTCCATAGAGGAAAAGCATCGATTGCTATATTTGTGCTAGAGCTTTGATTTTGAAAACATGAAACAATTTTGTCAACGGTAGTAATAAAGCATATGCATCATGTAAATTATATCTTATAAGTTGCAAGCCTCATGCATAGCATACTAATAGTGCCCGCACCTTGTCCTAATTAGCTTGGACTACCGGGTCATCACAATGCATTGTTTTTACCAAGTGTCACAAAGGGGTACCTCTATGCCGCCTGTACAAAGGTCTAAGGAGAAAGCTCGCATTGGATTTCTCGCTATTGATTATTCTTCAACTTAGACATCCATACCGGGACAACATAGACAACAGATAATGGACTCCTCTTTTATGCATAAGCATATACCAACAATTAATAATTTTCTCATTTGAGATTTGAGGATTGTTGTCCAAAACTGAAACTTCCACCATGGAGCATGGCTTTAGTTAGCGGCCCGATGTTCTTCTCTAACATATGCATGCTTAACCATATGGTGGTAGATCTCTCTTGCTTCAGACAAGACGAACATGCATAGCAACTCACATGAAATTCAACAATGAATAGTTGATGGCGTCCCGATGAACATGGTTATCGCACAACAAGCAACTTAATAAGAGATAAAGTGCATAATTACATATTCAATACCACAATAGTTTTTAAGCTATTTGTCCCATGAGCTATATATTGCAAAGGTGAATGATGGAATTTTAAAGGTAGCACTCAAGCAATTTACTTTGGAATGGCGGAAAATACCATGTAGTATAGGTAGGTATGGTGGACACAAATGGCATAGTGGTTGGCTCAAGTATTTTGGATGCATGAGAAGTATTCCCTCTCGATACAAGGTTTAGGCTAGCAAGGCTTATTTGAAACAAACACAAGGATGAACCGGTGCAGCAAAACTCACATAAAAGACATATTGAAAACATTATAAGACTCTACACCGTCTTCCTTGTTGTTCAAACTCAAAACTAGAAATTATCTAGACCTTAGAGAAACCAAATATGCAAACCAAATTTTAGCATGCTATATGTATTTCTTCATTAATGGGTGCAAAGCATATGATGCAAGAGCTTAATCATGAGCACAACAATTGCCAAGTATCACATTACCCAAGACATTTATAGCAATTACTACATGTATCATTTTCCAATTCCAACCATATAACAATTTAACGAAGGAGAAACTTCGCCATGAATACTATGAGTAGAAACCAAGGACATACTTGTCCATATGCTACAGCGGAGCGTGTCTCTCTCCCATAAAGTGAATGCTAGGATCCATTTTATTCAAACAAAACAAAAACAAAAACAAACCGATGCTCCAAGAAAAAGCACATAAGATGTGATGGAATAAAAATATAGTTTCAGGGAGGAACCTGATAATGTTGTCGATGAAGAAGGGGATGCCTTGGGCATCCCCAAGCTTAGACGCTTGAGTCTTCTTGATATATGCAGGGGTGAACCACCGGGGCATCCCCAAGCTTAGAGCTTTCACTCTCCTTGATCATGTTGCATCATACTCCTCTCTTGATCCTTGAAAACTTCCTCCACACCAAACTCGAAACAACTCATTAGAGGGTTAGTGCACAATATAAATTGACATATTCAGAGGTGACACAATCATTCTTAACACTTCTGGACATTGCATAATGCTACTGGACATTAGTGGATCAAAGAAATTCATCCAACATAGCGAAAGAGGCAATGCGAAATAAAAGGCAGAATCTGTCAAAACAGAACAGTTCGTATTGACGAATTTTAAAATGGCACCAGACTTGCTCAAATGAAAATGCTCAAATTGAATGAAAGTTGCGTACATATCTGAGGATCATGCACGTAAATTGGCTTAATTTTCTGAGCTACCTACAGGGAGGTGGACCCAGATTCGTGACAGCAAAGAAATCTGGAACTGTGCAGTAATCCAAATCTAGTACTTACTTTTCTATCAACGGCTTAACTTGGCACAACAAAACACAAAACTAAGATAAGGAGAGGTTGCTACAGTAGTAAACAACTTCCAAGACACAAAATAAAAACAAAGTACTGTAGGTAAAAACATGGGTTGTCTCCCATAAGCGCTTTTCTTTAACGCCTTTCAGCTAGGCGCAGAAAGTGTGTATCAAGTATTATCGAAGGGTGATGCATTCTCAGCGGGGTGTGGAGTTTTCTCAACTAGGCATAGTATATTGGATACATAAGTTTCAGCATCTCCCTTTTCATTAGTCTTAGGCGTGCTACTCTCATCAAACAAATTTTCAGGAACTAGCCAAGCATAGTTATTTTCTAATGCATCATTCATAGCTAAGAGCTTACATGGTATTGGTGCTTTGATCTCCCCTCCATCATCAATATTATTAGTGTATCTTATTCTATCCATATCCATCTTTTCAAGGAGACTAACAAAATTAGTAGGAGAACCAAGCATATTAAATTTAGCAAACACCTTTCTAGCTTCTCTTGCTAGACCACCAAATTCTCTAAGAAGGGTTTCTAATACAAAATCTTTCTTTTCCCCCTCTTCCATATCACCAAGTGTGAAAAACATGTGTTGGATTATAGGATTAAGATTAACAAATTTAGTTTCCAACAGGCGAACTAAATGCGCAGCAGCAATTTCATAAGTAGGCGCAAGGTCTACCAAGTGTCTATCTTCAAAATTTTCAATAGTACTAACATGATTGAAAAATTCTTCTATATTATTTCTCCCAACTATAGACCCACGTCCTACTGGTATGTTTTTTGTGGTAAAATTAAAAGGAAACATGATGAATAAAGTAAAGTAAATGCAAGTAAACTAATTTTTTTGTGTTTTTGATATAGCAAACAAGATAACAAGTAAAGTAAAACTAGCAACTAATTTTTTTTGTATTTTGATTTAGTGCAGCAAACAAAGTAGTAAATAAAACTAAGCAAGACAAAAACAAAGTAAAGAGATTGAGAAGTGGAGACTCCCCTTGCAGCGTGTCTTGATCTCCCCGGCAACGGCGCCGTAAAAGAGCTTGATGGCGTGTATTTCACACGTTCGTTGGGAAACCCCAAGAGGAAGGTATGATGCGCACAGCAGCAAGTTTTCCCTCAGAAAGAAACCAAGGTTTATCGAACCAGGAGGAGCCAAGAAGCACGTTGAAGGTTGATGGCGGCGAGATGTAGTGCGGCGCAACACCAGGGATTCCGGCGCCAACGTGGAACCTGCACAACACAACCAAAGTACTTTGCCCCAACGAAACAGTGAGGTTGTCAATCTCACCGGCTTGCAGTAACAAAGAGTTAACCGTATTGTGTGGAAGATGATTGTTTGCAGACAACAGTAGAACAAGTATAGCAGAACAATGTATTTCAAGAAAGAGAATTGGACCGGGGTCCACAGTTCACTAGAGGTGTCTCTCCCATAAGACAAACAGCATGTTGGGTGAACAAATTACAGTTGGGCAATTGACAAATAAAGAGAGCATGACCATGCACATACATATCATGATGAGTATAGTGAGATTTAATTGGGCATTACGACAAAGTACATAGACCGTCATCCAACTGCATCTATGCCTAAAAGTCCACCTTCGAGTTATCATCCGAACCCCCTCCAGTATTAAGTTGCAAAGCAACAGACAATTGCATTAAGTATGGTGCGTAATGTAATCAACAACTACATCCTTAGACATAGCATCAATGTTTTATCCCTAGTGGCAACAGCACAACACAACCTTAGAACTTTCTGTCACTGTCCCAGGTGTCAATGCAGGCATGAACCCACTATCGAGCATAAGTACTCCCTCTTGGAGTTACAAGCATCTACTTGGCCAGAGCATCTACTAGTAACGGAAAGCATGCAAGATCATAAACAACACATAAGTATAACTTTGATAATCAACATAACAAGTATTCTCTATTCATCGGATCCCAACAAACGCAACATATAGAATTACAGATAGATGATCTTGATCATGTTAGGCAGCTCACAAGATCCGACAATGATAGCACAATGGGGAGAAGACAACCATCTAGCTACTGCTATGGACCCATAGTCCAGGGGTAGACTACTCACACATCACACCGGAGGCGACCATGGCGGCGTAGAGTCCTCCGGGAGATGATTCCCCTCTCCGGCAGGGTGCCGGAGGCGATCTCCTGGATCCCCCGAGATGGGATCGGCGGCGGCGTCTCTGGAAGGTTTTCCGTATCGTGGTTCTCGGTACTGGGGGTTTCGTCACGGAGACTTTTTATAGGCGGAAGGGCAGGTCAAGAGGCGGCACGGGGGCCCCACACTACAGGCCGGCGCGGCCAAGGGGGGGGGGGCGCGCCGCCCTATGGTGTGGCCCCTCCGTGGCCCCTCTTCGTCTCTCCTTCGGACTTCTGGAAGCTTCGTGAGAAAATAGGCCCCTGGGCTTTGATTTCGTCCAATTCCGAGAATATTTCCTTACTAGGATTTCTGAAACCAAAAACAGCAGAAACAAGAATCGGCACTTCGGCATCTTGTTAATAGGTTAGTTCCAGAAAATGCACGAATATGACATAAAGTGTGCATAAAACATGTAGATAACATCAATAATGTGGCATGGAACATAAGAAATTATCGATACGTCGGAGACGTATCACTACACTCTTGATGATTTGAAGGGGATTTCTCCTTCTATTTGCCAACATGCTATTAATATGGAAGATGATGCCAAACCTGTTGTTGAACCTCAGCGTCGTCTAATTCCGAAGATGAAGGAAGTGGTAAGGAATGAGGTATTAAGACTTCTTGAAGCTGGTATTATATATCCTATTGCTGATAGTAGATGGGTTAGTCCTGTGCATTGCGTTCCCAAGAAAGGAGGAATGACTATTGTGCCTAATGATAATGATGAGCTCATCCCTCAAAGAGTAGTTGTAGGGTATAGAATGTGCATTGATTTTCGAAAAGTTAATAAAGTTACTAAGAAAGATCATTACCCTTTACCATTTATTGATCAAATGCTAGAAAGATTGTCTAAAAATACTCATTTTTGTTTTCTTGATGGTTATTCTGGGTTTTCACAAATTGCTGTTAAAGCTAAAGATCAAGAGAAAACTACTTTTACTTGTCCCTATGGAACTTATGCTTATAGACGTATGCCTTTTGGTTTATGTAATGCTCCTGCTACTTTTCAAAGATGCATGTCTGCTATTTTTCATGGTTTTTGTGAGAGTATTGTAGAGGTATTCATGGATGATTTTTCCGTCTATGGGAATTCTTTTGATAGTTGCTTGCGAAACCTTGATAAAGTTTTGCAGAGATGTGAAGAAACTAACCTTGTTCTTAATTGGGAGAAATGCCACTTTATGGTTAATGAAGGAATTGTATTGGGACATAAAATTTCTGAGAGAGGTATTGAAGTTGATAGAGCTAAAGTTGAAGCAATTGAGAAGATGCCCTATCCTAGGGATGTTAAAGGTATTCGTAGTGTTCTTGGTCATGCTGGGTTTTATAGGAGATTTATTAAAGATTTCTCCAAGATTTCAAAGCCTCTTACTAATCTTCTTCAAAAAGATGTACCATTTGTTTTTGATGATGATTGTAAGGAAGCTTTTGAAACTCTTAAGAAAGCCTTAACAACTGCTCCTATAGTTGAACCTCCTGATTGGAACTTACCCTTTGAAATTATGTGTGATGCTAGTGATTTTGCTGTAGGCGCTGTTCTTGGACAGCGAGTAGATAAAAAACTGAATGTTATTCACTATGCTAGTAAAACTCTTGATGCTGCTCAAAGAAATTATGCTACAACTGAAAAAGAATTATTAGCTGTAGTCTTTGCTTGCGATAAATTTAGATCTTATATTGTTGATTCAAAAGTTACTATTCATACTGATCATGCTGCAATTAGATACCTTATGACAAAGAAAGATGCTAAGCCTAGGCTTATTAGATGGGTACTTCTTTTGCAAGAATTTGATTTACATATTGTAGATAGGAAAGGTGCTGATAATCCTGTTGCTGATAATTTGTCTAGATTGGAAAATATTGCTTATGATCCTGTTCCTGTTAATGATAGTTTTCCAAATGAACAATTGGCTGTAATAAAGGTGAGCTCGCGAGACAGTCCTTGGTATGCTGATTATGCTAACTTTATTGTTTCCAAGTACTTGCCTCCAACCTTTTCAGCTCAGCAAAGGAGGAAATTCTTTTATGACTTGAGACATTATTTCTGGGATGACCCACACTTATACAAAGAAGGAGTGGATGGTATTATGCAAAGATGTGTTCCCGAGTATGAACAACAAGAAATATTGAGTAAATGTCATGGTAGTGCTTATGGAGGACATCACGCCGGAGAAAGAACCGTGCAAAAGGTTCTACAATTAGGTTTTTATTGGCCAACTCTCTTCAAAGATGCGAGAAAGTTTATTTTATCTTGTGATGAATGCCAAAGGGTTGGTAATATCTCCAGACATAATGAAATGCCTATGAATTATACTCTTGTTATTGAACCATTTGATTGTTGGGGATTTGACTTCATGGGACCTTTTCCGTCTTCAGAAGGTAACACTCACATACTTGTTGCTGTTGATTATGTTACTAAATGGGTGGAAGCTATACCTACAAAAAGTGCTGATGGTGAGACCTCTTTAAGAATGCTTTTAGATATTATTTTTCCTAGATTTGGAGTGCCTAGATATATTATGACTGATGGAGGTTCTCATTTTATTCATGGAGGTTTTAGAAAAACTCTTGCTAAGTATGGTATTAATCATAGAATTGCTTCCGCTTATCATCCTCAAACTAGTGGTCAAGTAGAATTATCCAATAGAGAGATTAAATCTATTTTGGGAAAGACCGTTAATAAAACTAGAAAGAATTGGGCTAGTAAATTGAAGGATGCACTATGGGCTTATAGAACTGCTTATAAAAATCCCATGGGAATGTCACCTTATAAAATGGTTTATGGGAAAGCTTGTCATTTACCTTTAGAACTAGAGCACAAAGCTTATTGGGCTGTTAGAGAATTAAATAAAGATCCTAAACTTGCCGGTGATAAGAGGTTGTTGCAATTAAGTTCTCTAGATGAATGGAGAAGTGAAGCTTATGAAAATGCTAAACTCTTTAAAGAGAAAGTTAAAAAATGGCATGATAGAAGGATTATCAAAAGAGAATTTAATATTGGGGATAAAGTCCTATTGTATCGGTCTCGTCTCAGATTCTTTGCAGGGAAATTACTCTCGAAATGGGAAGGACCGTATGTTGTTGAGGAGGTGTATCGTTCAGGAGCAATCAAGATTAGCTCTCTCCAAGGCAATGCCACGCAAGTGGTGAATGGACAAAGACTCAAGCATTATATCTCGGGTGATTCTTATAATGTTGATGTTGATATTATTCAAGTGGAAACACCGGAGGCTTTCATAAAAGGGCAAATTGACAAATCGCCGTAACTCGACTTTGAATAGGTAACAGTACTGGTAATGAAAAGTACGCAATTTACTTTCCGAACAATATTTTCGCTATTTTTGGAAAATATGAAAAATTACGAGTTCGAAACAGAGTGGAAAGGACGCACGAGGGGGCGCCACCATAGGCCGGCGCGGCCTGACCTGGGCCCGCGCCGACCTATGGTTTGGCCACCTCGTCGCCCCTTTCCGACTCTGGTTTGATCTGGTACATTCCGTTTGTCGTGAAAATTTTTGCTATATAATCCCCCGGACCCCTGGAGTTCCGTATATCGTGTTCTCGACGTGTTTTGTTTCGAGCTGTTTCTGCCAGGATTTGTTTCAGATCTAGAGCTATCATGTCTTCGTCGGAAACTCCGAAGGACAGCTCCAGCAAGGATGTTGGCAACTTGTACATGGAGGAGCTGAGGATGCACCCCAAGGAGTTGCTGCTCGTTGAAGGAGAACTGCAGGTCAAGGATGTCCAGGGTCCTAAAGGAGAAGGAAGTTTGGAAGACAGGATGGAGAAGCTAGAACAAGAGGTTTTCAAATACAAGAAGATGGCTGAGCGTGAGGTGGATATCTTCCACAGGATTGTGTCTGAACTCATTGCTGAACATGAGAAGGAAACTGCAAAGCTTTGGAGCGACATCCTCTCACTTCACGACACCACCAACAAGCTCCAAGCACAACTCTATGATGTTCATAATCAGAACTGTGAGTATGAAAACAGGTTTAAATACATAAGCCGTGCTGCTAGTTTCAGGATTCCCGAGACCAAGATGTCGTTTCTTGATGGAGAGCCTCTTCCTTGGAAGCTTGATGACGGGAGTTCATCACCACCATCACCGCATGAGTAATTCATCATCGGTATTGGCATCCCCTTGGTTTGTTCCAAGCTTGGGGGAGTGCCGCGGTATCACATTATCACTACCTTTTACTTTTATTGTCAAGTAGTGTCATATCATGAGTAGGGAAGTTATCATATAAGATGGGTTGCAGTTTGGAAGTATCTCTCCTTTAGTTGGTTATCTATGTATCCCTTGGTGTGAGTTATCGTTATGGAATATTAATGAGAAGTCTTATCATTTACATATTGCACATCTTATTTTAGTTTGCAATCTCTACTATATGATTTACCTTGTTGTTAGTATTGGTATCACTTTGGGAGCATTGAATAAATCTATTTGGTTTTGGCAAACTTAGCATTGGTCAATAGCAACAACACTTTGAGGTTTAGTTAGAAAAGAGAAATACATATAGATGTTTCATTGTCTTTCTTTCTTGTTAGCTCATAGCTTATTATTCTGAAGTTAAAATTGTTTTTGCTTACAAGGAAGATGCATGATTGTTTCTATCATATGTATATTTGTTTGTTTCCCTCGACTCTTATGCTTGCTAATTAACCTTGCTAGCCAAAGACCTGTACTGAGAGGGAATACTTCTCGTGCATCCAAACCTTAACCCAAACCTATGCCATTTGTGTCCACCATACCTACCTACTACATGGTATTTTCTGCCATTCCAAGTAAATACTTCATGTGCTACCTTTAAACAATTCAAAACTTGGTATCTCTTATTTGTGTCAATGTTTTATAGCTCATGAGGAAGTATGTGGTGTTTTATCTTTCAATCTTGTTGGGCAACTTTCACCAATGGACTAGTGGCTTCATCCGCTTATCCAATTATTTTGCAAAAAGAGCTGGCAATGGGATTCCCAGTCCCAAATTAATTAAACTAAATAGACACTCCTCCATGGTATGTGATTGATGGACGGCACCCAAAGGATTCGGTTAGCCATGGCTTGTGTAAGCAAAGGTTGGGGGGAGTGTCATCATCATAATAAAACTAAAATAAAAAGGCACTCCTTCATGGTATGAGATTGTTGGCAGGCACCCGAGGATTCGGTTAGCCATGGTTTGTGAAAGAAAGGTTGGAAGGAGTGCCACATAAAATGAAAATAATATGGGAGCCGCTCTTTGAAGGTTGTCTGGCAAGGGGGTTAGAGTACCCGCTACCAGTCGTTGACAACAACAAACACCCCTCAAAATGTTACTTTTATTCTCTTTATATGATTTCAAAACTGAAAAAGCTCCAGCACATGATTTAATCCCTGCTTCCCTCTGCGAAGGGCCTGTCTTTTACTTTATGTTGAGTTAGTAAACCTATTTCCCTCCATCTCAAGCAAGCATTTGAGTAGTTGTGATCAAACCATTATATTGTGATTTGCTTCATCATGTCTTTTATTCTTCCTTGTTTAGTACAAGTTTTATTTGAATGAATATAGCTTTGCAAGTTATCAATGATCATGAAAAGACCATTATGATTGAGTATGCAAGTTGTGCCTTATAAACTTTAACATGAGAGCGCTGCTCAATGAGATAAATATAATCTGTTAATTGTTCTCTGACCAAGAATGAAGTTTGCCATCACCAATTATGATTTCTTATGCACCTTTATTTGTGATTACCTTATACTTGTTTCAAGTTGAGTTATAAGAGGTTGTTTACTATAATGTCTTGTGTGAATAAATATGATGCTTCTTGTCCGTATTTTATTTATCGACTCTTCACTCCATAAACATGTGGTCCTGTCTATCGAGCTCAGTTTCGCTTGGGGACAAGCGAAGTCTAAGCTTGGGGGGAGTTGATACGTCCAATTTGCATCACTATTTTATATCATAATTTGCTGTTATTCATTGATATATTTCATATTGGGACACAATACTTATGTTATTTCATCTATTTTGCATGTTTCATCATTATTGGAGGATCAAGCACCGGAGCCAGGATTCTGCTGGAAAAAGCACCGTCAGAACGCAATATTTCGGAAGATCAACTGTGGAAGGAAATTATACCAAAAATCCTATTTTTCAAGATGACGAAGGAAGCCAGAAGGAGGAGCCAGGAAGACCCAAGGTGGGCCCACACCCTAGGGCGGCGCGGCCCATGCCCTGGCCGCGCCGCCATGTGGTGTGGGGGGCCCACAGCCCCTTTCGCCTCCTTTTCTTCGCGAAATCCTTCATCCCGAAAACCTAAGCCACAGAGGGTACCTCGCGAAGAGTTACAGCCGCCTCTGCGGGGCGGAGAACACCAGAGAGAAAAGAGCTCTCCGGCGGGCAGGAATCCGCCGGGGAAATTCCCTCCGGGAGGGGGAAATCGACGCCGTCGTCACCGTCATCGAGCTGGACATCATCTCCATCACCATCATCATCATCTCCACCATCATCACCGCCGTCTCCACCGCTGGACACCGTCACCGCCGTAGCAATTTGGGTTTGATCTTGACTGTTTGATAGGGGAAACTCTCCCGGTATCGATCTCTACTTGTTGTTGATGCTATTGAGTGAAACCATTGAACCAAGTTTATGTTCAGATTGTTATTCATCATCATATCACCTCTGATCATGTTCCATATGATGTCTCGTGAGTAGTTCGTTTAGTTCTTGAGGACATGGGTGAAGTCTAAATGTTAGTAGTGAACTATGGTTGAGTAATATTCAATGGTGTGATATTTAAGTTGTGGTGTTATTCTTCTAGTGGTGTCATGTGAACGTCGACTACATGACACTTCACCATTTATGGGCCTAGGGGAATGCATCTTGTATTCGTTTGCCAATTGCGGGGTTGCCGGAGTGACAGAAACCTAAACCCCCGTTGGTATATCGATGCAGGAGGGATCGCAGGATCTCAGAGTTTAAGGCTGTGGTTAGATTTATTCTTAATTACTTTCTTGTAGTTGCGGATGCTTGCAAGGGGTATAATCACAAGTATGTATTAGTCCTAGGAAGGGCGGTGCATTAGCATAGGTTCACCCACACAACACTTATCATAACAATGAAGATTATTTAGCCGTATGTAGCGAAAGCACTAGACTAAAATCCCGTGTGTCCTCGAGAACGTTTGGTCATTATAAGTAAACAAACCGGCTTGTCCTTTGTGCTAAAAAGGATTGGGCCACTCGCTGCAATTGTTACTCTCGCACTTTATTTACTCGTACTTTATTCAACTGTTTCATCAAAACCCCCTGAATACTTGTCTGTGAGCATTTACAGTGAATCCTTCATCGAAACTGCTTGTCAACACCTTCTACTCCTCGTTGGGATCGACATTCTTACTTATCGAAAATACTACGATACACCCCCTATACTTGTGGGTCATCAATGGGCTCCAAGGTTTTCTCCTTACTTGGATCAATCACAATGGCCGGAGTATCATGGAGTGCAAGTTTGGCCAGATCCGGAATGGAAGGTTGTGAAACGTGGAAGAAGAAAGACAAAGAGGTATCACAGAGATATGGATAGATGGGGTCATTCGGGAAACAAATTATTCCAAGAGGCTCGCGAGCCAACTAATTGTGGATCATGCAATAGTAAGGGCCACAATAAAGGAAGTGCACATCGATTCCAAGAGGCTCAAGCGGAAGCTGCAAAGACGGAGGAGCGCCACCACTTCTTCGATTCGGTCGTTCAGTTGGCTCGTGACTTAAGGAAGAAGGAAGAATTGGCTGAAGAATCTAAGAAGAAGAAGGCAAGGGGGGAGGGAGCCTTTGCGACGCAGTGATGTCCCTTTGGCTATGTTCTTGTTGTCGAACCTTTATGTTGTGTGAACCTTGATCTTCTCGAACCTTCGTGTCGTTGAACCTTATTGTAATTGAAACCTTGATGTCGTCGAACCTTATTTGTCATTTGAACCATTATGCTGTGTCAATGTGTGGTACATATTCAGTGCAATGTTCTTGTTGTCAAAACTGTTGGAATATGGTAGGATTTTTCATGGTTTTAACACAAGTCAATATGTGGCGCCCTTCCCACTGGCGCCACACATGCTAGTGTGGCGCCCGTGGCATCGGCGCCACACAAAGAGCCTCGCCAAAACGGCTAAGTCCCAGACGATTTGTCTTACAGTATGTTTTGGGCAATTAGACATGAATGTGTGGCGCCGATGCCACGGGCGCCACACAGTGCAGTGTGGCGCCAGTGGGAAGGGCACCACACATTAACTTGTGTTAAAACCATGAAAAATCCTACCATATTCCAACAAAACTGCCATCATGTCAAAAGCTATGTCATACACACATCATATCAACAGCCATTTTGTACACACATCATGGACATAACATCGTCATACCTAACATCGTAGCACATAGTTTCATACAATTTAAGATAGCATTCAAACAACACGAAGCAACGAAGATAGAGTTGACAACACTCGACGATCTAACTATCGGTGTCGGAGCCGGATTCGCCGGTGTGGTAGTGCACGCGGCAGGCGGTGTCGTCGAACACCTTGACGATCATCTCGCCGTCCCCCTCGTACAGGAAGGTGAGCTGGCAGCCGGGCTCGAGGTGGAGGTCACGGGCGAACTTGTCCCACCCCGTGTGCAGGTACATCTTGCCTTGCCCGTCGAACAGGACCTCCACGGACCAGCGGCAGAAGTTGCAGCTAGCCTCCCGTAGCTGCAAGTGCGCCGGCTCGACGCCGTCGACGAACTCGGCGAACTTGTCCGGTAGCCGCTTGATGCCGAGTGGGTCGTCGTCGATGCGGAGGAGGAACTCGAAGCAGCGTTCCTCATGCGAAGACGAGGAGGATGCAGGTGACGGTGACCGTGGGGCCCTTGCTGCTCCACCGCGGCGGCCCTTCCCCGGCCCCGGGGGCGCCCAGGACCGCGACCTCGACCGCCTCGCCGGCCACCAGGACCGGCCATCCTACATGTTTACATTTTTGAACCATATTACGATCCATTGCACTAACAAATATGAGTTACTCCATCACAAATACTAGGCATACATGTGGGTTCATACACATACATACACATACATACATAGAGTTCATACACATACATGTGAAATTTCATATGTAGGTTTCTACAAATCTATGGTTCAAACACATGCATACATGAGACTACCATCTCCAACACAAACAATACAATATAGAGTGCACAAAAGAAAAAAAAAACATGTCTAGGGTTCATGTCCAAATCTAACCCGATCTATGAAATTAGTGGATGAATGGAGAAAATTCGAAGGAGATTACCTTGACAAATGGATGGGGAACGATCTCCACGGACAGATCTGACGATTTGGTGGTGGATTTGGTGGGGGGGAGAGGGAGGAGAGAGAGAACCGGGCGCCACAGGGGAGAGAAGAGGAGAAGAGGAAGAAAGAAAGAAGAAGGGTCGGGCTGGGGGCGCGCGCGCGGCCGGAACTTAAGTGGATGTGTGGCGCCCTTGCCAGGGGCACCACACTTTCAAAGTGTGGCGCCGGCGGGAAAGGCACCACACGTGCTGCCACGTCGGATCGGGGTCACCAGCTCAACGTCGACGGGCCACGTCGGATGGGTGTGTGGCGCCAGCGTCAGGGGCGCCACATGGGCATATGTGGCGCCCTCTTATGGACGTCACACAAAAAGGTTAGATCCGTGAAATAGTTTCGCCGGAGGATCAGTCTGTGCTTTTCTTTCAGTTTTGGATTATTTTTATGTAAATCGTCTTCAATGGGCTGCGTGAAGCAAGACGTCAGAGCATGGACACGGTGCAGCCGTCCAGGGAATGGAACAGCGTCAGCATGCAGACAGCAGGCTGGGTGACCCACACCCGATAAAAGCGAGGGAGAAAGTGAGGTGGACGTAACACTACTGCGCCTCTGCCTGGCTACACGAACCGGGTCCCTTTCCTCCTGCCTCTTTTACTTCGCTCCTCGCTGTCGCTCTTCGTATAGTACAGTACAGTGTATATTTAATTTTTATACTTTTGCACACATGCATGCATGCATGCCACCACCATACATCGACCCCATTGTTGGCATCTCTCTCCACGGACCGATGCAGCGACACCGACGCGCCATGCCAGTATACCATGCCACCCGGGTACGTACGTAGTATCTGGCGGTCGGGTTTTTGGTGCCTTGCTCGGTCGCTCTCGCCACTCCGGCCTCGACAGCGGCGGCAGCGACAGGCAGGGCCATCAAATCTGGCAGCGGCAGTGCGGAGGCAGGTGCGTCAACAGTCTTAGGTATACGTAGTACCCAAAGGCGCAGCAACGCCATCAACGATCTTGGTCGTACTCCGCAGAGGCCGTACTACGCGTGTCTGGCCCTCGTGTTTCGGGCTGCGGCGATGGACGTCGTACCACATATCCCGACAGCATCTCCAATACTGTAGATTATGTAGTATAGAGCACCCCAAAAGAGTTTTAGGCCAGATTTTGAGCTTCACTGCACCAAAACAATTTCTATGATGTATAATAACTAATAGGGCACCCGGAAGTTTTAAGATGCCAAACCATGAGTTTAAATGTACCCGTTTGGCGACGGTGGCACGTGATTTTTATAGCCAGTGCGGCTCTGTGCTGATTGAAGATTGAGATGATATTGCCAAGACGTTGCTTACTGTGGAACACCCCCTCTCGCCTCTCTCTCTCCTCTATCTCCTTGAGAGTCGACGCCCTTTCTCCGGCCCCTCTCCTCTCTCTCTCCGGCGGCTCTGCCGGCCGAAGTAGAGGGGAGAGAGGGTGTCCGGCCCTTCTGTTCATAGTAGCTAGGTCTAGTGTTGGCGAGCTGCCAATGGATGGGAGTAGGGCACCAGTGATTTTGGGCAAGATTTGGTGCAACCTGGTGGGATTTCTTCCTCTGCTCCAATGGTAGAAGTGGGTGGGAGGCGTCTTCTATCCAGGGATCTCCATGAATAAGCCCAGTGCTTCTCCTTCTCCTGGCCGACTGTGGTGGCGAGGGTGAGAAAGAGTAGAATGATGCAGTAGGTGGAGCTGAAGGATGGCGGGGGTTCTCCTCCGATTTGGTGCGGTGGCGTGCCACCAATCAGTCGTCAAAGAAGGCATCTGCAGTTCTTCCGAGGTGGAAGACTGCTGACTTTGCTCCATGACGGGCCCTCTCGATATTGTAGTCTTCTCCAAGGTCGTTGTGCTGTCTCTGCTCTCTTGGCCGACAGTGGTGGTGGGGGAGAGCAGCTCGGCAGCATGGTGCATCTTCAAGTTCGACGACAGCTTCGGGAGATTTCGGAGTCTGTTCTCCTTTCGGCGGTTCCTCAGCGACGGCGTGGTGTCGCCGCCGCTATCTTCGGCCAGAAGACTGGCCCCGCCATGCTCAGCAGTGGTTGCTGCTGCAGCTTTCTCTTCCTCCAGTGGAGGATCTTCTTCAGCTTCGGTGCGGCCGTTCAAGCTCCCTCTCTTCCAACTGGTTTCGTCCCCGGCAAGAGGTGGAGTGGCGGCATTTGGAGGCTGCTCATCGCCGGCGTGCTCCAAGGACTTGATTGCGTTTCTGCAATCTTTTTTAGGGTGTTCCATGTTAAAGTGCAGGGCCTCGTTGTAATTTCCTTTCCTTGCAAGGTCCGTTACAAAAATGTACACCCACCGCCGTAATACAGATTCCAGGCCCTTCCAGGCCTTTCCTATTCAAAAAAATACGTTGCTTACTCTTAGTAGCTTTTAGACGTTGGTTCGTATGGATACTTTATGTAACCCGTGAATTCTAATTAATGCGTTTATAATAAGATTTGAAATATTTTTTAATAAAGAGTTGTATGCATTGGTTGACGTAGAGGCCGGGGCTACCCCATTTCGAAAAAAATACTATGACACACTGCCGCTAATCGTCATCAGTGTCGTTGTCGTCATCATCATCATCACCACCACCACCACTATCATCATCATCATCATCATCCGAGAAGAAGAGCTCATGCCAGTTGACACCATCAGAGTCCGGCGATTCCACCTTGACCATGGTGGGGCTAGCATCACAGAACTCATACTCCTCCTGCAAGAGCCAGGCGCGAAACCTCATCATGTTCACCTCGTCGGACCTATGGGCGCAAAGGTGTAGCATCGCACGGCGGTGTTCCTTCTCCTCTTGGTGGGTCACCATCCGCACTTCGGGAGGGAGGAACTTTGCCTCATGGCAGCTCTGCATGGAAATTCAGCTCAGACTCCAACCGGGCAAACCTCCACGTTGTCACGTCGTAAGCGCGTGCCCAACTTAGGTGACTCGAAGGTACCGAGTCACCACCGCTGATTGCTGCACTAGATTTTCACTGCGTAGCAGACGGAATGCCGCAGATGAATGCCACGGAATCGAGTACAACTCTTCACGCGGCGGCACAACATCATCTGTGGCAGCCGCGGTGACCGAGTCGGTATGGGGCTCGTGGTGACCCGGATCCGGCGGAGAATCTATGACGCGGCGGCGAAACCGACCGATTTCGGCGATGACCATGCTAGCGGGTGTGGGAGGGGGCGGAGGGCTGCGGGAGGGCAGTGACGATATCTTAGCGAGTCGTTTGGGCTGGGCGTGTTGCTACCCTTCTGTTTTGCGGCAGGCGAGCGGGGATGCAAATATGTAGCGGAAAATGTGGGACAACTCCAAATTCTTTTGCAGTACAAAATGCTTCTGGAGAAATCTTATTTTGCCACAAAACCTATTATACATTATCGCAAAAAGAAACCTATTATACATTATCTATTATTGACAATTTAAGCGCTTTGGATAACATTATACATCCATATGATGTTAATTCGTGGATGATGAAGACAAATCGTGTAGGCGCTTAGCATGTCTAATGCCCACATGTACACGATTTGTTCCTACTCTAATTCCCTAGTGAGCTGACTTTGCAACCATGAGAAACAAATTAGCAATATTTTCCGTCGAGAAAAAAAGGCAGATCTAGCAAGATCCATGGAATAATAAATTTCTGGGTGAAGCTGACAAAGGTCAATTTGCATAAAACTTTCATAAATAGTTGAACGCACTATCTCCATAAAACATTCCTAGACTAGGAACAAATCGTGTACATGTGCGGACCATAAATCAGGCACCCATAAAACAAAGGTAACATGATAACAAATTAAAGGTCATTAACCCAAGAAGGCTAGAGCCTAGAGGAGGAGCTTTCACAAACAGCTCAAGCTCGACAGATGTGTCCTGTTACGCCAATGGAGCCCAATATTTGGTTTAGACGTACCCTTGGGTAGAGGAAGAGAAGACGCAGACAAGAACATGTCCAGATGGCTACAGGAAGTTGATAGTAATGTCAATTTAGGCGTCTGGGGCCGACCATGAAGGAGCCACCGGCCGTTCATGTGCATGATTAGAGGACCACCCAGAGAAATTAAGGTGAATGCAGCAGAATTGTAGTTAAGGATCTGTACAAAGGTGGATGTTCAATTGGTTCGGTCTATTCATATTCTTAAAATTTATATATAAAAAGTTGAGAGAGTTACAGGGTCCCCAAAAGATAACTAAGGCCTTGTTTGGAATCAAAGTATTTTGGTAATGCTCTAGTTTCTAAAATTACTGAGAAGTATTAACTTATAGGTGTTTGGATACAATGAATGATGTAGTTTTAAAATTTGAAGTATTCTCCAAAATTGCATTTTTTTTGCCATATAGAAAACTTCATCACCGACCTCTTTTTTTCTAAACTGAAGTATCTTCTAAACTGCAGTACCCATACGAACCACGAAATTGTGGTTTTAAGTAATCGGATCCTAAAAGACTAGTTGCCACTTGAGAGGCCGACGCGTTATATGCTTCTCCTTCGCCTCTGTAAAGTTGTACAACGCTGAAATTTGAGAGCCTCCTCTTTTTTTTTTTTTTTTTTTTTTTTTTTGAACAGGGTCGGTCCCGAAGGACCCAGAAGCTCAATTAATCAAAAGCGGTGGAGGTACAACTTACAACACAGACCACAAGAAAATCAGAAATTACAACAAGGTCTTCACATTTTGCACTAGGGACCCTAGATCTAAAACTGAGAGTGCAATCAGGTCCAGCTCCATCTCCACCGCATCGCAGCACATCACAGCCAAGAACGCCATCGCCGGGGACATTACCACTTGGGATGGAGCTCCGGGAGCCTGCTGTGATGGAGCAAAGAGGCCTCCGCTTTGGCACGACAGCCTGGAGGTAGATGAATACCTGCAACCACCGGTCGGAAGAAACCGTCGCCGGTGACAGAGGGTGGAGGGGTCGCCCTTCGACCATCAGAGACAGCAGCCAAGACGAAGCTGCTGTGGATGCCCTCCCAAACGAAGCTTCATAGTTCCCCTGGCGCTGACCCACCATCGAGCAGCCAAGGACTGCAAACTGACCTCCCTCAACATCACCATGACGAGAGGGGAGGAGTTTGAATCTTTGACCAACAAAGGTGAGCCCGCACAACAAACAAACATGGACCTTATTGAAGGAGTTGCTGAGCTCCCTCATCACCTCCATCTGCTCCCACCATGGGAGAATCGATGGAAAGCAAAGAAGAACCAACCAGAACCGGGCCTGGTCCAAGAAACCCAGCTCCAAACTCCAGATGCAGACCTTATTTGGAGAGATGCATGACCTCCTCTTCCCCACCTGCACCTCCGCCCGCCACCAACGAGATACAGTGAAGCAAAGGAGATTCATGGCGTGGTAGATCTGGTCGCCTGGATCTACCAACCTACTCTCAGACTCCATATAGGTAAACTCTAGAAGGAAACTACACCTAAAACTACTACCGGCACCATCCCATCGCCATCTCCGCACGGCTACGCCGGGGAGAGAAGCTCCGGTCCGGCCCGGGGAGCACGAGGAAGAGACCAGAAAGGGGCGATTCGAGAGAGACCCAGGGAAGAGAAAGGGCGTTCCACCTGGTTGGTATATAGAGCCTCCTCGTAAAATTTCCATAGGAGGATTACAATTCGCTAGATTTTTTTGGTTAGCACATTCTGGATGGCACGATTAGAGTTGCCAAAGTTCTTAGGAAATGGCATAATTTTTTTTTGATATCCATGCTCTTCTGATGTAGAGAGAAGAGTTGTTACTCTCCATTATTAAGAAAATCATCTAGGAAATAAAATCGCATATCTCATCACAATTTCCTCTATCTCATCAGTCTCATCTTTCTCCTCATTCAGTCCTAAAGTTATGTGTTTAGCTTCGCGTGAGCTACCCCAAGTAATCGCTTTATATTTTTCACGTGCTTTTGTTGAGTTCATGTAGCATTTTATTACATTATTTTATATCCATGTCTTTCTAGTTCTTGCAATCCAAATGCATGATGTGAAGTATCAAAATGCATATCATGGTATCACCAGTTAGTTTTCGTATTTCAACTATGCAATCAAATTATTACTTAAGTGTAAGTTGCTCCATAAACTCCATGCTTCCGGGAGGACATGACATCTTTGTAGCAGAATCTCGATGCCTATTTGCTTTGAAGGTTTCTAAAAAACATATAAGAGGAGAAACATATAGAATTGTGAGGACGCAAACAAATTAATTTTTTATTCGAATAAAAACACATGAATATGTACGGCAAAAAAATGTTTGACCACATAGCAGAAATACATAGCAACCTTTATGTAGCATTAGACCACGACATAGTTGTTACGAAAAATATTTATTTCCATGATGTTTGACTTGATGCAAATTTTAAGTAAGCGTTTTTACATGCAAACTAGACTGCATGATTTTTTTTTTCCATTCCCATGAACTGAAGTAGTGTTTGAAATATTTACTTTAGGATTATACGCAAAGTTGGCCACATGAAAAAGTTCCTAGTTTTCAATCATATGAAACCAACCAGTTATATGAAAATTGGAAAATCCCGTAGTTTTTTTCTATAAATTTTTCTGTGATCGCTAGGGTGCCATTTAATCTTTTACACAACAATAGAAACCACCGGAAGAAAATCTAGTTTGAAGAGACACAAAAAAAAAATGAGCTGGAAGAGACACAATTATTATACTAGTTGGATAAAAAAAAAGAGCAAATAGAATGACTGTATCACCCATTGTACTGTTTTCAGCCTAAAAAATATCTAGTGGTAGTCTAGTCTAGTAGTGGTATGTTGTTTCGGGCCAAAGGTTCTGATCGCGTAAAACAACAAGAGCCCCAGCGACACTGTAGAGACAGTGGAAAGAAACAGGGTAAAGCTTATTTTAAATGGCTGCTGGGCACGGCAGTGCTTCACGCTACAGTCACATCTGCGGCGCGGCCAGTCGTCTCTCCCCACTCCGTGCATTGCATCTTTCGTCCGACGGTGACCGGAAATGCCTTGCTCCTCTAGTGGGGTGATACAAACTGATCGGGGTTTGCACGGCGACGCAAACCTAGTTCAGATATGCGTCCCGGATGCGTCTCCGTGGACGCTGCGCGGACGCGAAAGTGTCCGCTCGTGTCTGGCGGACGTTTCGCTGGGCCCACCTATCAGCGACCCTGCGTCGATGCGTCCAGCCGCTGCGTCGCTTCAGCAGTTTGCGCCACGTTAATGGCGATACCTCGGCTGCCGAGCGGCCACCGCCCACCTCCGCCAACGAAGTTAATGGCGACGTCACGCGTCCCGCGGCCGTCTCCTGCCTCCATCCTATATAAATAGGATGCGCCTTCTTCTTCCTCATCCACTCCTCCAAGCAAACCCTAGCCGCCACAAGCTCCGCCGTAGCGCCGCCTAGCTCTTCCTGCGACGCTGCCAGGCCCGCGAGGAAGTCCATGGCCGGACCTAGTGGCTAGAGAGGCGGTCGAGGCCGCGGCCCTGGGCGCCCCCGGGGCTGTGGCCAGGGCAGGGGCCACCATGGTGGAGCAGCTACGACACCACGGTCGCCGTCGCATGCGGCCTCCTCGTCTTCGCAGGAGGACCGCTGCTTCGAGTTCCTCCTCCGCATCGACGACGATCCACTCGGCATCAAGCGGCTCCCAGACAAGTTCGCCGAGTTCGTTGATGGCGTCGAGCCGGCGCAGTTGCAACTACGGGAGGCCAGCTGCAACTTCTGCCGGTGGCCTATCGAGGTCTTGTTTGACGAGCAGGGCAAGATGTACCTGCACACCGGGTGGGACAAGTTCGCCCTCAACCTCGAGCTCGAGCGCGGCTGCCAGCTCACCTTCCTCTACGAGGGTGATGGTGAGATGATCGTCAAGGTGTTCGACGACACGACGTGCCGCAGGCACTACCACACCAGCGAATCCGGCTCGGACACCGATAGTTAGATCTTTAGAGTGTTCTTTCTTTGCAACGAATATGGCTACAGGCCAGACGAAGCCAGTAGTCACGGTCTCTGGATGTTCGTCCTCGAAAGAACCAACAAGACCAACGAGACCAGCTGGATTTTCCAGTTTGGGTGACTGGGTGTGCCCTCGAATGTTCTTTCTTGGCAGCGAACATACGGAAATCAACACAACTGGTTTCCTCATTTTGCAATGTTTTATTTATATCAACCATGGTTCAAAGTATGTATTAGTTCGTGTAAACCATGTTCCAAACTATGTATTAGCTTGTGTAAAATCATGTTCCAATATATAATATTTGGAACCATGTTTAAATGGAGAAGAGAAAAAAATAAGAAAAATAAATGCGTCGCCCCGCTGGAGCCACCCCCAGACGCAAACGGACGCGCGGACAAAAACGAACATTTTAGCGTCCGCGACACGACACAAACGGACGCTCGCGGACAATAAAATGCGTCGCGCCGTTGGAGATGCCCTAACCGGTAGTGATCAGCTATCCGCGAAGATGAAATTTGGCCTAAGAGCATCTCCAGCCGTTTGAGCCCCCGGGCGAAAATTCGGATATAACAAACGCCGGATTGAATGTAAAAAGAGCGCGGGAGCAATATTTTCCCAGTCGCACCCCCGACATTCGCTCATCAGCGGCGATAGTTTTAAAAAATCGTATTGCCGCTACACAAAAGAATCGCCAAAGTCTGGTAATCGGATCAACCATATTCCGGCGATCGAAACAGAAACTAGAGGATTACATGCTCATCGTCGGTCATGTCCTGAGCCTCGTCTGGCGCGGCATCGGGCGGCGAAGCATCGGCGTCAGCCGGTGTCGCAGCAGAGGGAGTTGATATCGAAGCGGAGGACGAAGCAATCGATGGGGGCCGGAGGATTTCTTGGCGATGGGCGTCGTACAAAGCCCTCGTCTCCTCGTCCATGTTGGCGTCGTTGCCGCCGATCAGGAACACCAGGTCAGTGTTCCTCTTCTTCGCCGCGGAGGTTTCCTTGAGCAAGGCAATCCGGACGCCCTGGTTGGCGAGCATCTCCTTCCGCACGTCGTGCTTGTCGTCCCTCTCGGCGGCCTGCGCCCACGCGTCGGCCCAACACTTGTCGAAGGACACCTGCAACCTGTCGGTTGGATGGCCCGCCTTCTTCTTCTCTTGCATCTTCTTCTGGCTGAGCTCGGGGCGGCCCGCCGATGCGGCAGGGGCTGGATCATCGGGGTTGTACTGCTCGCCCTTGTTATTGGCGAGATTCTTGCGCACCTCCTTCCACTTCTCGCACTCCTCGATGTGGGCGAAGACGTTGAGGTACTTGAACATCTGGCCGTTGTTGTCATCCGCGTACATAGTGAACGCCCGCCGCACCTTCAAAAACGGGCCTGCGATTCAAGATTAAACCTCGGCGATGTAGGGTCGACGGAGGAGCCACGACGAGTGAGCATACCTTGGCTTCAAAGTCGTGGCCACTCACCGGCCATTCTTTGATCTCCTCCTGTATGTCATGCCACTTGTTGCACGTCGCCTGAATGATCCCCCAATGGGTGTCCATTGCCTTGTCACCGCGTATCATCACTGTCTTGTTGAAGTATGAATCGACGAGTTTGCGCTCGTCGAATAGGCAACGACAGTTGGCGCCCACCGTGGGGCCAGCGGCGTCTGGAGGCCGAAACCGGGAGGGTTCCGCCATGGGAAGCTACGAAGAATCCATCACTGTGGGGCGTGTTCTTTACGCAGGAAACATTCCGATCATCCCTCAGGACGAGTGCTGGATTCCGGCTAGGATCAACCCCGTCAAACTCTCCATCGTCCCAATCGGCGGCATTCACATCTTCATCGGCGAGACCGTCGATTCCGACGGGAACGCCCTGGTAAGTCACGCTGACGCGACCGCCATTGAGATGGACGCAGTCGCGAAGATCCGATCTGAGATGAAGGAGCTTCCTAAGGAAGATTCCCCCTTAGATCTAGAAAAATCAACGCGAACCCAATCCTCCCCTGAGCAGGAAATTACGGTGGAAGACCAATGCAGATCCGCCTGGGTCTCCCAGGTGTTAGAGAAGCAAAGGTGCCACTTCGTGCACTTCCTCGCACATATCGCAGGAACCGCCCCTCCTCAGGAAGGAGCTGGACCCATGCAGGTTGAAGCTACCGGAGACAGCGACACCCCGGATCAGCAAGAGGTTGCCGAAGACAGCGAAGCCCCGGATCAGCAAGAGGATGCCAGAGATAAAGATGAATCAATCCTGGGTAACCTAAGCCCAACCTCAGACGTTGTTTAAACCATGAATACGGAGGAGTACAATCGCGCTTTGAAGGAATTGGAATATGAGGAGGCAGCCGAAGCAGAATCCGCTTCGCCTAAGAAGGTCCTCGCAACCATAATTGGGCTGGAGCAGGACGCTGACGAAGAAGAAACTCCAAATGATGTCGGACTCCTAGGACCTTCCACTTCGGAGACTCTGCCCTCGCGTCCTCGACACCGCATCGTGCCGGACTCCAGAGAAGGACATGTTTCCGGGAGCCAATAATACTTGTCCGCAGAAGAGCTCGTCGAGAAGAAACTCCGACGCTACCACAGTCGTCGGGTTCGGAATCGCTCGTTTAAGGAAGGAGACTTGGTTCTCCGCCTTCGATAGGTGAAAGAGCATAAGTTGCAATCTCCATGGGAAGGACATTTCGTCATCAGCAAAGTGCTACACAACGGATCTTACTACCTCGTTCATTTCCACGAGTTAAAAGATAGACCTGCCAATTGGCACCGGAAACGAAAGCGAGAGGATCTGGATGACATATACGATGAAACAGATCGTCCCTGAAATATAGCACAGCTACGTCCTTTCCACACTTAGCAATTTTTCGCATTACATACTTTGTAATAGTTATACATGATCAATGAAATAAAGCATATAGTTCACTCTTTAAGTCTTTTACCTCCTTTAATTGTTCATTTTTGGATCGTGTATGTTCTTTCCGACTAAAACCGCAGAGTTGGATGTTTTCGCCTAGGCATGTATAAAAGTTATGATTTCCAAAATCGTTTTTTAGGACGTAAGCTTAAGTTTTCTGGTGGAAAAGTTTTTCATTGCGAACTTATGGATTCATGGTAGCAACTTCCGGCACCTTGGCTGGGGACTTGTTTCCGCGGTTATTGACGGATCGCCATTAGGCTTCGTCGATGTAGGCAAGCATTTCCGGCTAAAGGTTTTCCGGCTCGTGGAAGGTCAAATAAGCAAGCTGGAAAACTTAGAAACTAGCACTTGCGTTTATAATAAACGAAACATGCAAATATTGAACGGATAGCAGGATAAGTATTTTCCGCCCATGCAAATCGTTTCGTCCTAGCTACTTAAGAAAATTTAAGTTATATTACAAACCCTCGATGGGGCCAAAACGATGCTTTGTTTTCTTCTCGCAAGAATGAGTTTTTTACTTCTCCTTGTTCGGAGAAGAACAACCCTCGACACCAGGTTCCAGCTCGTCCGTTTCTTCATCGTGAGGCGTAGAAGACAAGTCATCATCATCGCTCTCTTCATACTCTTCGGTCGGAGACGCAGCGCTGCCCTTGGACTTGTTCTTCCTAGCCTCCTTGGAGCTAGTCCAGGTGTATTGACTCCCGTCGCCGGATCCGGTAGGTCGCGCTTCCGCCTCGCGTTCCTTATCAACATCTGTTTCAAGAGACTCGTCGGCAGGAAGTACGACCTTGTCATAAAATTCTTCATGTCGGATTCGCCGTGCGATCCGGGTGTCATAACCGCTCACTGCATTCAAGAGCGCAATGACATCAGCGGTCAGAGGAACACCGGAAGTGACTCTGTCTATATTGAGCTCCGGTACATGGGCCATGCACATGGCCAAGGACATCGCAGCAGCACCTCGAGCTGATGAGGCTTGAAGTTCTACAACCAGTTCCGTTAAAATGTCCATTTTCTGAATAAGATCGCGGACATCGAAAGTATGGTTGTCCTTGATCGCCAGGTTGTGGCAGATTTTCCGGCAGGTTGAGATGAGGCCTTTGCAGTCGTCTCCGGTGAGGTGAATGAGGTCATCGCAGGGAAACTGGTTCCGACGCTCTTCATCATATCCAAGAGGTTCTGCACGAAATGATCAGAGACAAGCGTAAGATTGAATTCAAGGATAAGTTTGACTTGGAAAGTTCCGGATTCTTACCCATGACATTTGCGTTGAGAAAGTCCCAGGCTTTCTCCGCATTATCCATGTACTTACGGAGCCCATTATTTTCCTTCTGCAGCTTTTGCAGTGTGTCTCTATCAACCTTCCGCTTCATCGCAAAATCAGCTTCTTTCTTGATGAGTTCAAAATTTTTCTCCACCAGCTGTTTCTCTGCATGCTCTCGCTTCTGCTCCGCCTCCATGAGCTTTGTCTCTAAATCTTTATAAGAGGAGCGCAGGTTCTCCAGCTCGGAGGATACAGTGGCAAGAGAAGAAGATGCACTTGTTCAAGTTAAGTTAAAAGAATTAATTCAATAGTCGAAATTTGGACTAATGACAAGCTTAGTCGAAAACAAACCTTGGGCTTCCGCCAGCTGCTTTTCCAGTTCCGCATTATTCTCCTTAGCAACACGGATTTTCTCCGCCTGATTCAAGGTGACGCGGAGCTGCAAGGAGATGTTCTTGTAAAGCTCATAATGCAACGCTTGTTGTTCCTATAACAGAAAAAGAGCAGGAATAAGCTCCGATTACACTCTAAAAATATTGATCCTTTCGAAGCATTATTGCCGGAAACATTTCCACCATAACGCTTGGGGGTTGCTACAACACTTTAAAAATCTTCTGCAGTTCATTCTACTCTAAGTATCCAGGTGCTAATTCTTGCTAGTTTCTGCCTAGATACTTGGGGGCTACGGGGAGGTACCTTGCGCTTGACGAGAAACTTGTCGCAGAACTGCCCGATCTCCTTCTTGAAGTTTTGAATCTCCGCCAATTCAGCATCAGCTTTGCCCCAGGCATTGTTGAGCATGGAGTTTAGCATATCTTGTTCTAGATCCCACTTCCCCGTCTTAGTAAGTTTATTGAAAAACTTTTGAGAATATGCCTTGGGGGTGGAGATAAGGTCGGTCGAATCACCAAAATTCTCTGGAAATCCGACGACATCAATAGCCGTAGCTTCAGCCCGTTCCGAGGAGTTAACCTCCGCCTCCTCTTGACCCTGGACCTAGGCTTCTTCTGGAGCTGGTTGATGACCCACAAGTATAGGGGGTGTATCGTAGTATTTTCGATAAGTAAGAATGTCGATCCCAACGAGGAGCAGAAGGTGTTGACAAGCAGTTTCGATGAAGGATTCACTGTAAATGCTCACAGACAAGTATTCAGGGGGTTTTGATGTAACAGATGAATAAAGTACGAGTAAGTAAAGTGCGAGAGTAACAATTGCAGCGAGTGGCCCAATCCTTTTTAGCACAAAGGACAAGCCGGTTTGTTTACTTATAATGACCAAACGTTCTCGAGGACACACGGGATTTTAGTCTAGTGCTTTCGCTACATACGGCTAATTAATCTTCATTGTTATGATAAGTTTTGTGTGGGTGAACCTATGCTAATGTACCGCCCTTCCTAGGACTAATACATACTTGTGATTATACCCCTTGCAAGCATCCGCAACTACAAGAAAGTAATTAAGAATAAATCTAACCACAGCCTTAAACTCTGAGATCCTGCTATCCCTCCTGCATCGATATACCAATGGGGGTTTAGGTTTCTGTCACTCCGGCAACCCCGCAATTAGCAAACGAATACAAGATGCACTCCCCTAGGCCCATAAAGGTGAAGTGTCATGTAGTCGACGTTCACATGACACCACTAGAAGAATAACACCACAACTTAAATATCATAACATTGAATATTATTCAACCATAGTTCACTACTAGCATTTAGACTTCACCCATGTCCTCAAGAACTAAACGAACTACTCACGAGACATCATATGGAACATGATCAGAGGTGATATGATGATGAATAACAATCTGAACATAAACCTTGGTTCAATGGTTTTACTCAATAGCATCAATAACAACTAGAGATCAATACCGGGAGAGTTTCCCCTATCAAACAATCAAGATCAAACCCAAATTGCTACGGCGGTGACGATGTCCAGCGGTGGAGATGGCGGTGATGATGGTGGAGATGATGATGATGGTGATGGAGATGATGTCCAGCTCGATGACGGTGACGATGGCGTCGATTTCCCCCTCCGGGAGGGAATTTCCCCGGCGGATCTCAGCCGCCGGAGAGCTCTTTTCTCTCTGGTGTTCTCCGCCCCGCAAAGGCGGCTGTAACTCTTCGCGAGGTACCCTCTGTGGCTTAGGTCTTCGGGACGAAGGATTTCACGAAGAAAAGGAGGCGAAAGGGGTTGTGGGGCCCCCTCACCACCAGGTGGCGCGGCCAGGCCATGGGCCGCGCCGGCCTGTGGTCTGGGCCCAGCTTGGGTCCCCTCGGCTCCCCCTTCTGGCTTCCTTCATCATCTGGAAAAATAGGATTTTTGGTATAATTTCCTTCCACAGTTGATCTTCCGAAATATTGCGTTCTGACGGTGCTTTTTCCAGCAGAATCCTGGCTCCGGTGCTCGATCCTCCAATAATGATGAAACATGCAAAATAGATGAAATAACATAAGTATTGTGTCCAAATATGAAATATATCAATGAATAACAGCAAATTATGATACAAAATAGTGATGCAATTTGGACGTATCAACTCCCCCCAAGCTTAGACTTCGCTTGTCCCCAAGCGAAACTGAACTCGGTAAACAGGACCACATGTTTATGGAGTGAAGAGTCGATAAATAAAATACGGACAAGAAGCATCATATTCATTCACACAAGACATTCTAGTAAACAACTTCCTCATATAACTCAACTTGAAACAAGTATAAGGTAATCACAAATAAAGGTGCATAAGAAATCATAGTTGGTGATGGCAAACTTCGTTCTTGGTCAGAGAACAATTGACTGGTTATACTTATCTATCGAGCAATGCTCTCATGTTAAAATCTATATTGCACAACTTGCATACTCAATCATAATAGTCTCCTCATGATCATTGATAACTTGCAAAGCTATATTCATTCAGATAAAACTTGTACTAAACAAGGAAAAGTAAAAGACATGATGAAGTAAATCACAATATAATGGTTTGATCACAACTACTCAAATGCTTGCTTGAGATGGAGGGAAATAGGTTTACTAACTCAACATAAAGTAAAAGACAGGCCCTTCGCAGAGGGAAGCAGGGATTAAATCATGTGCTAGAGCTTTTTCAGTTTTGAAATCATATAGAGAGAATAAAAGTAATATTTTGAGAGGTGTTTGTTGTTGTCAACGACTAGTAGCGGGTACTCTAACCCCCTTGCCAGACAAACCTTCAAAGAGCGGCTCCCATTTTATTTTCATTTTGTGTGGCACCCCTTCCAACCTTTCTTTCACAAACCATGGCTAACCGAATCCTCGGGTGCCTGCCAACAATCTCATACCATGAAGGAGTGCCTTTTTATTTTAGTTTTATTATGATGACTGTCGTCGTGGTGAACGAGCAGATGCCATAGGATGGCTTAGATTGGGGCCGAATGGACGCAAGAGGATTCGGGGGAGGGTTTGCGATTAGATGGGAAGAACTTCCGGATGCTTTCCTCAAGAACACAGCCAGAGACCGGTATACAAGAAGAGAGACAAGAGGAAGAACTCTTTACTAGATCGCTAGCTTCATTGATCACAGCATGGTTACAAGTTCTGTCTACCTCTATTTCATCGTATCGTGCCCGCAAGGAGGGCTGCCCCCTCTCCTTATATAGGGGAGAGGGTGGCTTACAGAGCAAGAAACCCTAATGGCATCTTTGACTGGACAAACTACTTTACAGAGTTACTGTACAAAGCTACTTTAATCATAGATGACATCGGGGTCTTCTTTAATCAGGGAGGCTGACGTCCTCCGGCTTCTTTCTCCGTCACCTCTCTCTTTGGCGCCAGGGCTCTGAATAAAGTTACTTTGCTTAGCTCATCCTCGTCTTCTTGCTCTGAAGAGAATCTTTGACCAGTCCTGCCGACAGGCTCTCCTTTCCGGTATCTTCTTTACCGGGTTCCGGCATACCCCTTTGGGGATACCGGCTTAGCTTTGCTCTCCCGGATTCCTACTAGGCTTCCGGTAAGAACATTAAACCGGTATCTTGATGGCTCAAACCATCCGGTTTGGCATGCCTTTGGCATACCAGGGGTTATCCCCCCAACAATGACACTCCCCCCAACCTTTGCTTACACAAGCCATGGCTAACCGAATCCTTCGGGTGCCGTCCATCAATCACATACCATGGAGGAGTGTCTATTTAAGTTAATTAGTTTGGGACTGGGAATCCCATTGCCAGCTCTTTTTGCAAAATTATTGGATAAGTGGATGAAGCCACTAGTCCATTGGTGAAAGTTGCCCAACAAGATTGAAAGATAAAACACCACATACTTCCTCATGAGCTATAAAACATTGACACAAATAAGAGATAGTAAATTTTGAATTGTTTAAAGGTAGCACATGAAGTATTTACTTGGAATGGCAGAAAATACCATGTAGTAGGTAGGTATGGTGGACACAAATGACATAGGTTTGGGCTAAGGTTTGGATGCACGAGAAGTGTTCCCTCTCAGTACAGGTCTTTGGCTAGCAAGGTTAATTAGCAAGCATAAGAGTCGAGGGAAACAAACAAATATACATGTGATAGAAACAATCATGCATCTTCCTTGTAAGCACAAACAATTTTAACTTCAGAATAATAAGCTATGAGCTAACATGAAAGAAAGACAATGAAACAACTACATGTATTTCTCTTTTCTACTTAAACCTCAAAGTGTTGTTGCTATTGACCAATGCTAAGTTTGCCAAAACCAAATAGATTTATTCAATGCTCCCAAAGTGATACCAATACTAACAACAAGGTAAATCATATAATAGAGATTGCAAACTAAAATAAGATGTGCAATATGTAAATGATAAGACTTCTCATTAATATTCCATAACGATAACTCACACCAAGGGATACATAGATAACCAACTAAAGGAGAAATACTTCCAAACTGCAACCCATCTTATATGATAACTTCCCTACTCATGATATGACACTACTTGACAGTAAAAAGTAAAAGATAGTGATGATGTGATACCGCGGCACTCCCCCAAGCTTGGAACAAACCAAGGGGATGCCAATACCGATGATGAATTACTCCTTTGGCGATGATGGTAATGAATTCCCGTCATCAAACTTCCAAGGAAGAGGCTCTCCATCAAGAAACGACATCTTGGTCTCGGGGATCCTGAAACTAGCAGCACGGCTTATGTATTTAAACCTGTTTTCATACTCACAGTTCTGATTCTGGACGTCATAGAGTTGTGCTTGGAGTTTGTTGGTGGTGTCGTGAAGTGAGAGGATGTCGCTCCAAAGCTTTGCAGTTTCCTTCTCGTGTTCAGCAATGAGTTCAGACACAATCTTGTGAAAGATATCCACCTCACGCTCAGCCATCTTCTTGTATTTGAAGACCTCTTGTTCTAGCTTCTCCATCATGTCTTCCAAACTTCCTTCTCCTTTAGGACCCTGAACATCCTTGATCTGCAGTTCTCCCTCGACGAGCGTCAACTCCTTTGGGTGCATCCTCAGCTCCTCCATGTACAAGTTGCCAACATTCTTGCAAGAGCTGTCCTTCGGAGTTCCCGACGAAGACATGATGGCTCTAGATCCGAAGCAAATCCTGGCAGAAACAGCTCGAAACAAAACACGTCGAGAAAGCGATATACGGACCTCCAGGGGTCCGGGGGATTATATAGCAAAAAAAATTACGACAAAAGGAAAGTACCAGGTCGAACCAGAGTCGGAAAGGGGCGACGAGGCGGCCAGCTCATAGGGCGGCACGGGCCAAGGCCAGGCCGCGCCGGCCTATGGGGGCACGCCCTCGTGCGTCTTTTCCACTCCGTTTCGATCTCGTAATTTTTCATATTTTCCAAAAACAGCAAAAATATTGTTCGGAAAGTAAATTGCGAACTTTTCATTACCAGTACTGTTACCTATTCAAAGTCGAGTTCTGGCGGACTGTCAATTTGCTCTTTGATGAAGGCCTCCGGTGTTTCCACTCGAATAATATCAACATCAACATTATAAGAATGGGATTTCTATTTTCGTGCCCTCGGTTCCTTAGTTGTGCTCAGTTTTCCCCAGCCCCTTAGTTTTTCCTCACTTTTCCCAAGTCCTTGTTTGAAACCCGCAGAAGCAGCTCAGACGGCAGGATTCCCGTTAAGTTGACCGTTCCGTGCTGTGCTAACGTGTGGGGCCGCGTCGTGTGGGCCCTCGTCGCGTGGAGCTGGTAGAAAGGGACCGCGTGGGACAGGACGAGATAGCGTTTGGTTGCACGTGAGCAGGAGCTCAGTTTTGTCTCTCTCGGCCCAAATTGGCATTTTCCCTTTTAAGAGCACCTTTTCCCCTCTTTCTCTCTCTGTCTTTTTCACCAAATTAGTATCAAATCTAGAGAAGCTTCTCTATTTCTGCCTTTTGACCCTCGTTTTTTGCCCAATATGGCAGCAAATCTAGAAGCTAGTATATGATAAATTCACAAAGAAAGCATAATCGTAAAAACGTATAATACATAAACTGCATACAGCAGCCAATAACATTGTTAATGTTCACGACAAACTAAGATGAAAAAAAAAATACAAGACGCACGCAATGTATGGCCAGCTAGAAGATTCCTCATTGCTCATATATTTCTTCGTCGTCCCATCCGTGCATTATCCCAAGGAAATATTCATTGAACTCCTTCCGTCATAGATGCGGCCAATACATCCTCCGCATCGGTATGGCCTGTGTTCATTTCTCAGACCGTAGTTTCCCATTCTATTCACATATCGTGGCCACTCATCCCAGGCCTTTGTATCATGAATGTACTCTCTGATATAACCCAAATCAGTGTAGTAGATGCAGCCAGGTAGATGTGTCGGGTGCACTGTGGTGTCGATGGAGATACACCGGATATAATGCACGAAGAAGGCATGACTGCCAATGTTACTGACCGGATGGAGAGAGCGGCTCTGAGTGTCCACACGGTACACCAATGGTTGGTCCTCCAAAAGCATGTTGTCCAACAACACAAGCAGCAGATCACCATCCGACTTCACAAGATAGAACTTGTCATTTCCAAGTTGTGGAAATGAAATTAGTGTCTCCATCTTGACAAAGGTCGCGCGCTGCTGCAATTGTACATTGGTGCACACTATTCTTCCGGACTCAAAATTATCCACAGCTATTGCATACAGTTCACCATTGAACGGGGTAATGCAACGCAAACTATGGTTCTCCATCGAAAAACTACCATCTCCCCAATCTTCATATATATCCTTAGTTGGAGTGCTCTCATCGACCCAACTAATTTCGTTCGGGTAATGTGAGCAAACTAAGACCATAGTCGGGGATTTGATCACAGCGACTGAATTCACAAAAACAGATGGCATCTGCGCCTCAAACATAGTGTTCGATGCCTTTGTGAGTGGGTTCAGAAGCCGTATCTTGTGCGGCGGGTTCTTCTGGGCAAGCACGATGACACCACGGCAAAAGCCGACGAAGTAGTATCTAAAATATATTGATGAAGATAACATTCAACACTAAGATTGAAAATAAGAATATATTAACCCTATAGATATGGAGGAATTTGGAGGAATTTGAACCTTGCACGAACTTCCGATAGATCTATGGTGACGTAGCGGGATGTGCCGAGTTGGAGGAAGGTGAACTCAGCGGCGCGTGGAAGGGCGTGGTCTACCATGATCCATTCGTGTAGGTGCACGTCGGGCTTAGGTAAACCTGAGCGCCAATTTCTACAGACTTGCCTCATAGCAGAGTAGGCGTCCACGTACTCCTCATTCGCCAGTAAGCATTCGCCGATCTTGTGAAGTGGTCCGTCACCCACGAGAGAGGCCCAGCTCACGGAGGCGCCGCGCTTGGATGCGCCGCCCTCGGAGGCGACGGGCTCGGCGGCGACGGGCTCGGCGGCGACGGGCTTGGAGGCGACGGGCTCGGCGGCGACGGGCTCGGCGGCGACGGGCTTGGATGCGACGGGCTCAGATGCGACGGGGCTCGGCGGCGACGGGCTCGGATGCGACGGGCTCGGAGGCGACGGGCTCGGGGGCGATGGCCGCCGGCGCATTCTTCTTCTCCATCGCCGGCAGGGCTCGTACGGCGGTTGGGGTTTTTCCTTCGATTTGGAGAAGTTGATGGGACGTGAGAGGCGTGGTTTCGTGCGTGAGCGAGAATGAGACGACGTGTGCGTAGGGAGGGAGAGAGGGGCTTACGCGTCCTAAATGCGACCCGCGTCCACTAGTGCACGTTTGCACCGCGACACGCGTCAACAATGGCACGTCTTCCACTTCTGCACCGCAACACGTCCTCGAGTCTAACCTTGGAAATTTAGATATACTCAGGTATACCCTCGAGTCATATACTAGCATTTTTTGTGTGCTCGGTTTTCCCCTTGGGTGCTAATACGGCTAGTGCAATATACTCAGTTTTACCCTCAAGTGGCTGGTCAACATGAGTCAACAAATGGGATTAACCAGTTAAATGAGTTATTTAATGTGCAAAAAATTATGAAAAAGAGTGGCACTTACTCATGGAGTCTTTACCACAAGTTGCCACTTCTCAAATCATAGATAAATCGTAGATAAATCAAGTTTTACCACAAATTGCCACTTCTCAAATCACCTAGTAGCTATGAAGGTGCATGGTTTTCCACAATAAGCCCTACCCAAAACAGCTTTCCCCAAAACATACTTTGTCTGAATGAGGCCATAATTTTCACACTCATGTATATTTGTATTGCAAATAGTTTGAGGTAGGCCAAGATGGGTTTCATTGTACAAAACACGCATTTTTCATTTTTTTAATCTCATATTTGAATTCCTTAGTCTGTTTACTACTCACTTGCCCTTGGTTTCTTGATACTACTCGCTTTTGCCCTCTCCCTTCACAAATTCTCGCGTACGCCCAACATTGCCCTAATTGGTCTAGCCCATGTCACGCGGATCGTGCCCGCCGACCGTTGATCGTATGATTTAACGGGCAGGATAACCCCTATCTCTCTCTAGTCGGGGCCACCATCCTCTCTCTCTCTCTCTCGTCGGCGGTTAGCTTCCACCCTCTATGTATGCTAAAGGGCGGTTACCCAGTACGCTAAAGTTTGGTTTTCTGCATTATTTTTCACGAGATAAATTATAAACTCTTTTAGGTATTATTTTTCACGCAAAAAATGATAAACCATCACCGATTTGTACTTTTCACGCAAAAAATGATACACCATCACCCATTTGTTGTAGCCATTACTTTTCACGCAAAAAATGATACACCATCACCAATTTATTGTAGCCATTACTTTCCACGCAAAAAATGATACACCATCACCCATTTCTTGTAGCCATTACTTTCCACACAAAAAATGATGAACAATCACCGATTTCTTGTAGCCATTACGGTAAAATGATAAACTATCATGAATTACCATTTCTTTTAGGCATTACTTTTCACGGTAAAATGATGAACAATCACCCATTTCTTGTAGCCATTACGGCAAAATGATAAACTATCATGAATTACCATTTGAAGGGATCTCGGGATACTAAATTAGTGTCATAAATGCTACTACTTTTTCCTATATATGTGGTCAAAGTTTAAAGGGAAGTTTGACTAAACACAAAACCTAGATGACTACCCCCACAACGATCATGTCCTCCTTAGGCTGGCCATAGTGCTAGTATCTAAATAGATCTTGTACACACATTTTGTATTGAGATTCTACAAAACAATAAATTTAGAAGATTATGATATTACCCTATAATACCACCCACTATAGTGATAGTATCATAGGCAAATACCATATGCATGATACAACAATATGATACTATGCACTATGACTAGCCTTAATTTATTGTGTAAACCCCCACAAGGCCACAACGGTCACCTCCTCCTTAATTTATTGTGTAAACCCCTACAACGGTCATCTCTCCCTTATAAACACCCACAACGGCCATCCCTTGTGTCAATAGGTTCTGCCTCTCTCTTCTTCGTTCACATACACTTGATCCATTGCCATGGCTTCCACGTGGATTATCATCATTGCCACCACCACCGTTAACATTGCCATTGATCATAGAGGAGTTCTTCATCGTCGTCTATGAAGATCCTTTGGTCAAGAAGGTACGTCCGCGTTCCCACATATATGATGCATGTGATTAATTATGGGGGCTACATGTATTTCGCCCTCTGTTTCGTTTCCAGACTATGTTACTATTGCATAATATCAGTGGCGGAGCTAATAACTAATAACCATGGTGCCAACACATATGGTGAAAATTTGCTATTTTGCAAATAAAACAAAAATTACCACCCTGCAGGTTGCACTTGCATCTGATCTGCCAAAGGCATAATACCGTACACTATGATAGCCATAGACATCTTGCATGAAAATTCCACCTAAATTTTTCCATGAAAGAATTAGGCAATAAATGGACTCTATTAATATTACATGTACTACTACTCGGACGACGAAGATACTGACGATGAAAGCGACGACGACGTGAAGCCATGCATCCATCCCCTTTAGATAAGGGAATTATGACCAAGAATATATATGTAGCTTCATAAGCATCGATTTAGAGATCTAGCTATATATTATGCATTTAAAAAATTATATCGCAATTTCCACCATGATTCGAGCACCACAGCCTCCAAACGATGCCGATATCGGCATGGTCAGAACGGCTATGCTCGCCACCACTGCTAGGTCACCGTCGGGAAGCACCATGTTTAGCATAAGATTCACTTTAGATTAAGCTGCGAAAATAGTCACCTGCCATTGGCTGAGGCAGCCCCACAGAGCGGCTCTATATGATATTCTCTAAATAAATAGACGACCCCAGCGGTCATTGGTTGCGGAGGCCCCACAGAGCGGGAATATATAATTTTCTCTAAATAAATAGAAGACCCCACTGGTCATTGGCTGCGGCAGCCCCACAGAGCGGTAATATATGTCTTTTCCTGAAAAATAGACGACCCCACTGGTCATTGGCTGCGGCAGCCACACAGAGCGGTTATATATGTATTTTCTTGAAAGATAGACGACCCCACTGGTCATTGGCTGCGGCATCCCTATAGAGCGGCCCCATTTGTCATTGGCAGCACCGCGTATATAATCAGGAAATAAAACGGCCCACGCGTCAGCGACAAATTGATGGCTACCCGTCAGCACGAGACGGTCAGAGAGGAACTGCCCTCTGTGCAGCCCCACCTCGATCTGTGCAGCCCCACCCGTCAGAACGGTAACGGTAAGGCCTCTGACCTGACGGCAACCCTCCCGTCCGAGGGGTTTCAAACTAGAGGGAGGAGAAAACTGAGGAAAAGTTAAGAGGCTGGGGAAAACTGAGCACAACTAAGGAACCAGGGGCACGAAAATAGAAATCCCTATAAGAATCACCTGAGATATAGTGCTTGAGTCTTTGTCCATTCACCACTTGTGTGGCATTGCCTTGGAGAGAGCTAATTTTAATTGCTCCTGAGCGATACACCTCCTCAACAACATATGGTCCTTCCCATTTCGAGAGTAATTTCCCTGCAAAGAATCTAAGACGAGACCGATACAATAGGACTTTATCCCCAATATTAAATTCTCTTTTGATAATCCTTCTATCATGCCATTTCTTAACTTTCTCTTTAAAGAGTTTAGCATTTTCATAAGCTTCACTTCTCCATTCATCTAGAGAACTCAATTGCAACAACCTCTTATTACCGGCAAGTTTAGGATCTTTATTTAATTCTCTAACAGCCCAATAAGCTTTGTGCTCTAGTTCTAAAGGTAAATGACAAGCTTTCCCATAAACCATTTTATAATGTGACATTCCCATGGGATTTTTATAAACAGTTCTATAAGCCCATAGTGCATCCTTCAATTTACTAGCCCAATTCTTTCTAGTTTTATTAACAGTCTTTTGCAAGATAGATTTAATCTCTCTATTTGATAATTCTACTTGCCCACTAGTTTGAGGATGATAAGCGGAAGCAATTCTATGATTAATACCATATCTAGCAAGAGTTTTTCTAAAACCACCATGAATAAAATGAGAACCTCCATCAGTAATAATATATCTAGGAACTCCAAATCAAGGAAAAATAATATCTAAAAGCATTCTTAAAGAGGTCTCACCATCAGCACTTTTTGTAGGTATGGCTTCCACCCATTTAGTAACATAATCAACAGCAACAAGTATATGAGTGTTACCTTCTGAAGAGGGAAAAGGTCCCATGAAGTCAAATCCCCAACAATCAAACGGTTCAATAACAAGAGTATAATTCATAGGCATTTCATTGCGTCTGGAGATATTACCAACCCTTTGGCATTCATCACAAGATAAAATAAACTTTCTTGCATCTTTGAAGAGAGTTGGCCAATAAAAACCTGATTGTAGAACCTTTTGCGCGGTTCTTTCTCCGGCGTGATGTCCTCCATAAGCACTACCATGACATTTGCTCAATATCTCTTGTTGTTCATATTCGGGAACACATCTTCGCAGAATACCATCCACTCCTTCTTTATATAAGTGTGGGTCATCCCAAAAATAATGCCTCAAGTCATAAAAGAATTTCCTCCTTTGCTGAGCTGAAAAGGTTGGAGGCAAGTACTTGGAAACAATAAAGTTAGCATAATCAGCATACCAAGGACTGTCTCGCGAGCTCACCTTTATTGCAGCCAATTGTTCATTTGGAAAACTATCATTAACAGGAACAGGATCATAAGTAATATTTTCCAATCTAGACAAATTATCAGCAACAGGATTATCAGCACCTTTCCTATCTACAATATGTAAATCAAATTCTTGCAACAGAAGTACCCATCTAATAAGCCTTGGCTTAGCATCTTTCTTTTGAATAAGGTATCTGATTGCAGCATGATCAGTATGTATAGTAACTTTTGAATCAACAATATAAGGTCTAAACTTATCACAAGCAAAGACTATCGCTAACAATTCTTTTTCAGTAGTAGCATAATTTCTTTGAGCAGCATCAAGAGTTTTACTAGCATAATGAATAACATTCAATTTTTTATTTACCCGCTGTCCAAGAACAGCGCCTACAGCAAAATCACTAGCATCACACATAATTTCAAATGGTAAGTTCCAATCAGGGGGTTCAACTATAGGAGCAGTTGTTAAGGCTTTCTTTAGAGTTTCAAAAGCTTCCTTACAATCATCATCAAAAACAAAAGGTACATCTTTTTGAAGAAGATTAGTAAGAGGCTTTGAAATCTTGGAGAAATCTTTAATAAACCTCCTATAAAACCCAGCATGACCAAGAACACTACGAATACCTTTAACATCCCTAGGATAGGGCATCTTCTCAATTGCTTCAACTTTAGCTCTATCAACTTCAATACCTCTCTCGGAAATTTTATGTCCCAATACAATTCCTTCATTAACCATAAAGTGGCATTTCTCCCAATTAAGAACAAGGTTAGTTTCTTCACATCTCTGCAAAACTTTATCAAGGTTCCGCAAGCAATTATCAAAAGAATTCCCATAGACAGAAAAATCATCCATGAATACCTCTACAATACTCTCGCAGAAACCATGAAAAATAGCAGACATGCATCTTTGAAAAGTAGCAGGAGCATTACATAAACCAAAAGGCATACGTCTATAAGCATAAGTTCCATAGGGACAAGTGCAAGTGGTTTTCTCTTGATCCTTAGTTTTAACAGCAATTTGTGAAAATCCAGAATAACCATCAAGAAAACAAAAATGAGTGTTTTTAGATAACCTTTCTAACATTTGATCAATAAAAGGCAAAGGGTAATGATCTTTCTTAGTAACCTTATTAACTTTCCGATAATCAATGCACATTCTATACCCTACAACTACTCTTTGAGGTATGAGCTCATCATTATCATTAGGCACAACAGTCATTCCTCCTTTCTTAGGAACACAATGCACAGGACTAACCCATCTACTATCAGCAATAGGATATATAATACCAGCTTCAAAAAGTCTTAATACCTCATTTCTTACCACATCCTTCATCTTAGGAATTAGACGACGCTGAGGTTCAACAACAGGCTTCGCATCATCTTCCATATTAATGGCGTGTTGGCAAATAGAGGGAGAAATTCCCTTCAAGTCATCAAGAGTGTAGCCAATAGCACCTCGGTGTTTCTTCAATATTTCCATTAACCTTTCTTCTTCAAACTCTGAAAGCTTAGAACTAATAATAACAGGATATATTTTCTTATCATCAATATGAGCATATTTAAGATTATCAGGCAAAGGTTTTAAATCAAAGACAGGATCTTCCTTTGGTGGCGGTGTTGTACCCAGATCTTCCACCGGTAAATCATGCTTGAGAATAGGTTGGCGAAGAAAAATTTCCTCAAGCTCATCTCTTTCTTTCCTAAAAACTTCACTCTCGCTATTCTCCAAATGTTGCTACAAAGGATTATTAGGAACAAGAACAATAGATGCACACTGTTCCATTTTAAAATCATTATTAGGCAAATTAGCTTTATAAGGAGTTTTGGTAAATTTAGAAAAGTTAAACTCATAAGATTCACTAGCAAATTTAGTCAAAATTTTCTCTTTCTTGCAATCTATAATAGCTCCACAAGTATTTAGAAAAGGTCTACCAAAAATGATAGGACAATATTCACTAGTAGCAGAACCAAGTACCAAAAAAGTTAGCGGGATATTTAATCTTACCACATAGAACTTCCATATCTCGAACAATACCAATTGGAGAAATAGTTTCTCTATTAGCCAGCTGAATAACCACATCAATATCTTCAAGTTCACAAGAACCAATTTCGTGCATAATCTCAGTGTAGAGCTCATAAGGAATAGCACTAATACTTGCACCAATATCACGTAAACCATAATAGCAATGATCACCAATTCCAACAGATAGCATAGGAACACTAGCTTGCTTGGGTTTATTAGGATGTGAAACAATATTAGAAGCATCTTCACAGAAAATAATATGACCATCCTCCACATTTTCAGTCACAAGATCTTTAACTATTGCAACAGCAGGTTCAACTTTTATTTGTTCTTCAGGTTCTATAGGTTTCTTTTCACTTTTATGAACCGCACTATTTATAACAGAGTACTCCTTCATTTTAGCAGGGAAAGGAGTTTTTTCAATATAAGCTTCAGGAATAACATGATCAACAGTTTCAACTACAACGCATTTATTAATAGATGAATCAATTTTATCTTTATACGGTTCATGATACTTATCAAAATTCTTCTTAGGCAATTCATAATGAGAGGCAAAAGCTTTATAAAGATTTGCAGCAACTTGAGAATCAAGACCATAAGTAGCACTCATATTACGAAATTTATCAGTATCCATAAAAGCTTCAATGCATTTATAACCATAATTTATACCTGATTCTCTATCTTTGTCGATCTCCCATCCTTCATATTTTCCTGGATCCGATTAAGAAGGTCCCTTTTAAACTCTTCCTTGTTGCGTGTAAATGATCCAGAACAAGAAGTATCCAGCAAGGTCTTGTCTTCAAAAGAAAGTCTTGCATAGAAATTATCAATAATAACATTACCAGGAAGCTCATGAATGGGGCATTTGAGCATTAAAGACTTCAATCTCCCCCAAGCTTGGGCAATACTCTCTCCATCATGAGGCCAAAAATTATATATGCGATTCCGATCCTTGTGAATTTCACTTGGAGGATAGAACTTAGAATAAAACCGGGGCACAATATCATTCCATTCAAGAGAATCCCCATTATCCAGTAATTTATACCAATGCGCCGCTTTACCAGACAGCGATATAGAGAATAGTTTCTTCCTCACTTCATCCATAGCAATACCTGCACACTTGAATAAACCGCATAATTCATGCAAGAACAATAAATGATCTCCAGGGTGGACAGTTCCATCCCCTGTATAACGGTTATTCACTACGCGTTCAATAATTTTCATAGGTATTTTGTATGGTATTTCTTCCTCACCTGGCGCCTCATCCACTACCTTTGCAGTAGTAGCGGATTTCCCAAATAAGCATTCAAAAGGTGATCTCTCCATAATGAATTATGGCAGCAGGAAGAAGTAAAATCAGCACAAACAGTAGATATTTTCCTTACCAATTCCACTTACCAATAGCGCTTCACTCCCCGGCAACGGCGCCAGAAAATAGTCTTGATGACCCACAAGTATAGGGGGTGTATCGTAGTATTTTCGATAAGTAAGAATGTCGATCCCAACGAGGAGCAGAAGGTGTTGACAAGCAGTTTCGATGAAGGATTCACTGTAAATGCTCACAGACAAGTATTCAGGGGGTTTTGATGTAACAGATGAATAAAGTACGAGTAAGTAAAGTGCGAGAGTAACAATTGCAGCGAGTGGCCCAATCCTTTTTAGCACAAAGGACAAGCTGGTTTGTTTACTTATAATGACCAAACGTTCTCGAGGACACACGGGATTTTAGTCTAGTGCTTTCGCTACATACGGCTAATTAATCTTCATTGTTATGATAAGTGTTGTGTGGGTGAACCTATGCTAATGTACCGCCCTTCCTAGGACTAATACATACTTGTGATTATACCCCTTGCAAGCATCCGCAACTACAAGAAAGTAATTAAGAATAAATCTAACCACAGCCTTAAACTCTGAGATCCTGCTATCCCTCCTGCATCGATATACCAACGGGGGTTTAGGTTTCTGTCACTCCGGCAACCCCGCAATTAGCAAACGAATACAAGATGCATTCCCCTAGGCCCATAAAGGTGAAGTGTCATGTAGTCGACGTTCACATGACACCACTAGAAGAATAACACCACAACTTAAATATCATAACATTGAATATTATTCAACCATAGTTCACTACTAGCATTTAGACTTCACCCATGTCCTCAAGAACTAAACGAACTACTCACGAGACATCATATGGAACATGATCAGAGGTGATATGATGATGAATAACAATCTGAACATAAACCTTGGTTCAATGGTTTTACTCAATAGTATCAATAACAAGTAGAGATCAATACCGGGAGAGTTTCCCCTATCAAACAATCAAGATCAAACCCAAATTGCTACGGCGGTGACGATGTCCAGCGGTGGAGACGGCGGTGATGATGGTGGAGGTGATGATGATGGTGATGGAGATGATGTCCAGCTCGATGACGGTGACGATGGCGTCGATTTCCCCCTCCGGGAGGGAATTTCCCCGGCGGATCTCAGCCGCCGGAGAGCTCTTTTCTCTCTGGTGTTCTCCGCCCCGCAGAGGCGTCTGTAACTCTTCGCGAGGTACCCTCTGTGGCTTAGGTCTTCGGGACGAAGGATTTCGCGAAGAAAAGGAGGCGAAAGGGGTTGTGGGGCCCCCTCACCACCAGGTGGCGCGGCCAGGCCATGGGCCGCGCCGGCCTGTGGTCTGGGCCCACCTTGGGTCCCCTCGGCTCCCCCTTCTGGCTTCCTTCGTCATCTGGAAAAATAGGATTTTTGGTATAATTTCCTTCCACAGTTGATCTTCTGAAATATTGCGTTCTGACGGTGCTTTTTCCAGCAGCATCCTGGCTCCGGTGCTCGATCCTCCAATAATGATGAAACATGCAAAATAGATGAAATAACATAAGTATTGTGTCCAAATATGAAATATATCAATGAATAATAGCAAATTATGATACAAAATAGTGATGCAATTTGGACGTATCACTGGTCGCTTTGTTCCGGAGCTACCTCCACCTACTTTTTCGCTACTCACTGGAATGACTTCCACTTGAGCTTCGGTAGCGGCAGTGGGCGAAGGTTGAGCTTTGGGCGGAGATGGTTGGAGAGCAGCGTGAGAGGTGCTTGGCGGAGTTGGAGTAAGGGGACCAACAACTGGAGATGCTTTCATGTATTTCGTGATGCGCTTCTGGATGTTGGTCCGCGTGGTGGTGGTTGGGTTCCTGCAACAAGCAAATGAAATGTATAAGTACAAAATTGCACAAGTCAAAAAAGAGGTATTTTCTCGGATACTTACGTGGCACCGGGAATGAACGGGCGCGACCCTTTTCCTCCTGTGGACAACATCTTAAGGCGTTCACGTTCCGCCTTCTTGGAGTTGAGCGGGGGAGGCTTGGTCTTGGCCCTCTTGGCGGAGGCCTCGCCGCTGGCTCCGACTTCAGAGTCGGAAACCTTGGCGCGAGGACGTTTGACAGTTCAGGGAGCAGCCTTCTTGGGAGCTTGCTCTTCCTCCTCGTCATCGGCCTCCGGATCCTCCTCCGCCGCTTACCGGGACTCGGAGTATACTTCGAAAATCCTCCTCCGCCAAAGAGTTGAGCTGGAGAGGAAAACATGGAGAAGTTAGAACACTTCAAAAATAAGAAGTTAAGATGTAGAAGTATGAATACGTACCAGAGGACACTGGTTGTTCATAGTAATAGTTAACTTCATAATCTACAAGAGATTACAATCATAACCTACGCCAAGTACTACATGATGCACACACTGTCAGCTTTACATCATGGAGGAGGAATAGACTACTTTAATAACATCACTAGAGTAGCACATAGATTAATAGTGATACAAAGCTCATGATCACATAAAGATCACACCATGGGAGAGAGATGAACCACATAGCTACCGGTAGAGCCCTCAGCCTCGGGGGAGAACTACTCCCTCCTCATCATAGGAGACAGCAACGGCGATGAACATGGCGGTGGTGTCGATGGAGATGACTCCGGGGGAAATTCCCCGTCCCGGCGGCATGCCGGAACAGAGGTTCTGTCCCCCGAAACTTGTCTTCGCGATGGCGGCGTCTACGGAACTCTTCGTGGAATATCGTCGATTGTGGTTGGGTTTTCGCATCTGGGAGCATATATATGAAGGAGATATGCCCAAGAGGCAATAATAAAAGTGGTTATTATATATCTTTATGTTTATGATAAATGTTTATATATCATGCTATAATTGTATTAACCGAAACATTAGTACATGTGTGATATGTAGACAACAAAGAGTCCCTAGTATGCCTCTTAACTAGCTTGTTGATTAATGGATGATTAGTTTCATAATCATGAACATTGGATGTTATTAATAACAAGGTTATATCATTATATGAATGATGTAATGGACACACCCAGTTAAGCATAGCATAAGATCACGTCATTGAGTTATTTGCTATAAGCTTTCGATACATAGTTACCTAGTCCTTATGACCATGAGATCATGTAAATCACTTATACCGGAAAGGTACTTTGATTACACCAAACGCCACTGCGTAAATGGGTGGTTATAAAGGTGGGATTAAGTATCCGGAAAGTATGAGTTGAGGCATATGGATCAACAGTGGGATTTGTCCATCCCGATGACGGATAGATATACTCTGGGCCCTCTCGGTGGAATGTCGTCTAATGTCTTGCAAGCATATGAATAAGTTCATAATAGACCACATACCACGGTATGAGTAAAGAGTACTTGTCAGGAGACGAGGTTGAACAAGGTATAGAGTGATACCGATGATCAAACCTCGGACAAGTAAAATATCGCGTGACAAAGGGAATTGGTATCGTATGTGAATGGTTCATTCGATCACTGAAGTCATCGTTGAATATGTGGGAGCCATTATGGATCTCCAGATCCCGCTATTGGTTATTGGTCGGAGTGAGTACTCAACCATGTCCGCATAGTTCGCGAACCGTAGGGTGACACACTTAAGGTTTGATGTTGAAATGGTAGAACTTGAATATGGAATGGAGTTCGAATATTTGTTCGGAGTCTCGGATGAGATCCCGGACATCACGAGGAGTTCCGGAATGGTCCGGAGAATAAGATTCATATATAGGAAGTCATATTCCAAGTTTGGAAATGATCCGGTGCATTTATGGCATGTTCTAGAAGGTTCTAGAAAAGTCCGGAAGAAATCACCATGGAAAGTAGAGTCCCGGAGGGACTCCACCTTGCATGGCCAGCCAACCCTAAAGGGGAGGAGTCCAAGGTGGACTCCCCAAGGGTGGCCGGCCAACCCCCCTCATGGAAGGGGGAATCCCACCCCAAGTGGGATTTCCACCTTGGGTAGGTTTCCCTACACATGGAAGGTTTTTGGTTCGGGTCTTATTCGAAGACTTGTAGTCCAACACTTGGGGCTTCCACCTATATAATGAGGGGCATAGGAGAGGGGGCAGACCACCACAAGCCCATAGCTTGGCCGCACCCATAGGTGGCCGGGCACCCCCTCTCCCAAACCCTAGCCGCCCCCTCTCTCCTCCTCTTCTCCCGCACGCTTAGCGAAGCTCCGCCGGAGATCTCCACCGCCACCGCCACCACGCCGTCATGCTGCCGGATTCAAGGAGGAGCTACTACTTCCGCTGCCTGCTGGAACGGGGAGAAGGACGTCGTCTTCATCAACACCGAACGTGTGACCGAGTACGGAGGTGCTGCCCGATTGTGGCACCGTGATCAAGATCTTCTACGCGCTTTTGCAAGCGGCAAGTGATCGTCTACCGCAGCAATAAGAGCCTACTCTTATAGGCTTTGGAAATCTTCAAGGGTTAGTCTTGATCATCCCCTTGTTGCTCCTGTCTTCTAGATTGCATCTTGGCTTGGATTGCGTTCTCGCGGTAGGAAATTTTTTGTTTTCTATGCAACGAATCCCTACAGTGGTATCAGAGCCGTGTCTATGCATAGATGGTTGCACGAGTAGAACACAATGGTTTTGTGGGCGTTGATGCTCTTGTTATCTTTAGTTTGAGTACTTTGCATCTTTGTGGCATAGTGGGATAAAGCGGCTCGGACTAACTTTACATGACCGCGTTCATGAGACTTGTTCCTCGTTCGACATGCAACTTGTATTGCATAAGAGGATTTGCGGGTGTCTGTCTCTCCTACTATAGTGAAGATTCAATTTACTCTTCTATTGACAACACTAGTATCACCGTTGTGGTTCATGTTCGTAGGTAGATTAGATCTTACTCGAAAACCCTAAACCACGTAAAATATGCAAACCAAATTACAGACATCTAACTTGTTTTTGCAGGGTTTGGTGATGTGATATGGCCATAATGTGATGATGAATATGTATGAGATGATCATTATTGTATTGTGGCAACCGGCAAGAGCCTTATGGTTGTCTTTAAATTTCATGTTGAGTAGTATTTCAAAGTAGTTGTAATAGTTGCTACATGAGGTGAACAACCATGAAGACGGCGCCATGAACCTTGACGCTACGCCGACGATGATGGAGATCATGCCCGTTGATGATGGAGATCATGTCCGTGCTTTGGAGATGAAGATCGAAGGCGCAAAGACTAAAGGGCCATATCATATCACATATGAATTGCATGTGATGTTAATCCTTTATGCATCTTATTTTGCTTAGAATGCGACGGTAGCATTATAAGATGATCCCTCACATTAATATCAAGATAATAAAGTGTTCTCCCCTCGTATGCACCGTTGCATTGTTTGACGTTTTGAAGCATCTCGTGATGATCGGGTGTGATAAACTCAACATACAACGGGTGTAAGCCATGTTGCACACGCGGAATACTTGGGTTTGCTTGACGAGCCTAGCATGTACAGACATGGCCTCGGGACAACGGAAACCGAAAGGTTGAACATGAGTCATATGGATGATATGATCAACATGTTGATGTTCACCATTGAAGCTACATCATCTCACGTGATGATCGGTTTTGGTGTAGTGGATTTGGATCGTGTACCACTTAACAACTATGAGGGATGTTGTATTAAGTGGGAGTTCATTAGTAATTAGATAAAAACATGAACTAATTATCATAAACATAGTCTGAGTAGTATTTTGAATTAATTTTGTAGTATTGGCATCCGTTTTCTTCCATGCGCTAGTCTTGTAATTGAGATAGAAATACTGTTAAGTCTGATAAGAAACTTTACGGACTGGTACCGTATTGTTAAAGAATCAAGAAATGATTAAGTCCTATTGCAAACTTTTAGTAAACCTCACATTGTTGATTCAAAGAGTTGTGGTTTCAATTAGTACCTAAAGTTATCTTGTCTCCGTAAAACTTGAAGTTCAAATCTATTTGAAAAATAAGGAGCTGAAAATTTAGTTTTCAGAAATAATCAAGGTATGAGATATATGTGATATCTAAGACCTTATTGCAAGATGATAGAATATATTTTGGTGAGACTACATAAACTCATAAGTTTTATGGGAATGTACGAAGGTTGAAGACGCAAGGCGTCCCAATCCTCCAACTATTGGGGCACTAACGATATTCGCATATCCATGAAGTGATTGTCCTTAGCATGCACCGTTGCTAAGACTCGTCGTTTCGAAGCATCACGTGATGATCGGGTGTTATAGATTCTACGTGTGCTTACAACGGGTACAAGCCAGATTTGCACATGCGAATACTAAGGTTAAACTTTACGAGCCTAGCATGTACATACATGGTCTCGAAAATTCGTCATGATATGATGGATAAAATTATGAGTAAAATTGTTCATCATATTAAAAGGTTATTAATAGAGAAATCCGGAACACTTGTCATATGATGATCAACTTCAAAGTAAGAACCTCAAGGTTATTGGTAGTTGACCAACAAACCTAGAAGTTATTGATGTTGAAGTGTTTTTCTGAATAATGAGGAAAGCTAAAAGAGAAACTGCAAAAGATATTTTGGCAGAAAGAAAGAAAAGACTAGAAAGTCTAACTCAGGTGTATATAAATGATATACATGTTATGGTTGTATTCCTAGTTAGGTCACACTATGAAATTCTTGGGTATTAGTACTATATTGGTTGGTATGAAGTGTCATACAAAACAACACAATACAAGAATACAATGGCCTAAGTGACTGACAAGGAATATGATAGGAATACACGTCTGGAACAAAATAAAGTGTTATTATGTTCGTCGTTGGCATTCTATCTAGCCCTTAGAATTTATAATAAAGAACTTAATAATTGTTATTTTGCTCTGGTCAAATGAAAACAATGAGTTGTTCAAATTATGACATTACTCCATGTACGATGGATAAGTTATTATAAATCTTAATGGTGAAACACACATACATAACACTGACGCTAAAATGCCATAAGGCAAATGATTTGAATTCCACGTATTTGTGGAACCGCCATTTAGGTCATGTTAGAAAGGAACGCATGAAGGAACTCCATGCAAATGGATTTTGGAGTCATTTGATTTTTGAATCATTTGGCGCTTGCAAATCTTTTCTAAAGAGAATGATTAAAATACCGTTCATAGGCCAAGAGTTGAACGGGCAACTAACTTAGTGAAATACATGATGATGTATATGGTTCACTGGGCATAGTTGTGTGCGGGAGATTCTTCTACTTCATGAAAACTTTCAACAATGAATTGAGTATATATATGTGGATATATTCAATAAGGAAGAAGTTTGAAACATTTGAATGGATTCAAATAAATTTCAGCATGAAGTGGAAATCATCGTAATAGAAAAGTCAAATATCTTTGATTGGATCATGGTGAAAATATTTGAATTACGAGTTTTAGCGAACATCTAATAGAGTCATGAAATTGTTCTACAACTCACATTTCTTGGAGCATCATAATGATGATATAGTATCCGAGAGATGTATCCAAGCCTTGTTGGATTAATGATGAGATAAAATATTATGACGCCATTATATTTTTTGTGGATTATGCTTTAGTGACTACCGCTTTTACACTGAATAGAGCATCATCATGATCCGTAGAAATGACACCATACGAGTTATGGCATGGGTATAAACCCTAATAGTCCTTTCTTTAAATTTTGGTCTAAAAGTTAACAACCAAAATCGGATGAATGTCTTTGTTGGTTATCCCAAAGAATTGATTGGGAATTCTTTCCACTATGAAGTAAACGACAAAAGTGTTTGTTAATGTTACTTGCTTATTTCCAAGAAATTGTTTTCTAGCGAAGTATTTGAGTGGGAGGACAATAGAACTTGATAAGGTTTATGAACACGAGCATAATGATCGAGTAGCGCAGCATCGGAAATTGGTTCCTAGGCGACCATGACGAACATGGCTCCCATGACTACAAAGTGTTTTAGCCATGGAGATCGAAGTACATATTGAACCTTGTAGGTATGGTTTACTTTGTGATCAAATAAATGATTTGTGAACAAAGGATTGATTTTGAACAATGATAAACCAACTACAAACAAAGAAGTTATGATGGGCCCTGACTCCGTTAAAATGGCTATATACCATGAAATCCAAGATAGATAAATATTTTTTAAAAGTAAATGGATCTATAAAATTGATGGACTTGGATGGAATATCCTTAAAGAAGCTCGACTTGTCGAAAAATTGTTTACGACAAAGTTCAAAGAGTTGACTACGATAAGATTAGATCTTCCGTAGCAATGCTTATAGTCTATGTGGATTATTCTAGTACTCAGTACATATTTCTTTTATGAGATATGCTAGTAGGATGGAAAAATACATTAATTATCAGAAGTATGTATTAAAAGGTGTATACAAGATACAACCAAGAGTTTTGCTAGTCCGTGGAATACTAGATAGGTATACAAACTTCAATTTGATGAAGTAAGTATAGCGGAGTTTGAATCTTCACTGGATGAAATAGTCAAAGAGTTTTTGATTTCATCAGAGACGATGAAGAGGCTTGCATTTGCAAGAATTTAAGTGGGAGCGCTGAGACATATTTATAATACTTATGTAGAAGACATATAGTTGGTTATAAATAATGTAATTACATACTTGATTAAAAGGTTTCATTGAAAAATTAACTTCAGTGAAAGTGATATGGACTGAAACAAATTTTGTGTCAAGATCTATGAAGATAGATTGAAACACATAATATGTTCAAGTCAAAGTACATAGAATGGATATTGAAATAGTTCAATATAAAAATATTAAGAAAATATACTTGTCATGTTAAGTTTTAACAAGACTTGAGTGTATCTGACACTCAATGAGTAAAAACACATGAGTGATTATAGATCACGAATAATATGTACACAATCAGATGTCATGTGCTATAAAGTGTTATGAGCATATACCAGAATGATTCATATGATGATCATTGGACGATAGTAAGAATATTCTTGAGTACTTTAGAAGAACTAAGGATATATATATATAGTTTTGTATGGGAAATGACAAACAAATCGCTGTAAGATGTTGCACCGATATTTGTTTTGTCACATATGAAAATAAAATTTCAATCTCAAATTAGACTAAGTGTTGTTTAAAAGGTAGCACGATGAGCTAGAAGTTGTCTATGCTAGATTTAGAAGAGTTCTAAATATTATGACGGATTCTACAAAAGAAGGTAGAATATGTCATTGTTTTGACAATGACAAAGGATGTTAAAATCAAGAGGTTCTTTGAGAACTTGGTGTAGTTCCGACAGAGTCAGAACTTTGAAGCTATTCCACCAGAAGACCAAACATATTTAATACCGACTCATTTGGAAATGAGTGATGCGTTGAGACGCAAATGAATTACAAAATACATACGTTTCTGAGCATGTCAGATCCGTTGCTAAAACCTCTACCGTGAGCAAAACATGATAAAACACCAGAAGGCCAAGGTGTTATATCTTTACAAATGTAAACTAGATTATTGACTCTAGTGCAAGTGGGAGACTGAAGGAGATATGCCCAAGAGGCAATAATAAAAGTGGTTATTATATATCTTTATGTTTATGATAAATGTTTATATATCATGCTATAATTGTATTAACCGAAACATTAGTACATGTGTGATATGTAGACAACAAAGAGTCCCTAGTATGCCTCTTAACTAGCTTGTTGATTAATGGATGATTAGTTTCATAATCATGAACATTGGATGTTATTAATAACAAGGTTATATCATTATATGCATGATGCAATGGACACACCCAATTAAGCATAGCATAAGATCACGTCATTGAGTTATTTGCTATAAGCTTTCGATACATAGTTACCTAGTCCTTATGACCATGAGATCATGTAAATCACTTATACCGGAAAGGTACTTTGATTACACCAAACGCCACTGCGTAAATGGGTGGTTATAAAGGTGGGATTAAGTATCCGGAAAGTATGAGTTGAGGCATATGGATCAACAGTGGGATTTGTCCATCCCGATGACGGATAGATATACTCTGGGCCCTCTCGGTGGAATGTCGTCTAATGTCTTGCAAGCATATGAATAAGTTCATAAGAGACCACATACCACGGTACGAGTAAAGAGTACTTGTCAGGAGACGAGGTTGAACAAGGTATAGAGTGATACCGATGATCAAACCTCGGACAAGTAAAATATCGCGTGACAAAGGGAATTGGTATCGTATGTGAATGGTTCATTCGATCACTGAAGTCATCGTTGAATATGTGGGAGCCATTATGGATCTCCAGATCCCGCTATTGGTTATTGGTCGGAGTGAGTACTCAACCATGTCCGCATAGTTCACGAACCGTAGGGTGACACACTTAAGGTTTGATGTTGAAATGGTAGAACTTGAATATGGAATGGAGTTCGAATATTTGTTCGGAGTCCCGGATGAGATCCCGGACATCACGAGGAGTTCCGGAATGGTCCGGAGAATAAGATTCATATATAGGAAGTCATATTCCAAGTTTGGAAATGATCCGGTGCATTTATGGCAGGTTCTAGAAGGTTCTAGAAAAGTCCGGAAGAAATCACCATGGAAAGTAGAGTCCCGGAGGGACTCCACCTTGCATGGCCAGCCAACCCTAAAGGGGAGGAGTCCAAGGTGGACTCCCCAAGGGTGGCCGGCCAACCCCCCTCATGGAAGGGGGGAATCCCACCCCAAGTGGGATTTCCACCTTGGGTAGGTTTCCCTACACATGGAAGGTTTTTGGTTCAGGTCTTATTCGAAGACTTGTAGTCCAACACTTGGGGCTTCCACCTATATAATGAGGGGCATAGGAGAGGGGGCAGACCACCACAAGCCCATAGCTTGGCCGCACCCATAGGTGGCCGGGCACCCCCTCTCCCAAACCCTAGCCGCCCCCTCTCTCCTCCTCTTCTCCCGCACGCTTAGCGAAGCTCCGCCGGAGATCTCCACCGCCACCGCCACCACGCCGTCGTGCTGCCGGATTCAAGGAGGAGCTACTACTTCCGCTGCCCGCTGGAACGGGGAGAAGGACGTCGTCTTCATCAACACCGAACGTGTGACCGAGTACGGAGGTGCTGCCCGATTGTGGCACCGTGATCAAGATCTTCTACGCGCTTTTGCAAGCGGCAAGTGATCGTCTACCGCAGCAATAAGAGCCTACTCTTATAGGCTTTGGAAATCTTCAAGGGTTAGTCTTGATCATTGATACGTCTCCGACGTATCGATAATTTCTTATGTTCCATGCCACATTATTGATGTTATCTACATGTTTTATGCACACTTTATGTCATATTCGTGCATTTTCTGGAACTAACCTATTAACAAGATGCCGAAGTGCTAGTTGCTGTTTTCTGCTGTTTTTGGTTTCAGAAATCCTAGTAACGAAATATTCTCGGAATTGGACGAAATCAACGCCCAGGGTCCTATTTTGCCACGAAGCTTCCAGAAGTCCGAAGAGGAGACGAAGAGGGGCCACGAGGGGGCCACACCCTAGGGCGGCGCGGCCCCCCTTGGCCACGCGGCCCTGTGGTGTGGGGCCCCCGTGCCGCCTCTTGACCTGCCCTTCCGCCTACAAATAGCCTCCGTCGCGAAACCCCCAGTACCGAGAGCCACGATACGGAAAACCTTCCAGAGACGCCGCCGCCGCCGATCCCATCTCGGGGGATCCAGGAGATCGCCTCCGGCACCCTGCCGGAGAGGGGAATCATCTCCCGGAGGACTCTACGCCGCCATGGTCGCCTCCGGTGTGATGTGTGAGTAGTCTACCCCTGGACTATGGGTCCATAGCAGTAGCTAGATGGTTGTCTTCTCCCCATTGTGCTATCATTGTCGGATCTTGTGAGCTGCCTAACATGATCAAGATCATCTATCTGTAATTCTATATGTTGCGTTTGTTGGGATCCGATGAATAGAGAATACTTGTTATGTTGATTATCAAAGTTATATCTATGTGTTGTTTATGATCTTGCATGCTCTCCGTTACTAGTAGATGCTCTGGCCAAGTAGATGCTTGTAACTCCAAGAGGGAGTATTTATGCTCGATAGTGGGTTCATGCCTCGCATTGACACACAGGACGATGTGAGAAAGTTCTAAGGTTGTGTTGTGCTGTTGCCACTAGGGATAAAACATTGATGCTATGTCTAAGGATGTAGTTGTTGATTACATTACGCACCATACTTAATGCAATTGTCTGTTGCTTTGCAACTTAATACTGGAGGGGGTTCGGATGATAACCTGAAGGTGGACTTTTTAGGCATAGATGCAGTTGGATGGCGGTCTATGTACTTTGTCGTAATGCCCAATTAAATCTCACTATACTCATCATGATATGTATGTGCATGGTCATGCCCTCTTTATTTGTCAATTGCCCAACTGTAATTTGTTCACCCAACATGCTGTTTATCTTATGGGAGAGACACCTCTAGTGAACTGTGGACCCCGGTCCAATTCTCTATACTGAAATACAATCTACTGCAATATTGTTCTACTGTTTTCTGCAAACAATCATCTTCCACACAATACGGTTAATCCTTTGTTACAGCAAGCCGGTGAGATTGACAACCTCACTGTTTCGTTGGGGCAAAGTACTTTGGTTGTGTTGTGCAGGTTCCACGTTGGCGCCGGAATCCCTGGTGTTGCGCCGCACTACATCCCGATGCCATCAACCTTCAACGTGCTTCTTGGCTCCTACTGGTTCGATAACCTTGGTTTCATACTGAGGGAAACTTGCCGCTGTACGCATCACACCTTCCTCTTGGGGTTCCCAACGGACGCGTGTTGAACGCGTATCAATCATCCCCTCGTTGCTCCCGTCTTCTAGATTGCATCTTGGCTTGGATTGCGTTCTCGCGGTAGGAAATTTTTTGTTTTCTATGCAACGAATCCCTACAATATAGGCGAAGGGGCGATGTCGGTGGAGTCCCGAGGTGGGCTCCCCACCTGGTGGCGCGGCCAAGGGGTGGCCCGCGCCCCCCTATGGTGTGGGCTCCTCGTGGCCCCCCGTCGTCTCTCCTTCGGACTCCGTGAAGCCCCTGGAAAAATAAGAACGTGGCCTTTTGTTTCGTCCAATTCCGAGAATATTTTCTGTGTAAGATTTCTGAAACCAAAAATAGCAGAAAACAGGAACTGGCGCTTCGGCATCTTGTTAATAGGTTAGTTCCGGAAAATGCATAAAAACGATATAAAGTGTATGTAAAACATGTGAGTATTGTCATAAAACTAGCATGGAACATAAGAAATTATAGATACGTTTGAGACGTATCAAGCATCCCAAAGCTTAGTTCCTACTCGCCCTCGAGTAGGTAGACGATAACAAGGATAATTTCTGAAGTGACATGCTACTATCATAATCTTGATCAATACTATTGTAAAGCATATGAGATGAATGAAGTGATTCAAAGCAATGGTAAAGATAATGACTAAACAACTGAATCATATAGCAAAGACTTTTCATGAATAGTACTTTCAAGACAAACATCAACAAGTCTTGCATAAGAGTTAACTCATAAAGCAATAAATTCTTAATAGAAGGTTTTGAAGCAACACAAAGGAAGATATAAGTTTCAGCAGTTGCTTTCAACTTCAACATGTATATCTCATGGATAATTGTCAACACAAAGTAATATGATGAGTGCAAATAAGCAAGTATGTAGGAATCAATGCACACAGTTGACACAAGTGTTTGCTTCTAAGATGGAAAGAAGTAGGTAAACTGACTCAACATAAAGTAAAAGAAAGGCCCTTCGCAGAGGGAAGCAGGGATTACTCATGTGCTAGAGCTTTTTATTTTGAAAACATGGAAACAATTTGGTCAACAGTAGTAATAATTCATATGTGTTATGCATAAAACATCCTATAAGTTGCAAGCCTCATGCATCGAATACCAATAGTGCTCGCACCTTGTCCTAATTAGCTCGGATTTCCATGGATTATCATTGCATTACATATGTTTCAACCAAGTGTCACAAAGGGGTACCTCTATGCCATCTGTACAAAGGTCCAAGGAGATAGATCGTATTTGATTTCTCGTTTTTGATAGATCTCAACTCGAGGACATCATACCGGGATAACATAGAAAACAGATAATGGACTCCTCTTTAATGCTTAAGCATTCAACAACAGATAATATTCTCATAAGAGATTGAGGATTAATGTCCAAACTGAAACTTCCACCATGATACACAGCTTTGGTTAGCGGCCCAATGTTCTTCTCTAATAATATGCATACTCAAACCATTTAATCATGACAAATCACTCTTACTTCAGACAAGACGAACATGCATAGCAACTCACATGATATTCAACAAATAGTGTAACAGTTGATGACGTCCCCAGAAACATGGTTACCGCTCAACAAGCAACTTATAAGAAATAAGATACATAAGCGACATATTCATTACCACAATAGTTTTTTAGGCTACTTTCCCATGAGCTATGTATTGCAAAGACAAGGAATGAAATTTTTAAAGGTAGCACGCAAGCAATTTACTTTGGAATGGCAGAAAAATACCACATAGTAGGTAGTTATGGTGGACACAAATGGCATAGGTTTTGGCTCAAGGTTTTGGATGCACGAGAAGCATTCCCTCTCAGTACAAGGCTTTGGCTAGCAAGGTTGTTTGAAGCAAACACAAGTATCAACCGGTATAGCAAAACTTAGATAAGAACATATTGCAAGCATTATAAGACTCTACATTGTCTTTCTTGTTGTTCAAACACTTTTACCAGAAAATATCTAGACTTTAGAGAGACCAATCATGCAAACCAAATTTCAACAAGCTCTACGGTAATTCTCCACTAATAGGTTTAAACTACATGACGCAAGAGCTTAAACATGATCTGCTTGAGAGCTCAAAACAATTGCCAAGTATCAAATTATTCAAGACAATATACCAAATACCACATGAAGCATTTTCTGTTTCCAACCAAATAGCAATAAATGCAGCATCTTTTAACTTTTGCCATGAACATTAAAAGTAAAACTAAGAACACTAGTGTTCAATATGAAAAAGCGGAGACTGTCTCTCTCCCACATAAGCATGAATTTATTCAGAAAATGAAAATAACAAAACAAAAATAAAAGCACACAGACGCTCCAAATAAAGCACATAAGATGTGATGGAATAAAAATATAGTTTCACTAGAGGTGACCTGATAAGTTGTTGATGAAGAAGGGGATGCCTTGGGCATCCCCAAGCTTAGATGCTTGAGTCTTCTTGAAATATGCAGGGATGATCCACGGGGGCATCCCCAAGCTTAGACTTTTCACTCTTCTTGATCGTATTATATCATCCTCCTCTCTTGATCCTTGAAAACTTCCTCCACACCAAACTCAAAACAATCTCATTAGAGGGTTAGTGCATAATCAAAATTCACATGTTCAGAGAGGACACAATCATTCCCAACACTTCTGGACATTACCAAAAGCTACTAAAAGTTAATGGAGCAAAGAAATCCATTCAAACACAGTAAAAGAGGCAATGTGAAATAAAAGGCAGAATCTGTCAAAACAGAACAGTCCGTAAAGACGAATTTTTTCGAGGCACTTAACATGCTCAGATGAAGAAGCTCAAATTGAATGAACATTGCGTACATATATGAGGATCACTCATAAATTTTTGCAGATTTTTTAGACTAACGTACAGAGAGAACATCTCAAATTCGTGACAGCTAAAAATCTGTTTCTGCGCAGAAATCCAAATCTAGTATCAACTCTCTATCAAAGACTTTACTTGGCACAACAATGCAATAAAATAAAGATAAGGAGATGTTAATATAGTAGTAACAACTTCCAAGGCACAACAAAACGGTAGCAAAATAAAAACATGGGTTATCTCCCAAGAAGTGCTTTCTTTATAGCCATTAAGATGGACTCAGTAATTTTAATGATGCTCTCGCAAGTAACAAGAGTTGAAGCAAAAGAGAGCATCAAAAGCAAATAAGAAACGCTTTTAAGTCTAACCCACTTCCTATGAAAAGGAATCTTGTAAATAAACAAGTCATTTAAGCATAATGCAATAAGTATAGGAAAATAAGACAAGCGCAACTTCAAGATTTTCAGCAAAAAGAGGGGAAACTTAATATTATTAAGATGCATATAACCATGTTTCCCTCTCTCATAATAACTTTCAGAAGCATCATGAACAAACTCAACAATATAACTATCAGATAAAGCATTCTTATCATGAGTCTCATGCATAAAATAATTACTACTCCCAACATAAGCATAGTCATTCTTATTAATTGTAGTGGGAGCAAATTCAACAAAGTAGCTATCATTATTATTCGCATCACGATAATCATAAAATATAGGAGGCATAGTATAATCATAATAAACTTTATCCTCCATAGTAGGTGGCACCAAAATACCACTATCATTATAATCATCATAAATGGGAGGCAAAGTATCATCAAAGAAAATTTTCTCCTCAAAACTTGGGGGACTAAAAATATCACAACCAGCTTCCCCAAGCTTAAATTCTTCCATAGCATTAGCAATAATAGTGTTCAAAGAGTTCATGCTAATAACATTGCTACAACTATTTTGCAAACAAAGTTCCATGGGTTTTTTTTAATTCTCTCTTCAAACACATCATGTCCTAATTTAATATAAAGTTCATAAAGATCTCTAATTTTTTTGTTGTTTTCCATTAAGCCTAACTAGTGAAAATAAAAACAAGAAACAAAAAAATATAATTGTAGGATCTAAAGGAAATAACTTCGAGCACTCACACACTGGCAACAGTGCTAGGAAAGAGCTTAGTAGTCGGAGGATGTGAATACCTTTTACCTTACCTCCCCGGCAACGGCGCCAGAAAATAGCTTGATGTCTACGCACGCTTCTATTCTTGTAGACAGTGTTGGGCCTCCAAGAGCAGAGGTTTGTAGAACAATAGCAAGTTTCCCTTAAGTGAATCTCCCAAGGTTTATCGAACTCAGGGAGGTAGAGGTCAAAGATATCCCTCTCAAGCAACCCTGCAATTAAGATACAAGAAGTCTCTTGTGTCCCCAACACACCTAATACACTTGTCAGATGTATATGTGCACTAGTTCGGCGAAGAGATAGTGAAATACAAGTAATATGGATGATTGTAAGTAGTAATTGCAATCTGAAATAAAGATGGCAGCAAGCGAACATGTAGCAGAACTTGTTGGAAACGATGTTTCAATGCTTAGAAACAAGGCCTAGGGATCATACTTTCACTAGTGGACACTCTCAACAATGATCACATAACTGAATAAATAAATGCTACTCTTAAACACTCCCTTGTTGGATAACAAACACCATTCATTGTGTAGGGCTACAAAGCACACCTCAAGCCGGAGTAAACAAGCTCCACAACGTTCGGAGTTCATATTAAAGTAACCTCTAGAGTGCATAATAGACCGTTGCAATTTAGACCGAGTACTAACATAGCATACACACTGTCACCAATAGCTATAAAAGGGGGAATAGATCACATCAATACTATCATAGTAATAGTTAACTTCATAATCTACAAGAGATTACAATCATAACCTACGCCAAGTACTACATGATGCACACACTGTCAGCTTTACATCATGGAGGAGGAATAGACTACTTTAATAACATCACTAGAGTAGCACATAGATTAATAGTGATACAAAGCTCATGATCACATAAAGATCACACCATGGGAGAGAGAGATGAACCACATAGCTACCGGTAGAGCCCTCAGCCTCGGGGGAGAACTACTCCCTCCTCATCATAGGAGACAACAACGGCGATGAAGATGGCGGTGGTGTCGATGGAGATGACTCCGAGGTCAATTCCCCATCCCGGCGGCGTGCCGGAACAGAGATTCTGTCCCCCAAAACTTGTCTTCGCGATGGCGGCAGCTACGAAACTCTTCGTGGAATATCGTCGATTGTGGTAGGTTTTTCGCATATGGGAGCATATATAGGCGAAGGGGCGATGTCGGTGGAGTCCCGAGGTGGGCTCCCCACCTGGTGGCGCGACCAAGGGGTGGCCCGCGCCCCCCTATGGTGTGGGCTCCTCGTGGCCCCCCTTCGTCTCTCCTTCAGACTCCGTGAAGCCCCTGGAAAAATAAGAACGTGGCCTTTTGTTTCGTCCAATTCCGAGAATATTTCCCGTGTAAGATTTCTGAAACCAAAAACAGCAGAAAACAGGAACTTGCGCTTCGAATCTTGTTAATAGGTTAGTTCCGGAAAATGCATAAAAACGATATAAAGTGTATATAAAACATGTGAGTATTGTCATAAAACTAGCATGGAACATAAGAAATTATAGATACGTTTGAGACGTATCAGGGGCTGGTTGATGAACTTAGGAAGCCCCTCGTGGACACCCGGAACTTCGATGTTCTTCGCGTAAAACCATCCGGCGTTCCAGTATCAGACGGACTCATGAGATGAATGCGGCGGATACATTCGTCCACAGTGGAGCATGAAGTTCATGCTTCCGATATAAACCATCGCCTTATCCTTCATCTCCTTCTTGACGCGGAAAAAGAATTGCCACAGATGGATGTCTGGGTGAATTCCGAGATGCCCTTCGTAGAGCGTCACATAGTTAGAGAGGAGGAGGTAGGGGTTGGGGCATATATTGTGTGGTTGGAGGCTGTATGTGGTGAGGATGGAGAGGAAAAATTCGGAACAGGGGAGCGACAATCCACGCTCCACCCAAGCTTTTGTAAGGACGCGTTCGTCCGGATCCGGCTTGGGGTGACGGAGTCCTTCATGAAGCTCCAGTCCGGAGCAATCATGCCCTCAGTTTGGAAGTCCCTGAGCTCCGTGTCCTTCACTTCGCAAGGCCACCATTGAACCTTTTCGCCTTCACGGCTCCGGGCCTTCGAAGCTTTCTTCTTCTCCACTTCCTGCACTTTGTAGCCATTCTAGCTTGCCCTTCGATTTCTTCCTGGAGTTCCGCTATAGCGTTGGGATCCGGTTGAGGTAGTTGCTGGAAGAGGCGGAAAACGGTTGAGCTAATCTGATGTCGGAAACATTGGGCGAAAGGAACGCTATTGGCTCAAAGAAGTTTGGCTCTGCGGGGTTTGGTTCAGGGCTATTCAGAGAGCTATCGATGTACTTAGGTGAACTAGTGGACATATTTCCGACTGCATGCATATGGTAAAGTGGTTTGAGTAGCCGAAAACTAAATTATCTATGTCATCTTCTACGGGTCCGGTGAACTTACCGGCAATGTCGTGGCGGTTCCCCGTGATGCCGGCGAGGTTGAGGTCGCCGGACTTGGTGCGCTGAGCTCCGCTTGACCATGAATCGGCGGCGGACGGAAATTCCCGATCAACCGCGCCAATCTCAGGTCGAGGGTGGCCTTGGAGCAGCGACGGACGAAGCTCTCTGCGGAGGAGTTCGCCGGAGTTGAGATCTGGTCGGCGGCGCGAGCGCGAGGTAGAAGATAAAGTGGTAGCTGCGGTGAAAGAATGAAAGTTACCGAACGCGGGGGGGGGGGGGGTATTTATAGACCCTGCGCGGAGATTTGTGAGCCGGATCCAACGGCGAAAACGGAACGGTCACATCGTTGGATGGAAGCCACGTGTCTTAGGTCAAAGCGGTGAAATCGATGCAATGGTGACTTGCACTGGGCAACTCCGAAATTTCTGGCTGAAGATTCGCATCTCCGAAAATTTAGCGTGGGAAAAGAGGAAGTTCGGCGTGGCATAGGCGAAAAATCTGCTAAGATACCGTTACTGAGAAGAAAATGATTCCCGGTTCAATGAAGTCGGAAACAAGGAAGTTTTGGAAGCTCTTCAAGATTCTCTTCGGATCCGAGTTGAATGAAGTTGGAGGAATGATGAATCTCGGAGAACTTCGGGGGCTACTGTTGTGGGTATACTTTATGGGTGTATCAACAGCGTGGCCTAGATCCGGCAAGCCCGGGTGGCCCATAGACGGTGATGGTGGCGTATGGCCCATCGGGCGGCCCAGTTGCTGGAGATCAAGATGGAAGAAATCCAGCCCATGTAACACGAGCCGGATCTTAACCGCCCTATGAAGATAGTCGGATCTGAGAAGGCCCATGAAGTATCCGGATCCAATATGGCGCATAAGGAAAGGTGGATCTTTGATGTGCACGGCAATGTAATATTCCGTAGTTAGGCATCTTGTATTCCGGCTAGGACTCTCCGTGTAAACCCTAGATCCGAGCGCCTTTATAAGCCGGATCCTGGGGGCCCTAGAACCACAACTCATTGTAACAACGCGAAAGCGCCTAGATAATTCTAGACAAGCAACAGTAGGCCCTATCATCGTGCATGTGTTCCAAAGTTGGGTAAATCGCGTACCACCGTCCCGAGGACTCTCCGCCCGATGGCCCCTCCTTCTTCTCCCCCTCGTGAGGATCCCTCCTCCGAGGTACCGTCAAATAGGCAATGACAGCCACCTTGACCCGCTGCCAATACGTCTCGAAGTTTTGATTCACGCCGGTGATGCCATTCACGGAAACTGTCTTCCAAGCTTTGGCGAGGCACTCCTCTTCTTTGCCCGTCCATTTGATCCGCGGCTTGGCTGGCGGCGGTGAGTTCTTCTTCCTTTTCTTCTTCCCCTTGGACAACTTCTCCGTGGGTTCAGGCGCTTCCTCTTCGTTGACGTCCTGGTCGAGGTAGGCATGTTCACCTTCTTCGTCGACGTCTTGGGTACCGTCATTCTGATCGTCGACGGTGCTCCGTGACGCGATGGCTTCTGTCACCTTTGCCTCCTCTTGTGTGAAAAATCCCGGGCTCGACGCGGTGGCCATGGAGCCCGACGTGATCATCTCGTGCATCACAGGCTCATTCGGCGGCGGCATCCCGGGATTAGAGAAGGCAGCGGCCCAGATCACAGGGCATGCGAGATGCCCTTGTACATCGCACCGTCGTACGCCGGCGGTGACGGTGTAAACCCCGCCATGCCGGCGGAGTAGGTGTCCTCGAACATGGCAGTGGTCGGAGACGCCGGCGAGAAGGTGGAAGGAGAGCTGATCATACCTTGGGTCGGCCATGGCCCGGGGAATTGGCCGACGCGCGGCTGGGAGAAGTTAATGGAGACAAGCTTTGCATGTTCGTCCGCCGCCGCCACCCTCTTTGTGTTAAACTTCTTCTCCCTCTCCGACCTGCTGCGAGTTTCGTTCCACCGTCTCTCCACATTCGCCGCCCACTGCACGTTTGTCAAGCCTGACGGCCTCTGTTTTGCCGCCCGCGGCTTCCATGCCTTCGACGCGCCATCGGGGGCGAGCTTTTTCGACGACATGGTGGTGGAAGGGAAGAGGAGGAGCTGCAACTGTGGGGGAGAATGGTGGTAGCTCCTCCAAAACTCGGCAGGGAAATGGTTCTATGCGGCGCATTTTGGAGGAAAAACGAAATTAATGGAGGGAACTACCAATTTTGTCGAAGACAACGCGGGCCCGCTCGACATTTCGGCGCTTTTGTTTTGTCCGTAGTCCCCGACCGGGCCTCGGGAAGCCGGGGATGGCCTGGGCTATCTGGATGGATGAAAGGCCAATTCCGGGGGAAAACGAGGAGCCGGTGGCACGGCTGCGCCGAATAACGCCGTCCGGATGGAAAAAATGGCTGCCAGGGGCCTCGTCGGGAGACGGCTGGAGTTGTTCTAAATATGCGTCTTGGATGCGTCTCCGCGGACGCGCCGAGTGTCCGCTCGCGTCTGGCAGATGTTTTGTCGGGCTCGCCTGGCAGCGACCTTGTCTCGATGCGTCTTCTCAGTCGCGCCAGTACTAGCGCCGAGGCGTCGATTCCGCAGTCTGTGCCACGTTAATGGCCATGCCACGCCTGTCGAGCGGCCGCCGCCCACCTCTGCCAACGAAGTTATGGCGATACCACGCCTGGCGCGCCCCTCGGCTGCCTCCGGCGTATATAAAGAGGGCACGCGCTCGTCTTAGTCATCCTCTCCTCTACACAAACCCTAGCGGCCACAACCTTCACCGTAGAGCGGCCTCGCTCTTCCTGCCCTATGAGGAACTTCATGGCGGGTCCTGGTGGCCGGCGAGGTGGTCGTGGCCGCCGCCACCGGGGCGCCGAGGTCGAGGCCGACGAGGTGGAGCAGCTACGGCCCCACACTCGCCGCTGAGGACCGGTGCTTTGAGTTCCTCCTCCGAATCGATCAGGAACCCCTCGGCATCAAGCGTCTCTCAGACAAATTCGCCGAGTTCGTCGATGGTATCGAGCCGGCCAAGTTGAAGCTACGGGAGGCCATCTGCAACTTTTGCCGGTGGCCTGCCGATGTCTTATTCGACGGGCAGGGCAAGATGTACCTGCACACCGGGTGGAACAAGGTCGGCTGCGACCTGGCTCTCAAGCCCGACTGCCATCTCACCTTCCTCTACGAGGGGATGACGAGATGATCATCAAGGTGTCCGACGACACATCCTGCCGCTGGCACTACAACACCGGCGCGTCCGGCTCTCGGACACCAACAAGTAGAACCGTGAGATTGTTCTTTTTTTATTTGTAGCGAAGATGGCAACAGGCCAATTGAAGCCGCTAGTGGAGGTTTCTAAATATTCGTCCTTGAGAAGACAACATGGATATTATTGCCAGCTCGATTTTTCAGTTTGGATGAGTGCGAGTGTTTTTTCTTGGCGGCGAACATAAGAAATCTCCATAGCCAACACTAATTATGTTTCCTTATTTTACAATATTTTACCATATTCCCAATTGCGTAGTAGTAGTTTATGTAAGGCTTGCAACTATATTTAAATGAAAAAGAGAAAAAAATAGGAAAAATAATATACATCAGGCTGCTGATGGCACCCAGACACAAACAGATGCGTAGATAAATTTGACTATTTTTACGTTCACAAGACCAAGCAAAGGGACGTCCGCGTTGGATAGAGGGTGCACTCCGGGCATCTCCAGCGGTGCGACGCATTTCGGACACCCAAAATGTCCGCGGGCGTCCATTTGCGTCGCCTGGCGGACGCGAAAATGGTCGCGCGTCCGTTTGCGTCTAGGGCTGGCTCTAGCGGGGCGACACACTTTGGCGCAGGCCAGAATTCAAAAAATAGGAACTAGCGTCAACTTTGCACAAAATTTTACAGCCGTAAATTGGGCTGAAACAAGTTCATCACACTTTGCAGATGGTACGGCGCAAAGTGGAGTCCAAAAGGGGAACAACGAGGCCTTAACATCAATAAAAATATCCAAAAGGAGGGAAAGGTGATGGGCGCATGGCGCCGGCGATCAGACGTCTCGCGCGCGAATTACGGTGCGGCTCTTCATGAAACCAGGCCCTAGTGTCGTCGTCGACGCTGCTCAAGTCGGCTAGCATGATCCTAGTGTCCTCTGCAAGGATCTTGGCCTTGGCGTCCATCCTCCTAGCCTCAGTGTCAAATGATTTGGCCTCGGCGTCTGCCTTTTGGACCTCAACTATCTCTTTCGTGAGGTTGTGAGGTTGTGGTAGATGACAGTTGCGGCCTCTTTTTTCAGACGCCTCTTCTCGTCCCTAGCAGCTAAAGCGGCAAGATTGCCGGCCATTATCTTCTCCATGCTCTGGGTGAATGCAATGGCCTGCGCATCCCGGACTAGATCGGCCTTGGTAGCCTTATGGCCTCGGGGACGAGGTGGAAGGGCTGGACGGCCTTGATGGTCGTCTTCGCCATCGAGGTTGATCGCTGTCCCATTCCTCACAGCTTCATTGTACGACGCAAAGATTGTCATCCACTTGTTGGCATTCTTGAGCACGTCCAGCAATGGACCATATGAAGCCCTTCTTATGCGTCGCCCCGAACTTCCCCAAGGCGCGGGATACCTGCAATCATAGCCGCCAATGATGTACATACAATGATGCAAATAGTGTAGAATGATGATGGTTGTATCGTGTTTACCACTGTCATGACGCCAGTGCCGCTTACGGGGTTGTTAATAGCATGTTCGACCGCCGAGCAGAACTTGTTTGTCTCTTGTTTAATGTAGTTCCATCTTTTTCGGAGGGACTCTTCCGTCCGAGGGCTTGTAATATGGTAGGGCGGGTGCATCCTGGTCTCGTTGTACTGCTGCAAGACATTGGCCCAATAGACCTTGCCCTTTTGTTGCGCGCCATTAATACAATCATGGCTCGTTGCCAGCCACGCTTCGCACAAACACTTATCCTCGTCGTCGACGAAGTCTTGTGTCCTGCGGCTCTCCCCCTTCTTCTTCGTAGCAATGTCAGGATGTGTTGGCACGTCGTCGAAGTCATCGACGGACACGGGTGTTGGCTGCGTCTGCTGGGTGGCGAACAGCCGTGCGGTTTCGATGTCCTCCGCATCTTGCGTTGCTGCCCAGTCATCATGCGGGCCAGTCCCGGCCCGATCACCGCGAACGAAGCCGTTGCCGTAGATAATGGCATGGTCGTCCGAGTCATGGCGGTCCTTCCAATAGTCCTACGAATGACCGGATATCAGACACATGATACACGACACTCGCACACATTGGCAGAGCTCACGTACCGGGTCGTCCATCGTCGGGGCAGGCGGCGCCATTTCGTCGAACAGGATGCGGGGCTGTGGCATGCTCTCCTCCGGCACCTAGCGCGTCTTCTGTGTCGCGCCCGGGCAGGAGTCACCGCTTCTAGGCGTCCGGTTGAGGTCGGGAACCGCCGCCCCGTTGAACTGCTACGCCGCCCCGGTCAACTTCACCGGCGGCAGGCCGGAGGCGAACCGCGATGCCGGGTGACCCTGCAAGGGAGCGGGAGTTCCAGGACGCAGCTGGGAACTTACCGAGCTCACCGACGAGGCCGGAGGAGCGACGCCGGCGACCCCCTCTCTCTTGACGAGCATGTAGCCCTCCGCTAAGGTCGGATGGAGGGCTACTTGCGCGACGCCGGCTTTGATCTGCATCTGCCAGGCCTGCTGGTTGGCGGCCGCGGCAGTCTTGATCTTCTGGTTCTTGCGCCGGCCGCGACGCTTCACGGCCTCGATGATTATCTCCTCCGGGAAGAGCACCTTCTTTGCCGCCTTCGACTTTGCCTCCTGGCCGCTGCCGGTGGCGGCCCGCTTTGCTTCCGCCGGAGCTGCAACCTCCATTGTGGCTATGGTCGTGGCTACGGGGGAGTGTGGGGCGGCGGCGGGTGCGAGGGTTTGCGCCGCATCCATGGCGGTGGCTGCGGCGGCGAGGACGTCCATCGCTTCTGGACTGCTCGCGCCGGTCTAGTTTGGTATTTCACGCGGGGAATGGCCAGTGGCGGGAATAATATCGGCCTCCCTCCCACTAACGCGCGGGCCCTACATCTTTTTCGGCAGACACTCGGCGCGACCATGGAGCGTCCACGGGGACGCAAATCTAACGCATATTTGGACCAAGTTTGCATCTTCACGGACTGACCGGTTACTTTACGGCGGCCCCCTGGAACAGGCTCAGACGTATTTCCAGTCGGGGCCGACGAAAACAGGTGACCATTTGCGTCGCGCCGCTGGGTGGAGATGCCTCACGCTCGCCTCTGCCGTGGCACCGGCCGCCCGCCCCTTGCGCTCTGTCTCTCTCTCGTCCACCTTCGCCCTCGCTTCTGTTACCAGCACAGGCGCAGCAGTAGTAATAAGTAACACGGCAAGGCAAGAGTATTTATTTACTGCCACCGCTACAGTACTACTAGTAGGATGGATGAGTACACTCTCTCGGACCACGCCTCTGCGGCATCGACAGTCAACATAGCATAGCAGACGGGAGAAAAGCTCGAAACCCCCGCGGCTTTATCCACAAAACACACTAGCCCTGCGCCCCTGCCCTCTCCCTAGCTAAGCTAGCTCCCCACCACCTCCACCCTATAGCCAGCCATTCATGGCCATCACCACCATGTCTCGCCACCCCACCTCCACTCTCCACCCACTCCGCCTCCCATTTAACCGCCCGTGACCTTGCCCCACCGCCCGCCCGCCCGCCATCACCGCACCGCCGCGACCTACTCCGTCTCCACCCCCCTCTCGACCGCTGCTCCGCTTCGCGACCGCGTTTTCTCCCGTGGACAGGCGCCGCGGCCCGAGCCAGACGGCGGCAATGATGGGCATCGACCTCAACACCGTGGAGGAGGACGAGGAGGAGGAGGGCGGCCCTGCGGCCGAGCCGCCGAGGGGCGCCGTGTGCCTCGAGCTGTGGCACGCGTGCGCCGGCCCCGTGGGCCCGCTGCCGCGCAAGGGCAGCGCCGTCGTCTACCTGCCGCAGGGCCACCTCGACCACCTCGGGGACGCGGCCGCCGGATCCGCGCTGCCGCCCCACGTCTTCTGCCGCGTCGTCGACGTCAATCTCCAGGTGCGTGCTTGCGCGCGCGCGTATTGCTGGCTGGCGCTTGTGCTGTCCCGCGAGCGCAGCGTGTTCGGCCCATTGACCGACCGACAGAGCTGGCTTACACTCGTTCTGCTGTGCAGGCGGACGCCGCGACCGACGAGGTGTACGCGCAGGTCTCCCTGCTCGTCCTCGACAACGAGGTACTCCTACTAGCCTACTACCGCACTGATCTGAATACACCACGGTGACGTATCTGCGACTGGCCAATGGGGCTCGAATGATCCGAGGTCGATGGCTGCAGGAAGGGAAGAGGCGGGTGCCGCCGGAGGGGGAGGAGGGCTCCTGCGACGGCGACGACGCCGTGAAGCGCCTCCCGCCGCGGATCCCGCACATGTTCTGCAAGACGCTCACGGCCTCCGACACCAGCACGCACGGGGGCTTCTCCGTGCCGCGCCGCGCCGCCGAGGACTGCTTCCCGCCGCTGGTACGCGCGCGGCGTTTCCCGGGGAAACGGATTTTGGTCCCTCCAAGTTTTGGCTCTGCAGTTGACTGTTTTTCGCTTGGCGCGAGTGCAGGATCACAGCCTGCAGAGGCCGTCGCAGGAGCTCGTGGCCAAGGATCTGCACGGCACCGCCTGGAGGTTCCGCCATATCTACCGAGGTATACCCTCATTTGCTGCTTAGCTTCAGCTTATTTGTTAGGCAGGTGGTCCACGTGCAGCTGTCACTCTGAGCCGAGATATAGTATGATGTAGGAGGTTATAGAATGCAGCATTTCATATTAAGATGCCCATAACTAAACAAACGCAGTACTAACATTGTTGGTCCTCTGCATTTGCTTTCGTTCATGAGGTATACCATACCAAGTTAGCAGCAGGTTCTTTCAATACCTCCGTGGAGCATGACGTACTACTCTTGGTACCATGAAGACCGTTGGAACTTGAAGAAGAAAACCTGAGAAATCGTTCTGTGGTCCCGAGTTTTTCTAACAGGTCTTGCTTCCAACTTTTACAGGCCAGCCACGGAGGCACCTTTTAACCACTGGATGGAGTGCATTTGTCAACAAGAAGAAGCTTGTCTCTGGGGATGCAGTGCTGTTCCTCCGGTAATGACTCCTAGCTCACGATCCCACTCATTGGAACTTAATCTAGCTTCCATGTGTCAATGATTTCTCATTCTCCTCCAGAGGCGAAGATGGAGTGCTTAGATTGGGGGTTCGCAGAGCTGCTCAGCTGAAAAATGTATCTCCTTTTCCTGCACTTGGTAACCACGCCTCGGGTAATAGTAGTCTCGGTAATGTTGCCCATGCTGTGGCAACGAGAAGTATTTTTCACATCTACTACAATCCCAGGTATACGCTTTTCTGATTGTTTTCATAATCGTATCAGATGTCTGCAATAACATCCTCTCCTTTCAATCATAATAAATAGGAGGTTGGATTAATTCACAGCTCTAATGTTTTCCTAGAACGAGTTATACATATATGTGACCATAATAAGAAAATATTGGACGGATACGTGTTCTCCTAGAAATAAGTGTCGTCTGTCGTATCTTAAATAGTAACCAGATCTTTGTTTCTTGTTTCTTGATGGCAAGTCCATAACCCCAGATCATATGTGTACAGCAACACGATTTCACTCTCATTCAGAAACTTTTTGACGTGTCAGTCCTGTGCTAATTTTTTTCAAGTACCCATTCATAAAGACTGCATGACTCATTTTTTATTATCAGAACTCGGCTTTTATTGCGAGGGGAAGCAGTTTTGAGTTGCCTCTTGTTCTTTGTTGCTTTAACCTAAATCAAACATTTTGTATCTCATTTCACTGGTCTGGACGAATAATATTTCCTCCTACATGCTAAATCATCTCATTACATATAGTCCTCAAGGTCATTAGATTTTGGCATAGTGCATATTGACGCAGCCATTCAGATTTGCATATATGTTTTCCTAGAACAAGTTATACATATACATGACCATAATAAGAAAATATTGGACGGATAGTCCATGTGTACAGCAACACGATTTCACTCTCATTCAGAAACTTTATGACATGTCTGTCCTGTGCTAACTTTTTTCAAGTACCCATTCATAAAGACTGCATGACTCATATTTTGTTTTATCAGAACTCGGCTTTTATTGCGAGGGGAAGCAGTTTTGAGTTGCCTCTTGTTCTTTGTTGCTTTAACCCAAATCGAACATTTTGTATCTCATTTCACTGGTCTGGACGAATAATATTTCCTCCTACATGCTAAATCATCTCATTGCATATAGTCCTCAAGGCCATTAGATTTTGGCATAGTGCATATTGATGCAGCCATTCAGATTTGCATATATGTTTTCCTAGAACAAGTTATACATATACATGACCATAATAAGAAAATATTGGCGTGTTCTCTTAGAAATAAGTGTCGGCTGTCGTATCTTAAATAGTAACCAGATCTTTGTTTCTTGTTTCTTGATGGCAAGTCCATTTTCACTCTCATTCAGAAACTTTATGACATGTCAGTCCTGTGCTAACTTTTTTCAAGTACCCATTCATAAAGACTGCATGACTCATATTTTGTTTTATCAGAACTCGGCTTTTATTGAGAGGGGAAGCAGTTTTGAGTTGCCTCTTGTTCTTTGTTGCTTTAACCTAAATCGAACATTTTGTATCTCATTTCACTGGTCTGGACGAATAATATTTCCTCCTACATGCTAAATCATCTCATTACATATAGTCCTCAAGGTCATTAGATTTTGGCCTAGTGCATATTGGCGCAGCCATTCAGATTTGTGAGGTCATATCCTCGTATCTGAATATCATATTTGGGAATTGACATTTAGTTTATTACTATTCAATGGTTTTGCTGTGCTAGTTTGGCACTAATTGAACTATTTCAGATGTGCTATATCCCATTTTGAACTAAGTCAAGAAAAAAATTTAAATTAATTTAACACACCCTCACTTAGATGAAAAAATGCAGATAAGTAATAATTTTCTTTATTTCTCAATATGCGTGCATTTCTCCTGTCCAACTTGGGCAGTTCTTTTTTGTTGAACTAACAATTCTTTTGAATTCTTGTGATAGTTAGAAGTAAAAATATAATTGTATACGTTCTTTGTTTTCTCTTGTAGTATCCATTATGTCAGTAACTGTCTCTAATAAGTTCATTGGGCTTGCAGGTTATGTCAGTATGAGTTCATTATACCTTATTGGAAGTTCATGAGAAGCCTCAGTCAACCTTTTTCTATTGGAATGAGGTTCAAACTGAGATGTGAAAACGAAGATGCTTCTGAAAGAAGGTATGTATGTCCGTGCAATAGTTAAAATATCTTCTGCGAATGGGTCGCAACATGTCATAGTTGCTCTAGTATCCACATGGTAATGTGTGGAAATTGTTTTTCAGGTCCACTGGGATAATAATTGGGATCAGAGAGTCAGACCCAAAGTCGCATGGTTCAAAGTGGAAATGCTTGGCGGTATGTTCTCCTTTTGCTTGGCACATCAGATTTGTGACAATGCTAGTCTTAATGTATGTGCATAGCTCTAGGCATATGCCTGTCTTTTATCTTTTATTAATTTAAGGTAACTAATTCCATAGTTGTTCTGGATTTCAGCATTTTTGTGTATCATGTCTTAACTTTGACCAGTTACTGAATTACATTATGCTAGCTTGAATTGTTTGGTTAGACGCTGGACATTACAAAGTACCTTTGAGCCAAAAAATTCCGATTGGTTTATTTGAATGTATGTTCATAGTGTTCTCTAGGTGTATAACTGTCTTTATCTTTTATAATTTAATGGAACTGATTCCCTAGTCGTTCTCTGTATTGGATTTCAACATTTTTGTGTTTTCTGTCCTAAGTTCTGATCAGTTACCTAATTACAGTAATCCAGCTTCAATTTTTTGGTAAGACGCTGGGCACTTCAAAGCATTTATAAGCGAAAAAATCCTATCGTTTCTTGTGAGAAAAAGTGATTGCCTGCTTGGACTTAGTGAAGAAAAGTGAAGCATTGTCAGTTTGTGCTATTCGGAATTGCTACATTAGAACCACCTGTGCACTTTTTAACCTTGTCAAGTTACACTGTCTTGCACTATTCTTTACAACACCACAGCTGGTCAATTGTACACTTGACCTGCTGCTAAATTAACTAATGGAGCTTCTGCTCTTAGTTTTTTACTTCAGCATATATGCTATTGATGTAGTAAGATGCATCTAAGAAACAGATCTTTCATAAACTATCTATGAATTTCCTTTACATATGTGAAATGACAATTACTTGTTTCAGTTCAAGGTGATAATAAACTCCCATTGGCAGAACATGCCAACAATGTTAAAGCCATGCAATATGCTAAGTTTAATGTGCCTTAGCGAAGTTCTCACAAGGGTTATGTTCTACTCTTGGTTTCCAGGATTGTATAGGATGTAGGATTTAGAATTATATTTTACATTCTATTCTGAACAATGAATCTTAGTTATTTACTTTGATATATTTGCTTCCATTAGATTCATTATCCTTCAATCATGATTCAAGGCTCTGCAGTGTTATGTTGACTGACGGCCAACTTGACAGGTGAGATGGGATGATGATGTAGAGTGCTCTCGGCCCAATAGGGTATCTCCTTGGGAAATTGAGCTTACTGGATCAGTTTCAGGATCTCATCTTTCCACTCCCCATTCAAAACGGCTGAAGCCATGCCTTCCCCAAGTTAATCCAGATGTGTTGCTTCCAAGTAGGTTGCATTTGTAAGTAAAAAAAAGAGGCTAATTTGCTGTACTGTTTGTCCCCTGCTGAACTTTCTTCCTTTTGCCATTTTGGTAGGTGGAAGTGTTTCTTCGGATTTTGCGGGATCTGCCAGATTCCACAAGGTCTTGCAAGGTCAAGAATTATTGGGTTTTAAAGCCCATGAGGGTACTGTTAATTCAGCTTCTCAAGCGTCTGAAGCAAGATTTTTTCAGTACACTGATGATCGGAGTTGCTCTATCAACATGAGTAACATCATGGGGGTTCCAAGACTTGGTGCTAGAACCCCACCGGAAGACCATGGGTTTTCCTACCACTGCTCAGGCTTTGGGGAATCTCAAAGATTCCAAAAGGTCTTGCAAGGTCAAGAAGTGTTTCGTCCTTTCCGAGGAGGAACTTTGTCTGATGCTGTTATAAGAGGTTCTGGCTTTTACCAAGCTGATGGCAACCATGCATCTGGTGCAACATATAATTGGCTTACGTCACAAGGATGTGATTACCGTGGGCCAACAGCACCAGCAATGCCTCAAGCATCCTCTCCATCATCGGTGCTGATGTTTCCTCAAACTACTTCCAGGATACCTGGCTCTGAATATGGAAACCTGGATAAGGATGAGAGTATTAGAAATGTTACGGTCAGGACTACTCAAGATATGGGAAGAAACAATCATACATTACCTCTCTGGCCTCATCTTGTTTCAGGCAAAAATTGTACGGGAGCTGAAAAGTTACAGTTCCCCATCAGCGGTGCGGAGCATGAACCAGATGACACAGATGTTCACACAAATCGCTGCAAAATCTTTGGTATCTCTTTGACACAAAAGGTTCGAGTACGTGATGAAGTGGATTGTGAGAGTGCAAACTATCATCCTCAGCTCCAGCATTCAAAGCCACAAAAGCCAAAATCACTAGGCAATAGTTGTGCTACTGTAAGTTCTTCATGACATTCTTTGGTAGCTTCATGGTGTAATTGTTTGTTAACTGAAATTGTTTCCAGGTTCATCAGCAAATGCCTGCTGTTGGCATGGCGGTTGACTTCTCTGCAGTTGATACGATGATCTGATTTGTCTGCTCTATCCTGCGGGGAGAAGCATGACCTCCACCTGGCCATTTCATCCTTTTATCCTCGGTTGCCACCAACTTCCATGTTTTCTCAGGTTTCATCACATCCTGGTTGACGTATTGAGGATGTTTATCGATTTTTAATGCACTTTTAGGATTTAAATATTGTTATTACCTCTATCTTAAGCTCTCTTTCGATCAGCATCTACTTGGAACGATCTATTTGTATGTTTTTAAGCTGTATCTTGTGACTTGTTTGGGTTGCTACCATTTAATTTCCAAGAGAAGGCAGTTCTTTGAATTAACACCATTGAATTGCAATTATCTCTGCTTGGTACTATCTCACCACAACTTGAGTTTATGGTGACTATATGTAGCACCCTCAAATTTAGGGAGGTATTCTGAACTCTCACTAAGAGGTGTTTTGGCAGTACGTTCTCAGAGTACTCCTCTCGGGTGGCTTTAATATTAATGTTGGTTATGATATGCATTTCTATTGACAACTGTAAATGTGTAATGTAGTGTTCAGCACCAACTTTTTGGGGAAGATAAAATATGCATGAACTTCTTGCCATAATTGCAAATGAGTATCGGACAGAAAGCATGGTCTCATTTTTCTGCTGCGTATGAAGTGTCACGCAGAATGCATATGATCATCGTTTTGCATCAAAATTGGCAACTATATTTGTTACAGCTTGATGTTCATGAATGATTGGTTTCGTTATGCAAAAAAAACAAAGCAGTGCTTCAAATGGACACCGATCCTGATCAGTCCAACAAGTACCTTGTTGAGAAGAAAAAACTGAGCAAAAAAAGGCAGTCTCGATACAAATATGGGTCAAACACGGGAGGAATAGTTGGTCCACGAAGCCACGACCTGACGTGAACAGACGAAGACGCCCAGCCTCCCAGCCTCCCAGCCCTAACCACCGCCGCCGCTGCCGGTAGCGCCTCCGGGGCAAAGATCCACGGGGCGTGGCGGCGGCGGGGGCCCTTCCTCGTCGACGCATGGTGGACGGCGGCCGGATCTTCCCTCCTCGAGCATGGCGGACGCGCAGATGGGATGGGTGGCGGTGGCCTGCGCTGCGCCGCCTTCTCCCGTCGGCTCTCCCATGGTGGATCGGCCGGCGCGGTTGGAATGGGCGGCGGCGGCCTGCGCAGCACTCCGGCAGGGGCTGGTGGTGGGCGGCGGCCAGGCCCATGGCCTGCGCCATTTCCCCCCGCCTCTCGCCGGTGAGTGGAGGCGATCTTGGGCTTCACCCGCGACACGAGGTCGCCCGGGGCAGCAACCTTGGGTACGACGGTGGAGGTGGCCCTCTTCTTCGCCGGAGAGGGTCGGCCTGCGGTTGGTGGTGGTGGATCTATCGATCTATCACCGCTTTCCGGCGGCGAGATGGAGATGCTTGGAAGCCGGCGACGGAGTCGCCGGTGGAGGGTTGGAGTGGCCATCCCGGGATGGTCGCCGACGTGGGGGTCCGACCTGAATAAAGGATGTGGTCCTAGGGTCTCTCTTGCGTGAAGAGGAAGACCTACCGGAGGCCTGGACTCGTGATCTAGCCGGAATGTTGAGTTCCGGAAGGCTCCGCCGGCGAATGTAACAGTGCTTTATGCCTGGAGTTTGCTGGATCGGTGGTATTCGGTCGTGCGCACCCATGCTTTTATTCCGACCGATTGGTTCTGGAGGGAGCGGCGCGAAGCTCTTTTTCTGTGTTGACAAGTGACTATGGATCCATGATGAAAGTCGGAAGAAGAGAAGTTCATGAAGGCCGGAGGGGAGGACTAGCTAAGGGAGGTTCAAGTCTCCGCGCTGTTGAGGAACTTGCTTGGTGTTCCGGGCTTCACAACAGCGGTATGATAGTGGGGGCGACAACACAGGTGAAGTTCAGAGTCCTACCTTTCAGGGTGGAAACCCAAGGTCTGGCCTTAACTGGTTGTGCCTGGCAATGACCTTGTTGGAGGCATTGTTTTGAGAGTGGGGACTATCTTCAGGGTGAAAACCTAAGATCGTTGATCGGGCGACGACGGTGTTAGAGCACTGTTCCCTTCTTGGAGGCGTCGTTTTTGGAGAGTCTGTATTTCAGGTGTTGTCTAGGCGGTGGATGTATTGTTTTTGTTAGGCCCGAGATACTGTAGCGGGACTTTTGTTTCTTAGTTTTCTTTTCTTTTTTTTGGCTGTGTGTATCCGTAGTGCCATTAGGGTGGTGCGTTGTTGCAGAGGCTCGGTGTAATTGATATCTTTTTGATATTAATATATTCCCTTTATCGAAAAAAATGGGTCAAACACGCAAGGACCAAAAGACAATACTAGCAATTCTAGCTTTATCTTAAATCAAACTTTAAAAGGATTGACTGGGTCTATGAAGAAACGTGCTAATATCTACAAGATGGAATATATGTATATAGTAGAAAATATATTTAATGATGAATCTAAGGAAACTAGTTTGGTGTTTATGGACTTAAAATCTAAACAATAGGATTGAGGCTGATTGCATGTACTCGTTCTGGATTAATAAAGCTCAGCAATACTCATAACTTGTTTTTTGAAACAACGCAACAACGATTTATAATTTATCTAATTATAAATTCTGCTATTGAGGAGGATGCTTTCCCCTTGCCTTCTGGGTTAGTCGAGGCACTCAGGAGTCCAATGCAGCGAATTTATAGGCGCCGGTACATACCGGCGTCCCATCCACTGTCCAGTTTGCTTTGAGGTTGGTCAGCCTTTTAACATTTTGTCTATTATAAAACTAATAATTGAAATATAAGTGAAACTTTTGTGAAACCAAACTGATACATGGCCAACATTGTGAAACTTTTTAAACTAGTAATTGAAATATAAGCGATTTTTTTTATGAAACCAAGGTGATACATGGCTAACATTGTGAAACATTTTGGTATAAATGTGAAACTATTGACTTCACTATCTTATGTTTCACAAAATATTTTTATTTTAATTATGTTTCAGTTTTGTTTCATAATTTTGTGTGAGGATTAAATCTGCACATGGCTGATGTCATTGCTGACATCACTTGTGTAGGTACCGGCAACTGTAAATAGAGGTTTTCGCTCAGGAGTCCTCCCCATAAACCACCTATCCGCCACCCCTTCCACCCTGTTGCAACTGGAGGAGGCCATCGGCCATCAATGGACGGTGGGGGTTGGGTGCCCCTTCCTCGGTTCCTCCGCTGGTTTTCTTTCTTGACCCCTCCTCTCGCGAGATCTCACTGATATGAGCTGGAGGTATTTGCTGCTGTCTAGTTGATGTTGTCCGCCGCCGGGCTAGGCCTCGTGACGAGTGGCAGCGGATGTGGTCGATGGTGTGAGCACCCGGCTGTGCCACCATGCCCTCGAGCGTCCACATCCTTGGTTGTGATCCGTCCTAGCTTCTTCATGAGTTCCCTAGCTCGCTAGGTTTGGACTGGGTTTTGCGCGGGCTATCATTCTTTATGATGTCGTTGCTAGGCTGGCAAGCGGCGCGAGATGCGGCGGACGTTTTGGCTAGTCCCTGCTTTAGTTCTAACCTATTATGCAACTACTTTTGCACTGATTTCTCTTATGCGGGACTAAATGCGGGTGCCGCTTGCAACCTTAGTCGTCGCACGAGGGCGTCGGTGAGCATGTCGGTGTGTTGGTCAGTGCTAGAGCTCGCGCTCATGGTCTGATTCAATGGTGTTGATGCCTATCATAGGCTTCTTCGGCCAGGGCGTCCTCGAGGTGTGCGTGTGGGATCTATAGGCCGCGGATGGACATATGTGGTACACAAAGCGTTCAACTTATTCTCCGGCTTTGCCTTCTCCACGGGAGTGCGACCCTTGTGCTATCATCAGCGACGTGGATGAGAAGATTCATATGGCTCATGGCGACCTGTGCACTTCAGATCCGCCTCGGGAGAAGTTTGTGTGCCAAACGATCGGCCTTTTTTTCAGCAGTGTTGAAGGCATTGTCTAGAGTTTACATCTTCTTAAGGGTGAAAACCTAGAATCTAAGCATGATGGTTAGGCCGAATGATGATGGTGTTTGTGCAGTGTTGCATTCCTTGAAGCATCGTTTTGGAGAACCTTGTTTGCTATCTAGGTATTGTCATCACCGGTGATGCTCATGCTGTGCGTGCGTGCGTGCGTGCGTGCGTGCGTGCGTGCGTGCGTGCGTGCGTGCGTGCGTGCGTGCGTGCGTGCGTGCGTGCGTGCGTGCGTGCGTGCGTGCGTGCGTGCGTGCGTGCGTCGCGTGCGTCGCGTCGCGTCGCGTCGCGTGCGTCGCGTCGCGTCGCGTCGCGTGCGTGCGTCGCGTCGCGTGCGTCGCGTCGCGTGCGTGCGTGCGTGCGTCGCGTGCGTCGCGTCGCGTCGTCGCGTGCGTCGCGTCGCGTCGCGTCGCGTCGCGTGCGTCGCGTCGTGCGTCAGCGTCGCGTCGCGTCGCGTCGCGTCGTGCGTGCGTCGCGTCGCGTCGCGTCGCGTCGTCGCGTCGCGTCGCGTCGCGTGCGTCGCGTCGCGTCGTCATCGTCGTGCGTCGTCGCGTCGCGTCGCGTCGCGTCGTCGCGTCGCGTCGCGTCGCGCGTCGCGTCGCGTCGTCGCGTCGCGTGCGTCGCGTCGCGTCGTCAGCGTCGCGTCGTCGCGTCGCGTCGTGCGTCGTCGCGTCGCGTCGCGTCGCGTCGTCGTGCGTGTGTGTGTGTGTGTCTATATATATTATATATATATATATATATATATATATATATATATATATATATATGCGCTATTTGACTCCCTGGGAGCAGAATACTTATTCTGCACCCGGCCCGACTCCCAGCCACGCTTTGCGTGCCCGCACCAACGTAAAATTTACTTACCTAAGAAATTGCTACGCCAAACCTAAATTGATTATGTCAAATTATCAAAGTCAACCAAAAATACAGAGAACCAAGGTGAACTCATATCAGCAACCGACGCTCCAGCTCGTGAAATTACAGTCGAAGTAAAAAAAGCTAAAAATTGCAATCCATTATCTGCTCATAAGATTGTCACAAAAGCTCTTGAAATCACATAAAAATTCAACGTATTTGATGCATCCTTAAAATAGAAAAGAAATAATTCTTGTCATAATAACGCCACATAAAAGTAATGAATGGCAAGTAATTAATATCCATGATTAGATAGTACAAAGCTAGTACACCGTTTCACATTTACATCGAGATGTATAATGACAGGAAATTATGTCAGCTAGAAGTTAGTATCATGGTGGTTTCTTCCCAATTGCCAAATAATTGCCACGCATTTCTCAACTCAACTGTGAGCAACTTGATGTCGGTGTCCAGAACTGCAGATAATATTACATACACTACTAGGAAAAGGGCTATAGCTGCACGGAAGGGTGCCGGCGCACCATCATTGACGCGCGCCGGTGGCAAAATACCGCCGGCGAGCCATGTTAGGCCGCGCCGGCGAAGAACCTATACTGCCGGCGCACAAGAAAATTTAGTGCGCCGGGAAAAAAATTCGAAGAGTTCTGGCCCGAAACAGAAAATATGGGCACCTTACCCCCGGCGCACCTCTATGGTGGTGCGCCGGTGGTAGACAATTTACCACCAGCGCACCAGCATAGAGGTGCGCCGGGGGTAAGTTGCCTAGATTTTTCTCTCCACACCCCCCCCCCCCACAGGAATCGCCTTTTCAGTTTTCGAAAAAATAATAGAAAATGATAGAAAATTCAAAAAATAAAATCCTTTGAAATGCCCATGTAATATGTGATCTAGTTTTAGTGAAAAATTGAAAATTTGAATTTCGATGTATTATGCAAAATGGCGTCATCTTTCGGTAAAACGGGATTTCTGGTTGCATACGACCGTTTGGAGAAAAAATTGATTCGTCAAATAGAAAACAGAAACAGGACTTTTTTCAGATTTAAGATTTGGGTGAAAAAAAGATAAAAAAATTACCCCCGACGCACCACCCTACTTGGTGCGCCGGCAGTAACCTAGGCTATATATGCCAAACCAGCCCGGTGCACCTTCTCTCTCTTCTATTTCCCCCATCTTCTCTTTCACTTCTCCTCTTCCTCCTCTCTTCCTCCCTCCGGCCACCTTCTCTTCTCCTCCATTTTTCCCCTCTTCTACCTTCTTACCCCTCTAATCTCTCCCTCCGGCGAGCACCTCCTTAAGCTACTCACCGGAGCACCTCCTCAAGCTACTCCCCGCAGCACCTCCTCAAGTTATCTCACCGGAGCACCTCCTCAAGGTACTCACCGGCGAGCACCTCCTCAAGCATCTCGCCGGCGAGCCCCTCCTCAAGCATCACCTCCTCTCACCCCGACGATCACCGACGACCACACCGGCAACCACTTCCTCTTTGCAAGCAGATGACCACGGTGGCGGCGGTACATCTCCAAGGCACGACCTAGAACTTGACCTACGACCTAGAACACGACCGACCTAGATCTAGAGATCTAGATCTAGATCTGCTTTTTTTTGAATCCTGGAAAACATACCGCCGGCGCACTAGGCTGGTGCGCCGGTGATAAATCGAGTTACCGCCGGCGAACAAGATGGTGCGCCGGCAATAAGCCTTTACCACCGGCCCGTTCGCACCGGCGGGCGCTGGTGCGCCGGCAGTAGTGCTTTTTGGTGCGCCGGCAATAAGCCTTTTCCTAGTAGTGATAAGCATCCCCAAAAAAATGGTAACGGAAAACAATATTAATAGATAAGTATATTAAAAAGTTATGCATAACTAAATGGAGCACATAGACAATTAAGAATCATACGCCTAAATAGTGTACGTTTCAGGTGTAAACAATGCAACCGAAGTTACTAGCTCTTTATAAGCAAGTGATTTAGAGCCTGCTTCTCCCTGGACCGATCCAAATCATCCATTCTGAAACAAACATGACTCAACTAAGGCGCTAAGCAATGTAAACTTTCATAGAAGATAAGACAATTTAAAATACAGATACATAGTTGCAATTACAAGAAGCAAAGGTTACATATCTAGCTTCAACAGAAACACCTCAAAGGAGGCTAACATCACTAGTTTAGCCAAAATATTTAAATACACCGGAGCTAGCTACAACTCAACTACAAAATTCAGAATTAGAGCTTCTAATCTAAATAATTGAGTTGATAAGACCTGTATATAGACTGCCAAATAATCTCATTTTTTACTGCCCTGACATTCTATGGACTATAATGCACGGGGAAGACATGTAAAGATGATTACAGAATCTAACTAATTCATCAGTTTCTAATGCTAAATTCATACAGAACATGAACATATCCTATTTGCTAGGTCTGAATAAAGAAACGACCAGTGAGGAACAAGCGACCATCGTACCTTCCGTGGAAGACCACTGACGTGCACTGCCGCAGTGAAACGGCAAACAACAAAGCTGAGAACGCTCGCCGCTTATCACGATTCAGATGCCGCCGGCAGTACCGCTCACCGCGATGCCGAAGCCGGCAGCAACCACGATCAGCTGCGCTGCTGGCCCACAACGCCGATGCCGCCGGACCCACGACCCGGTAATGCCGCCTACATCGCCGCCCGCGGCCGCAGCCCGCCTGCAACACGCCGCTCACCCAAGAGTGCGCTGCTCGTCGCCACTCACCCGCTCGCAGGGGGACGCGTACCAGCTCGCCGCCGCGTCTCGATTCACTAGTTTAGCCACAAAAAAAATAGCGATAAGAGAGAGCAAGACAATTATAAATACATAATTACAATCACAATTACAAGATGCAGAGATTGCATCTCTATATTATTTAAACTGACTACCATATGCTAGTGTTGCCATCATATTAATGTACACCAACACATGGGATCTAGCTACTCCTGAATTACAATATTCATAATTTAAGCTTTCAATCCTGAATAAATGGATCGATAAATATGTATAGATACTGCCATATTTATGATTCAGAATTCTGCCACACGACTCCTGAAGACATGTACATCTGGATTCAGAATTCAGTTAATGATAAGCTTATTATCCTGAATAAATGAGCTCATAATCTTGAGAAGCTACCCAGAAATTAGCAAATGAAAAATAAATAACATAACTTTGGATCAAATAGGCTCGCTGGATTCAGGCTTGAGATCAGGCCACACAACTACACAAGGCTACAACATGAACAATTAAAACACAGTGTTGTATCAGGTCCACCTTGCACGAACAGAAAACTTTTTTTCCGTGAATAATATGAATCCTGCTCGGTGTCTAACCCAAACAAGGGTTCTGAAAATTACACATTGGACACAAAGGAAGAATTATTTTCAGAACTAACTAGCGAATAAAATTCAGAACCTGCACATTCCTTTATACCATAATAGAACTGCTCAAACAGCAATTCCTGCTCAGACACTAATACGAACACATCCGGCTGACAGTAAATGTTACTACAGAGCACATTTCCACCTGCCTAGTTACAGCCTACAATAGCATGGGTACTCACGAAAATAGCACATTCCATTCTCTATGCTACAGAAAACCAACGAGTAACTAAGTAATTAACTGAATGAACAATCCAAATTCATGCTATACAAAATTACTCCTGGTATGGGTGGCTTAAACCAAAAATAAATTTATGTTCAGTAATCTCTTATAGCATCAGCTTCACATTAATAATCTTTTTACAAAACTGAGCTAAAGGCTGTGCTTCCGTTTGAACAAACCACATGAATAATCAACACTAGTTGGAGACAAATTGTAATTGAATACTGGTATCTCTATGGGAATCAAGAGGCAGTGGAAGAACTTACCAATGAAATTAACATTTAGCCAGTGCCCAATCTGCAAGCTGACGTAAAATTGCAAGGGGGTAGATGCCCAGTTCACAGGCGTTGGGGGCAGCCAGGGCAGGACGCCCGTCGAATTTCAGTTGAGCACGTTCGACCACAACCCAGGACTGGTAATCGAAATAGATTAAAGATCACACAGAAACTGTTACCCGGCAGTCAGACAGAAGAAAGAAGAGAGAACCTTACGGGCATGACTTGGCCTCAGGCAGTGTTGGGCTTGGCAGCGGAGGGGCGCTAGCGACAACGCAGAAGGTTGTCGACGGAGGGGATCCAGAGAAAGAGCAGGAGGTGGCCGAGGTCGATTCAACCGGCCGGCCATGACGCCGCCGATTCGAGGATGCGACCACGACGCCGTCGAGGCCACCGAGAGCGCACAGGCTAGCCCTCACTCCCTAACCACAGAGGTCTCCGTAGCCTCTCAGCCGCTCGCCGCCGCTCGGCCGCTCGCCGTTGCCGTGTCTCTATTCCAAACCGCCGGCCGCGCACCGCGCCCGATTAGAAAATTATGGGAGGTTGCGAGCTTGCGGCCGGGTAGTGCGGTAGCTCTGAAACGCCACCACCAGATTAAACCACGACCATACCGTCGGGGGTAAAATTACGAGAGACGGTGGTATGCTGCGAGCCTTGATGAAACCAGCCGGTGGTCCGACTCGGTGCACCGACCCGGGTGCAGAATTACTTATTCTGCATCCAGGGTGCTTAATAGAGTTTCTCTATATATATATATATATATATATATATATAAAGAGTTAGTCCATGTATAAGAAGTTACGTGCTACATATAAGAAACTTACAGTCCAAAATGCAATTAATAAACTACAGGCTAGAAACGAAAAAGTGCTCACACACAAGAAGTTACAAACTATACATATATATAATCATTCAATACACAAAGAAGTTACAGGCTATGTTTAAAACAATATAAACCGTACACAAGAGAAAATTACAGGCTACATACAGTCAATACATAAAGAAGTTACAGACCAAAAACAGTCCATACACTGAAGTTACAGGCTATGTTTAAAACCATACAAATTGTACATAAGAAGAAAGTTACAGGCTACATACAGTCAATGCACAAAGAAGTTAGCAAGTTACAGACCAAAAACAGTCCATACACTGAAAATTACATGATGAAAATATAAACATACATCTATCGTTTAAACACATGCATATGATTGTGTTCAAATTAGTACTAACTTATCATGAAAAATACATGGAACTAGTACAGCCAAGTTAAATTTCAGGGGATTTACACATCTATGAGACTATGACCCAACTGTCCCTTAGCAAAGTAGTATGAAACAAGATTCAATGTGGTAGTTAAAAAAAACACGAATGGCATGGACGAAGAACCAATCACACAAAGCCTGTCTTGCTGCAAGTAGTTCTAGTGCTAGTAGAGTGCAAGACTGTGAAGCTCAAGTATTGGGAGCTGGCTAGTTACCACGCCGATAGGAGGCAGTTGAGAAGAGTCATGTTGTATGGCACGGCAGAGAAGTCCTCCGTCGATTTCCTCTTGACGATCCTCGAGAAGGTTACCCTGCAATGCTACACAACCCATGCGGAATTTCTCACCGGTCAGAAGAAACAAAAGAGAAGAGCAGGAAAATGGAGTAGCGTTTCATAGAGGACGAAATTGGAAGCTTCAAAAATAATAATGATAATGGAGTGCGGCCACATCATATGCACATATAATTGCAGTGTTTCCAGTTCAAAGTCACCACACCATATGTACATATTATTATATCACTATCAACCCGGCCAAAAATCATATCACCATGAGCATTGTATGTGTAAATACAATCATAATCATCCTACTGTTAAATACAATATGATATTAGATGTGCCCACCTATATGTCTAGATGACCTTACTCTGCTTTTCCTTTGCTTCTTTCAGGTAGCTGAATGCGATTTGGTGCAAGTATACTCACAGTTTTACTTAGGAGAAGTACATGCCAACTGGCTTTTGTTAAAGAAAAATGACATCAGGAGATTAAACACCCCAAGGACAGATACCCAGTATCATTCTTTAAGGAAACCTACTATTTGTCACATCCAGATCTGGAGGAACCTACTATTTATTACATCCAGAATCTTGGGGGAAACCTACAAATCAGATCCTAGATGTAGAAAAATTGAAAAAATACATCCACCGCTAGAAATTTCAGATTTTCCATGTATTTCTGAACACTTCCATGTAAATGCCCAAGTTGATCAGGTAAAAAGGAGAGGTTCAAGCAGCTGAACCGGGAACATCTGCTAGCATCCAACCGGCAAAAAAATACATGCTAAAACAGAGACACAGACCATGAAGAAACCACCGTACCTGCGCTGATAAATATACATCCTATGGTGTTGACCACCACTAGCTCATCCATGGAGAATGACAACGATGGAGAGCTACGAACTGCTGCGAGTAAACCTGCTAGAACACTAGTTTAGTTCTGACAAATCAACGGAGAATTTGCCACACATCTTCCAAAGTTAGCTGGGGCTGTGTCTCCGCAACTAGAATCAAACGTGAATCAACCCCTAAGCAACTAAAATCAAACGGGCGTCGACCCTAAACTACCACCGCGGAAAAGCAACAACCGGACGGGGAAAAGCTCGAGATTGAAGCACTCACCATCTCCAAAAAAGCGACATAAGTACGCCACGGTCTGGACGCAACACCACGCCGCCGATGCCCCCTCGCCGACGCCTCCAAGCTCGCCCAGCCCAACTCGAATGCGTCAAATTACATGGCCCCATCGAACGCGTCGATCCCCGCGTCCGTGACGGCGAGGCTGCTCCACGGATCCCTCCCACTAGGAGGAACGCCCCACGGCTTCACGGCGGTCCGCTCGCTGCCGATGAGGTTGATTTAGTGGGGGGATTGACGAGGGGTTGAGAGGAAGCGGGTGTGCGTGAAGAGGAGAAGGGTTGGGGACGAAGTTGACTTTGAACAGGGGAACAGGGAAGAGGTGGTTGCCTTTTTTTTTCCTCGCTTGCGCTGGTTCGTCCGAGCCACTCAATTGCGATCCAACGACTACGAGAGGGGAGCACCCTGTAAGACTAGAGCGTGCCCAGGCAAGAATTAGAAATTGGGTTTCTTGCCGGGGTCTTTTGTTTTCCTTTTTTTTTCCGGGCATGTGCATCTTGATGTCTAGACTCACTTGATCTAGACTTTATGTTGATATTAATATATTTTCTGTATCGTAAAATATATAAATTAGATTAGATAATATAATTTACAGTAACGCTACATCTACGGATGGTTTCATACGGAATCCAGATTACGGACAGACGTGGAGAGCAGCAGTTAAATTGAGACCCTACAATCACGGAGGATAACATGATTTGAACCAACTGAAAATCACCACGTCATTCCGTAAGCTCTTTCCGTAGGAGCGAGTCCGTACGTCCAGCATTTCTGTATAATTTACATAGGGACAAGAAAGGTACAGTGGGCGCTTTATTAATTTAAAGAAGGGTCCAATAAGAGTTTCCGAGAGTTCTATGCCTTTTATCTAAAAACAATTAAGCCGAAGATCGGACGGAGGAAATGTAGCTTGATATTGAAGTCATGACACGTAGGCAGGGTGCTCATCCTCGTCATCGCACGCCGTAAGAGCTTTGGAGATGTCATCCATGGTGGGTCTGCTGCTCCTCTCCTCCATGCATGACAAGGAAATCTTCACCATTTCCATGGCCTGGCGAGGGTGGAACTGCCCATTCAGCCTAGTATCCACCAATGACCCAATGTCTCCACTCGCCACTACCTGCTTGAGCGCCTGCGCGATCTGCCCCATCTCCAGCCGCTCCTCGCCGTCCGCCGTGGTCTGATCTGAGATCCGGGTCCCGATGACGATCTCCAGCAGCACGATGCCGTAGCTGTACACGTCGACCTTGGCGTCCACGGGCTGGCCGAGCGCCCACTCCGGCGCCATGTACCCCGTGGTCCCTCTCATATGTGATAGCTGCACGCCGTCGCTGGCCGCGGCGTCCCTCCCGGACAGCTTGGCTAAGCCGAAGTCGGCGATCTTGGCGTCGAGGTCCCGCGTGAGGAGGATGTTCTCCGGCTTGACGTCGCAGTGGATGACCCACTCGAGGCACTCGTGGTGGAGGTAGGCGAGGCCCCTGGCGGCGCCCAGCGCTACCCTAAACCGCTCGGCCCACGACAGGGACCTGCCGATGATGTGCGTGCCGAAGAGGTGCCGGTCCAGTGACTCGTTCTCCACGTACTCGTACACCAGCATCCTGTGATTGCCCTCGGAGCAGAACCCCCAGATCCTTACGAGGTTGATGTGGTTGATCCTCCCGAACACCGCCACCTCCGCCCAGAACTCCTCCTCTCCCTGCACCTGCACGTCCGTCAGCTTCTTCACCGCCACCACGGTGCCCTCGTCGAGCACGCCGCGGTACACCACGCCGGACCCGCCGCGGCCAAGCTCCTCCTTGAAGTTCCCCGTCGCGTTCTTGAGCTCCTGGTACGAGAACCGCCTGAACTGGGTCGCCATGACCAGCCTGTAGCCTGCCTGCAGCGAGCTAGGTATGCTGTGATGGCTGGACAGGAACCACCACCCTGCGGCGAAGATTAGGAGCTCGAGAAAGCCCAGCACCGCGGCGAACGAAAAGAAGTAGGCCCACTTTGGCCCCCTGCCGGGTCTCCCGTACGTGTCCGCGTATCCTGGGACGATGGCCGGACTAGTGCCGTTAGGCTTGCAGGCGAGGCCCTTGGCGGCTACCAACGGCAGCGCCGATGCGTTGACCTTGCTGGGCACCTTGAGGTAGATGCTCCCGGGGAAGAAGGAGGACGTGTAGCCGTTGAACAGGACGCCTTTTGGGAAGCAATTGCCCACACCATCCATCCTGTAGGAGAAGGCGGCGCAGGAGCACATCTGCAGGCAGATGTTCATGCAGCTCTCGAAGGTGACGGACTTGTTGAAGGCGAGGTCGTAGCCGTAAAAGTCGGTGTATGCCACCTTGACGAAGGTGTACTCCTCCGGCACCCCTTGGCTGCAGTTTATGGCGGTGTAGGCGGGGAGGCTGAACGTCGGCTTGCATCCCTTTCTCCAGTCCCGGCGGTCGGCCATCTCGTACCCCGGCGCGCACGAGCATCGGAGGGACGGCTGGTACTCGCAGAGGGCGTTCTTGCCGCACAGCCCGTGTACAGAACACGGCTTCTGCAGGGCCACCCATGTGACCGTCCAGACACCGGTCGCGTTCACGAGGCTGTAGAGTCGCAGGTTGCCGTCCTTGTCGATCGTTAGCCGTCTCTTCACGCCGGGGGAGCCCAGGTCGGATGCTTGGAAGCGCAGCCCGTCGCTGGAGCGGAACGCGCCCGCGTCGTTGAGGATGCCGAACCGCGAGCTGTTGTAGTTTGTCCGCCCGCTCCCCCAAATGCCGAGGTCTGGGTCCGGCCAGTAGATGCTGGCGATCTCCGGGCCGTCGTACAGGAGCCGCAGCACGTTGTCGTTGTCGTAGTAGAAGGTGTAGTAGCCGGCCACCAGCTTCGTGTCCTTGGACATCGCCTGCGACGGGAGCAGGGTGTCCGTCGGCCAGTGGAAGCTCTGCCACAGTGCGTGGCCGGTGGACGGGTCCGTGATGACGAGGTTGCCGGTGTCGTTGAGGGAGACGGTAAGCTGCCTGTTACCTCCCGTCTTGGTGTCCCACACAGTGGTCCCGTTGGCGTCGGCCAGGGCCAGCTCGCCGTCGCGGCTGAACGAGACCCTGGATAACCGGCCGTTCACAGGGGCGCCGGGGTTGGCCGACCAGACGGCGGTCTTGTTCTTGGTGGCGGTGAACCAGATGGAGAAGTAGAAGGCGTTGTCGCCGGCTTGGAGGAAGCCGCAGGAGAAGGTGGCGTCCGGTGATACGAGGAAGGGCCTCGCGTGGTCTTCTACTGACAGTGATGACCCGGTGCCCAGTGTGTGTTGTGCTGATGCATAGCATTGCAGCAGAAGAAATGACATCAGTGGAAGGACGGCTAGACTGGAGAAGCTGCCCATCGTGAATGCTGCTGCGATAGCTGTACAAGGATGATCGACTGCGGAAGCAATAGGACAAGGATGCACGCATGTGCTATTTATATTGCACTTACGAGTTGGTTCAGCCAGATCGCCTTACTGGTGTTCTTTTAGTAACATTCTTTCATTCTATGCTTGCTGTGACGTTACTAGAATTATTGACCTCCCTCTCATTGACAGCGTGGCACCCAGTTGACCCAACCATCTCATCGATCCAGACGCAATTATTTGGGAGGAGATAAGGTGTACAGGTCCACTTTCGTTCCTATGGGAGGAAGAGATGTACAAAGACAAGGTTATTGACGCAAAGTGTCGTGCACGAATCTTGAAACGTCGCAGGCCATCGAATAGGCCAGGGACGCCCACGCCTATGCAGAAAAACAGTGTCCTCTCCCGAAATGAACGTCATTCCCCCAATAAGTTTCTATGAAAACCGTATGTGGGTAAGTGTACGTTGTCCTTTTCTGAAACTCAAATATTTTTTGATTTGATCTAAGTTTTACACAAAAATAGCAACATACATAACATCAAATACTATATTATTGAACTACATGTCAAAATTAATCTAGCGATATTAATTAAGTGTCATAAATGTTATTGGTTTGACTTAAGATATATTTTAACGTACACTTATTTAAAGACGGAGGGAGTATGTTCATATTCACATAAAAAATGCATGAGTTTTGGAGAAACTTAAAGAGGGGTTGACCTACATGCTGATGCTGCAGCCTTTTTGTTAAGTCACTGTCATGATCTATTAGGAGATGCTTGATTGAATCGGCCGGCAACAGAAGGTTGTTGGTGAGAAGCTGCCACACCATATTCCTTGAGCTCTTATTCAAGGACATTAAGTGACGGGCTAGAATTATTTAGCATGCTTAAATTGTTAATGTATTCATCTTTTTATATATGTTGGTTTGCCACTTGCCAGTTGCACCTGCCTAGCTACAATTGGTTAATTAGCCGCCTGCCTGATGCTGACAGTGATACATGCATGTTTATATTTCATTACCGACCAGGCTGCTAGCATGAGATATGTAGCATCCTGATGCTAACCGGAAGTTTCATCCATAATATATAATATCATTCTTGATTCTGCCGTGCAAAGCAAACTATTTTTTTTTCTATTTTAGGTCCATGTGCCCGAGCTCGATGCAACTCATTGTTTTCAAGAAAACTAAAAATAGATCGTCAATAGTTTCACAAAGTTCCAGTTTTTTCTTACATGATACATATAGTTTTTTGTTACATCAGTAAAATTTAATTGAGTAAGGACGCTAATATTGAGTGAACTTGCGGAGCGGACCAGTCATGAGTTGCCATGTTTTTCCTTTTTTCATAAATAGAATATATTAATACTAATATGATAGTAATTACACCCAACTTTTGCAGGTATATAATGTCTACATACTAGACACTAAGGATGCACGCGGCGGAAATATAAATAAAGAAGAAAAGGGAAACAAATAAAGACCCCGCCGAAGCAAACAAACTCTCGCATCAGTAAGAGCACCACCAGTGGTGACAACACCTAGGCTTCGGAAAGGTTCTCCAAAACAACACCTCCAGGAAAGTAAGATAACAGAGCGCAAACACCATCATAGCCACATAAGAGTATTTTCACCCTAGAGAAGGTTTAATCTCGACTAGGAAGCCGTCATTGCCAGATACAACCACAAAGGTCAAACTGAGGGTTTTCACCCCAAAAACTAAGACCACCCATAACAAATTATGCTTGTGTCGCCTCTTCCACTCGTCGAGAACACTGCTGCAAAACATCATCATTTGACACACACAATTCTCCAGAATTGCTGCAAGTACTCCCTGTGAACTTCACTAGCTCTCGGCTCAACCTGAGCATGCGAGACGAAACCTGTAGAGCCTACCCGGTCTTCTTCAAACACGATCACCACAAGTCCAAGATGAATGGGCCGCCACTAGCCATATCAACAAGATGCACGCACATCTTCTTGGGCAAGTTGCAGTGCTTTCTCCACTCCAGAGATGGCAAGCTCCACAACCACTTCACAAAGATTACGAATGAGAAGTCTAGACCTCTCCACGATCTTCCATGGAGAGGTCACCGGAGCACCAACCGCCAGGCCAACTAGGAGGTCACTCTCAAAGAGTAACAAGCTAATGGTCTCTCACTCGAACAAATTGTAATAGATAGCTCAACACTATGGAAGGATGCAAAGAAAGAACACCAAGAAAAGTGCTCAAATCATTATCTCTCTGGTCCCACCAAAGAAATAAATGTTATGAATGAACTAGAGAGAAAGAACAATGGTGGAGGTCAACTAATGAATCTATAATTAGATCCAATGGGATCCCTTCACTTAGTGTTGGAATGGAGTGGTGAAGATTGTAGATCCAGATCTCCTCTTCCAAAACCTCAAAAATATGTAAAAAAAAATCATAGGAGGATTGAGAGAAATCAATCTTTGAACGATAGGAATGGAAGTATATTCTCGTGCTCAAATGCTCTAAGAACATTGGGGAAGAAGGCCCTTTTTACCCCTTAGGAAAGCTAGCCGCTTGGGACTAAGGGCCTTTTTTGTTTGGGCTGGTTGTACTGCTGTGCAGAAAAAGTTGTTGTGCAGTAAAAGCTGTTGTGCATGAAACTTCTTTTCTGTTTTCTCGGTAAATTTGTCACCGAGATTGTTATAACCCTTTCTACTCAAGCAACCACATCCTTATTGTTTGCGTTGACTTCATCCATACATATGTCGCAGAAAACTCTAGTGTGGTATGCATCCCCAAACAGCCTTCTCCATTGCAAAGTAGTAAAACACTATACGGAAAATACTACAGAATTACAAGGTGTTGAAATATAGGCAGCAACATCCATGTATGACAAATGTATGTACCAAAAAAATTATCTAGCAAATAAGTGGCATGAAAAATGTGCAACGATTCTGTTTTCATGCATATGGACACCACATGTTGGATTCTAATCACAACATAAATTAGATAGTAATAAAAAATTGGATCAACAGAACTGTGTACCAAACCATCTAGCATCACAGCATAAGTACATTCTAATGAAATTTTCGATCAATACAACCGTGTACCAAACCATCCAACAGCACAACATTGTTGAAGATATGCCCAAGAGGCAATAATAAAAGTTTTATTGTTATATCTTAGTTTTCATGATAAATGTTTACATCCCATGCTATAATTGTATTAACCGAAAACATTAATACTTGTGTGTTTTGTAAACATAAATGAGTCCCTAGTAAGCCTCTTGTTAAACTAGCTTGTTGATTAATAGATGATCATGGTTTAATGCTCATGAACATTGGATGTTATTAATAACAAGATCATATCATTAGGTGAATAATGTGATGGACATACACCCATAGTAAGCGTAGCATATGATCAAGTCATTAAGTTCGTTGTGCTTCAAGCTTTAAGATACATGGTAATCTAATCCTTCGACCATGAGATCATGTTAATCACCTACACCAGATGGTTGCTTTGATGATACCAAATACTATTTCGTAAATAGGTTGTTATAAAGGTGGCTTTAAGTGTTCAGAAAGTATAGGTTTGAAACACGTGGATCAATAGTGGGATTTGTCCATCTTAATGACGGATAGATATACTCTGGGTCCTCTCGGTGGAATGTCATCCAACTAGCTTGCAAGCATGTGACTAGCTCACAAGGGATGTCATATCACGGTACGAGTAAAGAGTACTTATCGGTAACGAGGTTGAACTAGGTACGGAGATACCGACGATCAAACTTCGGATAAGTAAATCTGCACCAAATGATCCAATGTTTACACACACTATATAAACGTAGAAATATTTCAACATCAAACAAGTTTAATAGACATTGGCCTGCTCCGTCCCTTATGTTCTACAAAGTAAAGAAACAACTTTAAGCAAAGTTAAGGGGAAATTATGTAAGCATCCGAGCACAATACGTCACCTCTATTTGAATAAAAATTGGGATGCCCAAGGGTGAGCATGCAGACATGTATGAAGTGGTGAGCATGCAGAGATATGTTTACCGACACATTAATTTTAAATATATACTAAAATAATAAGGCCTTACGCATCATCTTAGTAGAGGATTATTCAACAAACTTTATGCATCATTAAAATTGAATGACTCATAGTCAGAACACCAAAATGCAAATGCCAATCTATTATATGCATACCGTGTGGACATATGTTTCAGCATTCTTGGGGAAATCTGATAACAACATTAACAACTTAGATATTTACTCCCCTTGTAAAGAATCTGCAAAAGAAAACACAAAGGTTGGAACCAGAAGATCATCTGACCCAACACGGAAGATCATATGACCCATCCAGCTTGACATAAAAGTAGGTCAAGAAACTAATACATTATATTCTCAAGTAATGTCTAATGAATGAAAATGCGAAGAGCGGTGATTCCTGAATGTTTTCCTAAAAGGTACTTGATACGTCTCCAACGTATCCATAATTTCTGATGTTCCATGCTTTTTTTATGACAATACTTACATGTTTTGCTTGCACTTTATAATGTTTTTATGCGTTTTCCGGAACTAACCTATTAACAAGATGCCACAGTGCCAGTTCCTGTTTTCTGCTGTTTTTGGTTCCAGAAAGGCTGTTCGGGCAATATTCTCGGAATTGGACGAAATCAACGCCAAAGATCTTATTTTTCCCGGGAGGCTCCAGAACACCGAAAAGGAGTCGGAGGAGAGCCAGGGGGCCACCACACATGTGGGCCGCGCGGGCTACACCCTGGCCGCGCCGGCCTGGTGTGGGGCCACCCTGTCGCCCCTCCTGTGCCGCCTCTTCGCCTATATAAGTCCTTTCGACCTAAAAACTCGATACCAATTGACGAAACTCCAGAAAGACTCCAGGGGCGCCGCCGCCATCGCGAAACTCCAATTCGGGGGACAGAAGTCTCTGTTCCGGCACCCTGCCGGGACGGGGAAGTGCCCCCGGAAGCCATCTCCATCGACGCCACCACCTCCATCATGCTCCGTGAGTAGTTCCCCCATGGACTACGGGTTCTAGCAGTAGCTAGTTGGTACTCTCTATCCTATGTACTTCAATACAATGATCTCATGAGCTGTCTTACATGATTGAGATCCATCTGATGTAATCAGTGTTGTGTTTGTTGGGATCCGATGGATGATACATTATGATTAGTCTATCTATAAAGTTTGTGAAGTTATTGTTGCTGCAATCTTGTTATGCTTAATGCTTGTCACTAGGGCCCGAGTGGCATGATCTTAGATTTGAGCTCTATACTTATTGCTTAGATTGTATCTACAAGTTGTATGCACATGTCGATGTCCGGAACCAAAGGCCCCGAAGTGACAGAAATCGGGACAACCGGAGGGGATGACGGTGATGTGAGGATCACATGTTTTCACGGAGTGTTAATGCTTTGCTCCGGTGCTCTATTAAAAGGAGTACCTTAATATCCAGTAGATTCCCTTGAGGCCCGGCTGCCACCGGCTGGTAGGACAAAAGATGTTGTGCAAGTTTCTCATTGCGAGCACGTACGACTATATATGGAAAACATGCCTACATGATTAATGAATTGATGTTCTTTCTTAATGCTTTATCAATCCTATCAATTGCCCAACTGTAATTTGTTCACCCAACACTTGTCACTTGTTATTGGAGAGTTACCACTAGTGTAGATCGCTGGGAACCCCGGTCCATCTCTCATCATCATATACTCGTTCTACATGTCATTGGAAGTAGTATCAACTATTCTCTGGTGCCATTGCTCCTGTGTTACTATTACTGCTGCTGTATTCTTTGTTACTATTGCTCTCATATTAATGCTACTTTCACATCACCCCCTGTTACTAGTGCTTTTCCAGTGCGGTGAATTGACAACTCAGTTGTTAAGGCTTATAAGTATTCTTTACCTCCCCTTGTGTCGAATCAATAAATTTGGGTTTTACTTCCCTCGAAGACTATTGCGATCCCCTATACTTGTGGGTTATCAAGACTGTTTTCTGGCGCCGTTGCCGGGGAGGCATAGCTCTACTCATAAGTTCACCTGGGGAGTACACTCTACCTCTCTCTCTGTTTTTATTTTGTTTTATTTTGTTTTGCTTAGTTTTCTTTTGTTTAGTTTATTTGTGCTTAGTTTATTTCTGTATAGTATTATTTTTCTTAGTTTACTTTTGTCTAGTTTCTTTTTGTCTTGTTTTACTTTTCTCATATACCCAAAAATCCATAAAAATTTGAAAAACCTAAAAATTAAAAACTGCTGTTATGGGAGAACCCACAACCTACTTGGAGCTCATAGAATATTATAATAATTATAGAGAATCAAGAACTGGTAAAGTAATGAGTGCTATGATAGAAAAATTGAATACAATTGCTAAAATTTTGCTTAAACGCCATGATATAAATTGTTGCTCTAAAGAGGATACTAAACATTTGAAATTTCAATGTGGCTTTAGTGAAGAAGTTTTAATTAAGAACTATAATTGGAATAGCTATATTCATCTTGGGTTCGAAGAGGTAGAACAATTTGTCATATTTATGGGAGCCTCTGAGATAGAATCCTTCATGGCTAAAAATTATGAAACTTGTGTTGTTTGTAAGGACCTTAAAGATTATGTCTCTTCTATCCTTAATTTTTGCAATGAAAGTTACACTGATAATGCTTATATCATTGATTATAAAGAGAGACTCATTAATGCACAAGAATGCACTCGCAATTTGCAGGAACCTGTGGAAGAAGAAATTGATGAACCTGAAAGCGCATTGGATGAAAAAGAGGAGGAAATTGATGAACCTGAAAGCTCATTGGATGAAAAAGAAGAGGAGAGCGATGAACAAAAGGAGGAAGAATGGATTAGCTACCCATGCCAACCTTCTAATGAGAGTAACTCTTTATCTCTTACACTATTTGATTGTCCTCCATGCTTACCGAAAGAGGTTGAATGTTATGTTCCTGTGGATTCTCTTGAAATATTTCCTATAAGTAAAACTTGTGAGAATAATTATGCTACTGTTATATATGATAATCCATGCTACTTTGATAAATCTTATGATAATGCTTTGTTTGTGCCTGATGTCGAAATGCATGGCACTAAAGAGTTTTGTTTAGCAAATGTTTATGATAAATCTCTAGATGATGGTCCTATGTTACTTGATAATATTAATTGTACTACTAATGAAAATGGGATTGGAGAGATCTTGACTTTATCTATGAGTCCCATATCTTTTAAGATTGATCAATCATCTTGTTATATTATTGATAAAAGTGGGTTTGAAAGTTTTAATCCCACTATTTTTGAGCTTGATAAAAATTATATGTTTGTGGATCATGAAAAGTATGCTGCATGTGATAGTTATATTGTTGAGTTTATTCATGAAGCTACTGAAAATAATTATGAGAGAGGAAAATATGGTTGTAGAAATTTGCATGGTACTAAAACACCTCTCTATATGCTTAAAATTTTGAAGTTACTCTTGTTTTATCTTCTTATGCTTATCACTTTGTTCTTCATGAATTTATTTGTGTATAAGATTCCTATGCATAGGAAGCGGGTTAGACTTAAATGTGTTTTGAATTTGCCTTTTTGATGCTCTCTTTTGCTTCAACTCTTATTTCTTGCGAGTGCATCATCAAAATTGCTGAGCCCATCTTAATGGCTATAAAGAAAGAACTTCTTGGGAGTAACCCATGTGTTTATTTTGCTACTGTTTTGTTGTGTCTTGGAAGTTGTTACTACTGTAGAAACCTCTCCTTATCTTTATTTTATTGCATTGTTGTGCCAAGTGAAGCCTCTAATCGAAGGTTGATACTAGATTTGGATTTCTGCGCAGAAACAGATTTCTATCTGTCACGAATCTGGGCTGTATTCTCTGTAGGTAACTCAGAAAAATCTGCCAATTTACGTGCGTGTTCCTCAGATATGTACGCAACTTTAATTAGTTTTGAGTTTTCTGATTTGAGCAACGGAAGTACCTCTTTAAAATTCGTATTTACTGGCTGTTCTGTTTTGGCAGATTCTGTCTCTGTTTTTTTGCATTGTCTCTTGTGGACTTTAAGCGAGGTTTTCTAGACGTGGAGAGCTGTAGCTAATGTTTTATTGAGTTCTTGCAATGTGTCACTACAGGACCAAGGTGGATTCAAGTTTTTTTTGAGTACTAACCCCTCTAATGAAGTTTATGAGAAGTTTGGTGTGAAGAAAGTTTTCAAGGGTCAAGAGAGGAGGATGATATATGATCAAGAAGAGTGAAAAGTCTAAGCTTGGGGATGCCCCCTTGGTTCATCCCTGCATATTTCAAGAAGACTCAAGCATCTAAGCTTGGGGATGCCCAAGGCATTCCCTTCTTCATCAACTTATCAGGTTTCTTCTATTGAAACTATTTTTTTTATTCGGTCACATCTTATGTGCTTTACTTGGAGCGTTTGTGTGCTTTTATTTTTGTTTTTGTTTGAATAAGATCGGATCCTAGCAATCCTTGTTTGGGAGAGAGATACGCTCCGCTTTTTCATATGAACACTTGTTCTTCGTTTTACTTTTAATGTTCAATGATAAAAGTTGGAAGCTACAATACTTATTGTTATTTGGGTGGAAACAGAAAATGCCTCATAATGTCTTGGATAATTTGACACTTGGCAATTGTTTTGAGCTCTCAAGTAGATCATGATTAAGTTTTTTTTTTCATGTAGTTTAAACCTATTAGTGGAGAACTACTGTAGAGCTTGTTGAAATTGGTTTGCATGATTGGTCTCTCTTAAGGTCTAGATATTTTCTGGTAAAAGTGTTTGAGCAACAAGGAAGACAGTGTAGAGTATTATAATGCTTGCAATATGTTCTTATGTAAGTTTTGCTGTACCGGTTCATACTTGTGTTTGCTTCAAATAACCTTGCTAGCCAAAGCCTTGTACTGAGAGGGAATGCTTCTCGTGCATCCAAAACCTTGAGCCAAAACCTATGCCATGTGTGTCCACCATACCTACCTACTACATGGTATTTCCTGCCATTCCAAAGTAAATTGCTTGAGTGCTACCTTTAAACAATTCAAAATTTATCACCTCTGATTTGTGTCAATGTTTTATAGCTCATGAGAAAGTATGTGGTGTTTATCTTTCAATCTTGTTGGGCAACTTTCACCAATGGACTAGTGGCTTCATCCGCTTATCCAATAATTTTGCAAAAAGAGCTGGCATTGGGATTCCCAGTCCCAAATTAATTAACCAAAATAGACACTCCTCCATGGTATGTGATTGTTGGACGGCACCCGAAGGATTCGGTTAGCCATGGCTTGAGAAAGCAAAGGTGGGGAGGAGTGTCATCATAATAAAACTAAGATAAAAAGGCACTCCTTCATGGTATGAGACTGTTGGCAGGCACCCGAGGATTCGGTTAGCCATGGTTTGTGAAAGAAAGGTTGGAAGGAGTGCCACCCAAAAATAAAAATAATTCATGGGAGCCGCTCTTTGAAGGTTTGTCTGGCGAGGGGGTTAGAGTGCCCACTACCATTCGTTCACAACAACAAGCACCTCTCAAAATTTTACTCTTTTATGCTCTCTTTATGTTTTCAAAACCAAAGCTCTAGCACAAATATAGCAATCAATGCTTCCCTCTGCGAAGGGCCTTTCTTTTACTTTATGTTGAGTCAGTTTACCTACTTCCTTTCATCTTAGAAGCAAACACTTGTGTCAACTGTGCATTGATTCTTACATACTTGCTTATTTGCATTCATCATATTACTTTATGTTGACAATTATCCATGAGATATGCATGTTGAAAGTTGAAAGCAACCGCTGAAACTTAAATCTTCCTTTGTGTTGCTTCAATGCTTTTACTTTGAATCTATTGCTTTATGAGTTAACTCTTGTGCAAGACTTTTGATGCTTGTCTTGAAAGTACTCTTCATGAAAAGTTTTGCTATATGTTATCTATTTGTTAGCAACTATAGATCATTGCCTTGAGTCACTTCATTCATTTCATATGCTTTGTAATAGTATGATCAAGGATATGTAAGTAGCATGTCACTACAGAAATTATTCTTTTTATCGTTTACCTACTCGAGGACGAGTAGGAACTAAGCTTGGGGATGCTGATACGTCTCCAACGTATCCATAATTTCTGATGTTCCATGCTTGTTTTATGACAATACTTACATGTTTTGCTTGCATTTTATAATGTTTTTATGCGTTTTCCGGAACTAACCTATTAACAAGATGCCACAGTGCCAGTTCCTGTTTTCTGCTGTTTTTGGTTCCAGAAAGGCTGTTCGGGCAATATTCTCGGAATTGGACGAAATCAACGCCAAAGATCTTATTTTTCCCGGGAGGCTCCAGAACACCGAAGGGGAGTCGGAGGAGAGCCAGGGGGCCACCACACATGTGGGCCACGCGGGCTACACCCTGGCCGCGTCGGCCTGGTGTGGGGCCACCCTGTCGCCCCTCCTACGCCGCCTCTTCGCCTATATAAGTCCTTTCGACCTAAAAACTCGATACCAATTGACGAAACTCCAGAAAGACTCCAGGGGGGCCGCCGCCATCGCGAAACTCCAATTCGGGGGACAGAAGTCTCTGTTCCGGCACCCTGCCGGGACGGGGAAGTGCCCCCGGAAGCCATCTCCATCGACGCCACCACCTCCATCATGCTCCGTGAGTAGTTCCCCCATGGACTACGGGTTCTAGCAGTAGCTAGTTGGTACTCTCTATCCTATGTACTTCAATACAATGATCTCATGAGCTGCCTTACATGATTGAGATCCATCTGATGTAATCGGTGTTGTGTTTGTTGGGATCCGATGGATGATACATTATGATTAGTCTATCTATAAAGTTTGTGAAGTTATTGTTGCTGCAATCTTGTTATGCTTAATGCTTGTCACTAGGGCCCGAGTGGCATGATCTTAGATTTGAGCTCTATACTTATTGCTTAGATTGTATCTACAAGTTGTATGCACATGTCACTGTCCGGAACCAAAGGCCCCGAAGTGACAGAAATCGGGACAACCGGAGGGGATGGCGGTGATGTGAGGATCACATGTTTTCACGGAGTGTTAATGCTTTGCTCTGGTGCTCTATTAAAAGGAGTACCTTAATATCCAGTAGATTCCCTTGAGGCCCGGCTGCCACCGGCTGGTAGGACAAAAGATGTTGTGCAAGTTTCTCATTGCGAGCATGTACGACTATATATGGAAAACATGCCTACATGATTAATGAATTGATGTTCTTTCTTAATGCTTTATCAATCCTATCAATTGCCCAACTGTAATTTGTTCACCCAACACTTGTCACTTGTTATTGGAGAGTTACCACTAGTGTAGATCGCTGGGAACCCCGGTCCATCTCTCATCATCATATACTCGTTCTACATGTCATTGGAAGTAGTATCAACTATTCTCTGGTGCCATTGCTCCTGTGTTACTATTACTGCTGCTGTGTTACTGTTACTATTGCTCTCATATTACTGCTACTTTCACATCACCCCTGTTACTAGTGCTTTTCCAGGTGCAGCTGAATTGACAACTCAGTTGTTAAGGCTTATAAGTATTCTTTACCTCCCCTTGTGTCGAATCAATAAATTTGGGTTTTACTTCCCTCGAAGACTATTGCGATCCCCTATACTTGTGGGTTATCAGTACTCCCTCCGGTCTTTTTTAATTGACTCGAATTTAGTACAAAGTTGTACTAAATCAGAGTCAATTAAAAGAGACCGGAGGGAGTAGAATACTATTGAATTCTAATTCACATAAGTGATGAAATATATTAGACCATTTCCAAATTTCACCACGCATAATAAAAAACAAAATTCCTCAGATCAAAGTATATAAACTCAACTACATAATAAAAGTAAATTCTCTCGATATACAACCACACCAAAGTTGCAACTAAAGACAAGTACTTTGGTGTAAAACGATTAATACATTAAACACATGAATGGATAGTAAGGGAAATGTTAAAATATTGCAGATTGTTAATCATAAGTCCTACACATTCTGAACTATTTTTTCTTGTATTAACTGTAGCTGTAGTCAAAGGCAACAAACATGCAAAGTTGGAAATTTGAAAATACCTTCAAACCATCCAACCGGTTACACCGTGATCAACCCTAGATGGGCTTATAATAGCGGCATAATCTTTGTGAGCGAGGTGCCAAAAACAAGGTTTAATCATACCACAAGAAGTCCTCGAAAAACAGAAGAAAGGAGCATACCAGGATGTCGACCTCGCCTCTACTGGATGCACTCGTGCTTCCTGAGGAGCACTTGTGTAGAGGCCGGGACTGCACACGCCATTGTGCTTGGTCTGAGACCTAATTTATCACAAAAAGTCACCTTCATTGCTGGAAAGAAAATAGTTGCAAATCAGAACTATGACTACTGGTAAAACCTAACACCTACCCCTTCCATATAACCATTCTTCAAACTTCATACAATCACCATGATGGATAAGATGCATAGAAAGATATGAGAAAAAATAAAATAAGAGAAGCATCATACCTGCATTTCATCAAATAGGTGTGCATCAAAATGATCCTTTTGGTCATGGTTGCCATGCTCCTACAAATCCATACCGCACATGTAGCAATATTACCTGAGCAGGACATGGCCGAAGCCGACACATGTTATTTAATTATAAGGAGACAATACACAGTATCATTGCAAAATTCAGCATTTTCTATTCCTCATAACAGTAAACCTAAACCTTCAGAAATTTCAGTCCTCCTGCTAGCATCATGTCACTGCCTGCAGGTTCTATGTGATGGGTTCGTTGCATGGAAAACAATTTTTTTACCGTGAACATGAACAAAACCAAGATCCAATCTAGGATCGAAGCAATGAGAAGTTCATGAGACTAATCCTCAAAGATTCCAAAGCCTACGAGATTAGATCTCGTTGTTGATGTAGTCGATCGTCTAGTGCTGCAATCCGGCAGTACTTCCGTACTCGGTCATGCGTATGGTGTCGATGAAGCCCGTCCTCTCCCCGTTCCAGCGGGAAACGGAGGTGTGGTAGATCCCCTCAGAATCCCAGCAGCACGACGGCGTGGTGGTGGTGGTGGTGGAGGAGAAATGCTGCAGGGTTTCGCCAAGCCGGTACAGCATTATGGAGGAGAGAGGGGGGCGACCAGAGCTAGGTCTGATGGGGTGACCGCCCCCTTCCCCTCCCCTCTTTATATAGGGGGAAGGTCAGTTTGGGTGGCCCCCCAATGCCCCAAACCCATCTAGGGCCGGCGGCCAAAGGGGGGAGGGGGAATTCTTCCCCCCCCCCTCACCAAGTTGACCCCCCTAGGGTTTTGGGGAAAACCCTAAGGGTGGCCGACTTGGGCCTTGAGGAGCATGTGCCCCTGGCCCATTAGGCTAGGGTGCATCCCCTCAGCCCATGCTAGGCCTCCTAGGGTCGTGTGCCCACTGGTGGGACCCCGAGAACCTTCTAGAACCTTCCAGGTCTTCCATCAGAAAAATCCCGAACTTTTTCGAAACCTAGAAATCAACTTCCCTTATATGAATCTTATTCTCCGGACCATTCCGGACCTCCTCGTGATCTCCTGGATCCCATCCGAGACTCCGAACAAACTTCGGTCTCCATCTCATATTCCGAATCTACTTATGCGACATCGAACCTTAAGCGCGTCACCCTACGGTTCGTGAACTATGCGGACATGGTCGAGACTCCTCTCCGACCAATAACCAATAGCGGGATCTGGAGATCCATAATGGCTCCCACACTTTCAGCGATAACTTAGTGATCGATTGAACCATTTACATACGATACTGATTCCCTTTGTCACGCGATACTTTACTTGTCCGAGGTTCGATCATCGGTATCTCCATACCTTGTTCAACCTCGTTACCGACAAGTACTCTTTACTCGTACCATGGTATGTCATCTCTTGTGACCCAGTCACATGCTTGCAAGCTAATCAGACGACATTCCACCGAGAGGGCCCAGAGTATATCTATCCGTCATCGGGATGGACAAATCCCACTGTTGATCCATATGCCTCAACTCACACTTTTCGAATACTTAATCCCATCTTTATAACCACCCATTTACGCAATGGCGTTTGATGTAACCAAAGTACCCTTTCGGTGTAAGTGATTTACATGATCTCATGGTCGAAGGACTAGGTAACTATGTATCGAAAGCTTATAGCAAGTTGAACTTAATGACTTGATGTCATGCTACTCTTATTTGGGTGTATGTCCATTATATCATTCACCCAATGAAATAACCTTGTTATTAAAAACATCCAATGTTCATGATCACGAAACCATGATCATCTATTACTCAACAAGCTAGTTATACAAGAGGCTTACTAGGGACTCCTTGTTGTTTACATAACACACATGTACCAATGTTTCGGTTAATACAATTATAGCATGGGATGTAAACATTTATCATGAACACTAAGATATAACAATAACTAATTTATTATTGCCTCTTGGGCATATCTCCAACAGTCTCCCACTTGCACTAGAGTCAATAATCTAGTTTACATTTGTAAAGATATAACACCTTGGCCTTCTGGTGCTTATCATGTTTTGCTCACGGGAGAGGTTTTAGTCAACGGATCTGACACGCTCAAAAACGTATGTATTTTGAAATTCATTTGCGTCTCAACGCATCACTCATTTTCCAAATGACTCGGCATTAATTATATATGCTTAGTCATCTGGTGGAACCTTAATTCCGCGGTCTGAAATAAGTCACCAATACTATCACACACAATATAGCTTCAAAGTTCTAACACTGTCGGAACTACACCAAGTTCTCAAAGAACTCCTCGACTTAACATCCTCAGTCATTGTCAAAACAATGACATACTCTGCCTTTGTTTGTAGAATCCGTCACAATATTTAGAACTCATCTAAATCTAGCATAGATTTCTTCTAGCTCATTGTGCTACCTTTTTAAACAACACTTAGCCTAATTGAGATTGAAATTTTATTTTTATATGAGACCAAACTAATATCGGTGCAACACCTTACAACGATTTGTTTGTCATTACCCCATACAAAACTATATATATATCCTTGGTTCTTCTAAAGCACTCAGGGATATTCTTACTGTTGTCCAATGATCATTGCATGAATCATTCTGGTATATGCTCGTAACACTTTAGAGCACAGGACATATGATTTTTTACATATTATTGGTGATCTAAAATCACTCATGTGTTTTTACTCATCGAGTGTCAAATACACTCAAGTCTTGTTAAACCTTCACATGGAAAAGAACACCTTCTTAATATTTTTATATTGAACTACTTCAATATTCATTCTATGTAGTTTGACTTAAACTTATTATATGTTTCAATCTATCTTCATAGATCTTGACACTAAATACGTTTCAGTCCACATTCTTTCATTGAAGTTAATTCTCAGTGAAACCTTTTAATCACATCAAGTATATAATTACATCATTTATAATCAATGATATGTCACCCACATATAATATTATAACTATGTCTCAGCGCTGCCACTTAATTTCTTGCAAATGCAAGCATCTTCATCGTTTCTGATGAAATCAAAACTCTTTGATTATTTCATCCGGTAAAGATTCTAACTCCGTGATACTTACTTCATCCACTGAAGTTTGTATACCCATCTAGTATTACACGGACTAGCAAAACTATTTGGTTTGTATCTAGTATACATCCTTCATACACACTTCTGGTAAGGAATGTATTTCTGCCATCCTACTATCATATCTCATAAAAGAAATATGTAGCGATTAATAGAATAATCCACATAGACTATAAGCATTGCTACGGAAGATCTAATCTTATTGTAGTCAACTCTTTGAACTTTGTCGTAAACAACTTTTTGACAAGTAGAGTTTCTTCAAGGATATTCCATCCAAGTCCATAAATTTATAGATCCATTTACTTTCAAAAAGTATTCACCTATCTTGTATTTCATGGCGCATAGCCATTTTAACGGAGTCAGGGCCCATCATAACTTCTTTGTATGTAGTTGGTTTATCATTGGTCAAAATCAATCCTTTGTCCACAAATCATTTATTTGATCACAAAGTAAACCATACCTACAAGGTTCAATGGGTACTTCGATCTCCATGGCTATAACACTTTGTAGTCATGGGAGCCATGATCGTCGTGGCCGCTTCCAAAACCATTTCCGATGCTGCGCTACTCTGATAATCATGCTCAGGTTCATAAACCTTATCAAGTTCCATTGTCCTCCCACTTAAAAACTTCGCTAGAAACAATTTCTTGGAAATAAGTAAGAAACATCGACAAACACTTTTGTCTTCGACTTCATAGTGGGAAGAATTCCCAAACAATTCTCTGGGATAACCAACAAATACATTCATCCAATTTTGGTTGTAAACTTATTTACTTATGCTACGCATACCAAAATTTAAGAAAGGACTATTAGGGTTTATACCCATGCCATAATTCATATGGTGTCATTTCAATGGATTATGATGACGCTCTATTTAGTGTAAAAGCGGCAGTCTCTAAAGCATAATCCACAAAAATATAATGGCGTCATTTTATTTTATCATTAACCCAACAAGGTTTGGATACGTCTCTCAGATACTCCATCATCACTATGATACTCCAAGAAATTTGAGTTGTAGAACAATTTCATAACTCTCTTAGATGTTCGCTAAAAATCGTAATTCCAATATTTTCCACCATGATCCAATCATAGATATTTGACTTTTCTATTACGATGATTTCCACTTCATGCTGAAATTTATTTGAATCCATTAAAATGTTTCAAACTTCTTCCTTATCGAATAAATATATCCACATATATATACTCAATTCACTGTTGGAAGTTTTCATGAAGTAGAAGAATCTCCCGCACACAACTATGCCCAGTGAACCACATACATCATCATGTATGTTTCCACTAAGTTAGTTTCCCATTCAACTCTTGGCCTATGAACGGTGTTTCAGTCATTCTCTTTAGAAGAGATTTGCAAGCGCCAGACGATTCAAAAATCGAATGACTCCAAAAATCCATTTGCATGGAGTTCCTTCATGCGTTCCTTTCTAACATGACCTAAATGGTGGTTCCACAAATAATTGGAATTCACATCATTTGCCTTATGGCATTTTAGCGTCAGTGTTATGCATGTGTGTTTCACCATAAAGACTTATAATAACTTATCCATCGTACATGGAATACTGTCAAAATTTGAACAACTCATTGTTTTCATTTGACCAGAACAAAACAACAATGATAAAGTTCTTTATTATAAATCTGAAGGGCTAGGTAGAATGCCAACGACGAACACAATAACACTTTATTTTGTTCCAGATGTGCATTCCTACCATATTCCTTGTCATCACTTAGGCCATTGTATTCTTGTATTGCGTTGTTTTGTATGACACCTCATACCAACCAATTTGGTACAAATACCTAAGAATTTTATTGTGTGACAAAACAAGGAATACATTCATAACATGTATATCATCTATATACACCTGAGCTAGACTTTCTAGTCTTTTCTTTCTTTCTGCCAAAAAATCTTTTGTTGTTTCTCTTTTAGCTTTCCTCATTCTCAAAAAACACTTCACCTTCAATAACTTATAGGTCCATTGGTCAATTACCAATAACCTTGAGGTTCTTACTTTGAAGTTGATCATCACATGATAAGTGTTCCAGATTTCACTATTAGTAACTTTTAATGTGATGAACAATTTCACTCATAATTTTATCCATCAAATCATGACGACTTTCCGAGACCATGTCTGTATATGCTAGGCTCGTAAACTTTAACCTTAGTATTCGCATGTGCAAATCTGGCTTGCACCCGTTGTATGCACACGTAGAATCTATAACACCCAATCATCATGTGATGCTTCGAAACGGCGAGTCTTAGCAATGGTGCATACTAAGGACGATCACTTCATGGATATGCGAATATCGTTAGTGCCCAATAAGTTGGAGGATCGGGACGCCTAGCATCTTCAACCTTCGTACATTCCCATAAAATTTATGGGTTTATGTAGTCTCACTAGATTATATTCTATCATCTTGCAATAAGGTCTTAGATATCACATATATCTCATACCTTGCTTATTTCTAAAAAAACAATTCCACCTCCTTACTTTTCCAACGGATTTGAACTTCAAGTTTCACGGAGACAAGATGATTTTAGGTACTAATTGAAACTATTGCTCCTTGAATCAGCAATGTGAGGTTTACTAAAAGTTTGCAATAGGACTTAATCATTTCTTGATTCTTTAACAATACAGTACCAGTCCGTAAAGTTACTTGTCAGACTTAACAGTATTTCTATCTCAATTACAAGACTAGCGCATGGTAGATAACGGATGCCAATTCTACAAATTTAATTCAAAATACTATTCAGACTATGTTCATGATAATTAATTCGTGTTTTAATCTAATTACTAATGAACTCCCACTTAATACAACATCCCTCATAGTTGTTTAGTGGCACACGATCCATATCCACTACACCAAAACCGATCATCACGTGAGATGATGTAACTTCAATGGTGAACATCAACATGTTGATCATATCGTCCATATGACTCGTGTTCAACCTTTCGGTTTCATGTGTTCCGAGGCCATGTCTGAACATGCTAGGCTCGTCAAGCAAACCCAAGTATTTCCGCGTGTGCAAAATGGCTTACACCCGTTGTATGTGAACGTAGAATCTATCACATCCGATCATCACGAGATGCTTCAAAACGACGAACTGTAGCAACGGTGCATACGAGGGGAGAACACTTTATTATCTTGATATTAATGTGAGGGATCATCTTATAATGCTACCGTTGTGATCTAAGCAAGATAAGATGCAGAAAGGATTAACATCACATGCAATTCATAATATGTGATATGATATGGCCTTTCTTCTTGTGCTTTTGATCTCCATCTCCAAAGCACATGAGCATGATCTCCATCATCACCAGCATTGCACCAAGGTCCATGGTGCCGCTTCATGGTTGTCCATCACTTATAGCTACTATGACAACTACTTGAAATAAAGCTATTACATGATGAATAGACACGGATGTAATAACAAATTTAAAGACAACCATTAGGCTCCTGCCGGTTGCCATAATACAATAATGAACATCTCATACATCAAATATAATCATCATCACATCATGGCCATATCACATCACCAAACCCTGCAAAAATAAGTTAGACGCCTCTAATTTGGTTTGCATATTTTACGTGGTTTAGGGTTTTCGAGTAAGATCCAATCTACCTACGAACATGAACCACAACGGTGATACTAATATTGTCAATTGAAAGAGTAAATTGAATCTTAACTATGGTGAGAGAGACAGACACCCGCAAAGCCACTTATGCAATACAAGTTGCATGTCAAGCGTGGAGCAAGTCTCATGAGACGCGGTCATGTAAAGTTAGCCCGGGCCGCTTCATCCCACCATCCCGCAAGATGCAAAGTACACTAACCAAAAACAACAAGTGCATCAACGCCCATAAAACCATTGTGTTCTACTCGTGCAACAGATCTATGCATAGACACGGCTCTCATACCACTGATGGGTTCATTGCATGGAAAACAAAAATTTTCTACCGTGAACATGAAAAAAAACCAAGATCCAATCTAGGAAGAAGCAAGATCTAATCTACCAAGATCGAAGCAACGAGAAGTTCATGAGACTAACCCTCGAAGATTCCAAAGCCTACGAGATTAGATCTCGTTGTTGATGTAGTCGATCGTCTAGTGCTGCAATCCGGCAGCACTTCCGTACTTGGTCGTGCGTACAGTGTCGATGAAGCACGTCCTCTCCCCGTTGCAGCGGGCAGTGGAGGTGTGGTAGATCCCCTCGGAATCCCAGCAGCACGACGGCGTGGTGGTGGTGGTGGAGGAGAAAAGCTGCAGGGCTTCGCCAAGCCGGTACATCATTATGGAGAAGAGAGGGGGCGGCCAGAGCTAGGTCTGATGGGGTGAGCGCCCCCTGCCCCCTCCCCTCTTTATATAGGGGGGAGGTCGGTTTGGGTGGCCCCAAACCCATCTAGGGCCGGCGGCCAAAGGGGGGAGGGGGAATTCTCCCCCCCAAGTTGATCCCCCTAGGGTTTTGGGGAAAACCCTAAGGGTGGCCGACTTGGGCCTTGAGGGGCATGTGCCCCTGGGCCATTAGGCTAGGGTGCATCCCCTCGGCCCATGCTAGGCCTCCTAGGGTCGTGGGCCCACTGGTGGGCCCCCAGAACCTTCTAGAACCTTCCCGGTCTTCCACCGGAAAAATCCCGAACTTTTTCGAAACCTAGAAATCAACTTCCCTTATATGAATCTTATTCTCCGGACCATTCCAGACCTCCTCGTGATGTCCTGGATCCCATCCGAGACTCCGAACAAACTTCGGTCTTCATCTCATATTCCGAATCTACTTATGCGACATCGAACCTTAAGCGCGTCACCCTACGGTTCGTGAACTATGCAGACATGGTCGAGACTCCTCTCCGACCAATAACCAATAGCGGGATCTGGAGATCCATAATGGCTCCCACACATTCATCGATAACTTAGTGATCGATTGAACCATTAACATACGCTACCGATTCCCTTTGTGACGCGATACTTTACTTGTCCGAGGTTCGATCATCGGTATCTCCATACCTTGTTCAACCTCGTTACCGATAAGTACTCTTTACTCGTACCGTGGTATGTCATCTCTTGTGACCCAGTCACATGCTTGCAAGCTAATCAGACGACATTCCACCGAGAGGGCCCAGAGTATATCTATCCGTCATCGGGATGGACAAATCCCAGTATTGATCCATATGCGTCAACTCACACTTTCCGAATACTTAATCCCATCTTTATAACCACCCATTTACGCAATGGCGTTTGATGTAACCAAAGTACCCTTCCGATGTAAGTGATTTACATGATCTCATGGTCGAAGGACTAGGTAACTATGTATCGAAAGCTTATAGCAAGTTGAACTTAATGACTTGATCTCATGCTACGCTTATTTGGGTGTATGTCCATTATATCATTCATCCAATGACATAACCTTGTTATTAACAACATCCAATGTTCATGATCACGAAACCATGATCATCTATTAATCAACAAGCTAGTTATACAAGAGGCTTACTAGGGACTCCTTGTTGTTTACATAACACACATGTATCAATGTTTCGGTTAATACAATTATAGCATGGGATGTAAACATTTATCATGAACACTAAGATATAACAATAACTAATTTATTATTGCCTCTTGGGCATATCTCCAACACTATGATCTGGTAACCTGACAACAACATGCAGTTTTGAAAAATTCTAAATAGAAATAATTTTCCAATGAATTGCTACTAAACAAGCCAATGTTTAGAATTCATTTTTCTATACATATTAGAAGGAAAAACTTATCAAGCATAAATATCGTACAATGGTGCATCAGCCCTAGCCGGAAGATTTTCAACTCTTAGCTTTGCATTAGGACTATTAATCTCTTAGACAATCAGATTGCCGATCACAACTATCACTGTCTTCCAAAAGTCAGACTGCTAATGAATGACCATGATAATCTACGCTCATAGACACAAGACATGATCTGATAATTTAGGAGTAGCTACTGTCAGGTTACACATCATACCTTGGATGCAATAGCCTCTGTTAGGCTTGAAACCATGAGCTTCTCAAGCAAAGCCGTCATTAAAATCTGCACCAAATGATCCAACGTTTACACACACTATATAAACGTTGAAATAAAAAAGTCAAAACAACAACCACAACAGACAAACAAGCATCTTTTACTCTCAGATAAGCAAACCACACCACTCGATCTTCTCGGCCTTTCCACTGCTGACACCCCCACCACAACAAATTAGAAATATGAGAGATAAATGGTTGGAAATAAAAATTAGTACATAACGAAATCGATAACGCTGCGTTTGGATGCATTGAATTGAATCAACATCTCCCCACTAAGAAATTTAAAGATAAAGTACCAGGTTTAGATAGGGAGGGGCGGGATAGCGACATAGGGTGAAGTGTGGCCACCATGGCTATTTTGGGCTGAAGCCATGTATGTATATATTAAGGTGTGCATCTTAATAGGCTGCAAAATACTATGAACAACTATTAACAAAATCCATGAAAAACTATGAACAAAAGCTATGAAAAACTATGAACAAAGGCTATGAAAATATTGTTTTGCAATAACGGAACAGAAATTTGTTTTCATCGCTATAGCTAAACCGCTGAACAAAATTTAGTGAATGACCACTCAAAACGATTGCAAAAACGATACCTACAAAGCACTCCAACTAAGCTTTCTCTAATTAGACCAACTGGATATTCGAAACTGATGATCTGTGAACTTGTATATCTAGAAACGGGAATATAGAAACATGTTTACTTGTTTTCATCGTTGCAGCTAAACTGCTGCATCAAACTGTTGGAGATATGCCCAAGAGGCAATAATAAAGTGGTTATTATAATATCTTTGTGTTTATGATAAATGTTTGCATACCATGCTATAATTGTATTAACCGAAACATTGATACATGTGTGTTATGTAAACAACAAGGAGTCCCTAGTAAGCCTCTTGTATAACTAGCTTGTTGATTAATGGATGATCATGGTTTCGTGATCATGAACATTGGATGTTATTAATAACAAGGTTATGTCATTAACTGAATTATATAATGGACACACACCCAAATGAGCGTAGCATAAGATCAAGTCATTAAGTTCAATTTGCTATAAGCTTTCGATACATAGTTGTCTTAGTCCTTCGACCATGAGATCATGTAAATCACTTACACCGGAAGGGTACTTTGATTACATCAAACGCCATTGCGTAAATGGGTGGTTATAAAGATGGGATTAAGTATTTGGAAAGTGTGAGTTGAGGCATATGGATCAATAGTGGGATTTGTCCATCCTGATGACGGATAGATATACTCTGGGCCCTCTCGGTGGAATGTCGTCTGATTAGCTTGCAAGCATATGATTTGATCATAAGAGATGACATACCGCGGTACGAGTAAAGAGTACTTGTCAGTAACGAGGTTGAACAAGGTATGGAGATACCGATGATCAAACCTCGGATAAGTAAAATATCGTGTGACAAAGGGAATTGACATCGTATGTAAATGGTTCAATCGATCACTAAGTCATCATTGAATATGCGGGAGCCATTATGGATCTCCAGATCCCGCTAGTGGTTATTGCTCGAAGAGGAGTCTCGACCATGTCTGCATAGTTCGTGAACCGTAGGGTGACGCGCTTAAGGTTCGATGTCGCATAAGTAGATTCGGAATATGAGATGGAGACCGAAGTTTGTTCGGAGTCTCGGATGGGATCCAAGACATCACGAGAAGGTCCGGAATGGTCCAGAGAATAAGATTCATATATGGGAAGTCATTTTCAGGGTTACCGGAAAAGTTCAGGATTTTTCGGTATTGTACCGGAGGTTCTAGAAGGTTTCGGAGGGTACCATAGTGGGGCCCACCTATCCCGGACGACCAACATGGACCGGAGGGGGTCACATAGGCCCACATGGGCCAGGCACACCAGCCCCCAAAGGCCCATGTGGCTGGATCAAGTGGATAAGATCAAATCCCTTGAAAATAGGGACTTAACTTGGGGGGGAAGTTGTCCCCCCTTGTTTTGGCCGACCCAAAGGCTTGGAGGAGGGGCCAAGGCAGCCCCCCCACGCCTATATAAGAGGGAGGGGAGGGCTGGGGCGGAGCACATCATCCCCCCAAGCCCTAGCCGCCCCTCTCTCCCTCCCCCTTCTTCCTGCGCAGGCTTGGCGAAGCCCTGTAGGAATTTCTCCTCCACCTCCACCACCACGCCGTCGTGCTGCTGGGATTCCGAGGAGATCTACCACACCTCCACTGCCCGCTGGAACGGGAGAGGAAGGAGCTTCATCGACACCGTACGCGCGACCGAGTACGGAAGTGCTGCCGGATTGCAGCACCGGGGACGATCGTCTACACCAACAACGAGATTAATCTCGTAGGCTTTGGAATCTTCGAGGGTTAGTCTCATCTCCATCTCGTTGCTTCAATCTTGTAGATTAGATCTTGGGTGTTCCATAGATTCGATCTTGGATTTATTCGTCTTTGCGGTAGGAAATTTTTTGTTTTCTATGCTACGAACCCCATCAGTGGTATCAGAGCCATGTCTATGCCTAGATCTGTTGCACGAGTAGAACACAATGGTTTTGTGGGCGGTGATGCTCTTGTTGCTTTAGTTTGTGTACTTTGCTTCTTGCGGGATGGTGGGATGAAGCGGCCCGGGTTAACTTTACATGACCGCGTCTCATGAGACTTGCTCCACGCTTGACATGCAACTTGTATTGCATAAGTGGCTTTGCGGGTGTCTGTCTCTCCCACCATAGTGAAGATTGTAATTTACACTTCTATTGTCAACACTAGTATCATCGTTGTGGTTCATGTTCGTAGGTAGATTGGATCTTACTCGAAAACCCTAAACCACGTAAAAAATGCAAACCAAATTAGAGGCGTCTAACTTGTTTTTGCAGGGTTTGGTGATGTGATATGGCCATGATGTGATGATGATTATATTTGATGTACGAGATGTTCATTATTGTATTATGGCAACCGGCAGGAGCCTAATGGTTGTCTTTAATTTTTGTTAAAGACCTGCGTGTCTATTCATCATGTAATAGCTTTATTTCAAGTAGTTGTTATAGTAGCTATAAGTGATGGACAACCATGAAGCGGCGCCACTGACCTTGACGCCATGCTGGTGATGATGGAGATCATGTCCGTGATTTGGAGATGGAGATCAAAAGCACAAAGAAGAAAGGCCATATCATATCACACATTATGAATTGCATGTGATGTTAATCCTTTTATGCATCTTATTTTGCTTAGATCGCGACGGTAGCATTATAAGATGATCCCTCTCACTAAATATCAAGATAATAAAGTGTTCATCCTTAGTATGCACCATTGCTAAGACTTGTCGTTTCGAAGCATCTCGTGATGATCGGGTGTGATAGACTCTACATGTGCATACAACGGGTGCAAGCCAGATTTGCACACGCGGATACCAAGGTTGCCTTGACGAGCCTAGCATGTACAGACATGGTCTCGGAACACGGGATACCGAAAGGTAGAGCATGAGTCATATGAATGATATGATGAACACTTTGAGTGTTCGCCTTTGAAGCTACATCTTTTCTCGTGAAGATCGGACTTGGTGTAGTGGATTTGGTTCGTGTAATCACTAAGACAATGCGAGGGATGTTGTTTTAAGTGGGAGTTCACCTAGTTAATTTCAGAATTAAAATTGAACTCAATTTATCATAAACTTAGTCTAAACTCTTTGCAAATATGTTGTAGATCATGGCGCCCCCTCCATCAATTTTAACCAGTTCCTAGAGAAAGAAAAGCTTAAGGGCAATGGTAGCAACTTCACTGACTGGTTCCGTCATGTGAGGATTTTCCTCACTGGTGGAAGCCTGCAATATGTGCTCGATGCACCGCTAGGTCCCCCACCACCTCCTGCAGTGTCTGAGGACATAAAGAATGTTTATGAGACTCAGGCAACTCGGTACTCCGAAGTTCAGTGTGCCATCTTGTGCAGCTTAGAGGCAGAGCTCCAAAAGCGTTTTGAGCACCACGACCCCTGTGAGATGATGCGTGAGCTCAAACTTATCTTTGAGACTCATGCGGCCGTGGAGAGCTATGAGGCCTCGAAGCAGTTCTTTACCTGCATGATGGAAGAGGGCAGCTCCGTTAGTGAGCACATGCTCGTCATGTTCGGGCATGCGAAGAAGCTCAATGACTTGGGGATGATGATCCCTAACCAGCTGGGTATTCATCGTGTCCTTCAATCACTGCCACCAAGTTACAAGAACTTCGTGATGAACTACAACATGCAGAACATGAATAAAGATTTACCTAAAATCTTTTCCATGCTGAAATCTGCTGAAGTAGAGATTAAGAAGGAGAACCAAGTGTTGATGGTCAACAAGACCACCAGTTTCAAAAAGCAGGGCAAGCCTAACAAGGGTAACTTCAAGAAGGGCGGCAAGAAAGTTGCACCGTGATACGTCTCAAACGTATCTATAATTTCTTATGTTCCATGCTACTTTTATGATGATACTCACATGTTTTATACACATTATATGTCATTATTATGCATTTTTCGGCACTAACCTATTAACGAGATGCCGAAGAGCCAGTTGTTGTTTTCTGCTGTTTTTGGTTTCAGAAATCCTAGTAAGGAAATATTCTCGGAATTGGACGAAATCAACGCCCAGGGGCCTATTTTCACACGAAGCTTCCAGAAGACCGGAGGACTAACGAAGTGGGGCCACGAGGTGGCGCCACAAGAGGCGGCGCGGCCCAAGCCCCGGCCGCGCCGGCCTGGCGTGTGGGCCCTCGTGACTCTCCCGACTCTGCCCTTCCGCCTACAAATAGCCTTCGTCGCGAAACCCCCGATGCGAGAGCCACGATACGGAAAACCTTCCAGAGACGCCGCCGCCGCCAATCCCATCTCGGGGGATTCAGGAGATCGCCTCCGGCACCCTGCCGGAGAGGGGAATCATCTCCCGGAGGACTCTACACCGCCATGGTCACCTCCGGAGTGATGAGTGAGTAGTTCACCCCTGGACTATGGGTCCATAGCAGTAGCTAGATGGTTGTCTTCTCCTCATTGTGCTTCATTGTCGGATCTTGTGAGCTGCCTAACATGATCAAGATCATCTATCTGTAATGCTATATGTTGTGTTTGTTGGGATCCGATGGATAGAGAATACTATGTTATGTTGATTATCAATCTATTATCTATGTGTTGTTTATGATCTTGCATGCTCTCCGTTATTAGTAGAGGCTCTGGCCAAGTTTTTACTCTTAACTCCAAGAGGGAGTATTTATGCTCGATAGTGGGTTCATGCCTCCATTAAATCTGGGACAGTGACAGAAAGTTCTAAGGTTGTGGATGTGTTGTTGCCACTAGGGATAAAACATTGATGCTATGTCCGAGGATGTAGTTATTGATTACATTACGCACCATACTTAATGCAATTTTCTGTTGTTTGCAACTTAATACTGGAAGGGGTTCGGATGATAACCTGAAGGTGGACTTTTTAGGCATAGATGCATGCTGGATAGCGGTCTATGTACTTTGTCGTAATGCCCAATTAAATCTCACAATACTCATCATATCATGTATGTGCATTATCATGCCCTCTCTATTTGTCAATTGCCCAACTGTAATTTGTTCACCCAACATGCTATTTATCTTATGGGAGAGACACCTCTAGTGAAATGTGGACCCCGGTCCATTCTTTTAATCGAATACAATCTACTGCAATACTTGTTCTACTGTTTTCTGCAAACAATCATCATCCACACTATACGTCTAATCCTTTGTTACAGCAAGCCAGTGAGATTGACAACCTCACTGTTTCGTTGGGGCAAAGTACTTTGGTTGTGTTGTGCAGGTTCCACGTTGGCGCCGGAATCCCTGGTGTTGCGCCGCACTACATCTCGCCGCCATCAACCTTCAACGTGCTTCTTGGCTCCTACTGGTTCGATAAACCTTGGTTTCTTACTGAGGGAAAACTTGCTGTTGTACGCATCACACCTTCCTCTTGGAGTTCCCAACGGACGTGTGTATACACGCTATCAAGCATATTTTCTGGCGCCGTTGCCGGGGAGATCAAGACACGCTGCAAGGGGAGTCTCCACATCGCAATCTCTTTACTTTGTTTTTGTCTTGCTTTATTTTATTTACTACTTTGTTTGCTGCACTAAATCAAAACACAAAAAAATTAGTTGCTAGTTTTACTTTATTTACTATCTTGTTTGCTATATCAAAAACACAAAAAAATTAGTTACTTGCATTTACTTTATCTAGTTTACTTTATTTACTGTTGCTAAAATGGGTACTCCTGAAAATACTAAGTTGTGTGACTTCACAACCACAAATAATAATGATTTCTTATGCACACCTATTGCTCCACCTGCCACTACAGCAGAATTCTTTGAAATTAAACCTGCTTTACTGAATCTTGTTATGCGAGAGCAATTTTCTGGTGTTAGTTCTGATGATGCTGCTGCCCATCTCAATAATTTTGTTGAACTTTGTGAAATGCAAAAGTATAAAGATGTAGATGGTGACATAATAAAATTAAAATTGTTCCCTTTCTCACTAAGAGGAAGAGCTAAAGATTGGTTGCTATCTCTGCCTAAGAATAGTATTGATTCATGGACTAAATGCAAGGATGCTTTTATTGGTAGATATTATCCCCCTGCTAAAATTATATCTTTGAGGAGTAGCATAATGAATTTTAAACAATTAGATACTGAGCATGTTGCACAAGCATGGGAAAGAATGAAATCTTTGGTCAAAAATTGCCCAACCCATGGACTGACTACTTGGATGATCATCCAAACCTTTTATGCAGGACTGAATTTTTCTTCGCGGAACCTATTGGATTCAGCTGCTGGAGGTACCTTTATGTCCATCACTCTTGGTGAAGCAACAAAGCTTCTTGATAATATGATGATTAATTACTCTGAATGGCACACGGAAAGAGCTCCACAAGGTAAGAAGGTAAATTCTGTCGAAGAAACCTCTTCCTTGAGTGATAAGATTGATGCTATTATGTCTATGCTTGTGAATGATAGGACAAATATTGATCCTAATAATGTTCCGTTAGCTTCATTGGTTGCACAAGAAGAACATGTTGATGTAAACTTCATTAAAAATAATAATTTCAACAACAATGCTTATCGGAACAATTCTAGTAACAACTATAGGCCATATCCTTATAATAATGGCAACGGCTATGGTAATTCTTATGGGAATTCCTACAACAATAATAGGAACACACCCCCTGGACTTGAAGCTATGCTTAAAGAATTTATTAGTACACAAACTGCTTTTAACAAATCTGTTGAAGAAAAGCTTGGGAAAATTGATATACTTGCTTCTAAAGTCGATAGTCTTGCTGCTGATGTTGATCTTTTGAAATCGAAAGTTATGCCTAATAGGGATAATGAAAATAAAATTATTACTACAGCAAATGCCATCCAAGTTAGAATTAATGAGAATATAAGATTAATGGCTGAACTGCATGCTAGGTGGGAAAGAGAAGAAAATGAAAAACTAGCTAAAGAGAATAATGTAGCTAAAGTTTGGACTATTACTACCACTAGCAATGCTAATGCTACACATGTTGCTGCACCTCCTACTAATAATGGTAAAAGAATTGGTGTTAGCAATGTTTCCACTTCTAATGCAAAGCGCGAAAAGCTACCTGAAACTGCTAAAACTGCTGAAACTGCCTGTGATAAAACTGCTGAAATTTTTTCCAACATTGGGGACAATGATCCCATTGCTTTAGATCATAATGGTTTAGATTTTGATGATTGCCACATCTCTGAAGTTATAAAGTTCTTACAAAAACTTGCTAAAAGTCCTAATGCTAGTGCTATAAATTTGGCTTTCACGAAACATATTACAAATGCTCTCATAAAAGCTAGAGAAGAGAAACTAGAACGCGAAACTTCTATTCCTAGGAAGCTAGAGGATGGTTGGGAGCTCATCATTAAGATGAAGGTCAATGACTTTGGTTGTAATGCTTTATGTGATCTTGGTGCAAGTATTTCTGTTATGCCTAAGAGAATCTATAATATGCTTGACTTGCCACCATTGAAAATTGTTATTTGGATGTTAATCTTGCTGATAATTCTACGAAGAAACCTTTGGGGAGAGTTGATAATGTTCGCATTACCGTTAACAATAACCTTGTCCCCGTTGATTTTGTTGTCTTGGATATTGAATGCAATGCATCTTGTCCCATTATATTGGGAAGACCTTTTCTTCGAACTGTTGGTGCTATCATTGATATGAAGGAAGGTAATATTAAATATCAATTTCCTCTCAAGAAAGGTATGGAACACTTCCCTAGAAAGAGAATGAAGTTACCTTTTGATTCTATTATTAGAACAAATTATGATGTTGACACTTCGTCTCTTGATAATACTTGATACACACTTTCTGCGCCTAGCTGAAAGGCGTTAAAGAAAAGCGCTTATGGGAGACAACCCATGTTTTTACTACAGTACTTTTGTTTTATATTTGAGTCTTGGAAGTTGTTTACTACTGTAGCAACCTCTCCTTATCTTAGTTTTATTGCATTGTTGTGCCAAGTAAAGTCTCTAATAGAAGGATGATACTAGATTTGGATTACTGCGCAGAAACAGTTTTCTTTGCTGTCACGAATCTGGGTCTAATTCTCTGTAGGTAACTCAGAAAATTATGACAATTTACGTGAGTGATCCTCAGATATGTACGCAACTTTCATTAGTTTTAAGTTTTCTCATCTGAGCAAGTCTGGTGCCTCTTAAAAATACGTCTTTACGAACTGTTCTGTTTTGACAGATTCTGCCTTTTATTTTGCATTGCCTGTTTTGTCATGCTTGATGGATTTTTCGATTCCATTGACTTTCAGTAGCTTTGTGCAATGTCCAGAAGTATAAAGAATGATTGTGTCACCTCTGAATATGTAAATTTTGATTATGCACTAACCCTCTAATGAGTTTGTTTTGAGTTTGGTGTGGAGGAAGTTTTCAAGGATCAAGAGAGGAGGATGATACAACATGATCAGGGAGAGTGAAAGCTCTAAGCTTGGGGATGCCCCGGTGGTTCACCCCAGCATATATCAAGAAGACTCAAGCGTCTAAGCTTGGGGATGCCCAAGGCATCCCCTTCTTCATCGACAACATTACCAGGTTCCTCTAGTGAAACTATATTTTTATTCCATCACATCTTATGTACTTTACTTGGAGCGTCTGTTTGTTTTTGTTTTTGTTTTGTTTGAATAAAATGGATCCTAGCATTCAATGTGTGGGAGAGAGACACACTCCGCTGTTGCATATGGACAAATATGTCCTTAGGCTTTACTCATAGTATTCATGGCGAAAGTTTCTTCTTCGTTAAATTGTTATATGGTTGGAATTGGAAAATGATATATGTGGTAATTGGTATAATATCTTGAATAATGTGATACTTGGCAATTGTTGTGCTCATATTTAAGCTCTTGCATCATATACTTTGCACCTATTAATGAAGAAATACATAGAGCATGCTAAAATCTGATTTGCATGTTTGGTTTCTCTAAGGTCTAGATAATTTATAGTATTGAGTTTGAACAACAAGGAAGACGGTATAGAGTCTTATAATGTTTACAATATGTCTTTTATGTGAGTTTTGCTGCACCGCTTCATCCTTGTGTTTGTTTCAAACAACCTTGCTAGCCTAAGCCTTGTATCGAGAGGGAATACTTCTCATGCATCCAAAATCCTTGAGCCAACCACTATGCCATTTGTGTCCACCATACCTACCTACTACATGGTATTTCTCCGCCATTCCAAAGTAAATTGCTTGAGTGCTACCTTTAAAATTTCCATTCTTTATCTTTGCAATATATAGCTCATGGGACAAATAGCTTAAAAACTATCATGGTATTGAATATGTACTTATGCACTTTATCTCTTATTAAGTTGCTTGTTGAGCGATAACCATGTTCCTGGGGACGCCATCAACTACTCTTTGTTGAATATCATGTGAGTTGCTATGCATGTCCGTCTTGTCTGAAGTAAGGGAGATTTACCACTCATTTAATGGTTAGAGCATGCATAATGTTAGAGAAGAACATTGGGCCGCTAACTAAAGCCATGAATCATGGTGGAAGTTTCAGTTTTGGACATATATCCTCAATCTCATATGAGAACATTAATTGTTGCTACATGCTTATGCATTAAAGAGGAGTCCATTATCTGTTGTCTATGTTGTCCCGGTATGGATGTCTAAGTTGAGAATAATCAAAAGCGAGAAATCCAATGCGAACTTTCTCCTTAGACCTTTGTACAGGCGGCATAGAGGTACCCCTTTGTGACACTTGGTTAAAACATGTGTATTGCGATGATAATCCCCGTAATCCAAGCTAATTAGGACAAGGTGAGGGCACTATTAGTATACTATGCATGAGGCTTGCAACTTGTAGGATATAATTTACATAACTCATATGCTTTATTACTACCGTTGACAAAATTGTTTCTTGTTTTCAAAACTAAAGCTCTAGCACAAATATAGCAATCGATGCTTTCCTCTTTGAAGGACCTTTCTTTTACTTTTATGATGAGTCAGTTCACCTATTTCTCTCTACCTCAAGAAGCAAACACTTGTGTGAACTGTGCTTTGATTCCTACATACTTGCATATTGCACTTGTTATATTACTCTACATTGACAATATCCATGAGATATACATGTTACAAGTTGAAAGCAACCGCTGAAACTTCATCTTCCTTTGTGTTGCTTCAATACCTTTACTTTGAATTATTGCTTTATGAGTTAACTCTTATGCAAGACTTATTGATGCTTGTCTTGAAGTACTATTCATGAAAAGTCTTTGCTTTATGATTCAATTGTTTACTCATGTCATTTACCATTGTTTCAAATCGCTGCATTCATTACATGTGCTTACAATAGTATTGATCAAGATTATGTTGGTAGCATTGTCACTAAGAAATTATCTTTGTTATCGTTTACCTACTCGGGACGAGTAGGAACTAAGCTTGGGGATGCTTGATACGTCTCAAACGTATCTATAATTTCTTATGTTCCATGCTACTTTTATGATGATACTCACATGTTTTATACACATTATATGTCATTATTATGCATTTTCCGGCACTAACCTATTAACGAGATGCCGAAGAGCCGATTCTGTTTCTGCTGTTTTTGGTTTCAGAAATCCTAGTAAGGAAATATTCTCGGAATTGGATGAAATCAACGCCCAGGGGCCTATTTTCACACGAAGCTTCCAGAAGACCGGAGGACTAACGAAGTGGGGCCACGAGGTGGCGCCACAGTAGGGCGGCGCGGCCCAAGCCCTGGCCGCGCCGGCCTAGCGTGTGGGCCCCTCGTGACTCTCCCGACTCTGCCCTTCCGCCTACAAATAGCCTTCATAGCGAAACCCCCAGTACCGAGAGCCACGATACGGAAAACCTTCCAGAGACGCCGCCGCCAATCCCATCTCGGGGATTCAGAGATCGCCTCCGGCACCCTGCCGGAGAGGGGAATCATCTCCCGGAGGACTCTACGCCGCCATGGTCGCCTCCGGAGTGATGAGTGAGTAGTTCACCCCTGGACTATGGGTCCATAGCAGTAGCTAGATGGTTGTCTTCTCCTCATTGTGCTTCATTGTCGGATCTTGTGAGCTGCCTAACATGATCAAGATCATCTATCTGTAATGCTATATGTTGTGTTTGTTGGGATCCGATGGATAGAGAATACTATGTTATGTTGATTATCAATCTATTACCTATGTGTTGTTTATGATCTTGCATGCTCTCCATTATTAGTAGAGGCTCTGGCCAAGTTTTTACTCTTAACTCCAAGAGGGAGTATTTATGCTCGATAGTGGGTTCATGCCTCCATTAAATCTGGGACAGTGACAGAAAGTTCTAAGGTTGTGGATGTGCTGTTGCCACTAGGGATAAAACATTGATGCTATGTCCGAGGATGTAGTTATTGATTACATTACGCACCATACTTAATGCAATTGTCTGTTGTTTGCAACTTAATACTGGAAGGGGTTCGGATGATAACCTGAAGGTGGACTTTTTAGGCATAGATGCATGCTGGATAGCGGTCTATGTACTTTGTCGTAATGCCCAATTAAATCTCACAATACTCATCATATCATGTATGTGCATTGTCATGCCCTCTCTATTTGTCAATTGCCCAACTGTAATTTGTTCACCCAACATGCTATTTATCTTATGGGAGAGACACCTCTAGTGAACTGTGGACCCCGGTCCATTCTTTTAATCGAATACAATCTACTGCAATACTTGTTCTACTGTTTTCTGCAAACAATCATCATCCACACTATACATCTAATCCTTTGTTACAGCAAGCCGGTGAGATTGACAACCTCACTGTTTCGTTGGGGCAAAGTATTTTAGTTGTGTTGTGCAGGTTCCACGTTGGCGCCGAAATCCCTGGTGTTGCGCCGCACTACATCTCGCCGCCATCAACCTTCAACGTGCTTCTTGGCTCCTACTGGTTCGATAAACCTTGGTTTCTTACTGAGGGAAAACTTGCTGCTGTACGCATCACACCTTCCTCTTGGGGTTCCCAACGGACGTGTGTATACACGCTATCACACCGCATCCTGAGAAGCCTAAGGCTGGTCCTAAACCTGAGACTGTGTGCTATTACTGCCAGGGGAAGGGGCACTGGAAGCGCAATTGCTCCAAATACTTGGCCGATCTGAAGAGCGGCCACATCAAAAAGAAAGGTATATTTGATATACATGTTATTGATGTCTATCTTACTGGTTCTCGTAGTAGTGCCTGGGTATTTGATACTGGTTCAGTTGCTCACATTTGTAACTCGAAACAGGAACTGCGGAATAGACGAAGCCTGGCAAGAGATGAGGTGATGATGCGCGTTGGAAATGGATCCAAAGTCGATGTGATCACCGTCGGCACGCTCCCTCTACATCTACCTTTGGGATTAGTTTTAAACCTATATAATTGTTATTTGGTACCTGCGTTGAGCATGAACATTATATCTGGATCTTGTTTAATGCAAGACGGTTATTCGTTTAAGTCTGAGAATAATGGTTGTTCGATTTATATGAGTAATGTCTTTTATGGCCATGCACCTGAGATGAATGGTTTATTCTTGTTAAATCTCGATAGTAGTGATACACATGTTCATAACAGTAATGCTAAGCGAATGAAATTGAATGATAATTCTACTTACATGTGGCACTGTCGTCTTGGTCATATTGGAGTGAAGCGCATGAAGAAACTTCATTCCGATGGACTTCTTGAGTCACTTGACTTTGAGTCACTTGACAGATGCGAGGCATGTCTAATGGGAAAAATGACTAAGACTCCATTTTCTGGAACAATGGAGCGAGCTACAGACTTATTGGAAATCATACATACCGATGTGTGCGGACCAATGAGTGTAGCATTGCGCGGTGGTTATCGTTATGTTCTAACCTTCACGGATGATCTGAGTAGATATGGATATATTTACTTTATGAAACATAAGTCCGAGACTTTTGAGAAGTTCAAGGAAATCCAAAGTGAAGTAGAAAATCAACGTAACAAGAAGATTAAGTTTCTGCGTTCTGATCGCGGAGGCGAATATCTGAGTTATGAGTTTGGCATGCATTTAAAGAAATGCGGAATACTTTCACAGTTGACACCGCCGGGAACACCACAACGTAATGGTGTGTCCGAACGTCGTAATCGAACTCTCTTAGATATGGTTCGGTCTATGATGTCTCTTACCGATTTGCCGTTATCGTTTTGGGGTTATGCATTAGAGACAGCCGCATTCACTTTAAATAGGGCACCATCTAAATCCGTTGAAACGATACCGTATGAACTATGGTTTGGAAAGAAACCTAAGCTGTCGTTCCTTAAAGTTTGGGGTTGCGAAGCTTATGTAAAGAAGTTACAGCCTGACAAGCTAGAACCCAAAGCGGAGAAATGCGTCTTCATAGGATACCCTAAAGAAACAATTGGGTACACTTTCTATCACAGATCCGAAGGCAAAATCTTTGTTGCCAAGAACGGATCCTTTCTTGAGAAGGAGTTTCTCACTAAAGAAGTGACTGGAAGGAAAGTAGAACTCGACGAGGTTAATGAACCTTCTCTCGTAGATCAGAGTAGCGTAGTGCCGGAAGAAGTTCCTGCACAGCCTGCACAGATAGGAGAGGAAGCGAATGATGATGATCATGAAACTTCGAACGAGGAAGCTATTGAACCTCGCAGATCGACGAGGGAACGTACCACTCCTGATTGGTATGATCCCTGTCTGAATGTCATGATTGTGGACAACAATGATGAAGACCCTGCGACGTATGAAGAAGCAATGATGAGCCCAGATTCCAACAAATGGCAAGAAGCCATGAAATCCGAAATGGGATCCATGTATGATAACAAAGTATGGACTTTGGTAGACTTACCTGATAGCCGCAAGGCTGTCGAGAATAAATGGATCTTCAAGAGAAAAACAGATGCTGATGGTAATATTACTGTCTATAAAGCTCGACTTGTCGCAAAGGGTTTCCGGCAAATTCAAGGAGTTGACTACGATGAGACTTTCTCACCTGTAGCGAAGCTAAAGTCTGTGAGGATTTTGTTAGCAATAGCTGCATTTTTCGATTATGAAATTTGGCAGATGGATGTCAAAACGGCGTTCCTTAATGGTGATATTGAGGAAGAGTTGTATATGGTACAACCCAAAGGTTTTGTCGATCCTAAAAATGCTGACAAGGTATGCAAACTTCGGCGTTCCATTTATGGACTGAAACAAGCATCCCAGAGTTGGAACCTACGCTTTGATAGAGTGATCAAAGACTTCGGTTTTATACGGACTCATGGTGAGGCCTGTATTTACAAGAAAGTGAGTGGGAGCTCTGTAGCTGACAAGGTATCAACTTGTCAATGCCTACAAGTAGTAGACTAGGGTTTCGTTGGATGTAGAGGGCAAGTAGATCTCGAAGGTTTCAGCCGAAAAGTACTCGACGATTGTAAAACTAAAGTCTAGAAAACAATGAGTCGATCCTTTCTTTGTCCCTCGACTCCCCCTTATATAGGAGGCGGAGCCGAGGGATTCGTACACACAAGTTTACAGAATCCGGGAGGGTTTCTGACCCTCCCCGCAAGATTACAAATTACACTTCCTATTACAACTCTATCTTTCCATAATAGTATCTTGGGCTTCCAAATCTTCTTATTCTTCGAGTCATGGGCCTTGAATAAATCCCGGGTACTATCTTCGGCAGGCCCATTGGGGATGCCTATGTCAGTAGCCCCCGAGATTTTATTTGAATCGTAGAGTCAAGGAAAATCTCGACTCTTATATTTATTCGACAACTCTGAACTTTATCACACGTCTTTGCGTATGAATTTCTATATTGTACAGGGATAATGGTAGTTGGGGCTAGTTCATCTGACGGATCAGGTACTAGTTAACTGCTCTAGTGGCAATCCGCAAAAACCTACTTCAAGATCACGTCCATGGACATGATCTCGGGATACTGGTGTAAACTTCGACATGTGCCGCTTAAGGTCTTACCATTCTGTCGAGTCCCAGTCATATTAATCGGGTACCTAACGCGTCCGTTAGGATTTTTCTTCGTATCTGTTGATACGGAAAAAAGTAGCAAACCGACGTCAGAGACGGTGCCACGCCGCATAGAATGTATCTGGGGTCTTACCTTCGCAAAGTTTTGCGGCATTCAGAAATTGTTCGCAACTTTGGCGTTCTGAGAATATATTGTCGAGTGCGTATTCGGCTGTTGGAATAGCACAATTTATTGAGTCAACGGATGACTTTATATTGTTCTCCCAATGGGAGTATATGTAGAGTTATTTTCATAACTCGAAATATGCTCCCTTTTTCTTCTTTTTCTCTCTCTTTTTATAATTTCATCGGGCACGCGAACAGCGTTCCCGATGGGAGTAGCCCCCGAGGCTACAGCCAAGAACTAGTGCTTGGTTGTAGGCTCAACATTTTATTGCATCGTGTCGCTATATTGTCATTCTTTCTCGAGCTTTTCATATCTATCGGGTGCGCGAACAGCGCTCCCGATGGGAGTAGCCCCTGAGGCTATGAACAAATGCTTGCGTTTTGATCATAGGCTCCCGCAATTTCTATATTGTCATACTCGAATTTTACTTTTTCCAAAGTAGCCCCCGAGCATTTGGGCAAAAACTTGTATTTGATCAAAGGCTCCCGAAGTATTCAATAATTTTTCCCTGTCGCCAATCCTCTTTTATTTTCCCTGTCGAATTTTCCTTCCTTGGTCAAAGTGACCTCATAACTGACGATAGCCACGACCTTTGCATCCCGAAAGCTTGAATACTATTCTCTCCCTTCCTTGTGGGTCCTCTTTTTCTGCCATGTTGACACGTCGTGCAAGTGGGGGGCACACGTCCTCCGCTTTTCCTGGCGCACGTACTGTAGCGCCTGTTCCGTTCCATCCCAGTAAAAATACTTTTTTACCCTTCAGTTACAAGATCATTTTCCACCGTACGATTTCTCCATCCAACGGTGCATTGCTTCGCCAAATCCCTATATAAACCCTTCTTCTACCTCCGTTCATACCTTCTCTCACGCCGCACCTCTGCTCCCCTTTGCAAAAAACCTCCATTGCGCCCAATTCTCTCTGAGCTCACCCACGCACAAGCTTTGCTCCTTCGTTGCCGTTGATGCCACCACGCGCGCGACTTACTCGCCACAGCACTCCTGAATCGAAGATGGCCGCTAAAGACCTCGAGTGGGAGAGATCTAAAATCTCCAACCAGGACGTGAACATGCTGAAGAGGCTGGGACTGATGGAGAAGGAGGGCGCCATCCGCTTCCCCAGTGAAGAAAGCTACCCTGCTCCGCCAATCGAGTATCGGGTTAGTTTTGTCGACCACCTCATCCGCGACCTTTCCACCCCAATCCATGATTTCCTCCGTGGCCTTCTTTTTGTCTATGGGGTTCAGCTGCACCAGCTGACCCCCAACTCCATCCTCCATGTCGCAATTTTCATCACCCTCTGCGAGTGCTTCCTCGGAGTCCCTCCTAACTGGGCTCTGTGGAAGCGCATTTTCTGCCTTCGCCGCAATGGCTCCCACAACGCCACCTACAACATAGGCGGCGTTGTTATCTGCGTCCGTTCCGACGTCGAATACTTCGACGTCAAATTTCCTGACTCTGTCCAAGGGTGGCGCAAAAGATGGCTCTATATACACGAAGAAAGCGCCAATTCTGTCGAGCACAACATAATCCCTTTTGACGGAAGCGCCAAGATTCTTCGCCGCCGTTCCTGGGATGCTGAAGCTACCGAAGAAGAAAAAACGGCGACAGAGGCACTCATGTCCCGTATTCACGAGCTTCAGAATACCCGAGGCAAGGAATTGTCGGGTATCCAAATCACAGCCTACTTCCTTAGGATTAGAGTGCAGCCTCTACAGGCTCGCAAAAATTCCCTTTGGACTTACGCTGGTGCAAACGATGCCAATAGGCTCTCCAAGGATCTGTCTGTGAAGGACTTGGAGAGGCTTATTCGAAGAATTTCCTCGCTCAGCAAGAAGGATCCTATTCCATCATCTTGCCGCGTGGAACCATACAGTGCCACCAATCCTCTCCCCCAGGTATTTTGTCTTCTCGACTTTTTGTCTTTCCTCGAACTTTTCCTGCTTTTGCCGACTGCTAAGTTTTTATTGACACCTCTGTAAATTTCCTTGTCCCTATTTTTCTGTAGAACCATCCAATTCTAGCTTCCCTTCCTCCTGTTCCTGAAGATGGAGAAGTCGAAGAACAGGCTGTTGTCACTGAAGACAACCAGGGTACTTCTCTCCCTGAGAGTGAAGCTGCAGGTTCTCGTAAATCTGCAGTTTCTTCTGAAAAAGTTGAATCTGAAGCTAGCGAGTCAACACAATCCCTTCCTTCTGCTGCTTCCCAGCGAAACAAAAGAAAAAGGCTTGAAGTTGTCGACACTGGCACCTCCAAAGCTATCGAGGAAATTGCTCCCACTGAAGAGGGGACAACTTTAAACCCTTATGAAGCTGCCCTTATCAGCTCGTAAGTTTCCTTTCATTATTTGTTCCCGAAGATTTTACTATATTGTCTCTTTAAACTGTAACTTGTTTATTGTAGTGATGAAGAGGAAAATACTCCTGCCATTGACGTGACTGCTCGAACGAGCACGTCTCGTACTTTGGTTGTCTCGGAAGCCCAACCTGATGGAGATGAAACTTCGACACCCCAACAAGGTGTTGAGCCTACTGCTCCAACCGCAAGCCCCCGAGCCCCTTCACCGAAGAGAGCAAGGGTTGAGCCAGTCGAAGAACCCATCCAACTAAGTGGTGGTTTCACGACTTCTTCATTAAATGACGTAAGTTTCTTCCCTTCTTTTTCTTCGCACCTCTATTTTGGCTTGTAGCTTTCCAACCCCTTCTTTTTTGCACTGTATTTGATTTTTCTTTATCTGGTTCTCTCCTCAGCCTTTGATGAACGAATTTTTTCGCCTTGGTACCCAATTCGTCGGGTACCGTGATCTTTCGAACTCGCTGAAAGGTAACATCTTGCTATTTTTTCCTGTTTGTATCTTCTGTATATTGATTGTTAACACGACAATTGTTACTGTCGCTTGTTTTATAGCTGACCTTGCAGAAGCCAACAAACATGCTGATGCTCTTGCTCTAAAACTAGAGCAGAGCGAAAAGGCTCGCAAGAAGGCTAAATCCAATGCCGCCCTTGTTGAAGATCTTCGAAAAAGACTTCTCAACGCGGAAACCTCTCTGAGTGACCACATCACCCAACAAACAGCCCGAGAGAAAGAAATTATCTCGCGCTTATCATCGCAGAGTCGACGTTTTGTTAGTAAGTGCTCTTAACTCTCTTTGTTCATGATTGTCTTGGTATTCCTTTTTTGACAAGCCATGTTTTCCACCAACAGGGAGGACGCGTCAACTGTATGAACTCGAACTTCCTGAAAATGACCCCCTCCTCGACGCGCTCTCCCTCCTCGAGATTCACGGAGATGAAGCGCGCCAAGGCATGGAAGATGCTGACTCAGGCCTGGCGAAGCTATTTCCGTACTTCTTCCCGAAGAAAGAAGAGCCAAAGACCTTCGGCGAACTAGCCAAGTGCTTCAATGTTGAAGAGGATCTTGGGCACAACCTTCGACAAGAAGGCTTGAAGGTTGGTGTTGAAGGTACTATTGCCTTGGTTGCTAGCAGCCAGCAAAACATTGACTGGGCCAAGGTTGGAGATGTGCCGAAAATGGAGACAAAGACATGGGTGTCTTTGATCAAGGCCACCAAGCCCAACTCGAAGAAGATCCTTGCCTTTCTTGGGTTCAAACCGACTCCAGCTCCAAGTTCATCTAAGCCGGAGGTCAAGTAGACCACCTTATCTTTCCACCCCCTCTTTTTTTTATTTTTCTTTCTTCCTTTTGATGCTGTCGCCAAAGTAGCTATTGGCGACACTTATCCCCCTAGCTCCACTGTAATGTCTTGTAATTATTCTGAAGAATCAATGGAATTTTTATCTTTCTTGATGATTGATGTCGTCTCTTTGTAATTTCAGTTGATATTTGATAACTATACTCCAACTCCTGCTCCTTCCGATATTTTGCCTACTCCTTGTCACTCGAGGAAAGTTCTTGTTAACATTGAGCTTGGCGAAGATTCTTCGAGTGCTAATTTATCGCAAGACTTGGAAGAACTTCGGCAACAACTTCAATATGCGAAGAGGCAGACTTTAGTGATGATGGAACAATCTCGCAAGGCCTCCGAAGCAGAGAAAATTGCGCTTCGGCAAGCTCAAGAAGCTATGGCTGCCAAAGAAGCCACCGTTTCTGAAGCTGAGAAAGCAACTTCTCGAGAGAATTCCATGCTTGAGTTGATGAATGAGGCCGCTGCCGATATATCTGGTATTTTATTTCGAACCAAAGCTCCTTCTATCTTTCTGCTGTATCCTTTTTGAGATCTTCATGCTGTCGTCAAATAGGTTCCTTTCTCGATGCTGCGGCTGAAGATGACAGGGTAAACACGAGGACCAACCTGCTCATCAATCTCTCCCTTGACCATGGCTGTTTGTTCTGGGCCACTCCAGAAAGGACCCGACAGATTCTAAGATTTCAAGACCGCGCCTGTCAGGTTCGCGATTTCCTGGATTTCTGTACTAGAACCTTGTCTTTGGTTTTCAAAACAATGTTTCCTCGGAACGAAGCACCCGATACTCTTCTTGGCTTGATGGAGAAATTCCGAGATGCTCCGAAGATCCATGACTTTGTTCGGGCGCAGCTCTCTGCTGGTGCCAGATTTGCTATGATTATGATCAAAATCTGCCATCCCAAGTTTGATATGAGCCAAATTGTCACCAAGTGTTTGGCGAAGATGGCGAAAAAGAAAAGGGATATTAGCAAAATTGACGATTATGTAACCCCTGTAGCCGAAGATATGATGGACGAACTTCTTCGGCTGGATTCTGAGTTCTTCGTGAAAGGCAGCTATGCTGAACATAGCACTCGTACTTCAAATCGGATGACCATAGATAATATACTGGGCCATCATTGACTTCTCTTTTTCTTTGAATTTTTCTCAAGAATTGTCTCTTGTATGTTGTAAATATGTTGTATATTATAAAGTCCATAAATTTCCTTATCATGTCTCCGGGTGTTGTGGTGGCGAATTTCTATATTGTATGTGCGAGGTTTTGAACCAAAGCAGCTAAGTTATATTGTGTATGCTATATTTGAGGGTATGAGCTCCCGTGTCTCTGTTGCTATCTTGTATCTGTGTTTATTTTGCGAGGTGTTTATGCACCAAGGCAAAATATTTTTCGGAAATATATATATTGCAAGTCTGAAGCACAAGCCCCCGAGCTTGTCGAAGAAATATATATCTCAACTATCTTTATTATATTGCAGCCCCGCGAACCCGCCTCATTAAAAACCTTTCCCGGCCCCACTCGGTGCCCCGAAAAAGGAAAAGAGTGCGTCTGAAAGCTCGCGGGTGTTTCAGTACATTGTTTTTTTACAAGGACTATATTTTGACTCTAGGCGTAGAACCACCTGAGTTGCACCACGTTCCAGGGGTTTTGCTCGACCACCCCTGTTTTCTTGTCCTTTATCCTGTATGCTCCTCCTCCGATTACTTCTGTGACGATGTAAGGGCCAAGCCATGGCGACTCGAGCTTTTCATGACTTTTTTGCGTGAGCCGAAGAACTAGGTCTCCCACCTGAAAGGATCTTGGTCGTAGACGTCGGCTATGGTAATTCTTCAGGTCCTGCTGATATTTGGTTACCCGTGAAAGTACTTCATCTCGAGCTTCGTTGAGTGCATCGACGTCATCCTCTAGTGCTTTTCTCGACACTTCTTCATCATACTCTACGACTCGTGGAGAATCGTGTTCTATTTCGATTGGCAACACCGCTTCCGCTCCATGGACCAAGAAGAATGGCGTTTCTTGTGTCGCTGTATTTGGTGTTGTTCGTATACTCCATAACACACTGGGAAGCTCCTCTGGCCAGGTGTGTCGAGCTTTCTCCAGTGGTGCTAACAAGCGCTTCTTGATGCCATTGCAGATGATGCCATTGGCTTTCTCGACTTGGCCGTTAGTTTGTGGGTGCACAACCGACGCAAAGTGTAGCTTGATACCCACATCTTCACAATAATCCTTGAATTCATGGGATGTGAAGTTACTACCATTGTCCGTGACGATGCTATGAGGCACTCCAAACCTGAAGACGATGCTTTTTATGAACTTAACGGCAGATGCCCCGTCTGGTGAGTGTATCGGCTTTGCTTCTATCCATTTTGTGAACTTGTCGACAGCTACGAGCATATACTCCTTTCCTCCTGGCCAGGACTTGTGCAATTTACCCACCATATCCAGGCCCCATTGAGCAAAGGGCCAGGACAATGGTATTGGCATCAGCTCTGCTGCCGGAGAGTGCGGTTTTGCGGCAAATCTCTGGCACGCATCGCAAGTTCGTACTATCTCCTTTGCGTCCTCTATTGCTGTCAACCAGCAAAATCCAGCTCGAAACACCTTTGCGGCAATAGCTCGACTACTCGCGTGGTGTCCGCAAATTCCCTCATGTACGTCCTTCAAGATCATTCTTCCTTCCTCGGGTGTGACGCACCTTTGTAATACTCCCGAGATACTTCGTTTGTATAACTCCCCTTTTACCACAGTAAAGGCTTTAGATCGTCTAATAACTCGCCTTGCTTCAACTGGATCGTCGGGTATTTCTTTCTTTACGATATATGATATATACACCTGCATCCATGGTATTTGTACCATCATAACCAAGTCTTGTTCTTCTTCTTCTTCTTCTTCCTCTGGTGCTTCTTTGTTAGCCTCCGAGGTTTTCTTGTCCTTCTCCTTCTTTTTTGGCTTTGTCAACTTCGTAGATCTCTCTGCTATCTCTTCCCAGAACACGCCCGGTGGAATTGCAAGGCATTGTGATCCGATGTTTGCGAGAACGTCGGCTTCATCATTGCTTAGCCTACTGATGTGATTTACTTCGCATCCATCAAACAACTTCTCGAGCTCATTATAGACTTCCTTGTATGCTATCATGCTGTCATTGACTGCGTCGCATTGGTTCATGACTTGCTGAGCTACCAACTGCGAGTCGCCAAAGATTTTTAGTCGAGTTGCGCCACAAGCTTTCGCCATCTTCATCCCGTGTATGAGGGCCTCGTATTCTGCTTCATTGTTAGATGCGTTAGGGAACGTCATCCTCAAAACGTACTTCAGCTTGTCGCCCTCAGGTGATATTAGTATCACGCCTGCTCCAGCTCCTTCTAATCTCTTGGACCCGTCGAAGTTCATAGTGTTGGAGATATGCCCAAGAGGCAATAATAAAAGTGGTTATTATATATATCTTTATGTTTATGATGAATGTTTATATACCATGCTATAATTGTATTAACCGAAACATTGATACATGTGTGATATGTAAACAACAAAGAGTCCCTAGTATGTCTCTTAACTAGCTTGTTGATTAATAGATGATTAGTTTCATAATCATGAACATTGGATGTTATTAATAACAAGGTTATATCATTATATGAATGATGTAATGGACACACCCAATTAAGCGTAGCATAAGATCTCGTCATTAAGTTATTTGCTATAAGATTTCGATACATAGTTACCTAGTCCTTATGACCATGAGATCATGTAAATCACTTATACCGGAAAGGTACTTTGATTACACCAAACGCCACTGCGTAAATGGGTGGTTATAAATGTGGGATTAAGTATCCGGAAAGTATGAGTTGAGGCATATGGATCAACAGTGGGATTTGTCCATCCCGATGACGGATAGATATACTCTGGGCCCTCTCGGTGGAATGTCGTCTAATGTCTTGCAAGCATTTGAATAAGTTCATAAGAGACCACATACCACGGTACGAGTAAAGAGTACTTGTCAGGAGATGAGGTTGAACAAGGTATAGAGTGATACCGATGATCAAACCTCGGACAAGTAAAATATCGCGTGACAAAGGGAATTGGTATCGTATGTGAATGGTTCATTCGATCACTAAAGTCATCGTTGAATATGTGGGAGCCATTATGGATCTCCAGATCCCGCTATTGGTTATTGGTCGGAGTGAGTACTCAACCATGTCCGCATAGTTCGCGAACCGTAGGGTGACACACTTAAAGTTGGATGTTGAAATGGTAGAACTTGAATATGGAATGGAGTTCGAATATTTGTTTGGAGTCCCGGATGAGATCCCGGACATCACGAGGAGTTCCGGAATGGTCCAGAGAATAAGATTCATATATAGGAAGTCATTTTATGTGATTTAAAATGATCCGGAAGGTTCTATGGAAGGTTCTAGAAGGTTCTAGAAAAGTCCGGAAGAAACCACCAAGGAAGGTGGAGTCCCGGAGGGACTCCACCTCCATGGCCGGCCAACCCTAGTGGGGGAGGAGTCCCAAGTGGACTCCCCCTATGGGGGCCGGCCAACCCCCCACATGGAAAGGGGGAATCCCACCCCAAGTGGGATTCCCACCTTGGGTAGGTTTCCCTATCACATGGAAGGTTTTGGGTTCGGGTCTTATTCGGAGACTTGTAGTCCAACACTTGGGGCTTCCACCTATATAATGAGGGGCCAAGGGGAGGGGGCCGGCCACCCAAGAACCACCAAGGTGGCCGCACCCCTTAGTGGCCGGCGCCCCCCTCTCCCAAACCCTAGCGGCCTCTCTCCTCCACCACATCCCGCACGCTTAGCGAAGCTCCGCCGGATTTCTCCACCACCACCGACACCACGCCGTCATGCTGTCGGATTCAAGAGGAGCTATTACTTCCGCTGCCCGCTGGAACGGGAGGTGGACGTCGTCTTCATCAACAACCGAACGTGTGACCGAGTACGGAGGTGCTGCCCGTTCGTGGCGCCGTGATCAAGATCTTCTACGCGCTTTTGCAAGCGGCAAGTGAACGTCTACCGCAGCAACAAGAGCCTCATCTTGTAGGCTTTGGAATCTCTTCAAGGGTGAGATTCGATAATCCCCTCGTTGCTACCGTCTTCTAGATTGCATCTTGGCTTGGATTGCGTGTTCGCGGTAGGAATTTTTTTGTTTTCTATGCAACGTTATCCTACAGTGGTATCAGAGCCGTGTCTATGCATAGATGGTTGCACGAGTAGAACACAATGGTTTGTGGGCGTTGATGCTTATGTTGTCTTTAGTTTGAGTACTTTGCATCTTTGTGGCATAGTGGGATGAAGCGGCTCGGGCTAACTTTACATGACCGCGTTCATGAGATTTGCTCCACGCTCGACATGCAACTTGTATTGCATAAGTGGCTTTGCGGGTGTCTGTCTCTCCTACTATAGTGAAGATTCAATTTACTCTTCTATTGACAACACTAGTATCACCGTTGTGGTTCATGTTCGTAGGTAGATTAGATCTCTCTCGAAAACCCTAAACCACGTAAAATATGAAAACAAAATTAGAGACGTCTAACTTGTTTTTGCAGGGTTTGGTGATGTGATATGGCTATAATGTGATGATGAATATGTATGAGATGATCATTATTGTATTGTGGCAACCGGCAGGAGCCTTATGGTTGTCTTTAAATTTCATGTTGAGTAGTATTTCAAAGTAGTTGTAATAGTTGCTACATGGAGGACAATCATGAAGACGGCGCCATTAACCTTGACGCTACGCCGACGATGATGGAGATCATGCCCGAAGATGATGGAGATCATGTCCGTGCTTTGGAGATGAAGATCAAAGGCACAAAGACAAAAGGGCCATATCATATCACATATGAACTGCATGTGATGTTAATCCTTTTATGCATCTTATTTTGCTTAGATCGCGACGGTAGCATTATAAGATGATCCCTCTCACTGAAATATCAAGATAATAAAGTGTTCATCCTTAGTAGCACCGTTGCCAAGACTTGTCGTTTCGAAGCATCTCGTGATGATCGGGTGTGATAGAATCAACAAGTGCATACAACGGGTGCAAGCCAGTTTTGCACATGCGGATACTAAGGTGGCCTTGACGAGCCTAGCATGTACAGACATGGTCTCGGAACACGTGATACCGAAAGGTAGAGCATGAATCATATGATTGATATGATGAACACTTTGAGTGTTCGCCATTGAAATTACATCTTGTCTCGTGATGATCGGACTTAGGTGTGGTGGATTTGGTTCGTGTGATCACTAAGACAATTCGAGGGATATTGTTTTGAGTGGGAGTTCACCTAGATTTTTAATTATGTTGAATTAAAATTTGAACTCAATTTGTCATAAACTTAGTCTAAACTATTGCAAATATATGTTATAGATATGGCGTCCCCAATCAATTTTAACCAGTTCCTAGAGAAAGAAAAGCTTAAGAGCAACGGTAGCAACTTCACCGACTGGTTCCGTCATGTGAGGATTTTCCTCGCTGGCGGAAATCTGCAATATGTGCTTGATGCACCGCTAGGTGACCCTCCTACAGAAACTGAAACCGATGAAGTAAAGAATGTTTACGCGACTCGGAAAACTCGGTACTCTCAAGTTCAGTGTGCCATCCTATGCAGTCTGGAAGTCGATCTTCAAAAACGTTTTGAGCACCACGATCCACATGAGTTGATAAAAGAGTTGAAGACTATTTTTGAAACTCATGCGGCCGTGGAATGCTATGAAGCATCGAAACACTTCTTCAGTTGCATGATGGAAGAAGGTAGCTCCGTTAGTGAGCACATGCTCGTTATGACCGGGCATGCGAAGAAACTCAGTGACTTGGAAATAGTTATTCCTAACAGATCGGGATTAATCGTATCCTTCAATCACTGCCACCTAGTTACAAGAACTTTGTGATGAACTACAATATGCAGAACATGAACAAAGAGTTACCTGAACTCTTCTCCATGCTTAAAGCTGCTGAGATTGAGATCAAGAAAGAGCACCAAGTGTTGATGGTCAACAAGACCACCAGTTTCAAGAAACAGGGCAAGTCTAAAGGCAAATTCAAGAAGGGTGGCAAGAAAGCTGCCACGCCTCCTGTGAAACCTAAGACTGGCCCTAAACCTGATGCTGAGTGCTATTACTGCAAGGAGAAGGGACACTGGAAGCGTAATTGCTCCAAGTATTTGGCGGATCTGAAGAGCGGCCTTGTCAAGAAAAAGAAAGAAGGTATATCTGATATACATGTTATAGATGTTTATCTTACTGGTTCTCGTACTAGTACCTGGGTATTTGATACTGGTTCGGTTGCTCATATTTGTAACTCAAAACAGGAACTAAAGAATAAACGAAGACTACTAAAGGATGAAGTGACGATGCGCGTTGGAAATGGATCCAAAGTCGATGTGATCGCTGTCGGCACACTTCCTCTACATCTACCTTCGGGATTAGTTTTAAGCCTAAATAATTGTTATTTTGTACCCGCGTTAAGCATGAACATTATATCTGGATCTTGTTTAATGCAAGAAGGTTATTCATTCAAGTCTGAGAATAATGGTTGTTCTATTTTTATGAATAATATCTTTTATGGTCGAGCACCTGAAAAGAATGGCTTATTTCTGTTAGATCTCGATAGTAGTGATACACATATACATAACATTGATGCTAAGCGAATTAAATTAAATGATAATTCTACTTATATGTGGCACTGTCGTCTTGGTCATATTGGAGTGAAACGCATGAAGAAACTCCATACCGATGGATTACTTGAATCACTTGACTTTGAGTCACTTGATAGATGCGAAGCATGTCTAATGGGAAAAATGACTAAGACTCCATTCTCTGGTATTATGGAGAGAGCTACAGACTTATTGGAAATCATACATACCGATGTGTGTGGACCAATGAGTGTAGCCTCGCGCGGTGGTTATCGTTATGTTCTAACCTTCACAGATGATCTGAGTAGATATGGGTATATCTATTTCATGAAACATAAATCCGAAACTTTTGAGAAGTTTAAGGAATTCCAAAGTGAAGTAGAAAATCAACGTAACAAGAAGATCAAATTTCTACGATCTGATCGCGGAGGTGAATATCTGAGTTATGAGTTTGGCATGCATTTAAAGAAATGCGGAATACTTTCAGAATTGACACCGCCGGGAACACCACAACGTAACGGTGTGTCCGAACGTCGTAATCGAACTCTCTTAGATATGGTTCGTTCTATGATGTCTCTTACTGATTTGCCGTTATCATTTTGGAGTTATGCATTAGAGACAGCCGCATTCACTTTAAATAGAGCACCATCAAAATCCGTTGAAACGACACCGTATGAATTATGGTTTAACAAGAAACCTAAGCTGTCGTTCCTTAAAGTTTGGGGTTGCGAAGCCTATGTAAAGAAGTTACAACCGGACAAGCTAGAACCCAAAGCGGAGAAATGCGTCTTCATAGGATACCCTAAGGAAACTATAGGGTACACTTTCTATCACAGATCCGAAGGCAAAATCTTTGTTGCTAAGAACGGAACCTTTCTTGAGAAAGAATTTCTCACTAAAGAAGTGACTGGAAGAAAAGTAGAACTCGATGAGGTTAATGAATCTTCACTAGTTGATCAGAGTAGCACAGTACCGGAAGTTGTTCCTGTGCCGCCTACACCGACAACAGAGGAAGTTAATGATAATGATCATGAAACTTCAAACGAGATAGCTACTGAACCTCGCAGATCGATAAGGGAACGTGCCACTCCTGATTGGTATGATCCTTGTCTAAATGTCATGATTGTGGACAACAATGATGAGGACCCTGCGACGTATGAAGAAGCGATGATGAGCCCAGATTCCAACAAATGGCAAGAAGCCATGAAATCCGAAATGGGATCCATGTATGATAACAAAGTATGGACTTTGGTAGACTTACCTGATAGCCGAAAGGCTGTCGAGAATAAATGGATCTTCAAGAGAAAAACAGATGCTGATGGTAATATTACTGTCTATAAAGCTCGACTTGTCGCAAAGGGTTTCCGACAAATTCAAGGTGTTGACTACGATGAGACTTTCTCACCTATAGCGAAGCTAAAATCTGTGAGGATTTTGTTAGCAACAGCTGCATTTTTCGATTATGAGATTTGGCAGATGGATGTCAAAACGGCGTTCCTTAATGGAGACATTGAGGAGGAGTTGTATATGGTACAACCCAAAGGTTTTGTCGATCCTAAAAATGCTGACAAAGTATGCAAACTTCAGCGCTCAATTTATGGACTGGAGCAAGCATCGAGAAGTTGGAACCGACGCTTTGATAAAGTGATCAAAGACTTCGGGTTTATACAGTGTCATGGAGAGGCCTGTATTTACAAGAAAGTGAGTGGGAGCTCTGTAGCATTCCTGATATTATATGTAGATGACATATTATTGATTGGGAATGATATAGAACTATTAAGCAGTGTAAAAGGTTATTTGAATAATAGTTTTTCAATGAAAGACCTTGGTGAAGCATCATATATATTAGGCATCAAGATTTATAGAGATAGATCAAGACGCCTAATAGGGCTATCACAGAGTACATACCTGGACAAGATTCTAAAGAAAATTAGAATGGACGAAAGTAAGAAAGGATTTTTACCTATGTTACCAGGCAAGGTCTTGAGTAAGACTCAAGGTCCGGCTACGACAGAAGAAAGAGAAAGGATGAGTCAGATCCCCTATGCCTCGGCAGTAGGCTCTATCATGTATGCCATGCTATGTACTAGACCGGATATAGCACATGCTGTCAGTTTGACTAGCAGATATCAAAGTGATCCAGGAATGGAACACTGGACAGCGGTCAAGAATATCCTGAAGTACTTGAAAAGAACCAAGGATATGTTTCTTTGTTATGGAGGTGACCAAGAGCTCGTTGTAACCAGTTACACCGATGCAAGTTGGAACACTGATCCTGATGACTCTAAGTCACAGTCTGGGTACGTGTTTATATTGAATGGTGTTGCAGTAAGCTGGGCAAGCTCAAAGCAGTGCACGGTGGCAAAGTCTTCAACAGAATCAGAGTACATAGCGGCTTCAGAGGCTTCATCAGAAGCGGTATGGATGAAGAGGTTCATTGTAGAGCTCGGTGTGGTTCCTAGTGCATTGGATCCATTAGTCATCTACTGTGACAACATGGGTGCCATCGCCAATGCACAAGAACCAAGGTCACACAAGAGGCTGAAGCATATCAAGCTGCGTTATCATTCGATTCGCGAGTACATCGAAGATGGAGAAGTAAAGATTTGCAAAGTACACACTGATCTGAATGTAGCAGATCCGTTGACTAAAGCTCTCCCTAGGGCAAAGCATGACCAACACCAGAGTGCCATGGGTGTTAGGTACCTTATAATGTAATCTAGATTATTGACTCTAGTGCAAGTGGGAGACTGTTGGAGATATGCCCAAGAGGCAATAATAAAAGTGGTTATTATATATATCTTTATGTTTATGATGAATGTTTATATACCATGCTATAATTGTATTAACCGAAACATTGATACATGTGTGATATGTAAACAACAAAGAGTCCCTAGTATGTCTCTTAACTAGCTTGTTGATTAATAGATGATTAGTTTCATAATCATGAACATTGGATGTTATTAATAAAAAGGTTATATCATTATATGAATGATGTAATGGACACACCCAATTAAGCGTAGCATAAGATCTCGTCATTAAGTTATTTGCTATAAGCTTTCGATACATAGTTACCTAGTCCTTATGACCATGAGATCATGTAAATCACTTATACCGGAAAGGTCCTTTGATTACACCAAACGCCACTGCGTAAATGGGTGGTTATAAAGGTGGGATTAAGTATCCGGAAAGTATGAGTTGAGGCATATGGATCAACAGTGGGATTTGTCCATCCCGATGACGGATAGATATACTCTGGGCCCTCTCGGTGGAATGTCGTCTAATGTCTTGCAAGCATATGAATAAGTTCATAAGAGACCACATACCAATGTACGAGTAAAGAGTACTTGTCAGGAGACGAGGTTGAACAAGGTATAGAGTGATACCGATGATCAAACCTCGGACAAGTAAAATATCGCGTGACAAAGGGAATTGGTATCGTATGTGAATGGTTCATTCGATCACTAAAGTCATCGTTGAATATGTGGGAGCCATTATGGATCTCCAGATCCCGCTATTGGTTATTGGTCGGAGTGAGTACTCAACCATGTCCGCATAGTTCGCGAACCGTAGGGTGACACACTTAAAGTTGGATGTTGAAATGTAGAACTTGAATATGGAATGGAGTTCGAATATTTGTTCGGAGTCCCGGATGAGATCTCGGACATCACGAGGAGTTCCGGAATGGTCCGGAGAATAAGATTCATATATAGGAAGTCATTTTATGTGATTTAAAATGATCCGGAAGGTTCTATGGAAGGTTCTAGAAGGTTCTAGAAAAGTCCGGAAGAAACCACCACTCCACCTCCATGGCTGGCCAACCCTAGTGGGGGAGGAGTCCCAAGTGGACTCCCCCTATGGGGGCCGGCCAACCCCCCACATGGAAAGAGGGAATCCCACCCCAAGTGGGATTCCCACCTTGGGTAGGTTTCCCTATCACATGGAAGGTTTTGGGTTCAGGTCTTATTCGGAGACTTGTAGTCCAACACTTGGGGCTTCCACCTATATAATGAGGGGCCAAGGGGAGGGGGCCGGCCACCCAAGAACCACCAAGGTGGCCGCACCCCTTAGTGGCCGGCGCCCCCCTCTCCCAAACCCTAGCGGCCTCTCTCCTCCACCACATCCCGCACGCTTAGCGAAGCTCCGCCGGATTTCTCCACCACCACCGACACCACGCCGTCGTGCTGTCGGATTCAAGAGGAGCTACTACTTCCGCTGCCCGCTGGAACGGGAGGTGGACGTCGTCTTCATCAACAACCGAACGTGTGACCGAGTACGGAGGTGCTGCCCGTTCGTGGCGCCGTGATCAAGCTCTTCTACGCGCTTTTGCAAGCGGCAAGTGAACGTCTACCGCAGCAACAAGAGCCTCATCTTGTAGGCTTTGGAATCTCTTCAAGGGTGAGACTCGATAATCCCCTCGTTGCTACCGTCTTCTAGATTGCATCTTGGCTTGGATTGCGTGTTCGCGGTAGGAAATTTTTTGTTTTCTATGCAACGTTATCCTACACATAGTCCAAGTTCTCGATAAATCTGGTGGTCCTGTAGTTTGTAGCTCCATCCACTCTGCGATAAAGTCTGGTAGAATCTGTGACTTTATTGCCTTTCCTTTTTCATACGTGATGTCCCGAGGGGAAAGTTCTATTCCCCAAAGGGAGACACGACCCGTAGCTTCTGGATTATTGAGTATGTTGGACAAGGGAGCCTCGTTAACCACTATTATCGGGTGTGCCGAAAAATAGTGCCGCAATTTTCTTACGGTTGTAAGCGCTCCATATGCTAGCTTTTGATACTGAGGGTATCTCTGTTTTGAAGGCGATAAAACTTCGCTGACGAAGTATACTGGCCTCTGTACTCCGTGGAGTTTTCCTTCTTCCTCTCTTTCAATGACAAGTACCGTGCTTACCACCTGAGGCGTGGCCGCAATGTATAACAACAAAGGTTCCTTCTCTTTTGGCGCCACCAAGATTGGAGGTGTCGAGATTTTGCGTTTGAGATCCTCAAAGGCTCTGTCTGCTTCTTCATTCCACTGGAACTTTTCTCCCTGTTTAATCAAGGCGTAAAACGGTAACGCCTTTTCTCCCAACCTGGCGACGAATCTGCTTAAAGCTGCGACTCGCCCGGTTAACTGCTGTATTTCTTTCAACTTCCTCATCGTTACGATGGCCTGGATTTTTTCGGGATTTGCTTCGATCCCTCTTGCTGAAACTAAGAACCCGAGAAGTTCTCCTGCAGGGACGCCGAAAGAGCACTTTGTCGGGTTCAACTTGAGACAGAACTTATCGAGATTGTCAAAAGTTTCCTTCAAATCCTCGATTAGCGTATCCCCCTTTTTTGTTGTTATGACGACGTCATCGATGTATACTTGTACGTTCTTCCCAATCTGTGTTGCCAAGCACTTCTGCATCATCCGCTGATATGTTGCTCCCACGTTTTTCAAACCGAAGGGCATTGTTCGATAGCAGAACACGCCGTACGGTGTGATGAACGCTGTTTTGACCTCGTCTTCTTCTTTCAGTCTGATCTGGTTATAACCAGAGTATGCATCCAGGAAGGAAAGACGTTCACATCCTGCCGTGGAGTCGATAATTTGATCGATCCTTGGGAGGGGAAAGTGATCCTTTGGACAATGTTTATTGAGACACGTGAAGTCGACGCACATGCGAAGGACTTTTGTGTTTTTCTTCGGCACCAGCACTGGGTTAGCTACCCACGTGGCTTCTGTATGTAATTCCTTGATAAAACCAGCTTCTCTGAGTCTATCGATTTCCGACAGCATAGCCTTGCGGTTTGGTTCCGAAAAACGCCGCAGAGGTTGTTTGATTGGTTTTGCAATTGGATCCAAGTTTAGGTGGTGCTCGGCAAGTTCCCTGGGTACTCCTGGCATGTCAGCTGGACACCATGCGAAGATTCTCCAGTGCTCACGGAGGAACTCGATGAGCGCGCTTTCCTATGCGAGGTCCATGTTTGTTGCAATGGACGTCGTTTTCTTCGGATCTGTCGGGTGGATCTGTACTTCCTTGGAATCCTTTGCAGTGTTAAAAGTTGATTCTTTATTAGGCCTCCCCACGTCTGGCAGTACGTCGTAGTCAGTCGTGAGCCTCGACGCCATGTATTCTGCTTGCATCCCGAAGGTTTCTGAGAGCCGATGGAAATCCTTATCACATTTATCGGCTAGCGTGAAACTTCCTTTAACTGTGATCGGCCCCTTAGGTCCAGGCATCCTCCACAACAAGTATGTGTAATGTGGTACTGCCATAAACCTGGCATATGCTGGGCGCCCCAACAGAGCGTGGTATTGTGATGGGAAATCTACGACTTCAAACTCCAGCCTCTCTATCCTGTAGTTTTCTCGAGTGCCAAACTGAACATCGAGATTGATCTTCCCCAATGGGTAACTTGGCTTTTCTGGTGTAATGCCGTGGAAACGTGTGTCCGTTGGCTTGAGGTTTGCCAAGGATATGTTCATCTTCCTTAGTGTATCTGCGTACATAAGGTTTAAACTGCTGCCTCCATCAATGAAAACTCGAGATACATCAAATCCTGCGATCACTGCTGGTAGAATAAGTGTTGACTGCCCTGGTCGAGGAACTTGCTGCGGATGATCCGCAATTGTGAAGCCAATATCCTATCCTGACCAATTGAGGTACTCGACTGTTGGTGGAGGCATCTTCTCTGCCATGAACACCTGTCGCGAGATTACTTTCTGAGCTCTATTGGACGGTCTGCCTTTCTGAATCATCGAGACCGCTCCATGGGAGTTGGGATCAACATAAGGTGGTGGTGCTGGTGCTGCCGCTATTCTGAGCTGATGTCGATTCTCGTCCGTAATTGCGGGAGGAGGTGGCAGGTGGATCTCACTCCTAGGTCCTTGAGGATTTCGACTTGCTGCCTGAGCATTGGCTTGCCCGGCGAACCTCATCATTGCTTGAAAATTTTGGCAGTCTTTCTGTAAATGTCCCGACTGCCTCTTCCCATTATTGTCGACATAGAAATGCATCTGACACGGGCCGTTCATCATATCTTCAGGGGACACGAAGGGCCTCTGGAACCTAGGCCCATTATTTGGCCTGTTGTTTCGGGAATCATCTCTGTTGTCGCCTCGCTGCTCGTTGCTTTGTTGATAATTATCTCTATTGCTTCCTCCAGCGCTTGCTCGAAACCCAGCCGAAATTTGACCTGGTGGATCATAACTCGAAAATCGAGAAAATCGTCGTCTATTTTGAAAATTTCGACTGCGGTCCTCCTCAGGTGACCTGTGTCGTTTATTATGCACAGCATCCTCGCCATCTGCCCATCTGTTCGCTATTTCCATTAATGCTGATACTGTTCTTGGGTTGGTTCTTCCCAAGTCCTCCACAAAATCTCCTCGTCGAACTCCTGCCACAAACGCATCTATTGCTCTCTCATCCGATATGTTTTCTGCCGAGTTTTTGATGATGTTCCACCTTTGGATGTACTTCCTCATTGATTCATCATGTTTTTGTCGACATGATCTCAATTCCTCGAGTGTCGCAGGCTCCTTGTCGCCTCTAAATCCCACAGACGGCCCCAATTGACAAGGTATCAACTTGTCAATGCCTACAAGTAGTAGACTAGGGTTTCGTTGGATGTAGAGGGCAAGTAGATCTCGAAGGTTTCAGCCGAAAAGTACTCGACGATTGTAAAACTAAAGTCTAGAAAACAATGAGTCGATCCTTTCTTTGTCCCTCGACTCCCCCTTATATAGGAGGCGGAGCCGAGGGATTCGTACACACAAGTTTACAGAATCCGGGAGGGTTTCTGACCCTCCCCGCAAGATTACAAATTACACTTCCTATTACAACTCTATCTTTCCATAATAGTATCTTGGGCTTCCGAATCTTCTTATTCTTCGAGTCATGGGCCTTGAATAAATCTCGGGTACTATCTTCGGCAGGCCCATTGGGGATGCCTATGTCAGTAGCGTTCCTGATATTATATGTAGATGACATATTATTGATTGGGAATGATATAGAACTATTAAGCAGTGTTAAAGGTTATTTGAATAAGTGTTTTTCAATGAAAGACCTTGGTGAAGCAGCATACATTTTAGGCATCAAGATTTATAGAGATAGATCAAGACGCCTAATAGGCCTTTCACAGAGTACATACCTGGACAAGATTCTAAAAAACTTTAGAATGGATGAAAGCAAGAAAGGGTTCTTGCCTATGTTGCCAGGTAAGGTCTTGAGTAAGACTCAAGGTCTAGCTACAGCAGATGAAAGAGAGAGGATGAGCAAGATCCCCTATGCTTCGGCAGTAGGCTCTCTCATGTATGCCATGCTGTGTACTAGACCGGATATCGCACATGCTGTTAGTTTAACCAGCAGATATCAAAGTGATCCAGGAATGGACCACTGGACAGCGGTCAAGAATATCATGAAGTACTTGAAAAGGACTAAGGATATGTTTCTTTGTTATGGCGGTGACCAAGAGCTCATTGTAACCAGTTACACCGATGCAAGTTGGAACACCGATCCTGATGACTCTAAGTCTCAGTCTGGGTACGTGTTTATATTGAATGGTGCGGCAGTAAGCTGGAGCAGTTCCAAGCAGTGCACGGTGGCGAAATATTCAACAGAATCTGAATATATAGCGGCTTCAGAGGCTTCATCGGAAGCGGTATGGATGAAGAGGTTCATTGTTGAGCTTGGTGTGGTTCCTAGTGCATTGGACCCGTTAGACATTTATTGTGACAGCACGGGTGCCATCGCCAATGCAAAGGAACCAAGGTCACACAAGAAGCTGAAGCATATCAAGCTGCGTTTTCATTCGATTCGCGAGTACATCGAAGATGGTGAAGTAGAGATTTGCAAAGTACACACAGATCTGAATGTTGCAGATCCGTTGACTAAAGCTCTCCCTAGGGCAAAGCATGACCAACACCAGAATGCTATGGGTGTTAGGTACCTTACAATGTAATCTAGATTATTGACTCTAGTGCAAGTGGGAGACTGTTGGAGATATGCCCAAGAGGCAATAATAAAGTGGTTATTATAATATCTTTGTGTTTATGATAAATGTTTGCATACCATGCTATAATTGTATTAACCGAAACATTGATACATGTGTGTTATGTAAACAACAAGGAGTCCCTAGTAAGCCTCTTGTATAACTAGCTTGTTGATTAATGGATGATCATGGTTTCGTGATCATGAACATTGGATGTTATTAATAACAAGGTTATGTCATTAGTTGAATGATATAATGGACACACACCCAAATGAGCGTAGCATAAGATCAAGTCACTAAGTTCAATTTGCTATAAGCTTTCGATACATAGTTGTCTTAGTCCTTCGACCATGAGATCATGTAAATCACTTACACCGGAAGGGTACTTTGATTACATCAAACGCCATTGCGTAAATGGGTGGTTATAAAGATGGGATTAAGTATTTGGAAAGTGTGAGTTGAGGCATATGGATCAATAGTGGGATTTGTCCATCCTGATGACGGATAGATATACTCTGGGCCCTCTCGGTGGAATGTCGTCTGATTAGCTTGCAAGCATATGATTTGATCATAAGAGATGACATACCGCGGTACGAGTAAAGAGTACTTGTCAGTAACGAGGTTGAACAAGGTATGGAGATACCGATGATCAAACCTCGGATAAGTAAAATATCGTGTGACAAAGGGAATTGACATCGTATGTAAATGGTTCAATCGATCACTAAGTCATCGTTGAATATGCGGGAGCCATTATGGATCTCCATATCCCGCTATTGGTTATTGCTCGAAGAGGAGTCTCGACCATGTCTGCATAGTTCGCGAACCGTAGGGTGACGCGCTTAAGGTTCGATGTCGCATAAGTAGATTCAGAATATGAGATGGAGACCGAAGTTTGTTCGGAGTCTCGGATGGGATCCAAGACATCACGAGGAGGTCCGGAATGGTCCGGAGAATAAGATTCATATATGGGAAGTCATTTTCAGGGTTACCGGAAAAGTTCAGGATTTTTCGGTATTGTACCGGAGGTTCTAGAAGGTTCCGGAGGGTACCATAGTGGGGCCCACCTATCCCGGACGACCAACATGGACCGGAGGGGGTCACATAGGTCCACATGGGCCAGGCACACCAGCCCCCAAAGGCCCATGTGGCTGGATCAAGTGGATAAGATCAAATCCCTTGAAAATAGGGACTTAACTTGGGGGGGGGGGGGGAAGTTGTCCCCCCTTGTTTTGGCCGAACCAAAGGCTTGGAGGAGGGGCCAAGGCAGCCCCCCCACGCCTATATAAGAGGGAGGGGAGGGCTGGGGCGGAGCACATCATCCCCCCAAGCCCTAGCCACCCCTCTCTCCCTCCCCCTTCTTCCTGCGCAGGCTTGGCGAAGCCCTGCAGGAATTTCTCCTCCACCTCCACCACCACGCCGTCGTGCTGCTGGGATTCCGAGGAGATCTACCACACCTCCGCTGCCCGCTGGAACGGGAGAGGAAGGAGCTTCATCGACACCGTACGCGCGACCGAGTACGGAAGTGCTGCCGGATTGCAGCACCGGGGACGATCGTCTACACCAACAACGAGATTAATCTCGTAGGCTTTGGAATCTTTGAGGGTTAGTCTCATCTCCATCTCGTTGCTTCGATCTTGTAGATTAGATCTTGGGTGTTCCATAGATTAAATCTTGGATTTATTCGTCTTTGCGGTAGGAAATTTTTTGTTTTCTATGCTACGAACCCCATCACAAACATAGTGAATGACCACTCAAATGATCAATAAAACGAGACCTACAAATCACTCCAACGAAGCATTCTCTAATTCGACCAACTGGATAGTCGAAACTGACGATGTGTGAACCTGTATGTCTAGAACGAGAATATAGAAACATGTTTACTTGTTTTCATCGCTGCAGCTAAACCGCTGCATCAAATATAGTGAATGACCACTCAAAACGATCGCAGAAACAAGACCTACAAAGCACTCCAACTAAGAATTCTCTAATTCGACCAACTGGATAGTCGAAACTTATGGTCTATGAACATATATGTCTAGAAACAAGAATATAGAAACATGTTTACTTGTTTTCATCGCTGCAGATAAACCGCTGCAGCAAATATAATGAATGACCACTCAAAACGATCAAAAAAACGAGACCTACAAATCACTCCAGCTAAACATTCTCTAATTTGACCAACTGGGTAGTCGAAACAGACGATCTGTGAACCTGTATGTCTAGAACGGGAATATAGAAACATGTTTCATCTAATGGTCATTTGATCTTGCTAATCCCCAGCCATATGCACCTAGAAACCACCATTTACAGAACCTAGAATTATCATAGAGGGTGGAGAAACTCACCCTTTGAGCTGGATCAAGTGAAATCAGACAAAGAAGGTGTGATCTTCTATTCTTTATCCTTCCTTCTCCTCCTCTTGCTCCTCTTCTTGCAACCACTTCTTCCTCCAGCACCTATACCAGAAGCCTTTCTTGCAGTGTAGAAGGACGATCTAGGGCATGACAAAGATCAAAGGAATAGAGGAGGTCATGGGCCACGAGCTCCACGTTGGTGATGGGGATTGGGGGAGGGAGGACAATATGGAGATTGGGGGGTGGGAGCCTGGAGGAAGAGGGAGATGTGGTAAAGGAGGAGGAGAAGAGGACGGGAGTGGGGCGAGTGAGGGGATCGGGAGGTCGAGCGAGCTAGGGGATTGGGGAAGATGGCATGACGGGATTTGGCTGTGGCGGCTAGGGTTTTCCACTGCCGGGAGCCCTTTTTATACCACGAAGTGAAAAAAAAACAACCAAGATGCACCGCAAGACCCCATCTGAAAAGATCCAACGGCCACGAAGCGCTAGTCGCTGCGAGACTCCCTATGGGGGCATCTATTATACCTTTAGATACTTCTTATAAAGCAAAACCCTACTAACTACAATTAATGTTAGTCTATCTCTACATGCAAACCATCCACATCACCTATTCCATTAGCCAATTAAATATCCATGTCATCCCCACTAACATTCATTATTGATGTATCCTTGCATGCAAGCTATCTATGTCACCAGTTTTTGATTAAAACATCCACATAGCTAATTTATAGCCAGCAAATATAAAAATAATATGAATTAAAATTAGCATCTCAACTATTTTGGCCAATTAAATATTGCATAATTCTACAGATAATTCATATAACATATGTATTATAACATTTTATTTAGACAATATAATTTTTTAGAAGATTTGCGCTGCAACGTGCGGTATCCTTCTAGTTTAATCAAAGAAGGCCTCACTTCCGTCGCTGCAGTCCCGCGAAAACATGGGAGGTGCTATACACCACCCTGGTCGGTGCGGACCAGGCACCGCACCCCCCAGGGTGCCTGTTGGGCCGGCCCAGTGACGTTTGTTTTCGTTTTTTCTGTTTTTCTCCTTTTCTGCTGTTTCATTTCTTTTATTTTTTTAAAAATTTAAAATGCCAATGTGAAATTTTTTCGGAAAAACAAAATTTTCCAAAATTTGCATATTTTCGAAAAATTGAAACCATTATTTTCTAGTTTTTTATTTTTTTTATATGAACAATTTTTGGATTTGAACAATTTTCGATGTGAACAAATTTTAAATTTGAACAAAATTTACATTTGAATATATTTAAAATTTAAACAAAATTTAAATTTGAACATTTTAAATTTTTAAACAATTTCTGAATTTGAACAAATTTCATATTTGAATGGTTTTTAAATTTGAACGGTTTTTAGATTTGAACGGTTTTCAAATTTGAACATTTTTTAATTTTTTTCTTTCAATTTGAACAATTTTTAAAAATTAAAATTTTCGAATCTAAAAAAATATAAACGAAACCGAAAACAGAAAAAAGAAAAGAAAACAGAAAACCAGAAAAGAAAAAAAAAGCAAAAACGAACTGCACAGCTAAACAGACCCAAATGGGCCTGGCCCATACCCGACCAGGGGGTGTGCGGTAGCCGGTAGCCACCGACCTGGTCGGTGTATAGGTTTTGGGGAACTGCTATACGCCGACCTGGTTGGCGCGTGCGGGGTGCCGCACACCCCCAGCGACCAGGTCGGGTAGTTTGGGCCGCGGCCCATTAGCTCAGGTACGATTTTTTTCCTTTTTTTCTTCTTCTCTTTCTTCTGTTTTTTTTTCTGTTATTAATATTTTTCTTTTTCAAAATCTAACATTTTTTATGAAATTATTTTTCAAGATTTTTTTAAAAAATATGAACATTTTAAAATTCAACAGTTTTAAAATTTGAACGATTTTATATTTTGAATATTTTTCAAAAAATATATTTTTCAAAATTTGAACATTTTTCATGTTTGAACGGTTTTTTTTAATTTGAACGGTTTTTAAATATGAATAATTTTCATGTTTGAACAATTTTCAAGTTTGAACGATTTTTTAAATTTGAACGGTTTTTAAATTTGAACGGTTTTTAAATTTGAACATTTTTCATGTTTGAACGATTTGTAAATTTGGACGGTTTTCAGATTTTGAACGGTTTTTAAATTTGAACATTTTTCATGTTTGATCGATTTGTAAATTTGAACGGTTTTCAGATTTTGAACGGTTTTTTTATATTTAAACATTTTTTTAATTTAATATTTTTAAATATTTCTATTTTTCGAATCTGAAAAATAAAAGTAAAAAAGGGAAACATAAAAAAGAAAGAAAAACGAAAACAGAAAAAAGAAAACAGGAAAAAAAAGAAACAGAAAAAAAGAAACAAAAAAGAAAAGAAAAATCGAAAAGGAGGCAGCCCGCACCTAACTGGGCCGGCCCGTACCGCGCGCGGGGTGTGCGGCGCGCGGTATGCGCCGACCTGGTCGGTGTATAGGGTTTGCCTAGGTTTTGCCCGAAAACATTCCGTTTTCCCTCCATCTGCTTCGAGCCAGGCTGGAACGTAGGGCATCGGCCCATCGTCCGAGAACGGCACTGCCCCGACCTCCAACCCCCCGTCAGGCCAGCATTCGTCTACTGTCTTCCGCACTTACTGACCAGTCCACGAGCGGACGAGCCCACGAGCCGACACCGCCGTCGGTCGTCGGGAAGAGCTAGGGCCAAGGGCTCAACGGAGGTTGGGGAATAGGAGCAGAGGTAGGGAACGGGCACGGTGGAGGATGGGAGGAGCGGCGGATAGCGGGCTGCATGCGGTGGCTGGAGGGAGGCTCAGCGGCCGGCGGTCGCCGTCACAGGCTGAGAGGTTAGAGTTTTTTTTTCTCCTTTATATTGTCTGAACCTAAATTCGTGCAAGTTTTTCTCGGGTAGGTGTCACACATTTCGTTTTGTATTAAGGAGAGCATCGAATTTTTTTGGATGAAGCAAACCCCAAAGCCAAAACACTGAAAACTAAACTAAAGGCAACACTAACTAGTAAAAATGCTAATGCAGGCACGGTCATGTTTCCTGCTGTGAAAACCCCAAAGCCAAAACACTGAAAACACACAGGCATTTTGTGATCGCCAAAATCTCAACATCCTCGGGCTGATCAGAGAATGGGTTCCCTTGATTTCGCCATCACCTGAGCCCTCATCCTTGTGTAAGAGCAACTCTAACAGAGACCGTAAATGCCGCCGGAACTGATTTTTTCCGGCGGATTTACGGGTTTGGGCTAAAAGCCGCAGAGACTAGAACCTGAACCGGCGGCCCGGCCCGAATTTTTTTCTCGGAGGCCCGAGAAACTCCACGCGCGGCCCCTATTTAACCAGGTCGGGGAGGGGAGTTCGGTTCCGAAACCCTACCCCCCTCCGCCGCGAAAAACCCTCGCACTCCAGTGAGGAATTCCGGCCGCTCCCCCGCGATCTCTGCTCCGCCACGACCTCCCCTCCATTCCCCATGGCGCGCGCAGGAAGATGCGGTAGGGGAGGTGCCCATATCGGCGGCGGAGGCTCGCCGCCTCGTCCGCCAGTTTTGCGCTCGGTGGCGGAGCGCGCGAAGTGGATGCGCTCGGAGGGAGCGCGCAAGCGGGCGGCGCGCAGGTGGCCCCGCAGGTCGGCGCGGAGGTCGACGCGCAGTTCGGTGCGCAATGGGGACGGCGAACTCCCGTCCGGCGGCTCGTGCCGCCCGCCGCTTCCACCGCTTCCGCCGCGCCCCGACAGCAGCAACGACGAGGATGACGCGCCAGCGCTTCCCCTCACCAGCGGGAACTACGTGGAGGTGGCGACGGTGATCGAGCTCGTCACCCTTGTCGTCGCCTAGGCGTCCTCTGCCGCGCTTACCCGTCCTCCGCCGCACATAGAGGCCCCGGTGACTATCGTGGGGCCAAATTTTGGTCAAATTAGGCGCGTGGCGTAGGATTAGTAGTTATTTTGGCAGTTATATGTAAATTATGTTTGAATGTAGCTCGATCGGAGCATTGAACTCGTTGCATTTTCTCGACTAAAATCAACGAAATCGTAAAATTCGGGAGACTAAACTCGCGGTTTTCAGTTTCGGCAAGTTCAGTCACTGATAGAGATGCTCTAAGAAGCTATCATAGAACTACGTGCGAGCCAAACCTTGAAGGGTGAAGGCACGGTCTCGTCTTCCTGATTGCAAACAGGGTAGGCATCGGGGTGATCCAGACCATGCCATGCCAGATGGTTCGCAACAGCCAGCCAAGCGAATGTCTTGCACTTTAGTGGCTCCCAGCAACTCCAGGTGGACTGCCAATATGGGGTATCGGCCTTGCCGTGCATGAGGGCCTGGTAAGCACAACGAGCCGAATACTTTCCTGATGGACTCCAATGCCAGATGAACTTATCCTCAGAAGTCAGAAGTTGTTATGTGCTCCAAAAGATCTAGCACTTCACAGATATACGCTGAACGTGGAGGAAATCTAGCACTTTAGAGATATAATTTGCATACTCTTAGATCTTTTGGAGCATATAACAACGGGATTGGCGATATAATTTGCATACTCTCAGACCTTTTGGAGCATATAAAAACGTGATTAGATCTGTGAAGCGTCTATGAGCATATAATAAGTTCATCACAGATATACGCTGAAGCGTCTAGGCGCGGGTTGCATTTGGTGATTACATCTGTGAAGTGCTAGATTTCCTCCACATTCAGCGTTCCAGAGATATCTCAAATACAATATCCTTGTGACGGAGTGTCCTGGACTATCCTCAACTGAATGTTGCGAGTAGTTAATTCGCTATGTGCTAGCATAGTCATGCTAAACGGTCTCTCATGGTTGCACTCAATAAATCTCTGTTGGAGGACCTTATTTTTGAAGAAACTGCGGGCATTTTCAGAATTTTTATTATGCTCCAAAAGATCTAAGAGTATGCAAATTAAACTCTTCCCTTTTCCTTGCAACGAACAACTAGAGTCTTCCTGTATGCATGGCAACTTATGTATGTTATACGAACCTAAAGTCCTAAAGTGACTTATGCAGCCTGTGAAAAAAATAAGCCCACGACATTTCATGCAAGGGTTCACATGGCAATGAAAATTTCAGTGCACTATTTATAAAATTGCATTTGGTGTTACACCTATTACATTGAGATGAAACACAATAACTGACATTTCTCTAGCCATGATTTATTTTGCTATTTATATATCGAGAATGGATTTATTACTATCAAATACCATGTACCATACAAACATTTTATTTCACAAATCCAGATTTAATAGGTTTTCGCAGGTCAACCATGAGTAGGCTGGATGGTTTTCATGGTCATCACATGCTAGCAGAGCTCTCACAGTTTCATTCATTGTAGGCCTGCGGTTTCTTTCTTCAAGACAAGATAAAGCCAATTTCACCATTACTGCCACTTGCCCAGGATCAAAATGACCATTCAATCTGGTATCAACTATATCCTCTATATCCTTGACATCTCCACTCACCTGCAATTCTGTCAATGCGTTCACAAATTGACTAAGCTCTACCTCTTCACCATCCATTGCTATCCCGCTAGAGATCCTACTTCCAGTAACTAACTCGAGAAGGACAACACCATAACTGTACACGTCGACCTTTGCGTTGATTGGCAAATTCAGCACCCACTCTGGTGCCATGTAGCCCATTGTTCCTCTCATGTGGGAGAGGCTGAAACTGGATCTGTCTCTCTTTGAGAGTTTGGCAAGTCCAAAGTCTGCTATCTTGGCTTCAAAGTCTCGACTCAGGAGTATGTTCTCTGGCTTTACATCACAATGGATTATCCACTCCAGGCACTCATGATGGAGGTAGGCCAAGCCTCTTGCAGTTCCCAATGCTATTTTGAATCGTTGGCTCCAAGAAAGTAATCTCTCAGTACTTACGTCACCAAATATAAACTTGTCGAGTGATTCATTCTCGACATACTCATACACCATTAGTCTGTGTTGACCCTCAGAGCAAAAACCCCACATTCTCACTAAATTCATATGGTTGATCCTTCCGATTATATTCATTTCTGCCCAGAATTCCTCCTCACTATGTGAAATGTTTGTTAGCTTCTTCACCGCAACGACTCTCTTATCTTCAAGTACTCCTCTGTAAACAATTCCACAGGCTCCTCTTCCAATCTCTTCCTTAAACTTTCCAGTAGCTTCCCTTAACTCTCGGTACGTGAACATCCTGAATTGGCTCATCACCGTCCTGTAGCCTTCTTCCATTGACTTAGGTATGTTTTGCTTGCTGTAAAGAAACGACCAGCTTGTACCTGTAAAGAGCAACACTAGGACTCCCAGTATTGTTGCAAATACATAGTAAGGTATAAACCTTTTATTACTTGTAGAGCCTTGTACAACCACAGGATTACTCAGATTACATGTAAGACCAGACTGTTTGGAGGTACCCATAGTCTTTGGTACTTTGATATACATATCTCCAGCAAAATTTGCTGATGTATAACAATTGAAGAGTACAGATTTGGTGTAGCAAAGTGCAAATCGTTTCCTGTACACGAATGCCGAGCAGGAACAGACGTCCAAGCATATTTTTTCACATTGAGCAAGCGAGATGGAATCATTGTAGGTCAGATCAAAGCCATAACAGTCACTGTGAGGGACCTTGATGAAGTCAAAGTGTTCTGTTTTGCTGCAGCTTTTGTTGAATTGTGGCTGGCAACCTCTGTTCCAGTTATGCGGATCAGTCATCTCATATCCTGGGGGACATGAACACCTGAGGCTTGGCAAGTACTCACATAACCCATTTTGTCCGCATATCCCGTGCACGCTGCACATTTCTGTTATAGCCTCCCATGATACAATCCAGCTCCCAGTTGAAGCATTCAGACTGTATATTCTGATGTTTCCATCATAACCAATTGTCAGTCTTCTCTTGACTCCAGTACCCCAATCAGAAGCCTTGACATTCAGCCCATCACTTGAGACGAAATATCCTTCAGTGTCAAGGACTGCAATCCTGGAGCTGTTGTAGTTAGTCCGTCCATTTGCAAACACACTATAGTCTCTGCACTTGGCCAATAGAGACTTGATATCTCTGGACCATCATACATAAGGCGTAGGACATTGTCGTTGTCGAAATAGAGGCTGAAATAACTGGAGACTAGTCTTGTACCTTTTTTGAAGGGCTGTAAAGGCAGCAGTGTATCTGTCGGTGAAGAGAAACTTTCCCACAACATTTTACCTGTTGAGTCTTTGACGATGAGGTTGCCGGTGTCAAGAAGGGAAACCATTGTCCCCTCTCCAGAGCTTGTGTTGCTGTCCCAAGTGATGCTGCCATTGACATCAGTGAGGACAAAGTTTCCGTTATGGTTCAGCAACATCATGGAACCATGGCCATTCACCGGAGAATTGGGGTTGGCAGACCATACAACAGTTTTCTCTGTGGTGTTAGTGAACCAAATAGAGAAGGAGAATGCATTCCTTCCAACTTCATAGAAGCCACAAGAGAAATCAGCATTTGGCGAGATAAGAAAGGTTTCACTATGCTCTTCTACAGACAAGGATGAGCCAGTGGTTAGCATCAACTGGGGCGAAGCATAGGAGTATGGCAGAGCGGTGAGCAATGGAAGAATGATTAGGGAGAGGAATTTGGCCATTTTTCTTGTGTTCTGGGAGTTGTATGGTCGAAGGTATGTGCTGCCATTTATGCTTCTGTTTTCCTCATGTCTCCCTCCATACACGTTGGTTCTTATTTATTTGTTCCAGAGTAGTGGTTCTTATTTATTTCCCACTTGTGAATGAGTAATAAAGATGCTCAATTAGATTATATGTTGTACTTTATTTTCTTATTGACTTTCTTTTATGAGCATTACATTAGTTTCTTATGGACCTTCATGCTATTAGACCATCTCAGACTTTTTTCTATAGACGGATGAAGGATTAAGTGTTATTTTGTAAAAAAATACACATGATTGTACGGAGTACCTATAAAAGGGGGGAGGGTCGATTTTGCTCCCCTATTTTATGTAGATCACGGATGAAAGATGTTTCGATAAAAAAATAGTCGTACATAGTAGAAATGCATATGTAATTTATTTTTTTGAGAAATATTGAAGATTTAGAAATAATAAACTTTCAAGTTTTTTTTTTTTTGAAACTTTCCTTTAAGTTTGTTCGGTCGTAGCGATCAAGTTCGAGTCTGGAAGGCCCGCCTACAATCTACCGACTCTGGACGACTCGCGAGCACGTGCGCTTTGACCGAACTGGAAGACCCACCTACTCTCTACCTGCTTGGAAATCCTAGGTTTGACCAAGATTTAGACAAGTTTAACACGTGAAAACGAATAAGTAAGCCTGGATCCTTCTTAGTCTCTCTAAAATGAAGCTTTTGGGAGGTTCTTGAAATTTCCATGTTTGAAACCCAAAACCACTTCTCTTCATGATTGACTGAGTTTAATTTGGGTTTTAGGGGTAGATATATACATGATTTTTCTGGTTTGAATATATATGTCTAGACCTTGTTTATCAACATGAATGCTTACTATACATATGACATAAGAATGCTATGTGCTTTGGTTTTTCATTCTTTTGATTTTTTCTGAATTTTTAGGGCCATTTGAATCTTGGTCAAATCCTTGGTTTGACCAAGATTTAAACAAGTTTAAAACATGAAAATGAAAAGGGAAGTCTGTATCCTTCTTATTTACTCTAAAATGAAGCTTTTGGGATGTTCTTGAAATTTCCATGTTTGAAACCCAAAACGACTTCCCTTCATGCTAGACTTCATAAGATCGATAGGGGGTAGATACATGATTTGTCTGGTTTGGATATATTTAGACCTTGTTTATCAACTTGAATGCTTACGATATGACATAAGAAGACTATGTGATTTGGTTTTCCATTTTTCTGATTTTTTTGAATTTTGTGCCCACCCATTTGTATCTTCGTCAAATCCTAGGTTTGACCAAGATAATTAAAACAAGTTTAAAACATGAAAATGAAAAGGGAAGCATGTATCCTTCTTAGGCACTATAAAATGAAGCTTTTGGGAGGTTTTTGAAATTTCCATGTTTGAAACCCAAAACCACATCTCTTCACATGCTTGACTTCATAAGACAGAGTTTAGGGGTTAGGGGTATAGATACATGATTTGTCTGGTTTGAATATGTCTAGACATTGTTTATCAACTTTAATGCTTACTATATGACATAAGAAAAATAATGTCATGTAAATGAGTTAACTTGGATTTCCTACCCTTGAATCCATAGGAAACTTTGTTCTAATGCACTATAATAATCAACCGAGTTTTTACACCAACAGGTCTGTCACTTACGTGTGGTGCCCACGCGTGAGGTCCCACACTTCAGTGAGCACAAGTCACGTGCAATAGGTACGCAAACTCCCAGCCATCTTCTTTGTCAAGAGAAGACGCATCAGGATGCGTATTGGAAGTCTGTGGGTCCTTCTGGATCCTTCGGTTGTCCCTCTCACAAAAAAAACAAATCTCTCTCATTCTCGGCCTCGCTCGCTCGCTCGCTCGCACCTCCTGCTCACTGACAAACCCTGCACAAAAGTCAACATCATCACCCGAAAAAGGGGAGACACCATAATGCTCTCCCTTCTTCTCTCCTTCCGAGTGATCCCTCTTCCTCCGAGTTTCACTCGACGGGCAAACACACATGTGCTGCATAGTAATAATAAAAAGGTAGAAAAATCAACCTACGAATCTATAATTAAGGGCTCCTTTGATTCAAAGGATTTGCATAGGAATTGTGTAGGATTTGGTTCCTATGGGAAAAATTCCTTTACATGTTGTTTGATTCATAGGAATATATCCTATAGGAAAAATTCCTATAGGAATCTTCTAGGGCTCCTTTGATTCAAAGGATTTGCATAGGAATTGTGTAGGATTTGGTTCCTATGGGAAAAATTCCTTTACATGTTGTTTGATTCATAGGAATATATCCTATAGGAAAAATTCCTATAGGAATCTTCTAGTGTAATTCCTATAGGAAAAAAGCATTAGCTCATACCTCATGGAAAAATTCCTTTGCTACAATCAAACAAACTTCATCTTCCTATAGGTTTTAAGTAGACATGCCATTCCAATCCTATACCTTTCCTATTCCTATGCTTTTCCTATCCTTTAAATCAAAGGAGCCCTAGTGTAATTCCTATAGGAAAAAAGCATTAGCTCATACCTCATGGAAAAATTCCTTTGCTACAATCAAACAAACTTCATCTTCCTATAGGTTTTAAGTAGACATGCCATTCCAATCCTATACCTTTCCTATTCCTATGCTTTTCCTATCCTTTAAATCAAAGGAGCCCTAAATAGGTTAAACTAGGGTTTTGCCCAGTACTACAGATCAAGGTTCAAACCTTGTTTATCAACTTGAATATGCTTACTATATGACATAAGAAGACTATGTACTTTGGTTTTCATTTTTCTGATTTTTTTAATTTTCTGCGCATTTGAATCTTGGTCAAATCCTAGGTTTGACCAAGATTTAGACAAGTTTAACACGTGAAAACGAATAAGTAAGCCTGGATCCTTCTTAGTCACTCTAAAATGAACTTTTGGGATGTTCTTGAAATTTCCATGTTTGAAACCCAAAACGACCTCTCTTCATGCTAGACTTCATAAGATCGACAGGGGGTAGATACATGATTTGTATGGTTTGAATATGTCCAAACCTTGTTAATTTATCAACTTGAATGCTTACTATATGACATAAGAAGACTATATGCTTTTGTTTTTCATTTTTCTGATTTTTTTGAATTTTATGCCCATATATTTGAATCTTGGTCAAATCCTAGGTTTGACAAAGATTTAAACAAGTTTAAATTATGAAAATGAAAAGGTAAGCATGGATCCTTATTAGTCACTCTAAAATAAATCTTTTGGGAGGTTCTTGAAATTTCCATGTTTGAAACCCAAAACCACTTCTCTTCATGATTGACTTCATAAGACAGAGTTTAGGGTTTTAGGGGTAGATATATACATGATTTTTCTGGTTTGAATATGTCTAGACCTTGTTTATCAACTTGAATGCTTACTATACATATGACATAAGAATGCTATGTGCTTTGTTTTTTCATTCTCTTTTGATTTTTTTCTAAATTTTTAGGCCCATTTGAATCTTGGTCAAATCCTTGGTTTGACCAAGATTTAAACAAGTTTAAAACATGAAAATAAAAAAGAAAGTCTGTATCCTTCTTAGTCACTCTAAAATGGAAGCTTTTGGGATGTTCTTGAAATTTCCATGTTTGAAACCGAAAACGACTTCCCTTCATGCTAGACTTCATAAGATCGACAGGGGGTAGATACATGATTTGTCTGGTTTGGATATATCTAGACCTTGTTTATCAACTTGAATGCTTACGATATGACATAAGAAGACAATGTGATTTGGTTTTTCATTTTTCTGATTTTTTTGAATATTGTGCCCACCCATTTGTATCTTCATCAAATCCTAGGTTTGACCAAGATAATTTAAACAAGTTTAAAACATGAAAATGAAAAGGGAAGCATGTAACCTTCTCAGTCACTTTAAAATGAAGTTTTTGGGAGGTTTTTGAAATTTCCATGTTTGAAACCCAAAACCACTTCTCTTCATGCTTGACTTCGATCATAAGACAAAGTTTAGGGTTAGGGGTATAGATACATGATTTGTATGGTTTGAATATGTCCAGACCTTGTTTATCAACTTTAATGCGCTTACTATATATATGACATAAGAAGACTATGTACTTTGGTTTTTCATTTTTCTGATTTTTTTAATTTTCTGCGCATTTGAATCATATCTTGGTCAAATCCTAGGTTTGACCAAGATTTAGACAAGTTTAACACGTGAAAACAAATAAGTAAGCCTGGATCCTTCTTAGTCGTCACTCTAAAATGAAGCTTTTGGGAGGTTCTTGAAATTTCCATGTTTGAAACCCAAAACCACTTCTCTTCATGATTGACTGAGTTCAATTTGGGTTTTAGGGGTAGATATATACATGATTTTCTGGTTTGAATATATATGTCTAGACCTTGTTTATCAACATGAATGCTTACTATACATATGACATAAGAATGCTATGTGCTTTGGTTTTTCATTCTTTTGATTTTTTTCTGAATTTGTAGGGCCATTTGAATCTTGGTCAAATCCTTGGTTTGACCAAGATTTAAACATGTTTAAAACATGAAAATTAAAAGGGAAGTCTGTATCCTTCTTATTTACTCTAAAATGAAGCTTTTGGGATGTTCTTGAAATTTCCATGTTTGAAACCCAAAATGACTTCCCTTCATGCTAGACTTCATAAGATCGACAGGGGGTAGATACATGATTTGTCTGGTTTGGATATATCTAGACCTTGTTTATCAACTTGAATGCTTACGATATGACATAAGAAGACAATGTGATTTGGTTTTTCATTTTTCTGAATATTGTGCCCACCCATTTGTATCTTCATGAAATCCTAGGTTTGACCAAGATAATTTAAACAAGTTTAAAACAAGAAAATGAAAAGGGAAGCATGTAACCTTCTCAGTCACTCTAAAATGAAGTTTTTGGGAGGTTTTTGAAATTTCCATGTTTGAAACCCAAAACCACTTCTCTTCATGCTTGACTTCATAAGACAAAGTTTAGGGTTAGGGGGTATAGATACATGATTTGTATGGTTTGAATATGTCCAAACCTTGTTTATCAACTTGAATATGCTTACTATATGACATAAGAAGAATAATGTCATGTAAATGAGTTAACTTGGATTTCCTACCCTTGAATCCATAGGAAACTTTGTTCTAATGCACTATAATAATCAACCGAGTTTTTACACCAACAGGTCTGTCACTTACGTGTGGTGCCCATGCGTGAGGTCCCACACTTCAGTGAGCACAAGTCACGTGCAATAGGTATGCAAACTCCCAGCCATCTTCTTTGTCAAGAGAAGATGCATCAGGATGCGTATTGGAAGTCTGTGGGTCCTTCTGGATCCTTCGGTTGTCCCTCTCACAAAAAAAAACAAATCTCTCTCATTCTCGGCCTCGCTCGCTCGCTCGCTCGCACCTCCTGCTCACTGACAAACCCTGCACAAAAGTCAACATCATCACCCGAAAAAGGGGAGACACCATAATGCTCTCCCTTCTTCTCTCCTTCCGAGTGATCCCTCTTCCTCCGAGTTTCACTCGACAAGCAAACACACATGTGCTGCTTAGTAATAATAAAAAGGTAGAAAAATCAACCTACGAATCTATAATTAAATAGGTTAAACTAGGGTTTTGCCCAGTACTACAGATCAAGGTTCAAACCTTGTTTATCAACTTGAATATGCTTACTATATGACATAAGAAGACTATGTACTTTGGTTTTTCATTTTTCTGATTTTTTTAATTTTCTGCGCATTTGAATCATATCTTGGTCAAATCCTAGGTTTGACCAAGATTTAGACAAGTTTAACACGTGAAAACGAATAAGTAAGCCTGGATCCTTCTTAGTCACTGTAAAATGAAGCTTTTGGGATGTTCTTGCAATTTCCATGTTTGAAACCCAAAACGACCTCTCTTCATGCTAGACTTCATAAGATCGACCGAGTTTAGGGTTAGGGGTAGATACATGATTTGTATGGTTTGAATATGTCCAATCCTTGTTAATTTATCAACTTGAATGCTTACTAGATGACATAACAAGACTATATGCTTTTGTTTTTCATTTTTCTGATTTGTTTTTTGAATTTTATGCCCATATATTTGAATCTTGGTCAAATCCTAGGTTTGACAAATATTTAAACAAGTTTAAATTATGAAAATGAAAAGGTAAGCATGGATCCTTATTAGTCAATCTAAAATAAATCTTTTGGGAGGTTCTTGAAATTTCCATGTTTGAAACCCAAAACCACTTCTCTTCATGATTGACTTCATAAGACAGAGTTTAGGGTTTTAGGGGTAGATATATACATGATTTTTCTGGTTTGAATATGTCTAGACCTGGTTTATCAACTTGAATGCTTACTATACATATGACATAAGAATGCTATGTGCTTTGGTTTTTCATTCTCTTTTGATTTTTTTTCTAAATTTTTAGGCCCATTTGAATCTTGGTCAAATCTTTGGTTTGACAAGGATTTAAACAAGTTTAAAACATGAAAATGAAAAGGGAAGTCTGTATCCTTCTTATTAGTCACTCTAAAATGGAAGCTTTTGGGATGTTCTTGAAATTTCCATGTTTGAAACCGAAAATGACTTCCCTTCATGCTAGACTTCATAAGATCGACAGGGGGTAGATACATGATTTGTCTGGTTTGGATATATCTAGACCTTGTTTATCAACTTGAATGCTTATGATATGACATAAGAAGACAATGTGATTGGTTTTTCATTTTTCTGATTTTTTTTGAATATTGTGCCCACCCATTTGTATCTTCATGAAATCCTAGGTTTGACCAAGATAATTTAAACAAGTTTAAAACATGAAAATGAAAAGGGAAGCATGTAACCTTCTCAGTCACTTTAAAATGAAGTTTTTGGGAGGTTTTTGAAATTTCCATGTTTGAAACCCAAAACCACTTCTCTTCATGCTTGACTTCATAAGACAAAGTTTAGGGTTAGGAGGTATAGATACATGATTTGTATGGTTTGAATATGATGTACTTTGGTTTTTCATTTTTCTGATTTTTTTAATTTTCTGCGCATTTGAATCATATCTTGGTCAAATCCTAGGTTTGACCAAGATTTAGACAAGTTTAACACGTGAAAACGAATAAGTAAGCCTGGATCCTTCTTAGTCACTCTAAAATGAAGCTTTTGGGAGGTTCTTGAAATTTCCATGTTTGAAACCCAAAACCACTTCTCTTCATGATTGACTGAGTTTAATTTGGGTTTTAGGGGTAGATATATACATGATTTTTCTGGTTTGAATATATATGTCTAGACCTTGTTTATCAACATGAATGCTTACTATACATATGACATAAGAATGCTATGTGCTTTGGTTTTTCATTCTTTTGATTTTTTTTCTGAATTTTTAGGGCCATTTGAATCTTGGTCAAATCCTTGGTTTGACCAAGATTTAAACAAGTTTAAAACATGAAAATGAAAAGGGAAGTCTGTATCCTTCTTATTTACTCTAAAATGAAGCTTTTGGGATGTTCTTGAAATTTCCATGTTTGAAACCCAAAACGACTTCCCTTCATGCTAGACTTCATAAGATCGACAGGGGGTAGATACATGATTTGTCTGGTTTGGATATATTTAGACCTTGTTTATCAACTTGAATGCTTACGATATGACATAAGAAGACTATGTGATTTGGTTTTCCATTTTTCTGATTTTTTGAATTTTGTGCCCACCCATTTGTATCTTCGTCAAATCCTAGGTTTGACCAAGATAATTAAAACAAGTTTAAAACATGAAAATGAAAAGGGGAGCATGTATCCTTCTTAGGCACTCTAAAATGAAGCTTTTGGGAGGTTTTTGAAATTTCGATGTTTGAAACCCAAAACCACATCTCTTCACATGCTTGACTTCATAAGACAGAGTTTAGGGGTTAGGGGTATAGATACATGATTTGTCTGGTTTGAATATGTCTAGACATTGTTTATCAACTTTAATGCTTACTATATGACATAAGAAAAATAATATCATGTAAATGAGTTAACTTGGATTTCCTACCCTTGAATCCATAGGAAACTTTGTTCTAATGCACTATAATAATCAACCGAGTTTTTACACCAACAGGTCTGTCACTTACGTGTGGTGCCCACGCGTGAGGTCCCACACTTCAGTGAGCACAAGTCACGTGCAATAGGTACGTGATACGTCTCCGACGTATCGATAATTTCTTTTGTTCCATGCCACATTATTGATGTTATCTACATGTTTTATGCACACTTTATGTCATATTCGTGCATTTTCTGGAACTAACCTATTAACAAGATGCCGAAGTGCCAGTTGCTGTTTTCTGCTGTTTTTGGTTTCAGAAATCCTAGTAAGGAAATATTCTCGGAATTGGACGAAATCAACGCCCAGGGGCCTATTTTTCCACGAAGCTTCCAGAAGTCCGAAGACGAAACGAAGAGGGGCCACGGGGTGGTCAAACCCTAGGGCGGCGCGGCCCCATGATGGCGTGTATTTCACACGTTCGTTGGGCAACCCCAAGAGGAAGGTATGATGCGCACAGCAGCAAGTTTTCCCTCAGAAAGAAACCAAGGTTTATCGAACCAGGAGGAGCCAAGAAGCACGTTGAAGGTTGATGGCGGCGGGATGTAGTGCGGCGCAACACCAGTGATTCCGGCGCCAACGTGGAACCTGCACAACACAACCAAAGTACTTTGCCCCAACGAAACAGTGAGGTTGTCAATCTCACCGGCTTGCTGTAACAAAGAGTTAACCGTATTGTGTGGAAGATGATTGTTTGCGAGAAAACGATAGAACAAGTATTGCAAGATGATTGTATTTCAGTAAAGAGAATTGGACCGGGGTCCACAGTTCACTAGAGGTGTCTCTCCCATAAGACGAACAGCATGTTGGGTGAACAAATTACAGTTGGGCAATTGACAAATAAAGAGAGCATGACCATGCACATACATATCAAGATGAGTATAGTGAGATTTAATTGGGCATTACGACAAAGTACATAGACCGTCATCCAACTGCATCTATGCCTAAAAAGTCCACCTTCAGGTTATCATCCGAACCCCCTCCAGTATTAAGTTGCAAACAACAGACAATTGCATTAAGTATGGTGCGTAATGTAACTAGTGACTACATCCTTGAACATAGCACTAATGTTTTATCCCTAGTGGCAACAGCACAACACAACCTTAGAACTTTCTCATCCTTTGTCCCTGTGTCAATGCAGGCATGAACCCACTATCGAGCATAAGTACTCCCTCTTGGAGTTACAAGCATCTACTTGGCCAGAGCATCTACTAGTAACGGAAAGCATGCAAGATCATAAACAACACATAAGTATAACTTTGATAATCAACATAACAAGTATTCTCTATTCATCGGATCCCAACAAACGCAACATATAGAATTACAGGTAGATGATCTTGATCATGTTAGGCAGCTCACAAGATCCGACAATGATAGCACAATGGGGAGAAGACAACCATCTAGCTACTGCTATGGACCCATAGTCCAGGGGTAGACTACTCACACATCACACCGGAGGCGACCATGGCGGCGTAGAGTCCTCCGGGAGATGATTCCCCTCTCGGCAGGGTGCCGGAGGCGATCTCTGGATCCCCCGAGATGGGATCGGCGGCGGCGGCGTCTCTGAAGGTTTTCCGTATCGTGGTTCTCGATGCGGGGGTTTCGTCACGGAGACTTTTTATAGGCGGAAGGGCAGGTCAAGAGGCGGCACGGGGCCCCACACTACAGGCCGGCGCGGCCAAGGGGGCCGCGCCGCCTATAGTGTGGCCCCTCCGTGGCCCCTCTTCGTCTCTCCTTCGGACTTACGGAAGCTTCGTGAGAAAATAGGCCCCGGGCTTTGATTTCGTCCAATTCCGAGAATATTTCCTTACTAGGATTTCTGAAACCAAAAACAGCAGAAAACAGAATCGGCACTTCGGCATCTTGTTAATAGGTTAGTTCCAGAAAATGCACGAATATGACATAAAGTGTGCATAAAACATGTAGATAACATCAATAATGTGGCATGGAACATAAGAAATTATCGATACGTCGGAGACGTATCACCCCACCCCTGGCCGCGCCGGCCTATGGTTTGGGCCCCCCGAGCCGCCTCTTGACCTACCCTTCCGCCTACTTAAAGCCTCCGTGACGAAACCCCCAGTACCGAGAGCCACGATACGGAAAACCTTCCAGAGACGCCGCCAACGCCGATCCCATCTCGGGGGATCCAGAGATCGCCTCCGCACCCTGCCGGAGAGGGGAATCATCTCCCGGAGGACTCTACGCCGCCATGGTCGCCTCCGGTGTGATGTGTGAGTAGTCTACCCCTGGACTATGGGTCCATAGCAGTAGCTAGATGGTTGTCTTCTCCCCATTGTACTATCATTGTCGGATCTTGTGAGCTGCCTAACATGATCAAGATCATCTATCTGTAATTCTATATGTTGCGTTTGTTGGGATCCGATGAATAGAGAATACTTGTTATGTTGATTATCAAAGTTATATCTACGTGTTGTTTATGATCTTGCATGCTTTCTGTTACTAGTAGATGCTCTGGCCAAGTAGATGCTTGTAACTCCAAGAGGGAGTACTTATGCTCGATAGTGGGTTCATGCCTGCATTGACACCGGGACAAAGGATGTAAAGTTCTAAGGTTGTGTTGTGCTGTTGCCACTAGGGATAAAACATTGATGCTATGTCTAAGGATGTAGTTGTTGATTACATTACGCACCATACTTAATGCAATTGTCCTGTTGCTTTGCAACTTAATACCGGCGGGGGTTCGGATGATAACCAGAAGGTGGACTTTTTAGGCATAGATGCAGTTGGATGGCGGTCTATGTACTTTGTCGTAATGCCCAATTAAATCTCACTATACTCATCATGATATGTATGTGCATGGTCATGCCCTCTTTATTTGTCAATTGCCCAACTGTAATTTGTTCACCCAACATGCTGTTTGTCTTATGGGAGAGACACCTCTAGTGAACTGTGGACCCGGTCCAATTCTCTTTACTTGAAATACAATCTACTGCAATACTTGTTCTCTTGTTTTCTGCAAACAATCATCTTCCACACAATACGGTTAATCCTTTGTTACAGCAAGCGGTGAGATTGACAACCTCACTGTTTCGTTGGGGCAAAGTACTTTGGTTGTGTTGTGCAGGTTCCACGTTGGCGCCGGAATCCCTGGTGTTGCGCCGCACTACATCCCGCCGCCATCAACCTTCAACGTGCTTCTTGGCTCCTCCTGGTTCGATAAACCTTGGTTTGTTTCTGAGGGAAAACTTGCTGCTGTGCGCATCATACCTTCCTCTTGGGGTTCCCAACGAACGTGTGAGTTACACGCCATCAAGCATATTTTCTGGCGCCGTTGCCGGGGAGATCAAGACACGCTGCAAGGGGAGTCTCCACTTCTCAATCTCTTTACTTTGTTTTTGTCTTGCTTAGTTTTATTTACTACTTTGTTTGCTGCACTAAATCAAAATACAAAAAAATTAGTTGCTAGTTTTACTTTATTTGCTATCTTGTTTGCTATATCAAAAACACAAAAAAATTAGTTACTTGTTTTACTTTATAATATCATGCATGTTTTTATTACACTAGTTTGGCATAATGGACAAGAATGATCTTCTTATTCTATTTCCTGATTTAAAACATGGATTGTTTGATGCGAAAATTAAAAAACCTATGGGATCTTATTTGCATGCTGGTAGTAATATTAGTATGAACGCTTTGAACACCATTGTTGATAATAATATAGAAAGTTCTAAGCTTGGGGAAGCTGGTTTCCATGATCTTTTTATTCCCCCAAGCATTGAGGAGAAAATTTACTTTGATGATACTTCGCCTCCTATTTATGATAATGATATTGGTCTTTTAGTACCGTCTGTTATGGAGGATAAATTTGATTATGATTACAATATGCCTCCTATATTTGATAATGAGAATAATAATGATAGCTACTTTGTTGAATTTGCTCCCACTACAACTAATAAAATTGATTATGCTTATGTGGAGAGTAATGATACTTTTATGCATGTGAATAAGAATGCTTTATGTGATACTTATATTGTTGAGTTTGTTCATGATGCCTCTGAAAATTATTATGAGAGAGGAAAATATGGTTGTAGAAATTTTCATGTTACTAAAATGCCTCTCTATGTGCTGAAATTTTTGAAGCTACACTTGATTTATCTTCCTGATCTTGTCATTTTGCTCTTCATGAATTTAATTGTGTACAAGGTTCCTTTTCATAGGAAGCATGTTAGACTTAAATGTGTTTTGGATTTGCTTCTTGTTGCTCTCTCTTGCTTCAAATACTATTTCTTGCGAGTGCATCATTAAAATTGCTGAGCCCATCTTAAAGGCTATAAAGAAAGAACTTCTTGGGAGATAACCCATGTGTTATTTTGCTACAGTACTTTGTTTTTATTTTGTGTCTTGGAAGTTGTTTACTACTGTAGCAACCTCTCCTTATCTTAGTTTAGTGTTTTGTTGTGCCAAGTTAAGCCGTTGATAGAAAAGTAAGTATTAGATTTGGATTACTGCACAGTTCCAGATTTCTTTGCTGTCACGAATCTGGGTCCACCTCCCTGTAGGTAGCTCATAAAATTAAGCCAATTTACGTGCATGATCCTCAGATATGTACGCAACTTTCATTCAATTTGAGCATTTTTATTTGAGCAAGTCTGGTGCCATTTTAAAATTCGTCAATACGAACTGTTCTGTTTTGACAGATTCTGCCTTTTATTTCGCATTGCCTCTTTTGCTATGTTGGATGAATTTCTTTGATCCATTAATGTCCAGTAGCATTATGCAATGTCCAGAAGTGTTAAGAATGATTGTGTCACCTCTGAATATGTTAATTTTTATTGTGCACTAACCCTCTAATGAGTTGTTTCGAGTTTGGTGTGGAGGAAGTTTTCAAGGATCAAGAGAGGAGTATGATGCAACATGATCAAGGAGAGTGAAAGCTCTAAGCTTGGGGATGCCCCGGTGGTTCACCCCTGCATATATTAAGAAGACTCAAGCATCTAAGCTTGGGGATGCCCAAGGCATCCCCTTCTTCATCGACAACATTATCAGGTTCCTCCCCTGAAACTATATTTTTATTCCATCACATCTTATGTGCTTTTTCTTGGAGCGTCGGTTTGTTTTTGTTTTAGTTTTGTTTGAATAAAATGGATCCTAGCATTCACTTTATGGGAGAGAGAAACGCTCCGCTGTAGCATATGGACAAGTATGTCCTTAGGCTCTACTCATAGTATTCATGGCGAAGTTTCTCCTTCGTTAAATTGTTATATGGTTGGAATTGGAAAATGATACATGTAGTAATTGCTATAAATGTCTTGGATAATGTGATACTTGGCAATTGTTGTGCTCATGATTAAGCTCTTGCATCATATGCTTTGCACCCATTAATGAAGAAATACATAGAGCATGCTAAAATTTGGTTTGCATATTTGGTTTCTCTAAGGTCTAGATAATTTCTAGTATTGAGTTTGAACAACAAGGAAGACGGTGTAGAGTCTTATAATGTTTTCAATATGTCTTTTATGTGAGTTTTGCTGCACCGGTTCATCCTTGTGTTTGTTTCAAATAAACCTTGCTAGCCTAAACCTTGTATCGAGAGGGAATACTTCTCATGCATCCAAAATACTTGAGCCAACCACTATGCCATTTGTGTCCACCATACCTACCTACTACATGGTATTTTCCGCCATTCCAAAGTAAATTGCTTGAGTGCTACCTTTAAAATTCCATCATTCACCTTTGCAATATATAGCTCATGGGACAAATAGCTTAAAAACTATTGTGGTATTGAATATGTAATTATGCACTTTATCTCTTATTAAGTTGCTTGTTGTGCGATAACCATGTTCACTGGGGACGCCATCAACTATTCATTGTTGAATTTCATGTGAGTTGCTATGCATGTCCGTCTTGTCTGAAGTAAGAGAGATCTACCACCTTATGGTTAAGCATGCATATTGTTAGAGAAGAACATTGGGCCGCTAACTAAAGCCATGATCCATGGTGGAAGTTTCAGTTTTGGACATATATCCTCAAATCTCATATGAGAAAATTATTAATTGTTGTTACATGCTTATGCATAAAAGAGGAGTCCATTATCTGTTGTCTATGTTGTCCCGGTATGGATGTCTAAGTTGAAGAATAATCAATAGCGAGAAATCCAATGCGAGCTTTCTCCTTAGACCTTTGTACAGGCGGCATAGAGGTACCCCTTTGTGACACTTGGTTAAAACAGTGCATTGTGATGATCCGGTAGTCCAAGCTAATTAGGACAAGGTGCGGGCACTATTAGTACACTATGCATGAGGCTTGCAACTTATAAGATATAATTTACATGATGCATATGCTTTATTACTACCGTTGACAAAATTGTTTCATGTTTTCAAAATCAAAGCTCTAGCACAAATATAGCAATCGATGCTTTTCCTCTATGGAGGACCATTCTTTTACTTTCAATGTTGAGTCAGTTCACCTATTTCTCTCCACCTCAAGAAGCAAACACTTGTGTGAACTGTGCATTGATTCCTACATACTTGCTTATTGCATTTATTATATTACTCTATGTTGACAATATCCATGAGATATACATGTTACAAGTTGAAACCAACTGCTGAAACTTAATCTTCTTTTGTGTTGCTTCAATACCTTTACTTTGAATTATTGCTTTATGAGTTAACTCTTATGCAAGACTTATTGATGCTTGTCTTGAAGTGCTATTCATGAAAAGTCTTTGCTTTATGATTCACTTGTTTACTCATGTCATATACATTGTTTTGATCGCTGCATTCACTACATATGCTTTACAAATAGTATGATCAAGATTATGATGGCATGTCACTCCGTAAATTATACGTGTTATCGTTTTACCTGCTCGGGACGAGCAGAACTAAGCTTGGGGATGCTGATACGTCTCCGACGTATCGATAATTTCTTATGTTCCATGCCACATTATTGATGTTATCTACATGTTTTATGCACACTTTATGTCATATTCGTGCATTTTCTGGAACTAACCTATTAACAAGATGCCGAAGTGCCGATTCTTTGTTTCTGCTGTTTTTGGTTTCAGAAATCCTAGTAAGGAAATATTCTCGGAATTGGACGAAATCAACGCCCAGGGGCCTATTTTTCCACGAAGCTTCCAGAAGTCCGAAGACGAAACGAAGAGGGGCCACGGGGTGGTCAAACCCTAGGGCGGCGCGGCCCCACTCCTGGCCGCGCCGGCCTATGGTTTGGGCCCCCCTAGCCGCCTCTTGACCTACCCTTCCGCCTACTTAAAGCCTCCGTGACGAAACCCCCAGTACCGAGAGCCACGATACGGAAAACCTTCCAGAGACGCCGCCAACGCCGATCCCATCTTGGGGGATCCAGGAGATCGCCTCTGGCACCCTGCCGGAGAGGGGAATCATCTCCCGGAGGACTCTACGCCGCCATGGTCGCCTCCGGTGTGATGTGTGAGTAGTCTACCCCTGGACTATGGGTCCATAGCAGTAGCTAGATGGTTGTCTTCTCCCCATTGTACTATCATTGTCGGATCTTGTGAGCTGCCTAACATGATCAAGATCATCTATCTGTAATTCTATATGTTGCGTTTGTTGGGATCCGATGAATAGAGAATACTTGTTATGTTGATTATCAAAGTTATATCTACGTGTTGTTTATGATCTTGCATGCTTTCCGTTACTAGTAGATGCTCTGGCCAAGTAGATGCTTGTAACTCCAAGAGGGAGTACTTATGCTCGATAGTGGGTTCATGCCTGCATTGACACCTGGGACGATGAGAAAGTTCTAAGGTTGTGCTGTTCTCTTGCCAATAGGGTTAAAACATTGATGATCTCTATAAGGAGGTAGTTGTTGATGACATTACGCACCATACTTAATGCAATTGTCTGTTGCTTTGCAACTTAATACGGAGGGGTTCGGATGATAACTTTGAAGGTGGACTTTTTAGGCATAGATGCAGTTGGATGGCGGTCTATGTACTTTGTCGTAATGCCCAATTAAATCTCACTATACTCATCATGATATGTATGTGCATGGTCATGCCCTCTTTATTTGTCAATTGCCCAACTGTAATTTGTTCACCCAACATGCTGTTTGTCTTATGGGAGAGACACCTCTAGTGAACTGTGGACCCCGGTCCAATTCTCTTTACTGAAATACAATCTACTGCAATACTTGTTCTACTGTTTTCTGCAAACAATCATCTTCCACACAATACGGTTAATCCTTTGTTACAGCAAGCCGGTGAGATTGACAACCTCACTGTTTCGTTGGGGCAAAGTACTTTGGTTGTGTTGTGCAGGTTCCACGTTGGCGCCGGAATCCCTGGTGTTGCGCCGCACTACATCCCGCCGCCATCAACCTTCAACGTGCTTCTTGGCTCCTCCTGGTTCGATAAACCTTGGTTTCTTTCTGAGGGAAAACTTGCTGCTGTGCGCATCATACCTTCCTCTTGGGGTTCCCAACGAACGTGTGAGTTACACGCCATCAGTACGCAAACTCCCAGCCATCTTCATTGTCAAGAGAAGACACATCAGGATGCGTATTGGAAGCCTGTGGGTCCTTCTGGATCCTTCGGTTGTCCCTCTCACAAAAAAAAACAAATCTCTCTCATTCTCGGCCTCGCTCGACTCGCTCGCTCGCTCGCTCGCTCGCACCTCCTGCTCACTGACAAACCCCTGCACAAAAGTCAACATCATCACCCGAAAAAGGGAAGACACCATAATGCTCTCCCTTCTTCTCTCCTTCCGAGTGATCCCTCTTCCTCCGAGTTTCACTCGACGGGCAAACACACATGTGCTGCATAGTAATAATAAAAAGGTAGAAAAATCAACCTACGAATCTATAATTAAATAGGTTAAACTAGGGTTTTGCCCAAGATTACGAGATCAAGGTTCAAACCTTGTTTATCAACTTGAATATGCTTACTATATGACATAAGAAGACTATGTACTTTGGTTTTCATTTTTCTGATTTTTTTAATTTTCTGCGCATTTGAATCTTGGTCAAATCCTAGGTTTGACCAAGATTTAGACAAGTTTAACACGTGAAAACGAATAAGTAAGCCTGGATCCTTCTTAGTCACTCTAAAATGAAGCTTTTGGGATGTTCTTGAAATTTCCATGCTTGAAACCCAAAACGACCTCTCTTCATGCTAGACTTCATAAGATCGACTGAGTTTAGGGTTAGGGGGTAGATACATGATTTGTATGGTTTGAATATGTCCAAACGTTGTTAATTTATCAACTTGAATGCTTACTATATGACATAAGAAGACTATATGCTTTTGTTTTTCATTTTTCTGATTTTAGAGTGACTAATAAGGATCCATGCTTACCTTTTCATTTTCATAATTTAAACTTGTTTAAATCTTTGTCAAACCTAGGATTTGACCAAGATTCAAATATATGGGCATAAAATTCAAACTTGGGAGGTTCTTGAAATTTCCATGTTTGAAACCCAAAACCACTTCTCTTCATGATTGACTTCATAAGATAGAGTTTAGGGTTTTAGGGGTAGATATATACATGATTTTTCTGGTTTGAATATGTCTAGACCTTGTTTATCAACTTGAATACTTACTATACATATGACATAAGAATGCTATGTGCTTTGTTTTTTCATTCTCTTTTGATTTTTTTCTAAATTTTTAGGCCCATTTGAATCTTGGTCAAATCCTTGGTTTGACCAAGATTTAAACAAGTTTAAAACATGAAAATAAAAAAGGAAGTCTGTATCCTTCTTAGTCACTCTAAAATGGAAGCTTTTGGGATGTTCTTGAAATTTCCATGTTTGAAACCGAAAACGACTTCCCTTCATGCTAGACTTCATAAGATCGACAGGGGGTAGATACATGATTTGTCTGGTTTGGATATATCTAGACCTTGTTTATCAACTTGAATGCTTACGATATGACATAAGAAGACAATGTGATTTGGGTTTTCATTTTTCTGATTTTTTTGAATATTGTGCCCACCCATTTGTATCTTCATCAAATCTTAGGTTTGACCAGGATTTAAACAAGTTTAAAACATGAAATGAAAAGATAAGCCTAGATCCTTCTTAGTCACTCTAAAATGAAGCTTTCGGGAGGTTCTTGAAATTTCCATGTTTGAAACCCAAAACCACTTCTCTTCATGATTGACTTCATAAGACAGAGTTTAGGGTTTTAGGGGTAGATATATACATGATTTTTCTGGTTTGAATATATATGTCTAGACGTGGTTTATCAACTTGAATGCTTACTATACATATGACATAAGAATGCTATGTGCTTTGGTTTTTCATTCTCTTTTGATTTTTTTTCTAAATTTTTAGGCCCCCATTAGAATCTTGGTCAAATCTTTGGTTTGACAAGGATTTAAACAAGTTTAAAACATGAAAATGAAAAGGGAAGTCTGTATCCTTCTTAGTCACTCTAAAATGGAAGCTTTTGGGATGTTCTTGAAATTTCCATGTTTGAAACCGAAAATGACTTCCCTTCATGCTAGACTTCATAAGATCGACAGGGGGTAGATACATGATTTGTCTGGTTTGGATATATCTAGACCTTGTTTATCAACTTGAATGCTTACGATATGACATAAGAAGACAATGTGATTTGGTTTTTCATTTTTCTGATTTTTTTGAATATTGTGCCCACCCATTTGTATCTTCATGAAATCCTAGGTTTGACCAAGATAATTTAAACAAGTTTAAAACATGAAAATGAAAAGGGAAGCATGTAACCTTCTCAGTCACTTTAAAATGAAGTTTTTGGGAGGTTTTGAAATTTCCATGTTTGAAACCAAAAACCACTTCTCTTCATGCTTGACTTCATAAGACAAAGTTTAGGGTTAGGGGGTATAGATACATGATTTGTATGGTTTGAATATGATGTACTTTGGTTTTTCTTTTTTCTGATTTTTTTAATTTTCTGCGCATTTGAATCATATCTTGGTCAAGTTTAACACGTGAAAACGAATAAGTAAGCCTGGATCCTTCTTAGTCACTCTAAAATGAAGCTTTTGGGAGGTTCTTGAAATTTCCATGTTTGAAACCCAAAACCACTTCTCTTCATGATTGACTGAGTTTAATTTGGGTTTTAGGGGTAGATATATACATGATTTTTCTGGTTTGAATATATATGTCTAGACCTTGTTTATCAACATGAATGCTTACTATACATATGACATAAGAATGCTATGTGCTTTGGTTTTTCATTCTTTTGATTTTTTTCTGAATTTTTTACGGCCATTTGAATCTTGGTCAAATCCTTGGTTTGACCAAGATTTAAACAAGTTTAAAACATGAAAATGAAAAGGGAAGTCTGTATCCTTCTTATTTACTCTAAAATGAAGCTTTTGGGATGTTCTTGAAATTTCCATGTTTGAAACCCAAAACGACTTCCCTTCATGCTAGACTTCATAAGATCGACAGGGGGTAGATACATGATTTGTCTGGTTTGGATATATTTAGACCTTGTTTATCAACTTGAATGCTTACGATATGACATAAGAAGACTATGTGATTTGGTTTTCCATTTTCTGATTTTTTTGAATTTTGTGCCCACCCATTTGTATCTTCGTCAAATCCTAGGTTTGACCAAGATAATTAAAACAAGTTTAAAACATGAAAATGAAAAGGGAAGCATGTATCTTTCTTAGGCACTATAAAATGAAGCTTTTGGGAGGTTTTTGAAATTTCCATGTTTGAAACCCAAAACCACATCTCTTCACATGCTTGACTTCATAAGACAGAGTTTAGGGGTTAGGGGTATAGATACATGATTTGTCTGGTTTGAATATGTCTAGACATTGTTTATCAACTTTAATGCTTACTATATGACATAAGAAAAATAATGTCATGTAAATGAGTTAACTTGGATTTCCTACCCTTGAATCCATAGGAAACTTTGTTCTAATGCACTATAATAATCAACCGAGTTTTTATACCAACAGGTCTGTCACTTACGTGTGGTGCCCACGCGTGAGGTCCCACACTTCAGTGAGCACAAGTCACGTGCAATAGGTACGCAAACTCCCAGCCATCTTCTTTGTCAAGAGAAGACGCATCAGGATGCGTATTGGAAGTCTGTGGGTCCTTCTGGATCCTTCGGTTGTCCCTCTCACAAAAAAAACAAATCTCTCTCATTCTCGGCCTCGCTCGCACCTCCTGCTCACTGACAAACCCTGCACAAAAGTCAACATCATCACCCGAAAAAGGGGAGACACCATAATGCTCTCCCTTCTTCTCTCCTTCCGAGTGATCCCTCTTCCTCCGAGTTTCACTCGACGGGCAAACACACATGTGCTGCATAGTAATAATAAAAAGGTAGAAAAATCAACCTACGAATCTATAATTAAATAGGTTAAACTAGGGTTTTGCCCAGTACTACAGATCAAGGTTCAAACCTTGTTTATCAACTTGAATATGCTTACTATATGACATAAGAAGACTATGTACTTTGGTTTTTCATTTTTATGATTTTTTTTAATTTTCTGCGCATTTGAATCATATCTTGGTCAAATCCTAGGTTTGACCAAGATTTAGACAAGTTTAACACGTGAAAATGAAAAGGTAAGCATGGATCCTTATTAGTCACTCTAAAATAAATCTTTTGGGAGGTTCTTGAAATTTCCATGTTTGAAACCCAAAACCACTTCTCTTCATGATTGACTTCATAAGACAGAGTTTAGGGTTTTAGGGGTAGATATATACATGATTTTTCTGGTTTGAATATGTCTAGACCTTGTTTATCAACTTGAATGCTTACTATACATATGACATAAGAATGCTATGTGCTTTGGTTTTTCATTCTCTTTTGATTTTTTTCTAAATTTTTAGGCCCATTTGAATCTTGGTCAAATCCTTGGTTTGACCAAGATTTAAACAAGTTTAAAACATGAAAATAAAAAAGGAAGTCTGTATCCTTCTTAGTCACTCTAAAATGGAAGCTTTTGGGATGTTCTTGAAACCCAAAATGACTTCGATCTCTTTATGCTAGATTTCATAAGACTGAGTTTTAGGGGTTAGGGGATACATGATTTGTCTAGTTTGAATATGTTCATAGTACTCCCTCTATAGGAACTTGGAGAAAGCAACTGTTGTGCCACACAATTTTGTTGTTTTCCTATTTTTCTTTCATGAAGCTTTACGATGTGGTTCGTGTGTGGGGATCAAGCTCGTAATCTCGTCTCAATTACACAACCAACTACTCTGCTCATCCTTGCATGTAATTAACCAATATAGGAATTTGATTCCACGGAACTTTTTCAGTACATAAGTCTCCTCCTTAACTCCTCTAGTCTCTACCAAGCCGGCCGCCTCGCTACTTCCCTAGCTTCCTCCCTACAGCACACCTCGCCCCCGTACGCGAGCTAGGTCCAGCCGGAGATGGGGCACAGCCGCCCCCGCTGGAAGAATGCTCAGAGGAAGTCCGGGCAGGAGGACAAGGGTGACGCCATCCCGGATGAACTTCTCGGGCTGGTGTTCCTGCGCCTCACCTCGCCTTTGGATCTCGTCCGCGCCGCGTTCGCCTGCAGGAGCTGGCGCAAGGTCATCGCGGCGGAGGACTTTCGTGTCCTCTCCGCTCGCCACGGTGCGCCATCCTCCATAGTCGCCGGCCACTACCACATCAGCTTCTCCCATTGTCACTATCGGCCGTCTGGCTTGCTGCCCCACTTCGTTCCCTCTTCCTCGTCATGTTGGGCCGGGGTCGCTGCAAATAATCTCGCGCTCGACTTCCTCCCACGGGCGCCAAACGGCGACCTCAGTTTGGAGCTCGCCGACTCTCGGGGCGGCCTCCTACTCCTTGCGGACTTCGACCACACCGAACACGGAAAGCCTTTTGAGCAGCCTTCACGTCTCGTCGTCTGCGATCCCCAGCAGGTCGGTGCGTGACGGTCCCTCCACCCCGCTGTTTCGCACACAACATTCGTAAGCTTGTTCCTGGGCGCCGCCCTCCATGGCGAGGACGCTGCGGCGCGCATCAGTCTGTCAAATTACAGGGTGACGTGCCTGATCTATCATGACGGCATCTGCAAGACCTGCGTGTTCTCGCCTGGCCCTGGTGGCCACGCTTGGACCTCCTCCGGCGCCATCGTGCCTCTCCACGCCACGCACACAGGCCTGTCGGATATCCTCTTTGTGGGGTGCAACGCCCGTTTCTTCCAGTGGTACGTGTTCGGTGGGCTCGGAAACTTCATTCTTGCTCTCGACAGAGAATCCGGCTCGAGACGAGGACTGGCTTCACACCGTGCCGATTGAGATGCTGGGCGGGCCCTCGCGCGTGCTGAATTGGTACGTGCTAGAGCTTCCGTGGCCACCTACCTGCCGAGCTTGCTTATCCTCGGTTTCTGGCTTGGTGGGTTGGTTTAGTGTCGGCCATGGTGCTGTCGACACGGTCTGGAGGTTGAAGACGAAGGGCATCTCAAGGATTTTGTTGTAATTTCGTTTTTGTTCAGGTGTTTTGTACTATTTGATGTTTCTCTTAATGCCAGAGGGTTTATTTGCACTAGTCATACTTGACATAGCTGTACGTTTTGAAGATTACATTTAACTTGTTCATCATGATCCGAACTTCTAACATACTCTTAATGCCAGAGGGTTTATTTGCACTAGTCATACTTGACATAACTTCTAACTTGTTTTGAGGAATACGTAGTATGGTATACTAGAATAGGGGGAGTAACACTTTTCGCATTTGGGCCACACTACCTCCATTTCAAGGAATAAGGCGCACGCGTACTCCAAGACGTATCTTTTGGTCAGATTACCTTGACCATTGAATTGACAAGACAATACACAGAGCATTGGGGCGTGCTCGATGGTGCTAGCTGCGGCTATACAGACATGTGATAGGCATCGCGGAAGCGTCGCAAATAGAAAACAAATCATATTTTTTGGGGGAGGATGTTTTGGCTCCTGGTTGCGTATGCTCCCTTTAGTTTGAACTGCAACATCTATATATTTTGAAATGTAAAAAAATTCCAAACAAAAAATTGATCTTTTCATCTTCACATGCTAAGAGCGCATAAAGTCTTTCCATAAAAAACTAAATTGTCGTTTGGGCTATGTAAAAAAGATAAAATTTATTTCTAAAAATAAAGCTGTTTGTAATACGGAGTACTTGCTTTTGTCTTCTTACATCAACCACAAAAAATATCGGCTTTTCACGAAACTACACGAACACACATAGATTATCGAGAAGTACATGCGGATTTTTTTGTTAGAATTTTTTGAAAATTAAAAATATGTTTTTTTGGGTCGAGGTAGCATATCCGCCCAATAGCCGAATTAAATTTCCGATTTTATTGGACTGACAATTTCATCGGGAAGACATGGATGCGCGCAGACGGCGTGCAAGGCAAGGCATCGATTTGACCGGACGTACTTAGGGCGGGTCGGGCTGCCGTACTTATTTCGGGCAGGTGAGGTACTATAACTCAAAGTCCTCCTCAGCGTCTCTCTCTATCTCTCTCTTTATTGAGTGTACTAGCGCGCGTTCGGGGACTCAAAGTCGTGGAAATGTTTGAGATGCAAAGTAAGAGAATATTTACCAGTATAATTGGTTGATTAGAAGATTAAGTGGTGAAATCACAACAGATTGGAGCAGTACATGGTGGAAACCGCAAAATATCCTTCCAAATGGTGTTTTTGTGCAACATACGAAGTATGAGGTGGTGGAACTTGAGGCCAGTGACTTTACTTACTCCAAAATGCAACTTTACGTACATGAGCCATCGGATCAAGATCCAACGGACACAGTTGATCCAGAATTTGTAGTCACATTTTAAGTTGCTCGAAAAAAATCGAAAACATTACAGTAAGATATATATCTTTCTTAAGTATTCTGGTAAAGTTTTACTTCATTTGAAAATTGAGTTTAATTTTAAGTTTAAAATTTGGATCAACCATGTGCGTTGGATCTTGATCGAATGACTCATGTACAAGTCGCCAGTGAATTCACTGGATCTCGTTCCTTGGTGGAATCTGCAATTCCCTCGCCTATATATACTATACAAGTCGAAGACTACGACCCTCTATCCCTATCTCCTTCACATCCTCTAAATTCATATTCCCATTTAGAATCGTTGGGCATGGAGGTTCCCCCTGGTAGCTTTAGAGCTTTTGTCGACGATGCTAAATTGAGAAGACTGCTCACCTGCGGTTTGTGCTCTCAATCCGCACAACCTCCATTTTGGCGGGTTAGTACTTTCTTCACTAGGTTCATTGATGCGTGTAGTTGACACGTCCGTTGGGAACCCCAAGAGGAAGGTGTGATGCGCACAGCGGCAAGTTTCCCTCAGTAAGAAACCAAGGTTTAATCGAACCAGTAGGAGTCAAGAAGCACGTTGAAGGTTGATGGCGGCGGGATGTAGTGCGGCGCAACACCAGAGATTCCGGCGCCAACGTGGAACCTGCACAACACAACCAAAGTACTTTGCCCCAACGAAACAGTGAGGTTGTCAATCTCACCGGCTTGCTGTAACAAAGGATTAACCGTATTGTGTGGAAGATGATTGTTTGCAGAAAACAGTAAAACAAGATTGCAAGAGATTGTATGCGATGTAAAGAATAGGACCGGGGTCCACAGTTCACTAGAGGTGTCTCTCCCATAAGATAAACAGCATGTTGGGTGAACAAATTACAGTTGGGCAATTGACAAATAAAGAGGGCATGACCATGCACATACATATTATGATGAGTACTGTGAGATTTAATTGGGCATTACGACAAAGTACATTGACCGCTATCCAGCATGCATCTATGCCTAAAAAGTCCACCTTCAGGTTATCATCCGAACCCCCTCCAGTATTAAGTTGAAAACAACAGACAATTGCATTAAGTATTGCGCGTAATGTAATCAGTAACTACATCCTCGAACATAGCACCAATGTTTTATCCCTAGTGGCAACAACACATCCATAATCTTAGAGATTTCTGTCACTTCCCCAGATTCACGGAGACATGAACCCACTATCCAGCATAAATACTCCCTCTTGGAGTTACAAGCATCTACTTGGCCAGAGCATCTACTAGTAACGGAGAGCATGCACGATCATAAACAACACATAGATATAAATTGATAATCTACATAACAAGTATTCTCTATTCATCGGATCCCAACAAACACAACATATAGAATTACAGATAGATGATCTTGATCATGTTCGGCAGCTCACAAGACTGATGACCCACAAGTATAGGGGGTGTATCGTAGTATCTTCGATAAGTAAGAATGTCGATCCCAACGAGGAGCAGAAGGTGTTGACAAGCAGTTTCGATGAAGGATTCACTGTAAATGCTCACAGACAAGTATTCAGGGGGGTTTGATGTAACAGTTGAATAAAGTACGAGTATGTAAAGTGCGAGAGTAATAATTGCAGCGAGTGGCCCAATCCTTTTTAGCACAAAGGACAAGCCGGTTTGTTTACTTATAATGACCAAACGTTCTCGAGGACACACGGGATTTTAGTCTAGTGCTTTCGCTACATACGGCTAAATAATCTTCATTGTTGTGATAAGTGTTGTGTGGGTGAACCTATGCTAATGTACCGCCCTTCCTAGGACTAATACATACTTGTGATTATACCCCTTGCAAGCATCCGCAACTACAAGAAAGTAATTAAGAATTAAATCTAACCACAGCCTTAAACTCTGAGATCCTGCGATCCCTCCTGCATCGATATACCAACGGGGGTTTAGGTTTCTGTCACTCCGGCAACCCCGCAATTGGCAAACGAGTACAAGATGCATTCCCCTAGGCCCATAAATGGTGAAGTGTCATGTAGTCGACGTTCACATGACACCACTAGAAGAATAACACCACAACTTAAATATCACACCATTGAATATTACTCAACCATAATTCACTACTAACATTTAGACTTCACCCATGTCCTCAAGAACTAAACGAACTACTCACGAGACATCATACGGAACATGATCAGAGGTGATATGATGATGAATAACAATCTGAACATAAACTTGGTTCAATGGTTTCACTCAATAGCATCAACAACAAGTAGAGATCGATACCAGGAGAGTTTCCCCTATCAAACAATCAAGATCAAACCCAAATTGCTACGGCGGTGACGGTGTCCAGCGGTGGAGACGGCGCTGATGATGGTGGAGATGATGATGATGGTGATGGAGATGATGTCCAGCTCGATGACGGTGACGATGGTGTCGATTTCCCCCTCCGGGAGGGAATTTCCCCGGCGGATTCCTGCCCGCCGGAGAGCTCTTTTCTCTCTGGTGTTCTCCGCCCCGCAGAGGCGGCTGTAACTCTTCGCGAGGTACCCCCTGTGGCTTAGGTCTTCGGGACGAAGGGTTTGGCGAAGAAAAGGAGGCGAAAAGGGTCGTGGGCCCCCCAGACCATAGGCCGGCGCGGCCAGGGCCTGGGCCGCGCCGCCCTAGGGTGTGGGCCCACCCTGGCTGCTCCTGGCTCCTCCTTCTGGCTTCCTTCGTCATCTTGAAAAATAGGATTTTTGGTATAATTTCCTTCCAGAGTTGATCTTCCGAAATATTGCGTTCTGACGGTGCTTTTTCCAGCAGAATCCTGGCTCCGGTGTTCGATCCTCCAATAATGATGAAACATGTAAAATAGATGAAATAACATAAGTATTGTGTCCCAATATGAAATATATCAATGAATAACAGCAAATTATGATATAAAATAGTGATGCAAATTGGACGTATCAACTCCCCCCAAGCTTAGACTTCGCTTGTCCCCAAGCGGCGGGCTCGATAGACATGACCACATGTTTATGGAGTGAAGAGTCGATAAATAAAATACAGACAAGAAGCATCATATTCATTCACACAGGACATTATAGTAAACAACCTCTTATAACTCATATTGAAACAAGTATAAGGTAATCACAAGTAAAGGTGCATGAGAAATCATGATTGATGATGGCAAACTTCGTTCTTGGTCAGAGAACAATTAACAGATTATATTTATCTCATTGAGCAGCGCTCTCATGTTAGAGTTTATAAGGCACAACTTGCATACTCAATCGTAATGGTCTACTCATAATCATTGATAACTTGCAAAGCTATATTCATTCAAATAAAACTTGTACTAAACAAAGAAGAATAAAAGACATGATGTAGCAAATCACAATATAATGGTTTGATCACAACTACTCAAATGCTTGCTTGAGATGGAGGGAAATAGGTTTACTGACTCAACATAAAGTAAAAGACAGGCCCTTCGCAGAGGGAAGCAGGGATTAAATCATGTGCTAGAGCTTTTTCAATTTTTGCAATCATATAAAGAGAATAAAAGTAACATTTTGAGAGGTGTTTGTTGTTGTCAACGACTGGTAGCGGGTACTCTAACCCCCTTGCCAGACAACCTCCTAAGAGCGGCTCCCATATTATTTTCATTTTGTGTGGCACTCCTTCCAACCTTTCTTTCACAAACCATGGCTAACCGAATCCTCGGGTGCCTGCCAACAATCTCATACCATGAAGGAGTGCCTTTTTATTTTAGCTTTATTATGATGATGACACTCCCCCCAACCTTTGCTTACACAAGCCATGGCTAACCGAATCCTTCGGGTGCCGTCCATCAATCACATACCATGGAGGAGTGTCTATTTAGTTTAATTAATTTGGGACTGGGAATCCCATTGCCAGCTCTTTTTGCAAAATTATTGGATAAGCGGATGAAGCCACTAGTCCATTGGTGAAAGTTGCCCAACAAGATTGAAAGATAAAACACCACATACTTCCTCATGAGCTATAAAACATTGACACAAATAAGGATTGCTAAGTTTTGAATTGTTTAAAGGTAGCACATGAAGTATTTACTTGGAATGGCAGAAAATACCATGTAGTAGGTAGGTATGGTGGACACAAATGGCATAGGTTTGGGTTAAGGTTTGGATGCACGAGAAGTATTCCCTCTCAGTACAGGTTTTTGGCTAGCAAGGTTAATTAGCAAGCATAAGAGTTGAAGGAAACAAACAAATATACATGTGATAGAAACAATCATGTATCTTCCTTGTAAGCACAAACAATTTTAACTTCAGAATAATAAGCTATGAGCTAACAAGAAAGAAAGACAATGAAACAACTACATGTATTTCTCTTTTCTACTTAAACCTCAAAGTGTTGTTGCTATTGACCAATGCTAAGTTTGCCAAAACCAAATAGATTTATTCAATGCTCCCAAAGTGATACCAATACTAATGACAAGATAAATCATATAATATAGATTGCAAACTAAAATAAGATGTGCAATATGTAAATGATAAGACTTCTCATTAATATTCCATAACGATAACTCACACCAAGGGATACATAGATAACCAACTAAAGGAGAGATACTTCCAAACGCAACCCATCTTATATGATAACTTCCCTACTCATGATATGATACTACTTGACAATAAAAGTAAAAGGTAGTGATAATGTGATACCGCGGCACTCCCCCAAGCTTGGAACAAACCAAGGGGATGCCAATACCGATGATGAATTACTCCTGCGGTGATGGTGGTGATGAACTCCCGTCATCAAACTTTCAAGGAAGAGGCTCTCCATCAAGAAACGACATCTTGGTCTCGGGGATCCTGAAACTAGCAGCACGGCTTATGTATTTAAACCTGTTTTCATACTCACAGTTCTGATTCTGAAAATCATAGAGTTGTGCTTGGAGCTTGTTGGTGGTGTCGTGAAGTGAGAGGATATCGCTCCAAAGCTTTGCAGTTTCCTTCTCATGTTCAGCAATGAGTTCAGACACAATCCTGTGGAAAATATCCACCTCACGCTCAGCCATCTTCTTGTATTTGAAAACCTCTTGTTCTAGCTTCTCCATCCTGTCTTCCAGGCTTCCTTCTCCTTTAGGACCCTGGACATCCTTGACCTGCAGTTCTCCTTCAACGAGCAGCAACTCCTTGGGGTGCATCCTCAGCTCCTCCATGTACAAGTTGCCAACATCCTTGCTGGAGCTGTCCTTCGGAGTTTCCGACGAAGACATGATGGCTCTAGATCCGAAGCAAATCCTGGCGAAACAACTCGAAACAAAACACGTCGAGAAAACGATATACGGACCTCCGAGGGTGCAGGGGATTATATAGCAAAAATTTTCTCGACAAAAGGAAAGTACCAGATCGAACCAGTAGTCGGAAAGGGGCGACGGGCGGCCAAACCATAGGCCGGCGCGGGCCCAGTCAGGCCGCGCCGCCCTATGGTGGCACCCCTCGTGCGTCCTTTCCACTCCGTTTCGAACTCGTAATTTCTCATATTTTCCAAAAACAGCAAAAATATAGTTCGGAAAGTAAATTGCGTACTTTTCATTACCGATCTTGTTACCTATTCAAAGTCGAGTTCAAGCGGATTTGTCAATTTGTCCTTTGATGAAAGCTTCCGGTGTTTCCACTTGAATAATATCAACATCAACATTATAGGAATCACCTGAGATATAATGCTTGAGTCTTTGTCCATTCACCACTTGCGTAGCATTGCCTTGGAGAGAGCTAATTTTGATTGCTCCTGAACGATACACCTCCTCGACAACATATGGTCCTTCCCATTTCGAGAGTAATTTCCCTGCAAAGAATCTGAGACGAGACCGATACAATAGGACTTTATCCCCAATATTAAATTCTCTTTTGATGATCCTCCTATCATGCCATTTTTTAACTTTCTCTTTAAAGAGTTTAGCATTTTCATAAGCTTCACTTCTCCATTCATCTAGAGAACTCAATTGCAACAACCTCTTATCACCGGCAAGTTTAGGATCTTTATTTAATTCTCTAACAGCCCAATAAGCTTTGTGCTCTAGTTCTAAAGGTAAATGACAAGCTTTCCCATAAACCATTTTATAAGGTGACATTCCCATGGGATTTTTATACGCAGTTCTATAAGCCCAAAGTGCATCCTTCAATTTACTAGCCCAATTCTTTCTAGTTTTATTAACGGTCTTTCCCAAAATAGATTTAATCTCTCTATTTGATAATTCTACTTGACCACTAGTTTGAGGATGATAAGCAGAAGCAATTCTATGATTAATACCATACTTAGCAAGAGTTTTTCTAAAACCTCCATGAATAAAATGAGAACCTCCATCCGTCATAATATATCTAGGTACTCCAAATCTAGGAAAAATAATATCTAAGAGCATTCTTAAAGAGGTCTCACCATCAGCACTTTTTGTAGGTATAGCTTCCACCCATTTAGTAACATAATCAACAACAACAAGTATATGAGTGTTACCTTCCGAAGACGGAAAAGGTCCCATGAAGTCAAATCCCCAACAATCAAACGGTTCAATAACAAGAGTATAATTCATAGGCATTTCATTGCGTCTGGAGATATTACCAACCCTTTGGCATTCATCACAAGATAAAATAAACTTTCTCGCATCTTTGAAGAGAGTTGGCCAATAAAAACCTGATTGTAAAACCTTTTGCGCGGTTCTTTCTCCAGCGTGATGTCCTCCATAAGCACTACCATGACATTTACTCAATATTTCTTGTTGTTCATACTCAGGAACACATCTTCGCATAATACCATCCACTCCTTCTTTATATAAGTGTGGGTCATCCCAGAAATAATGCCTCAAGTCATAAAAGAATTTCCACCTTTGCTGAGCTGAAAAGGTTGGAGGCAAGTACTTGGAAACAAAAAAGTTAGCATAATCAGCATACCAAGGACTGTCTCGTGAGCTCACCTTTATTACAGCCAATTGTTCATTTGGAAAACTATCATTAACAGGAACAGGATCATAAGCAATATTTTCCAATCTAGACAAATTATCAGCAACAGGATTATCAGCACCTTTCCTATCTACAATATGTAGATCAAATTCTTGCAAAAGAAGTACCCATCTAATAAGCCTAGGCTTAGCATCTTTCTTTGTCATTAGGTATCTAATTGCAGCATGATCAGTATGAATAGTAACTTTTGAATCAACAATATAAGATCTAAATTTATCACAAGCAAAGACTACAGCTAATAATTCCTTTTCAGTTGTAGCATAATTTCTTTGAGCAGCATCAAGAGTTTTACTAGCATAATGAATAACATTCAGTTTTTTATCTACTCGCTGTCCAAGAACAGCGCCTACAGCAAAATCACTAGCATCACACATAATTTCAAAGGGTAAGTTCCAATCAGGGGGTTCAACTATAGGAGCAGTTGTTAAGGCTTTTTTAAGAGTTTCAAAAGCTTCCTTACAATCGTCATCAAAAACAAATGGTACATCTTTTTGAAGAAGATTAGTAAGAGGCTTTGAAATCTTGGAGAAATCTTTAATAAATCTCCTATAAAACCCAGCATGACCAAGAACACTACGAATACCTTTAACATCCCTCGGATAGGGCATCTTCTCAATTGCTTCAACTTTAGCTCTATCAACTTCAATACCTCTCTCAGAAATTTTATGTCCCAATACAATTCCTTCATTAACCATAAAGTGGCATTTCTCCCAATTAAGAACAAGGTTAGTTTCTTCACATCAAGGTTTCGCAAGCAACTATCAAAAGAATTCCCATAGACGGAAAAATCATCCATGAATACCTCTACAATACTTTCACAAAAACCATGAAAAATAGCAGACATGCATCTTTGAAAAGTAGCAGGAGCATTACATAAACCAAAAGGCATGCGTCTATAAGCATAAGTTCCATAAGGACAAGTAAAGGTGGTTTTCTCTTGATCTTTAGCTTTCACAGCAATTTGTGAAAACCCAGAATAACCATCAAGAAAGCAAAAATGAGTATTTTTAGACAATCTTTCTAGCATTTGATCAATAAATGGTAAAGGGTAATGATCTTTCTTAGTAACTTTATTAACTTTTCGAAAATCAATGCACATTCTATACCCTACAACTACTCTTTGAGGAATGAGCTCATCATTATCATTAGGCACAACAGTCATACCTCCTTTCTTGGGAACGCAATGCACAGGACTAACCCATCTACTATCAGCAATAGGATATATAATACCAGCTTCAAGAAGTCGTAATACCTCATTCCTTACCACTTCCTTCATCTTCGTAATTAGGCAATGGAGGTTCAACAACAGGCTTTGCATCATCTTCCATATTAATAGCATGTTGGCATATAGACGGAGAAATCCCCTTCAAATCATCAAGAGTGTAGCCAATAGCGCCTCGATGCTTCTTCAATATTTCCAATAACCTTTCTTCCTCAATCTCTGAAAGCTTAGAACTAATAATAACATGATATATTTTCTTATCATCAATATGAGCATATTTAAGATTATCAGGTAAAGGCTTTAAATCAAAAACAGGATCTTCCTTTGGTGGCGGTGTTGTACCCAAATCTTCCACCGGTAAATCATGCTTGAGAATAGGTTGGCGAAGAAAAATTTCCTCAAGCTCATCTCTTTCTTTCCTAAAAATTTCGCTCTCGCTATCCTCCAAATGTTGCTGCAAAGGATTATTAGGAACAAGAACAATAGATGCACATTGCTCCATTTTAAAATCATTACTAGGCAAATCAGCTTTATAAGGAGTTTTAGTAAATTTAGAGAAGTTAAACTCATAAGATTCACCAGCGAATTTAGTCAAAATTTTCTCTTTCTTGCAATCTATAATAGCTCCACAAGTATTTAGAAAAGGTCTACCAAAAATAATAGGACAATAATCACACCAAGTACCAAAAAGTCAGCAGGATATTTAATCTTACCGCATAAAACTTCCACATCTCGAACAATACCAATTGGAGAAATAGTTTCTCTATTAGCCAGCTGAATAACCACATCAATATCTTCAAGTTCACAAGAATCAATTTCGTGCATAATCTCCATGTAAAGCTCATACGGAATAGCACTAACACTTGCACCAATATCACATAATCCATAATAACAATGATCACCAATTTTAACAGATATCATAGGAACACTAGCTTGTTTGGGTTTATTAGGATGTGAAACAATATTAGAAGCATCTTCACAGAAAATAATATGACCATCCTCCACATTTTCAGTCACAAGATCTTTAACTATTGCAACAGCAGGTTCAACTTTTATTTGTTCTTCAGGTTCTACAGGTTTCTTTTCACTTTTATGAACCGCACTATTTATAACAGAGTACTCTTTCATTTTAGCAGGGAAAGGAGTTTTTTCAATATAAGCTTCAGGAATAACACGATCAGCAGTTTCAACTACAACGCATTTATTAATAGATGAATCAATTTTATCTTTATACGGTTCATGATACTTATCAAAATTCTTCTTTGGCAATTCATAATGAGAGGCAAAAGCTTTATAAAGATTTACAGCAACTTGAGAATCAAGACCATATATAGCACTCATATTACGAAATTTATCAGTATCCATAAAAGCTTCAATGCATTTATAATCATAAATTATACCTGATTCTCTATCCTTGTCGTTCTCCCAACCTTCAGTATTTTCTTGGATCCGATCAAGAAGGTCCCTTTTAAACTCTTCTTTGTTGCGTGTAAATGATCCGACCAAGAAGTATCCAGCAAGGTCTTGTCTTGAAAAGAAAGTCTTGCATAGAAATTATCAATAATAACATTACCAGGAAGCTCATGAATGGGGCATTTGAGCATTAAAGACTTCAATCTCCCCCAAGCTTGGGCAATACTCTCTCCATCATGAGGCCAAAAATTATATATGCGATTCCGATCCTTATGAATTTCACTTGGAGGATAGAACTTAGAATAAAACCGGGGCACAATATCATTCCATTCAAGAGAATCCCCATTATCCATGAATTTATACCAATGCGCCGCCTTACCGGACAGCGACAAAGAGAATAGTTTCTTCCTCACTTCATCCATAGCAATACCTGCACATTTGAATAACCCGCATAATTCATGCAAAAACAGTAAATGATCACCAGGATGGACAGTTCCATCCCCTTCATAGCGGTTATCCATAACACGTTCAATAATTTTCATAGGTATTTTATATGGTATCACTTCCTCACCTGGCGCCTCATCCACTACCGTTGCAGTAGTAGTAGATTTCCCAAATAGAAATTGAAGAGAAGATCTCTCCATAATGACTTATAGCAAGCAGAAATAAAATCAGCACAACAGTAAAGGTTTTCCTTACCAATTCCACTTACCAATAGCACTTCACTCCCCGGCAACGGCGCCAGAAAATAGTCTTGATGACCCACAAGTATAGGGGGTGTATCGTAGTATCTTCGATAAGTAAGAATGTCAATCCCAACGAGGAGCAGAAGGTGTTGACAAGCAGTTTCGATGAAGGATTCACCGTAAATGCTCACGGACAAGTATTCGAGGGGGTTTGATGTAACGAGTTGAATAAAGTACGAGTATGTAAAGTGCGAGAGTAATAATTGCAGCGAGTGGCCCAATCCTTTTTAGCACAAAGGACAAGCCGGTTTGTTTACTTATAATGACCAAACGTTCTCGAGGACACACGGGATTTTAGTCTAGTGCTTTCGCTACATACGGCTAAATAATCTTCATTGTTGTGATAAGTGTTGTGTGGGTGAACCTATGCTAATGTACCGCCCTTCCTAGGACTAATACATACTTGTGATTATACCCCTTGCAAGCATCCGCAACTACAAGAAAGTAATTAAGAATTAAATCTAACCACAGCCTTAAACTCTGAGATCCTGCGATCCCTCCTGCATCGATATACCAACGGGGGTTTAGGTTTCTGTCACTCCGGCAACCCTGCAATTGGCAAACGAGTACAAGATGCATTCCCCTAGGCCCATAAATGGTGAAGTGTCATGTAGTCGACGTTCACATGACACCACTAGAAGAATAACACCACAACTTAAATATCACACCATTGAATATTACTCAACCATAATTCACTACTAACATTTAGACTTCACCCATGTCCTCAAGAACTAAATGAACTACTCACGAGACATCATACGGAACATGATCAGAGGTGATATGATGATGAATAACAATCTGAACATAAACTTGGTTCAATGGTTTCACTCAATAGCATCAACAACAAGTAGAGATCGATACCAGGAGAGTTTCCCCTATCAAACAATCAAGATCAAACCCAAATTGCTACGGCGGTGACGGTGTCCAGCGGTGGAGACGGCGGTGATGATGGTGGAGATGATGATGATGGTGATGGAGATGATGTCCAGCTCGATGACGGTGACGATGGCGTCGATTTCCCCCTCCGGGAGGGAATTTCCCCGGCGGATTCCTGCCCGCCGGAGAGCTCTTTTCTCTCTGGTGTTCTCCGCCCCGCAGAGGCGGCTGTAACTCTTCGCGAGGTACCCCCTGTGGCTTAGGTCTTCGGGACGAAGGGTTTGGCGAAGAAAAGGAGGCGAAAAGGGTCGTGGGCCCCCCAGACCATAGGCCGGCGCGGCCAGGGCCTGGGCCGCGCCGCCCTAGGGTGTGGGCCCACCCTAGCTGCTCCTGGCTCCTCCTTTTGGCTTCCTTCGTCATCTTGAAAAATAGGATTTTTGGTATAATTTCCTTCCAGAGTTGATCTTCCGAAATATTGCGTTCTGACGGTGCTTTTTCCAGCAGAATCCTGGCTCCGGTGTTCGATCCTCCAATAATGATGAAACATGCAAAATAGATGAAATAACATAAGTATTGTGTCCCAATATGAAATATATCAATGAATAACAGCAAATTATGATATAAAATAGTGATGCAAATTGGACGTATCAAAGACCCGACAATTAAGCACAATGGGGAGAAGACAACCATCTAGCTACTGCTATGGACCCATAGTCCAGGGGTAGACTACTCACACATCACTCTGGAGGCGACCATGGCGGCGTAGAGTCCTCCGGGAGATGATTTCCCTCTCCGGCAGGGTGCCGGAGGCGATCTCCTGAATCCCCCGAGATGGGATTGGCGGCGGCGGCGTCTCTGGAAGGTTTTCCGTATCGTGGCTCTCGGTACTGGGGGTTTCGCGACGGAGGCTTTAAGTAGGCGGAAGGGCATGTCAGGGGGCCACACGAGGGCCCCACACCACAGGTCGGCGCGGCCAAGGGCCAGGCCGCGCCGCCCTATGGTTTGGCCGCCTCGTGGCCCCACTTCGTCTCCTCTTCGGTCTTCTGGAAGCTTCGTGGCAAAATAGGACCCTGGGCGTTGATTTCGTCCAATTCCGAGAATATTTCGTTACTAGGATTTCTGAAACCAAAAACAGCAGAAAACAGCAACTGGCTCTTCGGCATCTTGTTAATAGGTTAGTTCCAGAAAATGCACAAATATGACATAAAGTGTGCATAAAACATGTAGATATCATTAATAATGTGGCATGGAACACAAGAAATTATCGATACGTCGGAGACGTATCAGCATCCCCAAGCTTAGTTCTGCTCGTCCCGAGCAGGTAAAACGATAACAAAGATAATTTCTGGAGTGACATGCCATCATAACCTTGATTTTACTATTTGTAAACATATGTAATGAATGCAGCGATCAAAACAATGGTAATGACATGAGTAAACAAGTGAATCATAAAGCAAAGACTTTTCATGAATAGCACTTCAAGACAAGCATCAATAAGTCTTGCATAAGAGTTAACTCATAAAGCAATAAATCAAAGTAAAGGTATTGAAGCAACGCAAAGGAAGATTAAGTTTCAGCGGTTGCTTTCAACTTATAACATGTATATCTCATGGATAATTGTCAACATAGAGTAATATAATAAGTGCAATATGCAAGTATGTAGGAATCAATGCACAGTTCACACAAGTGTTTGCTTCTTGAGGTGGAGAGAAATAGGTGAACTGACTCAACAATAAAAGTAAAAGAATGGTCCTTCAAAGAGGAAAGCATCGATTGCTATATTTGTGCTAGAGCTTTTATTTTGAAAACATGAAACAATTTTGTCAACGGTAGTAATAAAGCATATGAGTTATGTAAATTATATCTTACAAGTTGCAAGCCTCATGCATAGTATACTAATAGTGCCCGCACCTTGTCCTAATTAGCTTGGACTACCGGATCATCGCAATACACATGTTTTAACCAAGTGTCACAATGGGGTACCTCCATGCCGCCTGTACAAAGGTCTAAGGAGAAAGCTCGCATTTTGGATTTCTCGCTTTTGATTATTCTCAACTTAGACATCCATACCGGGACAACATGGACAACAGATAATGGACTCCTCTTTAATGCATAAGCATGTGGCAACAATTATTATTCTCATATGAGATTGAGGATATATGTCCAAAACTGAAACTTCCACCATGAATCATGGCTTTAGTTAGCGGCCCAATGTTCTTCTCTAACAATATGCATGCTTAACCATAAGGTGGTAGATCTCCCTTACTTCAGAAAAGACGGACATGCATAGCAACTCACATGATATTCAACAAAGAATAGTTGATGGCGTCCCCAGTGAACATGGTTATCGCACAACAAGCAACTTAATAAGAGATAAAGTGCATAAGTACATATTTAATACCACAATAGTTTTTAAGCTATTTGTCCCATGAGCTATATATTGCAAAGGTGAATGATGGAATTTTAAAGGTAGCACTCAAGCAATTTACTTTGGAATGGCGGAGAAATACCATGTAGTAGGTAGGTATGGTGGACACAAATGGCATAGTGGTTGGCTCAAGTATTTTGGATGCATGAGAAGTAATCCCTCTCGATACAAGGTTTAGGCTAGCAAGGTTATTTGAAATAAACACAAGGATGAACCGGTGCAGCAAAACTCACATAAAAGACATATTGTAAACATTATAAGAATCTACACCGTCTTCCTTGTTGTTCAAAACTCAATACTAGAAATTATCTAGACTTTAGAGAGACCAAATATGCAAACCAAATTAGCAAGCTCTAGGTGTTTCTTCATTAATGGGTGCAAAGTATATGATGCAATAGCTTAAACATGAGCACAACAATTGCCAAGTATCAAATTATTCAAGACATTTTAGAATTACTACATGTATCATTTTCCAATTCCAACCATATAACAATTTAACGAAGAAGAAACTTCGCCATGAATACTATGAGTAAAGCCTAAGGACATACTTGTCCATATGCAACAGAGGAGCATGTCTCTCTCCGATACAGTGAATGCTAGGATCCATTTTATTCAAACAAAACAAAAACAAAAACAAACCGACGCTCCAAGAAAAGCACATAAGATGTGATGGAATAAAAATATAGTTTCAGGGGAGGAACCTGATAATGTTGTCGATGAAGAAGGGGATGCCTTGGGCATCCCCAAGCTTAGACGCTTGAGTCTTCTTAGAATATGCAGGGGTGAACCACCGGGGCATCCCCAAGCTTAGAGCTTTCACTCTCCTTGATCATATTCCATCATACTCCTCTCTTGATCCTTGAAAACTTCCTCCACACCAAACTCGAAACAACTCATTAGAGGGTTAGTGGACAATAAAAATTAACATGTTCAGAGGTGACACAATCATTCTTAACACTTCTGGACATTGCATAAAGCTACTGGACATTAATGGATCAAAGAAATTCATCCAACATAGCAAAAGAGGCAATGCGAAATAAAAGGCAGAATCTGTCAAAACAGAACAGTTCGTATTGACGAATTTTATCGAGGCACCAGACTTGCTCAAATGAAAATTCTCAAATTGAATGAAAGTTGCGTACATATCTGAGGATCACTCACGTAAATTGGCATAATTTTCTGAGTTACCTACAGAGAATTTTGCCCAGATTCGTGACAGCAAAGAAATCTGTTTCTGCGCAGTAATCCAAATCTAGTATGAACTTTACTATCAACGACTTTACTTGGCACAACAAAACACTAAACTAAGATAAAGAGAGGTTGCTACAGTAGTAAACAACTTCCAAGACTCAAATATAAAACAAAAATACTGTAGTAAAAACATGGGTTGTCTCCCATAAGCGCTTTTCTTTAACGCCTTTCAGCTAGGCGCAGAAAGTGTGTATCAAGTGTTATCAAGAGATGGTGCATCGTTATCATGAGCTCCCCCATCCGTAGTGGTACTAAGGGCTTTGTCAATTTTAGGCCTATAATAATACTTCTTTGGTTTATGCACTTTAGAGACATACATAAACTTTTGCTCCTTACCCACATAAGCTTTCTCCTTATATTTAAGAGAAGAAAATGTTGAACCCAAGGTTCCCATAGCTTTTTCAAGTTCGTCAATCCTATTGCTTTGATCGTCATGGACAACACAAGTTCCTAGGACACTAATTCTTTCATCAATTCCTCCTAAGGATTTATCAAGTTCATCAGTTTTATCAAGTAACATTTCCAATTTAGCTTCAATACTTGGAAATTTTTTCTCTATGGTTTCCAATTTTTTCATAACATCTTCAAGAGAGATTTCAGTTTTAACTTCATCAACAGGGGGTATTCCAAATAGACTCTCAATAATGCAGCAAGCTTCTAATGCGGGAGTACTTAGGAAGTTACCTTTCGCTAGACTATCAAGAACATACCTATTCCAGCTAGAGATACCAACATAAAAATTCCTGAGTAGGATAGTGGTGGAGTGTTTCTTAATGCACCTATTATGGGCATCACTAATTCTGTACCAAGCATCTCTTAAACATTCTCCCCCTCGTTGCTTAAACGTACGAACTTCAACTTCAGGATTACTCATTTTAGCAGTAGTAAATAAAGCAAACTAGATAAAGTAAATGCAAGTAACTAATTTTTTTGTGTTTTTGATATAGCAAATGAGATAGCAAATAAAGTAAAACTAGCAACTAATTTTTTTTGTATTTTGATTTAGTGCAGCAAACAAAGTAGTAAATAAAACTAAGCAAGACAAAAACAAAGTAAAGAGATTGGGATGTGGAGACTCCCCTTGCAGCGTGTCTTGATCTCCCCGGCAACGGCGCCAGAAATTTGCTTGATGCGTGTAGTTGACACGTCCGTTGGGAACCCCAAGAGGAAGGTGTGATGCGCACAGCGGCAAGTTTCCCTCAGTATGAAACCAAGGTTTAATCAAACTAGTAGGAGTCAAGAAGCACGTTGAAGGTTGATGGCGGCGGGATGTAGTGCGGCGCAACACCAGAGATTCCGGCGCCAACGTGGAACCTGCACAACACAACCAAAGTACTTTGCCCCAACGAAATAGTGAGGTTGTCAATCTCACCGGCTTGCTGTAACAAAGGATTAACCGTATTGTGTGGAAGATGATTGTTTGCAGAAAACAGCAAAACAGTATTGCAGTAGATTGTATGCGATGTAAAGAATAGGACCGGGGTCCACAGTTCACTAGAGGTGTCTCTCCCATAAGATAAACAGCATGTTGGGTGAACAAATTACAGTTGGGCAATTGACAAATAAAGAGGGCATGACCATGCACATACATATTATGATGAGTACTGTGAGATTTAATTGGGCATTACGACAAAGTACATAGACCGCTATCCAGCATGCATCTATGCCTAAAAAGTCCACCTTCAGGTTATCATCCGAACCCCCTCCAGTATTAAGTTGAAAACAACAGACAATTGCATTAAGTATTGCGCGTAATGTAATCAGTAACTACATCCTCGAACATAGCACCAATGTTTTATCCCTAGTGGCAACAGCACATCCATAATCTTAGAGATTTCTGTCACTTCCCCAGATTCACGGAGACATGAACCCACTATCGAGCATAAATACTCCCTCTTGGAGTTACAAGCATCTACTTGGCCAGAGCATCTACTAGTAACGGAGAGCATGCAAGATCATAAACAACACATAGATATAAATTGATAATCAACATAACAAGTATTCTCTATTCATCGGATCCCAACAAACACAACATATAGAATTACAGATAGATGATCTTGATCATGTTCGGCAGCTCACAAGACCCGACAATTAAGCACAATGGGGAGAAGACAACCATCTAGCTACTGCTATGGACCCATAGTCCAGGGGTAGACTACTCACACATCACTCCGGAGGCGACCATGGCGGCGTAGAGTCCTCCGGGAGATGATTCCCCTCTCCGGCAGGGTGCCGGAGGCGATCTCCTGAATCCCCCGAGATGGGATTGGCGGCGGCGGCGTCTCTGGAAGGTTTTCCGTATCGTGGCTCTCGGTACTGGGGGTTTCGCGACGGAGGCTTTAAGTAGGCGGAAGGGCATGTCAGGGGGCCACACGAGGGCCCCACACCACAGGTCGGCGCGGCCAAGGGCCAGGCCGCACCGCCCTATGGTTTGGCCGCCTCGTGGCCCCACTTCGTCTCCTCTTCGGTCTTCTGGAAGCTTCGTGGCAAAATAGGACCCTGGGCGTTGATTTCGTCCAATTCCGAGAATATTTCGTTACTAGGATTTCTGAAACCAAAAACAGCAGAAACAAAGAATCGGCTCTTCGGCATCTTGTTAATAGGTTAGTTCCAGAAAATGCACGAATATGACATGAAGTGTGCATAAAACATGTAGATATCATCAATAATGTGGCATGGAACACAAGAAATTATCGATACGTCGGAGACGTATCATTCATCAAGATGTATTTTAATTTGGGCTAACAGTCGTGTTAATTTCCTTGTATTAAGCAGTGCTGTTCGTGCAAGAAGGTTGCATGCGACAGCTGCGCTAGGAACCTGCCCGGTGGCGCGTGCCCGGGATGCCAGGGCGTCTTCCAAGGTGAAAGTCCTCCATCTGAAAGCATGGAATTTTCCCGTGAATGTGTTATGGAAAAGAATGTGGTGAGAAGAACGTTCATCTGCGGTTTGTGCTCTCAAATCGCACGACGTCCACTATATCGGGTTAGTACTTTCTTCACTAGGTTCCACCCAGCTGTATTTTTCTTTGGGCCAACAGTCATGTAAATTTCCTTGTATTAAGCAGTGCATTCGCATGGGGGAGGGACATCACATTGCATGCGGAAGCTGCTTAAGAAACCTGCCCAGTCTCGTGTGCCTGAACTGCGACGACATCTACGAAGAGGATGAGGATTTAAGTAGATTTGCCTCCTTGTTTAAGGTGGATTGCAGCAACGATGGTTGCGACATGAGCGGCGACTTGCTCGAATACTTTCAACATGAGGCGACGTGCCCGCATGCGCCAACGAGACGGTAGGTGGTTGATCTTGCTGGTCTCGATGGAGAAGATGATCGCGCTTTGAGGCTAATCTGAGCTCGGTGGAGAAGGACCGGATGGAGTTTCCTTTTCTAGAACTAGAGTTCTTTTTGTACTTTTGGATGTCTTGTCTGTAGTTTCCTTTTACTTGGAGGGTCCTCCTAGCTTGCAGTCTGTAATCCCACCGTCATCATCATAATATAAAAACGGTGTCGCCGAGTCCTTCGGGACATTTCTGTGTTCAAAAAATGTATGATTTTAGACATGTCGTCTATTTATGTGTGCGATGTTGTATCATCTATTACCATGATTAGTTTGAACGTGTCCATGTCCTAGAACAAAACTTCGGCATGATGTGTCTTTGATTGTGGCAAAGGAACTTTTCCATGAGGTATTAGCTAATGGTTTTTTCCTATAAGATTTGCACTACAAGATTCCTATATGAATAGTTCCTATGAATCAAATGACTTGTATAGGAATTTTTCCCATAAGAACCAAATCCAACATAATTCCTATGACAATCATATGAATCAAAGGAGCACGATTCCCATAGGATTCAAGTAGACATGACATCCCAATTCTATGATTTTCCTTTTCCTATGAATCAAAGGAGGCCTAACTAGTTGGCCATACTGAAACAATTGCCAAATAAATGTCGTGCATCCTATGGCCCCCGTGAGTTTGACCTAAATTTGAAATCATGGTAAAAGGTGCTTAAAATAGGCAAATAAAAGCATGTAGTCAATTTTTTTTTGGATGTACTACCTAGGGAAAATACCAAACATGCCATAATGCAAACTGTGTTTTAGAGAGTAGCCCTTCAAAAAAGTTGGCATCCACTTGTTGATTTTGCTATCGACATGATAAAATAACTGATCAGATGACCAAGTGGTAAAAATTGCAACAGATTAGACCACCACATGGTGGAAACTGCTAAAAATCATGAAAACTGCGAAGAAAAAGTTAAAGTGGTGGTTTGTGCAGCATATGGAGGATTGAGTAGTAGAAGTTGGATGTGCACTACCGTGTGCCCGTGGTAATGTTCGCCTATTATGATGATGGCAAGAAAAAACTCTGCTGAAACTATCCCGAGCTGATTTGACGAGACAAAATACAGCTACACGGCGTGCAAGGGACGGCTATACAGTACATTAGCTTCTTCTCGGGTCACACGCCTGCACCACAGGTGCAGTAAGTGCAGCAGAGACCAGAGAGAGAAGGAACGCCCGTATTATATTTGATTTCAATTCATATTGTTTTTTTCCTTGCCTCTCCGTCTTCTTCACCGCCATCTTCTCGGTGTTTTCAAGAGTGATTATCAAGTGGAGAGACAATTGCATTGGGAAAGTCTCTCCACTTGATAATCTCTGTTGAAAAACTCGCACGTCTTGTGAAATGTGAAGGCTGCACGCGTGGGGAAGGGAGACGCAAACGCCGCACCGCATCATTAGTAGTAGTATACCTTTCTCTCCTCAGGCACCCCGGCTGGCCGCCCGCCGCAATAGTTCCTTGCATAGCGCTTGCCGTCTTCTCCAAAAACCCCCAGCGCACTTGCATCCGCCATCCACCTAAATCCACCGCCGAGTACCTTTCTGTCCTCACCACCGCCGCTGCGCCTATTCCCCTGTCCAGCAGATCCGCTCCGCTACCTGCTACACACTTCGAGCAGACGACTGCGGCGTTGCGTGTGTCGCCGCCGTGTCAGATGGAGGCGGAGCCGCTCAACTCCCGAAGGCGGGTCGAGCCAGATCGGGAAGAGCCTCCGTCGAGCCTCGACCTCATCAGCCGCCTCCCCGACGAGATGCTGCACATCATCATCTCCCTCCTGCCCATGATATCCGCTGTAAGGACAACATTGCTCTCCAAACGGTGGCGCCACCTCTGGCGCTCCGTCCCACTTAACCTCCTCGTCGGCGACAACGACCTCATCAGCCGCTTACCGGACCAGATTCTCCACATCATCATCTCCCACCTGCCCACTATTTCCGCTGTAAGCACAACCTTGGTCTCCAAACGGTGGTGCCACCTCTGGCACTCCATCCCACTTAACCTTGAGATCGACGACCAACTCGCCAAGCAAAACCACAAACGCATCGCCGCGGTCTCCAGTATCCTCGCCGCTCACCCTGGCCCCGCCAGAAGCGTGTCAATCGACCCCTTCAGAACCACTTGCAAGGTCGACACCACGCTCGACAGCTGGTTCCGGTCCAGCACCCTATCTTGCGTCGAGAACCTCAGATTTGATGCTGGAACAGTGATGCGCTCCTTCCCGCTGTCCGCGTTCCGCTGCGCGCCCACGCTGCGCATTGTCAGCATTTCTACTTGCTATTTGCCCGAGATTCATGCCAACTCCATGCTTCTTTTCCCCCAACTCAAAAGGCTCTTGCTCTATGACGTCTACATCTGTAAGGCGACGAACATCGACCGCCTGTTCACCCGCTGTATTGTGCTCGAGGCACTTCACCTTGAGGGGGTCCACGGGTTCACCCAACTCAACATTCAAATGCCAAATCTTCGTACAATTAGTGTGGCTAGCTATTGGAAACGCAACACCACCGAACTTATTCAGTTAGACACGGTGCAAATTATGGATGCATCTTGCCTCGAGAGATTGGTCATATGCGTTGATGATGTTCCACTACTAATCCAGGTCGCCAATGCACCAAAGTTGATGGTGTTGGGCTTTGCGTCGTACCCTGGCTGCCAACTTGTTATTGGACGCATAAACTTTTTGGTAGAACAGCCTTCTTCTTGTTGAATTAACTCACATTTTTGTTATTTTTTTGACATATGTACCATTGTCCTGTAGAGGATGATGCCCATAAGCTTGGAAAATTCTCTGTGCACAGTGAAGAACTTGGTTCTAAAATCTGACGGCCCTTATGCGGATCAACTACTTGCATTTCTTAGATGCTTTCCCCTGCACGGAGAAGCTATATATCCAGGTAAATTCGTTGTTGTTAACTGTTTACCACTATGAGCAAAAAGCTGTAGAGTTACATGGAGTTAACCTGTTATTAGCCTAGATCAGTTGAACAATTGTACTAGAAGAACATCCACAATGGAGTTATATTATGTTGGTTCAAAACTAAACTTCTTGTCATACAATGTGTTGTATCTTGTGCATCTGTGAAGTTTCATATAAACACATGATAATATGTGATCTGTGTAAAAGAGAAGACATATGTAAATAGTGTGACTTACTATTTACACATCATTTGTTCTTTTTTTGTGTAGATCACATATTATCATATTTTTGGATGAAACTTCACGAAGCACATGATAGAACACAATGTATGTCCAGACTTTTAGTTTACATTTTTTGGAAACTTGGAAGTGTCAAAAGAAAAATGGGGTGCACCCGCAACTAGTTGCGGATTGGAGTTTCCCATGTTGGTAACCTTTCCCCAACTTTACAATGACAATAACAGATGTAAAAAAGTGCATCTATCAAATTGGAACGTGTCAGGGGATTATGTTGTTCCACGGTCCTCAATTAACACATGATTCAACTCACCTGAGATATTCATTAGTTGATAGCTATGAAGCACTTTGTTATTGTACTGACTACTTAATTTGACTTCTTTGCAGTTTTATAGAACCGGCAATAAGGTTCATGTGCTGCATAATGAGCCAGCCTGTCCCATTGAATGCCTTGATCTCCACCTCAAAGAAATTTCGATTTCTGACTACCGAGGAAGGAGAAATGATGTTATTGTCTCCAGGTTCTTTATACAGAACACTAGAATGCTCAAAGTAAGGAATTTTGGTGTAAGATATCATCACAAGAAGATCTGGTGGGATACCCAGTTCAAGCGACTAGACACGAAGAACACCGCTTATAGAGATGTTGATTTTCAGTTTGGATATTTACCATCCTTAGATAAGTTCAGCTCGGACGGTGTTCTTAGCTGGTTGGTACATGACTTGTCAGTGGCTGATCCCTTTGCTAGAGGGATATATGCAAGAGATGGGCCAATTTCTGCATAGTGTTAGTTTAACTCCCTATATTTTGTACTGGTCTGAACAATATATTTTATCACTCTGTTAATGTAGTTCAGACTTGATGTTATTCTTGTGAACATGGTCTAATATTCTAATGCTTTAGCGATGTATGTACTACTAGTGATATATACAGAAGCTAGCAATTGGTTGACAAAATTTACTAAAAAAAGCCTGTAACGCATGTTCACATTCAGTTCGTCAATGCTAGTGTTCACAGAGGAAAGGTTTATTGTTCACAGAGGCTGACATGTGGGGCCCATGAGCCAACAGAGTCTTCAACGTTTCAAAGGCGGCAGGGGATCAAAAAAAAAGGAAGTAGCCACAAATTAGGGTAAAAAATAACTCCAAGAAAGGAAACTTTTTTGTAAATAGAGGACGACATGCGGGTCCCATTTTGCACGGGATCGAAAGAAAAAAGGCAAGTGACCAAATATCAGGAGCCAAAAATAATCCACGAAAAGAAACTTTTATTGTACATAGAGGATGACATGTGGGTCCCATTTTGCAATAGCGGTCTCATAGTTTCCAGGCGGCACAGGATCAAAAGAAAAAGGAAGTAGCCAGAAATCAGGGTGTCAAAAAATCCATGAAAAGAAAGATTTCAATTGGGCTGCATCTGGACATCTGGGCCTTCGAACTATCGTGCTGGAAGCCTTTTGACTCGTACAATTTAAGCCCACTCCAAAACAGGAAAGTCCAATGCTTGGCAAAAACAAAAAAACAAGGAGATTCAACATATAAGTTTGTTTATGTAAAAACAAAGATTTAATTTATCCCTTTGCAATAGCTCAGAGCGAAATACACTGTTTATTGTCTGCAAAATAATCAAGATATCACATGTTTCTTGTACGGGGAGGCTGACATCAGGGACCCATGAGCCGGCGGCGTAAATCCAACGTTTTAAAGGCGGCGGAGATCGAAAGAAAAAATAAGCCAAAAATCAGTTGGTAAACAAAACCAAGAAAAGAAACATTTACCTTTACGAGGGGATGACATGCGGGACCCATGAGGCAGCAGCATCCTCAACTATTCCAAGGCGGCGGGGATCAAAAGAAAAAGGAAATAGCCAGAAATTAAGTAGGGTAAAAAATAAATCCAACAAAGGAAACTTTTATCGTTCATAGAGGATGACATGCGGGACCCATGAGCCAGCAGCCTCAACGTTTCAAAGTCGGCATGAGATCGAAAGAAAAAGGCAAGTGACCAAATATCAGGAGCCAAAGATAATCCAAGAAAAGAAACTTTATTGTACATAGAGGATGACATGCGGGTCCCATTTAGCAGCAGCTGTATCAACGTTTGAGAGGCGGCAGGCGATCGAAAGAAAAAGGCAAGTGACCAAATATGAGGTGCCAAAAAAATCCAAGAAAAGAAAGTTTTATAGTACATAGAGGATGACATGCGGGTCCCATTTAGCATCAGCGGTATCACCGTTTGAGAAGCGACAGGGGATCAAAAGAAAAAAAAGGAAATAGCCAGAAATTAATTAGGGGTCAAAAATAAATCCACCAAAGGAAACTTTTATTGTTCATAGAGGATGACATGTGGGACCGACCTGCCAACAGCGTCCTCATCGTTTCAAAGGGGGCAGGGGATCAAAAGAAAAAGGCAAATAGCCAGAAATTAGGGGTCAAAAATAACTCCAAGAAAGGAAACTTTTATTGTTCGTAGAGGATGACATGCGGGACCCATGAGCCGGAGGTTACTCCACGTTTGAGGCGGCATCGGATCGAAAGTAAAAGGCAAGTGACAAAATATCAGGAGCCAAAGATAATCCAAGAAAAGAAACTTTATTGTTCATAGAGGCTGACATGTGGGACCCATGAGCCGAGAATCCTCAACGTTTCAAAGGCGGCGGGTGATAAAAAAAGGCAAGTGACCAAATATCAGAGCCAAAAATAATCCAAGATTTATTGTACATAGAGGATGACATGCGGGTCCCATTTTGCAGCAGCGGTCTCAATGTTTCAAATGCGTCTTGAGATCAAAAGAAAAAGAAAGTAGCTAGAAATTAGGGGCTCAAAAAAATCCAAGAAAAGAAAGTTGATGGACATAGAGGTTGACATGCGGGTCCCATGAGCCAGCAGCTTACTCAACGTTTCCAAGGCGGCAGGGGATGAAAAGAAAAAGGAAATAGCCAAAAATCAGAGGGTGAAAAAAATCCAAGAAAATAAACTTTTATAACACATAGAGGATGACATGCGGGTCCCATTTAGCAGCAGGTTCCTCAACGTTTCAAACGTGGCATGAGATCGAAAGAAAAAGGCAAGTGACCAAATATCAAGAGCCAAAAATAATCCAAGAAAAGAAACTTAAATGTACATAGAGGATGACATGCGGGTCCCATTTAGCAGCAGTTGTATCAACGTTTGAGAGGCGGCAGGCGATCGAAAGAAAAAGGCAAGTGACCAAATATGAGGTGCCAAAAAAAATCCAAGAAAAGAAAGTTTTATAGTACATAGAGGATGACATGCGGGTCCCATTTTGTAGCAGCGGTCTCAACGCTTCCAAGGCGGCACAGGACCAAAAGAAAAATGAAGTAGCCAGAAACCCAAGAAAAGAAAGATTTCAATTGGGCTGCATCTGGACATCTGGGCCTTCGAACTATCTTGCTGGGCCTTTTGACTCGTACAATTTCAGCCCACTCCAAAACAGGAAAGTTCGGATTTTTCTAAAAAAAAACAGGAAAGTCCTATGCTTCGCAAAAACAAAAAACAAGGAGATTCAACATATAAGTTTGTTTATGTAAATATAAAGATTTATCAGTTTGCAATAGCTCAGAGCGAAATACAATGTTTATTGTCTGCAAAATAAGATATCACATGTTTCTTGTACGGGGAGGCTGACATCGGGGACCCATGAGCCAGCAGCGTCGTCAACGTTTCAAAGGCGGCAGGGGATCGAAAATAAAAAAAAAACCAAAAATAAGTTGGTAAAAAAATCCAAGAAAAGAAAACATTTATCATTCTGAGAGGATGACCTGCGGGACCCATGAGGCAGCAGCATCCTCAACGTTTATTGTTTATAGAGGCTGACATGTGGGACCCGTGAGCCAGCAGCGTCGTCAACGTTTTAAAGGCGGCAGGAGATCGAAAGAAGAAAAAAAAGCCAAAAATCAGTTGGTAAACAAAATCCAAGAAAAGAAACATTAACCTTTCTGAGAGGATGACATGCGGGACCCATGAGGCAGCAGCATCCTTAACGATTCCAAGGCGCCAGGGGATCAAAAGAATAAAAGGAAATAGCCAGAAATTAATTAGGGGTCAAAAATAAATCCACCAAAGGAAACTTTTATTGTTCATTGAGGATGACATGTGGGACCGACCTGCCAACAGCGTCCTCATCGTTTCAAAGGGGGCAGGGGATGAAAAGAAAAAGGCAAATAGCCAGAAATTAGGGGTCAAAAATAACTCCAAGAAAGGAAACTTTTATTGTTCGTAGAGGATGACATGCGGGACCCATGAGCCAGCAGCTTACTCAACGTTTCAAAGGCGGCATGAGATCGAAAGAAAAAGGCAAGTGACCCAATATCAGGAGCCAAAAATAATCCAAGATTTATTGTACATAGAGGATGACATGTGGGTCCAATTGTGCGGAAGAGGTCTCAATGTTTGAAATGCGGCTTGAGATCAAAAGAAAAAGAAAGTAGCTAGTAATTAGGTGGTCAAAAAAAATCCAAGAAAAGAAAGTTGATGGACATAGAGGATGACATGCGGGTCCCTTGAGGCAGCATCTTACTCAACATTTCAAAGGGGGCAGAGGGGATCAAAACAAAAAGGCAAGCCAAAAATCAAAGGGTAAAAAAAATCCAACAAAGGAAAGTTTTATAGCACATAGAGGATGACATGCGGGTCCCATGAGCCAGCAGGTTCCTCAACATTTCAAACGTGGCATGAGATCGAAAGAAAAAGGCAAGTGACCAAATATCAGGAGCCAAAAATAATCCAAAAAAAAACTTGATTGTACATACAGGATGACATGCGGGTCCCATTGTGCGGAAGTGGTCCCAACGTTTCAAATGCGGCTTGAGATCAAAAGAAAATGAAAGTAGCCAGAAATTAGGGGGTCAAAAAAAAACTCCAAGAAAGGAAAGCTTTATCGTTCATACAGGCTGACATGTGGGACCTATGAGCCAGCAGCTTACTAAACGTTTCAAAGACGGCAGGGGATCAAAAGAAAAAGGAAATAGCCAAAAATCAGAGGGTGAAAAAAATCCAAGAAATCAAACTTTTATTGTACATAGAGGATGACATGCGGGTCCCATGAGCCAGCAGATTCCTCAACGTTTCAAACGTGGCATGAGATCGAAAGAAAAAGGCAAGTGACCAAATATCAGGAGCCAAAAATAATCCAAGAAAAGAAACTTTATTGTACATAGAGGATGACATGCGGGTCCCATTTTGCAGTAGCGGTCTCAACGTTTCCAAGGCGGCACAGGACCAAAAGAAAAATGAAGTAGCCAGAAATCAGGGGGTGAAAAAATCCAAGAAAAGAAAGATTTCAATTGGGCTGGATCTGGACATCTGGGCCTTCGAACTATCCTTCTGGGCCTTTTGACTCGTACAATTTCAGCCCACTCCAGAACATGAAAGTTTGGATTTTTCTCAAAAAAAAAACAGGAAAGTCCTATGCTTCGCCAAAACAAAAAACAAGGAGATTCAAGATATAAGTTGTAAAAATAAAGATTTAATTTATCCGTTTGCAATAGCTCAGAGCGAAATACACTGTTTATTGTCTGCAAAATAATCAAGATATCACATGTTTCTTGTACGGGGAGGGCGACATCGAGGACCCATGAGCCGGCGGCGTCGTCAACGTTTCATAGGCGGCAGGGGATCGATAATAAAAAAATCCAACAATCAGTTGGTAAAAAAATCGAAGAAAAGTAATCATTTATCGGTCTGAGTGGATGACAGGCGGGACCGATGAGGCGACATCCTCAACGTTTCCAAGGCGGCAGGGGATCAAAGAAAAAAAGGAAATAGCCAGAAATTAATTAGGGGTAAAAAATAAATCCACCAAAGGAAACTTTTATTGTTCATAGAGGATGACATGTGGGACCGACCTGCCAACAGTGTCCTCATCGTTTCAAAGGGGGCAGGGGATCAAAAGAAAAAGGCAAATAGCCAGAAATTAGGGGTCAAAAATAACTCCAAGAAAGGAAACTTTTATTGTTCGTAGAGGATGACATGCGGGACCCATGAGCCAGCAGCTTACTCAACGTTTCAAAGGCGGCAGGGGATCGAAAGAAAAAGGCAAGTGACCAAATATGAGGTGCCAAAAATAATCCAAGAAAAGAAAGTTTTATAGTACATAGAGGATGACATGCGGGTCCCATTTAGCAGCAGCGGTATCAGCATTTGAGAGGCGGCGGGGATCAAAAGAAAAAGTCAAGTGACCAAATATGAGGTGCCAAAAAAATCCAAGAAAAGAAAGTTTAATATTACGTAGAGGATGACATGCGGGTCCCATTTAGCAGCAGCGGTATCAACATTTGAGAGGCAGCGGGGATCGAAAGAAAAAGTCAAGTGACCAAATATGAGGTGCCAAAAAAATCCAAGAAAAGAAAGTTTTATAGTACATAGAGGATGACATGCGGGTCCCATTTAGCTGCAGCGGTCTCACAATTTGAGAGGCGGCGAGATCGAAATAAACAAGGCAAGTTACCAAATATGAGGTGCCAAAAAAAACTCCAAGAAAAGAAAGTTGATTGCTCATAGAGGATGACATGCGGGTCCCATTTAGCTGCAGCGGTCTCACAGTTTGAGAGGCGGCAGGGGATCGAAAGAAAAAGGCAAGTGAACGAATATGAGGTGCCAAAAATAATCCAAGAAAAGAAAGTTTTATAGTACATAGAGGATGACATGCGGGTCCCATTTAGCAGCAGCGGTATCACCGTTTGAGAGGCGGCAGGGGATCAAAAGAAAAAAGAAATTGCCAAAAATCAGAGGGTGAAAAAACCCAAGAAAATGAACTTTTATAGTACATAGAGGATGACATGCGGGTCCCATGAGCCTGCAGGTTCCTCAACGTTTCAAACGTGGCATGAGATCGAAAGAAAAAGGCAAGTGAAAAAATATCAGGAGCCAAAAATAATTCAAGAAAAGAAAGTTTTATAGTACATAGAGGATGACATGCAGGTCCCATTTAGCAGCAGCGGTATCACCGTTTGAGAGGTGGCAGGGGATCGAAAGAAAAAGGCAAGTGAAAAAATATGAGGAGCCAAAAATAATTCAAGAAAAGAAAGTTTTATAGTACATAGAGGATGACATGCGGGTCCCATTTAGCAGCAGCGGTATCACCGTTTGAGAGGCGGCAGGGGATCGAAAGAAAAGGGTAAGTGACCAAATATGAGGTGCCAAAAATAATTCAAGAAAAGAAAGTTTTATAGTACATAGAGGATGACATGCGGGTCCCAGTTAGCAGCAGCGGTATCACCGTTTGAGAGGCGGCAGGGGATCGAAAGAAAAAGGCAAGTGACCAAATTTGAGGTGCCAAAAAAAACTCCAAGAAAAGAAAGTTGATTGCACATAGAGGATGACATGCGGGTCCCATTTAGCAGCAGCGGTCTCAACGTTTCCAAGGCGGCAAGGGATCAAAAGAAAAAGGAAGTAGCCAGAAATCATGGGGTCAAAAAAATCCAAGAATAGAAAGAATTTTGGTTCATAGAGGATGACATGCGGGACCCATGATCCTGCATCGTAAACGGCTCAATCGGAGAACGTTGAACGAGATGGCGCGATCTAGAAAAAAAACAATGCCAGAGAGGCTGCCATCTGGGCCCTACATCCCTCGGCGGTGCGGATTTGCGTTGACTCGGCCGGCGAACCCGAGATTTCGAGATGCACCACGTCCCGAGCCACCATACGCGACGTTTTGGCCGCTTACGTCGGGCTAGGTGGCCTCAAAAACGAGAAAAAAAAAGTTTTGACATGCACCACGGAGGGACCCAAAATCGTCGGCCATGGTACACCAGCAACCACGGCGCGACTTCAACTTCGTCGGCCATGGCAACTTTTCTTGTAGTGTGTTGAGTAGGTCCCAGCCTTTCTCCGCAGTATTCATGTAGTTCCGGAGCCCATGGACTTCTTTTTGCAGTTTCTGTAGTGTGTCGCTATCAACCTTTCGCTTGATCACAAAATCAGCTTCCTTTTACAGGAGCTCAGAATTCTTCTCCGCCAGCTGCTTCTCTGCATGTTCTCGCTTCTGATCCGCGTCCATGAGCTTTGTCTCTAAATCTTTATAAGAGGAGCGCAGGTTCTCAAGCTTGAAGGATGCAGTGGCAAGGGAAGAAGATGCTCCTGTTAAAGTTAAGTTCAAATCAATTCAATAGTCGGAAATTTGGACTAATGGTGAAGCGCCGCTGTAGGGAAATGTTCTTATACAATTCATAATGCAGCGCCTGCTGTTCTTGTAAGAGATAGAGCACAGATAAGTTTCCAGATGCATATAAGTTTTTATGTGTACTCTTTCGAAGCATCATTGCCGGAAAAATTCTGCCATGACGCTTGGGGGCTACCACAACACTTTAAAAATTCTTCAGTTTGGTTTACTCAAAGTATCAAGGTGCTAACTTTTGTTAGTTTCCACCTAGATACTTGGGGGCTACTGGGAGTATTGGTTTACCTTGCGCTTGGCGAGCAGCTGGTCGAAGAAGTCATTCATTTCCTTCTTGTGGAGTTGAATCTCGGAAGAATCAACATCAGCTTTGCCCCATGCATTGCTCAGCATGGAGTTCAATAAGTCTTGCTCAAGCTCCCACTTCTCTGCCTCCGTCAGCTTGTGGAAGAACTTATGTGAATAAGCCTTCGGAGTGTAGTACAGGTTTGATGGATCACCGAAGTTGTCTGGAAATACGATGGCATCCTTAGCCGGAGCTTCAGCCTTATCGTTGAAAGTCCCTTATGCTTCTTCCGAGATCCTATCTTGAGGCTCCTCCGGAGTAGCTCACTTCATAGCGGAGCAGCTTCCGCCTCCCTTCTCGCTGCTCACAGGAATAATTTCCGGTTGATCTTGGGCATCTCGATCGGGGGAAGGCTGGACCTCAGGCGGAGTTGAGTAGGGAGCTAGGTTCGAGGTGCTTGGTGGTGTCAGGGTGATTGGGCCTTCGGCCGTAGACGATTTCAGGTACTTCGTGATCGGCTTCTGGGTGTTAACCTCTGATGCCGGAACTTTTTGACTCCTGCGACAAGCAAAGGAAAAATATAAGTAACAAAGTTACACAGTTAAAAGTGAGATGTGTTATCGGATACTTACGTGGCACCAGGAATCAATGGGCGTGACCCTTTCCCTGTTGTGGACAGCAGTTTGAGGCGTTCACGCTACGCCTTCTTCGAGTTGAGCGGGGGTGGATTGGTTTTGGCCTTTTTGGCGGAGGTCTCGCCGCTGGCTCCGGCTTCGGAGCCGGAAACCTTGGCGCGGGGACACTTGGCGGTTCGGGGAGCAGCTTTCTTGGGAGGTTGCTCCTCCTCCTCGTCGTCATCCTCGGGATCCTCCTCCGCCCCTTCAGCGCTGGTAGGTACTCAGAGTACATTTCGAAAATCCTCCTCCGCCAAAGAGTTGAGCTGGAGAGGGAAATATGGAAAATTTAAAACACTTCAAGAATGATAAGTTAAAATGTAGAAGTACGAATACGTACCGGAGGACACTGGTTGTTAGTCTTGATATCTTTTACAATCTTCGGGACCGGTTGGCCCCGGGTAATCTTCACAAGCGTCTTGATCCTCCTATCCAGAGAATCCGTCGGCAGGTTGTCGCGGGTGACTCGGAGCTGGTCATCAACCCCGGAGTATTCACAGCTCAACCGCTTGTTATATTTGAGCGGCTGGATCCGGCGAGAAAACCAACTGAGAGTCAGGTCTTATCCTGTTAGCCCGTCGTGGAATAACCAGGAAATTGTCCGCGCAGCTTTATCCAATTCTGGGTACTGGGCGAGGGCGGGGACAAAGCTCCAGCTGGCTAACTCTTCCGGGGGCTTGTTGATGAACTTGGGAAGCCCCTCATGGACGTCCGGAACCTGGATGTTCTTTACATAGAACCATCCGGCATTCCAGTACCGGACGGACTCGTGCGTTGAATGAGGCGGATACATTCTTCCAGGGCGGAGCATAAAGGTCATGCTTCCGCAATTCACCATCACTTTATCATTTGTCTCCTTCTTGACGTGGAAGAACAACTGCCACAGACGGATGTCGGGGCGGATTCCGAGATGCCCTTCGCAGAGCGTCACAAAGTTTGAGAGGAGGTGATAGGAGTTGGGGCATATGTTATGTGGCTGGAGGCCGTATGTGTTGAGGACGGAGATAAAGAACTCGGAACACGGGAGCGACAGGCCGCGCTCCACCTAAGCCTTCGTAAGGACGCGTTCGTCCGGATCCGGCTTGGGGGTGACGGAATCCTTCATGAAACTCCAGTCCGGAGCAATCATGCCCTCGGTCTGGAAATCTCTGAGCTCTGTGTCCTTTACTTCGCATGGCCACCACTGACCCTTTTAACCTTCGTGGTTCCGGCCCTTTGAAGCTTTCTTTTGCTCCGCTTCCTGCACCTTAGCAGCCATTCTAGCTTGTCCTTCAATTTCTTCCTGGATCTCTGCTAGTGTTGGGATCCGGTTGAGGTAATTGTTCGAAGAGGCGGAAAATGGTTGAGCTAATATGATGTCGGAAATATTGGGCAGAAGGAACGCTATGGGCTCAATGAACTTTGGCTCTGTGGAGTTTGGTTCTGGGCTATTCGGAGAGCTATCGGCATACTTAGGTGAACTAGTGGACATATTTCCGGCTGCATGCATATGGTAAAATGGTTTGAGTAGCCGGAACTAAATTAGCTAGCTAAGTCATCTTCTACGGATCCGGTGGACTTACCGGCGATGGCGTGGCGGTTCCCCGTGGCTCCGACGAGGTCGAGGTCACCAGACTTGGAGCGTAGAGCTCCGCTTGACCACAAATCGGCGGCGGATGAAGTTTCCCGATCAAACGCGCTAATCTCAGGTCAAGTACGGCCTTGGAGCGGCGGCGGACGAAGTTTTCTGTGGAGAAGTTCGCCGGAGTTCAGATTCGTCAGGCGGCGCTGGCGCGAGGTAGAAGAAGAAGTGGTGAATGCGGTGAAAAGTGAGAAATTACCGAACGCGAGGGGTATTTATAGACCACGCGCGGAGATTCGTGAGCCGGATCCAACGGTGGGAACGGAACGGTCGCGCCGTCGCATAACCGCCACGTGTCTTAGGTCAAAGCGGTAAAATGACACAGTGGTGACCTAATTGTGCACCGCCGAAATTTCCGGCTAAAGATTCGCATCTCCGAAAATTTAGCGCGGGAAAAAAGGAAGTTGAGCGCGACGTGGGCGTGAAATCTGCTAAGTTACCGTTACAGAAGACCAAATGATTTCCGGTTGAATTAAGTCGGAAACAAGGAAGTTTTGGTAGCTCTTCAAGATTCTCTTTGGATCCGAGTTGAATGAAGTCGGAGGAATGATGAATCTCGGAGAACTTGGGGGGCTACTGTTGTGGGTATACTTTATGGGTGTATCAACAGTGTGGCCTAGATCCGGCAAGCCCGGGTGGCCTATAGACGGTGATGGTGGCATGTGGCCCATCGGGCGCCCAGTTACTGTAGATCAAGATGGATGAAGTCCAGCCCAGGTAACAGGAGCCGGATGTTAACCTCCCTATGAAGATAGTCAGATCCATGAAGGCCCATAAAGTGTCCGGATCCAATACGGCGCATAAGGAAAGGTGGATCCTTGACGTGCACGTCAATATAATATTCCGTAGTTAGGCATCTTGTATTCCGGCTAGGACTCTCCGTGTAAACCCTAGATCCGAGCGCCTTTATAAGCCGGATCCTGGGAGCCCTGGAAGCACAACCACAACTCATTGTAACAACGCGAAAGCGTCCAGATAATTACAGACAAGCATCAGTAGGCCCTATCATCGTGCAGGTGTTCTGAAGCTGGGTAAATCGCATACCACCGTCCCGAGGACTCTCCGCCCAATGGCCCCTACTTCTTCTTCCCTCCATGAGGATCCCTCCTATGGAGTACCGTCGAATAGGCAACGACAATATTGTATCTGTTTCGTCGTTAAGAGCATTATTAATTTAACCTCGGGTTATGTGGCTTTTTATCCAAAAAGAATACAATTTATTGTAGATTCGCTCATTTTTTTCAAAAGTCACCATGACTAATTTGTAGCCGGGATAGTACCTCTAATGGGCCGAGCCCACGATGAACTATGCTTCAGCGAAATGGTGGCACCGCATCATGCGCGCGCCCCGAGCAACAATCGTTGTGCATATCTGTTTACCCCGCTGCTGTAGACTTGTAGGGCTCTTAGAGCATCTCCACCATAGTGGTTTCCATAGGGTTTTGGGGCTAGCATTGAAAATGAGCTTATACCGGTACGGTCGAAAAAAAGCCAACGCCTTTTTGAGCCCAATAGAAACGCCGGTAACCCCGTGTCTGTCCCTTCGTGAAGGACGCAAATCGGGCGCACCGGTGCTTCGCAAGACGTAATTTTTTGGGCATCAGTGCCTTGTCAGCCACACATCCCAAAAATATACATCTTTTCCACCAAAACCCCTCCCCTCTACCGCTCATTTCTCCCGCCCGCCGCTCCATCTCCCATCCAGGCTCCAACCCGAAATACCCTCGCCACCACCATGCCGCTGAAGAGAAAGGCTCCAACGAAGGTAGCGAAGTCGCCACTGAAGCCGCGCACCGTGGCGCCGAAGAAGAAACCGGTGAACATGTCGCAGAAGGCATGGGAGGACGAGAAACGCCGCTGCTCCTTTGCGACGACTGACCGCAGAAGATGCCGCATCACCGCTCTTGAAGCCACGAAAGCGGCATCTTCTGCCGAAGTGTGCCTTAGCTTGGGCTGCGGCCAGCCTGATGGGAGCCAGCAGCCCGCCGGCCGCATATTTGGCGGCGGGTTCTCGAGCTCACCCTCGTCGTCGGGTACTACGCGGAGGGGCCATCGCTCTCGCAGATACATCTGTCGCAAATGGACGGCCGCACCTGCTAATTCCCCAAGTGCGCCGACAGTGACATGACATTCGACCCCAACGCGCCATTCTCGTCGGATTCGGCCCCGAGGGGCAGCAGCGCCTTTCGCTTGGGCTTGGACCTGAACTCGTCGCCTGACCCATGTTGCCCGAGAAGCACCGACGGCCACGTGACAGACGACACCGGTCTTCCCCGCCACCTCTTCGCCGACGAGAGCAGGAGCGCCCACCAGGTGTTCGGTAGCGCGTCTGTTGGGGGTATGACCCCCGGTAGGTCAAGAGTAGGGCAAACTTTCCTAAGTGCGATAGCCAGAAACCGGTTTATACAGATAATCCGGACATGGTCATTTCTAATCAAAGATAAGGGTGACCACTTTAAAGGTCAGCCAGGATAAGGAATCCGGTATACCCCAGGAGTATACCGGGACAAGTACAATCGATGTAAACTAAGTCGGAAATATAAATGTTGAATCAAGTGTCAAGAATGACAAAGAGAGAACCTCGTGTTTACTCCGGATAACGCCACAAAGGGTTCGGCTTAAGGCCAACGCTCCATTGCAGGTCAAAGATCCGGTCGCTTGCTAGAGGACAGGAGTGAGGTAAGCGGGTTTAGCTTTATACGAAGCTCTGGAGCCAAAGCAAGCTGCTGACGAGTAATCAGCTGTAGGCCGACCAGGAGGTGTCACCAGACAAGGGCTGCATAAGGGAACGTCATAGCCCGAGCTAAAGAAGCTTTATAAAGTTAGCTTAGGTAGGCATAGATTCCTTGCTGGTTCCTTCCTTTGTAAGCCTCCTCTCCCCTATATAAGGAGAGGGGCAACTCCCTTGCACGGGAGAGCACAATTTCTAGGTTTTGCCTCATCTCTGATAGGTTCTTATACCTCTAGTTCATCTTCAACCTCTGCTCAACGGTAGAGGAAACCACCATTGTAGCTCTATATTGAGATCTGGTAGTAGAGACATGCATGAATAGTGGTTTTACCTCCTCACGAGGGCCCTGAACCTGGGTATATCGCCCATGTTCATGTGTGTGTTTGTGTGAGTTCGATCTCCATCCTCCCCTCCTCCGGTTCCCTCGGGGCACATTGGCCCCAACTTAAGCCATCCCGTGGCATCTATTGATTCACCACGACGACAGTTGGCGCCCACCGTGGGGCCTTTAGCTACGCCGGCGGGTGTTCGTATCCGGACTGGGTTCATCACCGCCTCCGGCGAGCGTGTGATCTCTAGCCTCATGCAACGCCTCGGCTCGCTGGATTTCGTCAGCGACAACGCCGGCAGCTTCACCAACAGCACCAAGTTCCCCAGGAATGGCGGCATCATGATCTTCGACTCGCACCGCGTTTACGTCAGCACAGTGTCGGAGCGCCGATACTCTTCTGTGGTGCTGGTGGCACGGGATCCACCGAGGTCTGGCGCAGCCCGCTGGTCATGTACCGGTCACCCCGCTGGTAGCGTCGAGGTTGTGATGGCCGGCGCGGGAGACGCCGGCAAAGGAGCAGCCGGAGCCAACGTCGCCCCCACCAAGTCCGCATGGCGGCAAAACCTGCGCTCGAGTGGGACGAGAACATCGCCGGCACTTCCGATGTGCCCCCGGCTGCCACTCATGTACATGCCGCCATGAACGTGTTGTCAACGCCCATCGCGCCCAATGCCGACGCGGCAATGACTCAGGCTGAGCTGGAGGCGTACCGCAAGGCGCTTCTCACCAGAGCAGCCGACGTAGCCCGTGCCCAGCAGGATCTCAACATCACCCTATGTGAGTATAATGCAGCACACAGCTTTGCTTCTGTTAGTTATGATCTTGCTAGAGTAGACGCAACCCATCTTAGAGGTCATAATTTAGATAAGGACTTGTGCCGGGAAGTTCATTCCGTTAAATCTATGTCGGTGTCGCTCTCTCCGGCATAGAAACCAAAGTATAGTACTCCGGATAAAACTCTCAGAGCTGCTCAAGCCGCGGTAGAGGCACTAGAATCTCTATTCGGTGATGCACTGGTGAAACAACAGGCTCGGGTTAAGGAATTACTTGCTATAGGTACTAAACAAACTACGGAGGTTGCCCGGAGCAAGCAAGGTGCCGGGGCATCCCAGGTCGTTCATTCGGCTAGGAATGCCGGAGAAAAGTCGCATGGGTAGACCTCATCCCCCCATCTTGACAGAAGGAGAGAAAAAAGCTGTTAACACACAGCAGATGGCGATATATGATCCGGTTTTAGCCAGAAAACAAAAAGCCGGGCTGAACAACACCGACAAAAGAAGCCAAGGGTAGGCCACGACTATGCCCGAAATGGCTATGCCGAAAATGGTGAAACTCGGCAAAATTACCGCCCAGCAAGAGCAGCGTATGCCGGTCCAGAAATGCCGCCACCGAGATATCCAAGAGGTGTCGGTGCGGCACCAACCCGGTATGAATATGATGACTCGGATTTGGAAAGAGCGGGTTATCACAGGAACCCTCTGGGAGGCCGTGTGGGAGAGAGACTCCTGCCGGCACAAGACGCAGGCCACAGACTGGATATAGTTTATCTGTCCAAGATGATCGAAGCTGAAGGTCCACCGGGTCCGCCGTGCTTTGGCCCCAGGATCATGAAAGAATATCCTCCCGTGCGCAGCTTTCAGTTGCCTCGGGACACAAAAACATATCATGGTAGCACTAAGCCGGAAGATTGGCTTGCTGATTATATCACGACAGTGTATGTGGTCGGAGGAGGAAACCATCCTTAGGCGGTAAGGTTCATACCCTCGGTGCTGGTGGGAACGGCACATATCTAGCTAAATAACTTGCCCAGAGGAAGCATAAACGGCTGGATCGACTTTGAGGAAGCCTTTGTCAGTAACTTCATCAACACTTACAGGAGGCCGAATCGCCCGCAACAACTCGCAATGTGCCAGCAGCGCGAGAACGAGACCAACCGGGAATACTTAACCCGGTGGAGTGCAACAAGAAACTCATGTGAAGGGGTGATAGAAGCCCAAGCCATTAGCTGGTTCTGCAATGGATGTCGACGAGGCTCGCCGCTGTGGCAAAGGCTGCAGAGAAATATGCCAACCACTCTGGCTGAGATGATCAAGGTGGCGGACAATTATGCACTGGGGGATCCGATGCAACCGACAATTGCGGCTGACCCGCTGCCGAGATTCCCTCTGCACCAAGACTTTCGGAATAACAATCACCATAAGAGAAGGGAAGATTTTCCGAATAGAAGGTACGGAATGCAGCAGGTGGCGGCAGTGCAAGATAACCCGAAAGACGGAGGAAGCCAGAGGTAGAAAATCGGAACTCGGTCGTGGGGTGGCCCGAAGAAACAATGGGAGAAAAGAAACCCTGGCACGATCAGCCCAAATACACCATGGAATCGACAATGGATCAGTTGTGCCGGTGGCAGACGCCGAACCCGGGAAAACCAGGAAATCACACAACCCGGGATTGCTCCTAGACACGGAGATTGATGAAGGAAGGTTCGGATGCACTGCCTCCGCCGCCCCCGCTCACTGGGGCGAATGCGTAGCCAGTTCAAGCTCTATTTAACCGGCCCCAGCAGTAGGAGGGAGTTCATCAGGTGGACAACGACAATGATAACAATGACGTGGCTCGCGCGCCTTAGGGTCGGAATGTGTACCAGGATCCATATATTTTTTGTGTGGTCTTCGTAACTGAACCGATGGACCGGAAAAGCTTACACCGGCGTTCCATGGAGGTGAATGCCATCATACCGGCGGTCCCAAGATACATGCAGTGATCGGAACAAGAGATCACTTGGTCTCTGAAAGATCATCCGAAGGTAATGCCTAATCCGGGTGGCTATGCTTTGGTGGTAGATCCCATAATGCATGGGCCATTAGTGCGAGTCCGATTCAGCAAAGTGCTGGTGGATAATGGTAGCAGCATCAACATCATGTATCGACATATGATGCATACACTCGGAACACTGAAAACATGCTGGAGCCAAGCCGAACAACATTTCACGGCATAGTACCGGGTTTGTCCTGTTCTCCGATGGGCAAAGTCCGAGTGGATGTCCTGTTTGTTGGCCGGGATAACTACCGGGTGGAAAACATCCTGTTTGAAGTCGTCGTTCTCGATAGCTCTTACTACACTCTGTTGGGGAGGCCAACACTAGCGAAGTTCATGGCCTCTACCCATATGGCTTACCTCAAGATGAAGATACCGGCACCCAATGGCATCATAACTGTGGTGGGAAACAACAAGGTCTCGCTAGACACAGCCTCAGCTGGATCATGCTTGGCCGAATCACTGGTCATAGCAGAGGAGAAGATAAGGATCCACTACTGTCGCACTGGTTCAATCGTCGCAGCTGAACATGGTGGCATTGAGCAACCCGCTCGGTGGAATGGCATTCAAGCCGCCAAAGGAGACAAAGGACATTGTCCTGGACCCGGTATACCCGGAGGGCACCGTCTGCATTGGTGCCGGATTAAGTGAGGCATAGGAAAGCACGCTCGTCAACTTCCTCCGTGAGTCGAAAAATCTTTGCCTGGTCTACGGATGACTTGGTAGGTGCGCCGAGGGAGTTGGATGAGCACTCTTTAAATGTCCGGAAATACGCTAAGCCGGTGAAGCATCCCTTGCACCTTTTCGCTGAAGACCGAAGGAAGATCATCGGTGAAGAAGTCACCAAGCTGCTGGTATCCGGCTTCATCGTGGAAGTCCTACATACCGAATGGCTGGCCAATCCAGTGTTGGTCGAGAAGAAGAAGGAAGAAGACCCGAAGGCGCCGAAGGCTTGGCGCATGTGTATTGACTACACACATCTGAAAAAGGCATGTCCCAAAGATCTGTTTCCCTTACCCCGGATTGATCAAGTGATTGATTCCACTGCTAGGTGTGAGTTTTTATCTTTTCTGGATGCTTACTCCGATTTCTACCAGATTCCCCTGAAAAAGGAGGACCAAATAAAACTGCGCTTATCACCCCGCTTGGGGCTTATTGCTATGTCACCATGCCCTTTGGTTTGAGAAATGTCGGCGCATCATACCAACGATGTATGAAAAAATGCCTACATAACCAAATCGGTAAAAATGTGCAATTGTATGTCGATGATGTCGTGATAAAAAAGTAAAAGATACTCTGATCGAGGATCTGAGAGAACCATTCGGTAACCTAAGAAGATTCTGGATGAAACTTAACCTGGCAAAGTGCACCTTCGGAGTGCCAGCAGGAAAGTTACTCAGTTTCTTGGTCCCAAGCCGCGGCATAGAGGCTAATCCAGTTAAAATCCGGGCAATCGAACGAATGGAACTGCCCCAAAGTTTGAACGACGTGCAAAAAATTACCGGATGTTTGGCATCCTTGAGTCGATTCGTAAGCCGGTTAGGAGAGAAAGCTTTTCCCTTGTATGCATTGATGAAAACATCGGACAAGTTCATCTAAACTTCACAAGCGGATGCAACATTTAAAGAGCTGAAGAAGATGTTGGCCACGGCGCTGATATTGGCATCACCTCTATCGAAAGAGCCGATGCTGCTTTACATAGCCGCAACAAACCGGGTGGTGAGTATTGTGGTAGTAGTGGAAAGATAAGAAGACGGAAAAACCGTGCAAAGGCCGGTATACTATCTGAGCGAAGTGCTCTCCCTATCAAAACAGAACTACCCACACTACTAGAAAATGACTTATGGTGTGTTCATGGCTGCCACGAAGCTTAAATACTACTTCGAGGAACATCCAATGACGGTGGTGTGCGAGGCTCCCATTTCGGAAATCATTGGTAACAAAGACGCCAGTGGAAGACTAGCCAAGTGGGCAATCCAATTATCACCCTATGTGTCACTTTACAAAAGAAGAGAAGCAATCAAGTCACAAGCATTTCCTGGTGGATTGGGCCGAGATGCAGTACAAGCAGCCCAAGTTGGAAACTGATTACTGGAGGATGCACTTTGACGGATCTAAACTCAAGGAAGGTCTTGGTGCCGGAGTAGTTCTCACCTCGCAAAAAGGAGACAGTTTGAGATATGTGTTGGAGATACATTTCAGGGTGTCAAACAATGTCGCTGAGTATGAGGCATTGGTACATACTGAAGGTAGTAAAAGAAGTCACAGTATGCCGAATTGTATGTTACGGTTATTCGGATCTGGTGGTACAACAGTGTTCCGGAGATTGGGACGCGAAAGATGTCAGACAAAGCTGTCAAATATTCTTCAGTAGTCCACGCAGCGCCATCGGAAGCCGGATCTTCATGCCGGATCTTGGCAACGGCCTCAATGGCTCGCGCTTGGGGTTCTGGAAAGGTGACTTTGGAAAAGGACAAATGAAACCGATATAAGAACAAACCGGTATAACAGGGGAAAATAACAAGAGAAGATGGAAAAACTTACTCCGAATTTTCTCGTCTAGCTCAGCAATGATTTTGGCCTGCGTAATGTGGACTAGCTTCAGAGCTTCGTTGCGACTCTTTCCAACTCGCGCAAATCCCTTTTGGACTTTAACTCCCCATGCAGCTGGTCCTGCACCTTCTTGATCTCGCGGATATGCAGCTCCTCTAGCTCCTTCTTGGCATGATCTAGCTCAGCTTTGCCAGCTTCAACAACTTGCTTTAATTCGGTAGCATGGCGCAGCTTGAGCTGGATCAGCTCATCCTTCAGGTGAGCGGTTTCATCTTTCTGCTTGAAGTTCAGCCGAATGCTGAGAGGAAAGAGTCTCCTTTTCACCTAAACTGGAGTAACGAGGATGTGTATGCATAAAATTGAGAAGTGTAAACACAAAACACAACAAATCAGACCTTCAAGGGCTGACACGCGGCCGACATGTTCCTCTAGCACTGTGGTATCTTGGGGCTTGGCTGTTCACCAGCAAAATCGATAAGAGTTACACCGGTATACAAAAGAAGCCGGTAAAAGAGGTAAGAACAAGAGCTTACCGTGGGCAGTTTGAAGTGCTTTGTGAGAATTTGAGAGTTCACGATGCTCCCATAGCAGCTCTTCAAACAGCTTTTTCCGCGACTCCAGCACAACTTAGCAAAGTTAAACCGGATAAAGAGTTATGCTGCAGAAAATTACATATGGTAAAACTGTAACGACTTTAGGTTTAAAAGCTACATGCTCAATCCTAAACTCGGGGATTGTGAGTTCATGTTTTCTAAAAAAAGATTCGCGCTAAGTGTTGCTCACTTAACCCGAATCTCGGGGACTATGAGTATGTATATATCGGGTTTCACGAGTAAACCGGTATCAGTTAAAATCATATTTTAAGAATGCAAGTTGTTTCAGCAGGTGCTTAACAAGATATTCTTGTCGACATTGTACCAAGCCACATCGAAGTATCGCATGCAACGCTTAAAACGGTTCATTTGTTGTATTGTGTTACGAGGCCCGCGAAGATCCACCATGGGCAGCCCATCCTTCCCCAAGCCGGAAGTCACTTCAGTAAGATCTGAATTATTCCAATCGTCGGCGTATTTCTGAAGTGAGCCTAGGTCTTCATTGCCTCGGCTGTGCTAAGTGATCCAGCCAAGCTGCAGCATCAGCTTATCCCCGATGGAAGCTTCAGCCCGGCTGGTATGCAACGTCAGGGCCTAGGGACCGGTTGGCAGGCTAGAGTGGCTTGAAGAGCACCAGAAAGCTGATCCAAGGTGATTTCAGGGGTTTTCCGAGAGATTAGTTTCTTCTTGGTACCAGCGCTGGGGGCAGCTGGAGGCTTGTTGATAGAAGAAAGCGGCGGTGCACAGGGGGCCTTTAGGCGGAGATTTGGCTGGCGAAGCTGGCGGAACAATAGGAGAGCTGATCGGTATGGAAGTTGCCGACGGAGGAGAAGGTGAAACCGGCATTGAGGAAACCGGTGGAGCGTCAAAGCTTTTGTCGGAGGCAGGCAGAACCACTAAGGGTTCCGACTACCCGGTTTGATCGAAACTGGCGTCCATGTTGCTGGCGCCGGGGTCTTCTTGTCTCTCAGGAGGCGAAGTGAAATCCCCCTCATCACGGTGATCATTAGTTCTGGGGGCCGTGTTCCCCTCACTTCTTGTTTGCTCCTCGGGAGTGGAGCGGGACCTGCCAGTCTCAAATTCTGGTGGAGTCGCCCGAGAGGCATGTTGCTTGCCCTTGGAGGGGGCTTCTTCTTCAGCGTCGTCTTTTGGTGCTTTTGGAGGGAAGGTGAGTCCTACCGGGAGCGCTCGGGTTAACCTCGAGCGGAGCCCTGAGAATACAAAAGTAGAATGTTAAGGACAGAAAGATACCAGAAATAAGAAAATTCCGGAAGAGAGGTACAATAAAGGCTCACCCAGTGGAGGTCGGAATAGCCCTGGACCTCTTCTTGTCCCGCGATGGGCCATCGCCTGAAGCTTTCCGGCGTTTGGCGGCAGGGGCAGCACTAGAACCGGAGTTTGGGGGCATAAGCTTTCCGGACGCGAGAAACCGGAGGCACCACTGTCCTCACAGCAGTGAGCGGCACCACGTTCTCCACCACCTGATTATCCGGATCTGCTGAAGCCGGATCCGCAGGATATGCGTAGGAGATGGGCACGGGGTAATATACCTCTAAAATTGTGCAGTCATCGTCACTGCCGGTATCATCCGCTCGCACTGGAGAAGGAGGCGCAGAAGTCTTACCGGAGCCCACATCGAGAATAACGCCCATCACGTGAACCGGATTATTCTTCACGGAATCCGGGTCCTCCTGGTCCCACTCGGTCTGGTCGGCGGCAAACTCCTTAGGAGCTTCACGTGCTTGGTGCTTGAAATTCTGAAAGAAAGATCATCAGTTAGGCAGCTGTACATAGATATTCCGGAAAAAGTATTCCGGAGCCCCGTGAAGCCCTTACGTCGAGGGCAGATCGGCGCTAGACAAAGGCTTCATGCCCCAATCCCAGTCAACCGGCATCTTTGTGTTGGCGATGGCCTTCACCTTCATAACCACATCTTGTTTCGATAATTTGAAGGTGGAAATCCGGGTGGGGTCCAACCGGCCGCTCATCTCACAAATCGTGTGAGCACGACACTGAAGCGGCAAGACTCGGCGCGTGATAAAAGTGCGCACGATATCGTCAGTTGTCGTCCCATTATCCTTTTTGCAGCCTCTCGATATACTGGATAATCCGGTTTGTTTCCTTGTGGGTGTCCTTTGGGTTGTAAAGCTAGTTGGCCAGTGAGGGCTCACCAGGAACATATGCCGGAAGATTGACGAGGTCGGTCGGACCGGTATTCTTGATATAGAAAATGTTTTCTGCCATTTCCGGCATGATTCCAAGCCAGCCATCTTCACGTGGGGGCTCTTCTGGTGAGTAACCACTATACAGGCTCCGCACTGTACCACCGGTTTAGGAAGCGGTACGTTGCGATCCTGGATCGAATTAATCCGGAGGATATACAAGCGTGCCCAAAGCCGGAGGCTGGGCAATAATCCAACATATCCCTCGCAGAAGGCCGCAAAGGACGAAAGAATGAACACGGTGTTTGCCGGAAGATGGTGTGGTTGGAGTTCGTAGTATTCAAGGAATCACCGGAAGAAATCGCTAACTGGAAATCCTAAGCTGTGGACAAAATGAGCTGTGAATACTACCACCTCGCCCGTTCTGGTATAGGTGCGAGTTCCTCTCCAGGGATCCGGCAGGCCACGCCTTCCGGAATGCGCCGCGTCCGGTATAGTCATTCTATCTCAGCCTCACTCACATCAGAACCGTCCCACCGGCCTCGGGAGTATTCTGCGGAGCTGGGTCCGGCTTCTGCCTCTTCGCTAACCACGATAACTTGCTCCGCTGGATCCATCCGGATAAGGACTAAATCCGAAAAGCAACAAACTAGTCTCCCGCAACTCTAGCGCAAACGAAGATCTAGAGAAAGGAAAGAAAAGGAAAGTAATTTGAGTGCTAACGGGAAGCGGCGAAGCACACGAAAAACATAAGGGGTTAAGGAGGAAATGCGGATCGGATCCACTGAATGGCGGCGCCGGCGGGGGAAAGGCGCATGATGCAGGAACGCCCATCGGCGATGAAGAAGGAATCGGCAGGGAAACTCGAACGGTAGCGGCGTGCAGCGTCGGAGAGCTCACCAGGGGCGATGGCTTTCGCAGGCGCGGAGGAAGAAGAAAGGAAGAACTGAGAACTGAAGGGGGACCGCCTCCCCCTTTACAGCCACAGTGAGATCGTGGGTTGCGCAACCGCACAGCCCACTACGCCCATACACTCCACCATCTAGCCACACGAAGGTCCACAAAGATCAGCTGTACTGCACTTAATGTGCACGAAGAACAGTGCGACGTGACCCCTGGTCAGGCAATTTGAGCGCTGGCCCCTGCGCTGACAGGAACAGTGAAGCATGTCTCTGACAAGTTCGATTTTCAAAATATTCTCGACACCTCTGAGGATGCATTGAATAGAGGGGTGTTCCAGTTAGAAACCGGATGAGTTATAGATGTTTCCGGTTTAACGAAATTGCATTGGCAATGTGCAAGCGGAGTTCGGGCTGGTAAAAATGGAGACCGGAATAATCAATCCGGTACGAGTTTTGAGCAAACCTGGTACATCCCATCAGCTAGCACCGCTAAGCCACACCAGCTTCAGGGACTAATGTTGGGGGATGACCCCCGGTAGGTCAAGAGTAAGGCAAACTTGCCTAAGTGCAATAGCCAGAAACCGGTTTATATAGATAATCCGGACATGGTCGTTTCTAATCAAAGATAAGGGTGACCGGTTTAAAGGTCGGCCTTGGTAAGGAATCCGGTATACCCCAGGAGTATACCGGGACAGGAGTAAGCTAAGCTGGCTCAGCTTTATACTAAGCTCTGGAGCCAAAGCAAGCTGCTGACGAGTAATCAACCGTAGGCCGACCAGGAGGTGTCACCAGACAAGGTCCGCAGAAGGAAACGTCATAGCCTGAGCCAAAGAAGCTTTATAAAGTTAGCTTAGGTAGGCATAGATTCCTTGCTGGTTCCTTGCCTTGTAAGCCTCCTCTCCCCTATATAAGGAAAGGGGCAGCTCCCTTGCACGGGAGAGCGCAATTTCTAGGTTTTGCCCGTACCGAGTCTCATCTCTCTGGTAGGTTCTTCTACCTCTAATTCATATTCAACCTCTACTCAAGGGTAGAGAAAACCACCATTGTAGCTCTATGTTGATATCTGATAGTAGAGACATCTAGGAGTATGGGGTTTTACCTCCTCACGAGGGCCCTGAACCTGGGTATATCACTCGTGTTCATGTGTGTGTTTGTGTGAGTTTGATCTCCATACTCCCCTCCTCCGGTTCCCTTGGTGCACATCGTCCCCAACTTAAGATATCCCATGGCAACTGTTGATTGACCACGACGATAGCATCCGACGTGTCCATGGGCGCCGATGAGGTGAGTTTCCTTTGTTTTTATGTGTTATGTGCATCGTAGACACCGCCAACGACTCAAAGTAGGTAACTTGTTGCGTAGATTTCTGCCGGGGACGAGATCCTCACTGGCTTCATACGTGATGGGCACGCCTACGAACCCCCCATCGATGAGTATGAAGAAGAGGCCGACGAGGACGAATGTGAGGAGGAGGAGGTCCAGGAGGAGCGGATCGACACCGACACCGACACCAGCGTGACCACGACGATGAACATGCGGACTGGCGGCACTCATGGTCCTAAGTGGAGGTCTTTGGAGGATCAATGTCCCATCAACGTGTGGAAGCAAGTGAGCTTTTGCCCCATCACCGGCACCAATCAATCCTCCGGCAAGTACTACAAGCGCATCCTTGATTCATTCAACGAGAAGAACTATGGTGGGTACGCCACCATCAACATGATCCGAAACGAGGGCGCCCTCTCCCACCGTTGGAACATCATCAAGGCGGCGTGTTGCAAGTTCCATGGCTACTATGAGAAGATTAATCGGAAGGAGAGCGGCAAGACGGTGGTGGATTGGGTATGATCTACATCCATTTGGTGATGTCTATTTCATAATGCATCATAGTGTATCTATTTTACAATATCCATCTTGTTCTATATCTTGTTATTTTGAATCATGTATTGTTAGATGCTCGACGCCCTCAAAATGTACAAGCACCAACAGGAGGACAAAGATTTCCCCTTCATGCATTGCTTCAACAAACTACAAGGTTGCAAAAAATGGGACGACATCCACCACACTCTCAGCAAGGACGGGGAAGATGGACCGGTCGATCCAGCCGGCGCCTCCACCGGGCGCCCCATTGGCAACAAGAAAGCCAAGGCCGAGAGGAATGCGGCGCCAGCATTGGTCGCCATGGACGCCTCCCTCGAGAAGATGATATCCTCTTTCTCAATGGTAAACAAGGAAGCGACGAATAGGGCCGCCGTCGTGTGGAAGGCAATACTAGACAAGCAAGACATGAAGATCGAGTTGGAGAGAGAGAAGGTGGAGGCGGCGAAGATGGAAGCTCACGCCGCTGCCATGAAGGTAACCAACGAAGCGACGCAACTTTCATTGGCCAAGATGTCTCAAGAATCCAAGATCTTGATGGCCGACATGTTGAAGATGGACCCGTTGGCGAGGGCTGGCACGATATGTACCGCCAGCACATCGGCCAAGAGGTGTTGGCCGCTCGAGCTGCGCCGGTGTCTCCCCCGGCACCCTCGACGTTCATTTCTCCGCCGGCACCGTCGATGTTCATGCCTCTCCTGACTTGACTAGTTCATTTGGAGGGCATTGGAGACTTGACTAGTTCATGAAGATTTAGGGGATCTTCATCATTCTTATTTCCTGAAGTCAATTCTTTGGTTTTGACTATCTCATCTTTTATCCATGCTCCTCCTTGCAGCAACGAGTCCTCAACTCCTTTACATTGAAAGTTACTCGCCCCCCTTTTACATGTGTCGGGTTTGTACCTTGCATGTGGTTGTGTATGTTGTGCCTCCTACTTGCTTATATTGCTATCATGCTTATATATGTTGGGTGGCACATCATGTACAATTGTTCTTATGTTGAGCCTATTGTATCTCGTTGATATCTTAGTTGTTGGCTCGTGTGAGAAATTAATGGACTATCCCATTTTGGGGGAGTGATATGCTTTGTGCATCTCACAATATTAAAATGTGTGACATGATGAATTAAAATTCTATAATGTCCATTAATTATCTCTCGTGGTTCTTATTTGCCTCTTGTATGAAAAATGTATTTATCACATTATGGGGGAGTACTATGCTTTGTGCATATTACAAACCTAGAAAATGTGAACACTTGAGGTTGTGTTACATAGAATTAATATTGTGGATTATCTTGTTCCTATGCGACATGTTTGCTCAAACAAATCCCATTTTACCTAAAAAGCTTTTATTGTTTTTCTCTTGGATTTTGTTTGTGAGATTTTTTTTCTTGGCATGGTTTTCCACATTGTGTTTTGATACGTCCAAAACGTATCTACTTTCCCGAACACTTTTGCTATTGTTTTGCCTCAAATTTGTGTATTTTGGATACAACTAACACGGACTAACGCTGTTTCCAGGTGCAGCTGACTTGACAACTCCGCTGTTAAGGCTTACAAATATTCTTTGGCTCCCCTTGTGTCGAATCAATAAATTGGGTTTTACTTCTCTCGAAGACTGTTGTGATCCGCTATACTTGTGGGTCATCAAGACTATTTTCTGGCGCCGTTGCCGGGGAGCATAGCGTTATTTGCAAGTTCACTTGGATTGATATTGTTCGCTGCAAATTCTCCATCATGGGTAAACCTCGCGATACTAGAGTCGCCATATTACCATCCACTACAAGAAAAGGTACAACTCTGAGTACCTCTGCTGCTCTTGATTCACCATCTGTGATAAGTCAACTTGTTTCACCACCACAAGCTTCACATGCTTGTACTTCTGCTGAATCTGAAAATTCCTCTTATAATTTTAATGATGCTTCTATTGTGCTTGATGATGATGGTTCGTTAGGTCCTTTTCTAGATGCTACAATTGCTAGGTCTAGACAAATTGAAAATACTGAAAATCCTAATGAAAATACTGTTACACCTGTTAATTCACCTAAGTCTGTTGAATACTCTAGTGATGATCTTGATGAAGATTATGTGGAACTTGATGATGATTTATTGATAAATGCAATGCTACTACTGGTACAAGTAATATTAAAAAGCTTCTTGCACAACATACTGTTAGATATAAACTGTCTCCTGATCCTAAATTTGCCACATCTCCTATAAACATTAAGGATAAAGATTATGACTTTTCTCTTGATTTATCTCATATATCTATTGTTGAGAAAAGAAGGGCGGGCCTGGTGCAGCGGTAGAGTCTCACCGTCTGTGACCGAGAGGTCCCGGGTTCGAGTCGCGGTCTCCTCACATTGCACTTCGTGAGGGTAAGGCTTGCCACTAACACCTTCCCCAGACCCCGCACAGTGCGGGAGCTCTTAGCACTGGGTACGTCCTATGTATTGTTGAGAAAACACCTTTTTGTGGTACTGAAAAAGAAAGTGCTGTAGAACACATGAATGAGCCTTCTACTTTGAGTAGCTTGTTTTCTGATGATATCAAGAAGCGTACTTATTTTGTTGCTAAATTTTTTCCTTTCTCATTAAAGGATGATGCTAAAACTTGGTATAATAGTTTGCCTCCTGATTCTATTGATAGTCCAAGTGGTTTTCTTGATGTTTTCTTTCGAAAATACTTTTCTGCTAGTGCTCAACATATTGCATTGCAGAGAATTTATAGTTTTGACCAGGAAGATGGAGAGAAATTGCCTGAAGCTTGGGCAAGGTTTTGTTCTCTTATCAGAGCCCGACCTGGACATGATCTGGAAAAGCATGATTTACTTGATATATTTTATAGTGGACTAACCATTGAGTCTAGGGCATACCTGGATAGTTGTGCTGGTTGTGTTTTCAGGAAAAGAACTCCAGACGAAGCTGAATAATTATTGGCTAGAATAGGCCGAAATCATGATAATTGGACTACACCTGAACCAACCCCAACGCCAATATTGAAGAAGAGGGGTATGATTAAATTAAATCATGAAGATATGAGGGAAGCCAAGAAATCTCTTAAGAAGAAAGGTATTAAATCTAAAGATGTGAAGAATTTACCTCCCATAGAAGATTTATGTAAGATAACTCCCCCTTCATCCATGATTGAGGTACATTCTCTTCAACGCTTTAGTAGGGAAGATATTCCGTACTCAAAACCTCCTGATCAATGTTTAGATGAGTTTGATAATTATATTGTTAAGCAAGATAATTTTAATATGAGAGTAGAGAATCATTTAATGGAAAATTCTCAAGCTATTAGTAAATTGCATGATATTGTGGAGAGAACCTCCAATGATGTTAAGATGCTTGTTAAACATTTTCATATGGTTCGAACTCAAATTGATCAACTCACTAAAGTGCAAAATGACTTGTTAAAAAATAGTTCTAAAGAAAAACATGCTTGTGAAGTAACAACTAGAGGCGGTGTTTCTACTCAGGATCTCTATATCCTGAAGGACATCCCAAAAGAGTTGAACAAGATTCTCAACGAACTGAAACTAGTGCTCCTTCTAAGAAAAAGAAGAAGAAACATAAAACTGTTGTAGAATCCTCTGAGCCTGTTAATGATCCTTATAGTATTTCTATTTCTGATGCTGAAACTGAAAGTGGTAATGAACATGATAAAGATAATGATAAGAATGATGCTTCTGATAAAGAAGATGTTGAAGATGAACCTGAAAAGCATGCTAAAAATAAAAAGTACACTAAAGAAGATTTTATTGCTAAGAAACATGGTAATGAAAGAGAACCTTGGGTTCAAAAGCAAATACCTTTTCCTGTTAAGAAACTAAAATCAAAGGAAGAAGAACACTATAATAAATTTTGTGATTGGATGAAACCTTTGTTCCTGCAAATCCCTTTGACTGATGCTATTAAATTGCCTCCTTATTCAAAGTATATGAAAGATATTTTCTCTAACAAAAGGAAATTCCTAATGAGGAGATTTCCACTATGCTTGCTAATTACTCTTTCAATGGCAAAGTTCCAAAGAAGCTGGGCGACCCAGGTATACCGACTATTCCTTGTTCCATCAAGAATAATTATGTTAGAACTGCTCTATGTGATTTGGGAGCAGGTGTTAGTGTTATGCATTTTTCTCTTTACAAGAGACTTTATTTAGATAAGTTGATACCAACTGATATATGATACGTCCAAAACGTATCTACTTTCCCGAACACTTTTGCTATTGTTTTGCCTCTAATTTGTGTGTTTTGGATGCAACTAACACGGACTAACGCTGTTTTCAGCAGAACTGCTCTGGTGTCTCGTTTTTGTGCAGAAATCCAACTTTCGGGAAAAACCTCGGAATTTATGCAGAAGGCCCTATTTTCCCAGGAAACTAACGGAGCCAGAAGGGCAATTGAAGTGGAGGCCCGAGGGCCCCACACCATAGGGCGGCGCGGCCCAGGGGGGGCCCGCGCGGCCCTGTGGTGTGGCCCCCTCGGCCGGCATCCGACGCCCTCCTTCGGACTATTTATCGGCCTCGACCTAAAAACGCACAGAGAGAAGTCGAAGTCGCCAGAAACCCTCCAGAACGCCGCCACATCGCGAAACTCCGTCGCGGGAGCCAGAAGTCTCCGTTCTGGCACTCCGCCGGGACGGGGAATTGGAGGAGATCATCGCCGCCATCACCGCCAACGCCTCTACATCAACCAGCCATGTTTCCCCCATCCATGTGTGAGTAATTCCCCCGCTGTAGGCCGAAGGGGATGGTAGGGATTGGATGAGATTGGTCATGTAATAGCATAAGATTGTTAGGGCATAGTGCCTAGTGTCCGTAGTTGGTACTTTGATGATATTGTTGCAACTTGTTATGCTTAATGCTTGTCACTAGGGCCCGAGTGCCATGATCTCAGATCTGAACATGTTATTGTTTCATCAAGATAATCATTGTTTATGGTCTTACCTATAAGTTGTATACACATGTCGCTGTCCGGAACCGATGGCCCCGAAGTGACAGAAATCGGGACAACCGGAGGGAATGGTAGCGATGTGAGGATCACATGTGTTCACGGAGTGTTAATGCTTTGCTCCGGTACTCTATTAAAAGGAGTACCTTAATATCCAGTAGTTTCCCTTGAGGCCCGGCTGCCACCGGCTGGTAGGACAAAAGATGTTGTGCAAGTTTCTCATTGCGAGCACGCACGACTATATATGGAACACATGCCTATTGATTGCTTTGTACTTGGACACCGTTTTATTATTATCTCGCAAATGCCCTGCTATGATTGTTACATGAGTTTCTCTCATCCATGCAACGCCCGTCATCCGTCCCCGTGCCTACAGTATTTTAATCCTGCTGTTTACTAAAATCACTACTCTTTGTCTCTGTTACTCTGCTCTTGTTATTTCACTCTTGCTACTGCTATAAACTTTGTTACTACTGATAAACCCTTGCGAGCAAGTCTGTTTCCAGGTGCAACTAAATTGACAACTCCGTTGTTAAGGCTTCCAAGTGTTCTTTGTCTCCCCTTGTGTCGAATCAATAAATTGGGTTTTACTTCCCTCGAAGACTGTTGCGATCCCCTATACTTGTGGGTCATCAAGACTATTTTCTGGCGCCGTTGCCGGGGAGCATAGCTTTATTTGGAAGTTCACTTGGATTAATATTGTTCGCTGCAAATTCTCCATCATGGGTAAACCTCGCGATACTAAGATCGCCATATTACCATCCACTACAAGAAAAGGTACAATTACGAATACCTCTGCTGCTCTTGATTCACCATCTGTGATTGATAAACTTGTTTCACCGCCACATGCTTCGCATGCGGGTACATCTGCTGAATCTGAACACTCTCATAATATTGATAATGTTTCTGCTGTGCTTGATGATAGTGGTTCATTGGGATCTTTTCTAGATGCTACAATTGCTAGGTCTAGACAAATTGAAAATACCTGAAACTCCTAATGCTACTACACCTGTTAGTTCACCCGAACTTGGTTATTTTAGTGATGATCCTGAGGAAGATTATGTGGAGCTTAATGATGATTTTATTGAAAAATGCAATGCTACTACTGATGCAAGAAAAATTAAAAAGTTGCTTGCGTAACATCTGCCGTTAGATATAAAGCTGTCTCCTGATCCTAAGTTTGCCACATCTCCTATAAACATTAGGGATAAAGATTATGATTTTTCTCTTGATCTATCTCATATAGCTATTGTTGAGAAAACACCCTTTTGTGGTACTGAAAAAGAAAGTGCTGTTGAACACATGACTGAGCTATCTACTCTTAGTAGCTTGTTTTCTCGATGATGTTAAGATGCGTACTTACTTTGTTGCTAAAATATTTCCATTCTCATTAAAGGATGACGCTAAAACTTGGTATAATAATTTGCCACCTAATTCTATTAAAAGTCCGAAAGAATTGCTTGATGTTTTCTTCCGCAAATACTTTCCTGCTAGTGCTCAACATATTGCTTTGCAGAGAATTTATAATTTTAATCGGGGAGATGAAGAGAAATTGCACGAGGCTTGGTCGAGATTCTGCTCTCTTATTAGAGCTCGACCTGAGCATGATTTGGAAAAGCATGATTTACTTGATATATTTTATAGTGGACTAACCATTGAGTCTAGGGCATACCTGGATAGTTGTGCTGGTTGTGTTTTCAGAAAGAACTCAGGGCAGCTGAAGAATTATTGGCTAAAATAAGCCGGAATCATGATGATTGGACTACGCCTGAACCGACTCCAACTCCAATATTGAAGAAGCGGGGTTTAATTAAATTGAATGATGAAGATATGAGGGAAGCCAAGAAGTCTCTCAAGGAGAAAGGTATTAAATCTGAAGATGTGAAGAATCTACCTCCTATTGAAGATATATGTGAGATAATTCCCCCTTCATCCATGATTGAGGTAAACTCCCTTCAACGCTTTACTAGGGAAGATATTCCGTATTCGAAACCTCCTGCACAATGCTTAGATGAGTTTGATAATTATATTGTTAAGCAAGAAAATTTTAATATGAGAGTAGAGAATCATTTAATGGAAAATTCTCAAGCTATTAGTGAATTGCATGATATTGTGGAGAGAACCTCCAATGATGTTAAGATGCTTGTTAAACATTTTCAAATGATTCAAACTCAAATTGATCAACTCACTAAAGTGCAAAATGACTTGTTAGGGAATAATTCTAAAGAGAAACATGCTTATGAAGTAACAACTAGAAGTGGTGTCTCTACCCAGGATCCTCTATATCCTGAAGGGCATCCCAAAAGAGTTGAACAAGATTCTCAACGCATTGAACCTAGTGCTCATTCTAGGAAGAAAAAGAAGAAGAAACATAAAAATGTTGTAGAATCCTCTAAACCTGTTAATGATCCTAATAGTATTTCTATTTCTGATGCTGAAACTGAAAGTGGTAATGAACATGATAATGATAATGATAAGAATGATACTCCTGATAAAGAAGAGGTTGAAGAAGAACCTGAAAAGCATGCTAAAAATAAAAAGTACACTAAAGAAGATTTTATTGCTGAGAAACATGGTAATGAAAGAGAACCTTGGGTGCAAAAGCAAATGCCTTTTCCTGCTAAGAAATTAAAATCAAAGGAAGAAGAACACTATAATAAATTTTGCGATTGGATGAAACCTTTATTCTTGCAAATCCCTTTGATCGATGCTATTAAATTGCCACCTTATTCAAAGGATATGCAAGATATTGTTACTAACAAAAGGAAAATCCCCAATGAGGAAATTTCCACTATGCTTGCTAATTACTCTTTCAATGGCAAAGTTCCGAAGAAGTTGGGCGACCTGTATACCTACTATTCCTTGTTCTATTAAGAATAATTATGTTAAAACTGCTCTATGTGATTTGGGAGCTGGTGTTAGTGTTATGCCTTTTTCTCTTTATAAGAGACTTTACTTAGATAAGCTGATACCTACTGATATATCTTTGCAAATGGCTGATAAATCTACTGCTATTCCTGTTGGTATATGTGAGAATGTTCCTGTTCAAGTTACTACTAACTGCTTGATATTAACTGATTTTGTTGTGTTGGAAATGCCGGAAGATGATAATATGTCTATTATTCTTGGGAGACCTTTTCTTAACACCGCAGGGGCTATTATTGATTGCAATAAAGGAAAGGTTACTTTCAATGTTGATGATAGGGAGCATACCGTTTATTTCCCCAAGAAGATTGATAAAGTATGTGGAGTCAATACTATTTCTAATGTGAGAACTATCAAAGTGGGAACTATTGATTGTCCTATATATGAGCCTAAGGAAGAATATCAAACTCTCGTGATTGGATCCATATCAATACAATTCAAGGTAACATGATTGATTTGAGGTTTATTTCTTCTTATGCTATGTAAAATTTATTTGGTGGCAAGACTTGATCAACCTTGTTAACAAATACTTTTTGTATGCATAGAGAGGGTAAACAACATCTCTTTCTTCCTCCACTTGCTCTAGTTGCTGTAGCACTTTTAATTTGCAAAGTTCTTTAGTTATTTGAAGATTTCAAAAATTTTCCTGGCCAGTAATAATAAACTAAATACCCAGAATACGACCCATCTTCATATTACGGAGACACTACTTCATGGGATCGATGGGATTGAACTCCACTTAGGCCAAAAGCCTAAGCTTGGGGGGAGGTATACCAGCATCACTCATTCTTTGCATATTATGGTTGCTGGATACTTGTACATACTTGTTTTGTTCGATTGAGTGGTTTTCTAATGAGAGGAAGATGATATTTGGGGAAGTGCTGCCTGAAAACAGATTCTGGAACGTTACCGTAAAAATTGTCAAAAATAGCCAGAACGTCATTTTGAGCTGCAAATTTTTGTGCAGGTTCCCCAGGTTGTTATCTAACTTTCATTAGTTGAACACTTTTCGATCTGAGCAACGTAAGATTTTTGTAAAAATCGATTTCTGTACTGCTGTCAGGTTTTGGCAGATTTCTGCCATTTCGCTTTTCTGTGTTTCTTTTAGTTTGCTATTTCTTGATTTCGCTTTGTTTCCTTCCCAAAACACGAAAAGACCAAAAATATTTCTGTTATTTCTCTTCACCATTTGTTTGCTTTAGTTTCTTGCATTTGTTTCACTTTATTTGCTATTGCTAGTTTGCTATAAGAAAACCCAAAAAGATTTTGCTTTGTTTGTTTGTTTCCTCTTGTTCTTATTTGCAATTTGAAAACACCAAAAATATTTGCTGTTCTTCTCTGGTTTGTAAAGTTCTTTATGAGTTCAATGGTCTTCGGTGGCTGGAGCGTGGTTTTCATTTCATATTATCCAAGCTGCACAAGTGAAAAGGCAATAATGACGATCTACGACAATCTGATTGTGGTGAGAGGCTGGTATGAACTCTATTTGTTTTCATTTTTGTACATATACTCATCCATGTGAGCATGCTTAGTTGGTTCATGTGAGGTATATGTTATTTGGGAAAGTCTAGTAGTTCATGACCTCTCATGTTTAGCTCCAATTTATTAATATGAGTAGCATGTCATGTATGTTTGTTTGCATTGTTTTATTCATAAGTAAGTATGGCATTGTGGTATCCTCCTCTGAATAATTCATTTATATCGACTTGGCACATGCTCACGCATGCATATGACTGAACAAAAAGTCAATTAAGCCTCGATGATTTATATTGCTTCAGAGTTCTTGTATCACTTTTATGCCTCCGTTAATTTATTTTGCCGCAAGCATGATTATGACAGATTCTTTGCTCTCTTGATTTGTCGCTCCCTAGTCTATTGCTAGCCTTCACTTGTACTGAGCGGGAACGCTGCTCGTACTTCCAAACACATGAAAACCAAGTTATTCCAGAGTGTCCACCATAAATACCTATGCATGGCATTTCAAACCATTCCAAGTAAATTCTCATGCGCTACCTTTAAACCCTTCAAAATGCTTCTCAATTTGTGTTTATGTTTCATAGCTCATGAGGAAGTATGTGGTGTTTAACTTTCAACCTTGTCATTTACTTTTGACGGACTCTCATATGGACTAGTGGCACATCCGCTTATCCAATAATTTTGCAAAAAGAGCTGGCAATGGGATTCCCAGTCCGAATTAATTAACTTAAATAGACACTCCTCCATGGTTTGTGATTGTTGGACGGCACCCGAAGGACTCGGTTAGCCATGGCTTGTGTAAGCAAAGGTTGGGGAGTGTCATCATCATAATAAAACTAAATAAAAAGGCACTCCTTCATGGTATGAGATTGTCGGCAGGCACCCGAGGATTCGGTTAGCCATGGTTTGTGAAAGAAAGGTTGGAAGGAGTGCCAAATAAATATGCAATAATTCATGGGAGCCGCTCTTGAAAGTCCGGTTGGCGAGGTAGTTAGTGTACCCATTACCATTCGTTGACAACAACAAACACCTCTCAAAATAATTTTACTCCTGTCTTTATAAAAATGAAAAGCTCTAGCGCATGTTAATCCCTGCTTCCCTCTGCGAAGGGTCAATCTTTTACTTTTATGTTGTGTCTCCATTATTTCTTTGAGCACTATCTTGAGAGCACAACTGTCATTCTTAGTATAATATGCTTGTCTCAAAATATGATTGATTGTGGTATAACTTTGATGCATTTATCTTTTGACAATCACTACTTCTAGTCTTTCTATGAACTCCAAAGGTGCCCGGGCATTTATGTTTTGCCAACCAAATACAGGCAAGCGAGATACCACTTTATCATGCTCTCTTATGAACATTACAATTCTGCTTATATACATGATTCATGATGCTTCTTATTAATTGTTGGTACCTCTCCATGATTGACATAGCTGTTAGATGATCTTATTTGCATATATCTCATTATGAACTGCTCGAGTATTAGCCATAGCATGAGAATATATACATCATATGAGCAAATGTGTTCGTGAAAGTTCTTTTATCGCTCAGTTGTTAACTGAATTGCTTGAGGACAAGCAATAAGCTAAGCTTGGGGGGAGTTGATACGTCCAAAACGTATCTACTTTCCCGAACACTTTTGCTATTGTTTTGCCTCTAATTTGTGTGTTTTGGATGCAACTAACACGGACTAACGCTGTTTTCAGCAGAAGCTGCTCAGTGTCTCGTTTTTGTGCAGAAATCCAACTTTCGGGAAAAACCTCGGAATTTATGCAGAAGGCCCTATTTTCCCAGAAAACTAACGGAGCCAGAAGGGCAATTGAAGTGGAGGCCCGAGGGCCCCACACCATAGGCGGCGCGGCCCGGGGGGGCCGCGCGGCCCTGTGGTGTGGCCCCTCGGCCGGCCTCCGACGCCCTCCTTCGGACTATTTATCGGCCTCGACCTAAAAACGCACGAGAGAAGTCGAAGTCGCCGAAACCCTCCGTAACGCCGCCACATCGCGAAACTCCGTCGCGGGAGCCAGAAGTCTCCGTTCTGGCACTCCGCCGGGACGGGGAATTGGAGGAGATCATCGCCGCCATCACCGCCAACGCCTCTACATCAACCAGCCATGTTTCCCCCATCCATGTGTGAGTAATTCCCCCGCTGTAGGCCGAAGGGGATGGTAGGGATTGGATGAGATTGGTCATGTAATAGCATAAGATTGTTAGGGCATAGTGCCTAGTGTCCGTAGTTGGTACTTTGATGATATTGTTGCAACTTGTTATGCTTAATGCTTGTCACTAGGGCCCGAGTGCCATGATCTCAGATCTGAACATGTTATTGTTTCATCAAGATAATCATTGTTTATGGTCTTACCTATAAGTTGTATACACATGTCGCTGTCCGGAACCGATGGCCCCGAAGTGACAGAAATCGGGACAACCGGAGGGAATGGTAGCGATGTGAGGATCACATGTGTTCACGGAGTGTTAATGCTTTGCTCCGGTACTCTATTAAAAGGAGTACCTTAATATCCAGTAGTTTCCCTTGAGGCCCGGCTGCCACCGGCTGGTAGGACAAAAGATGTTGTGCAAGTTTCTCATTGCGAGCACGCACGACTATATATGGAACACATGCCTATTGATTGCTTTGTACTTGGACACCGTTTTATTATTATCTGCAAATGCCCTGCTATGATTGTTACATGAGTTTCTCTCATCCATGCAACGCCCGTCATCCGTCCCCGTGCCTACAGTATTTTAATCCTGCTGTTTACTAAAATCACTACTGCTGTCTCTGTTACTCTGCTGCTGTTATTTCACTCTTACATCGCTATAAACCTGTTACTACTGATAAACCCTTGCGAGCAAGTCTGTTTCCAGGTGCAACTGAATTGACAACTCCGTTGTTAAGGCTTCCAAGTGTTCTTTGTCTTCCCTTGTGTCGAATCAATAAATTGGGTTTTACTTCCCTCGAAGACTGTTGCGATCCCCTATACTTGTGGGTCATCAATATATCTTTGCAAATGGCTGATAAATCTACTGCTATTCCTGTTGGTATATGTGAGGATGTTCATGTTCAAGTTAATAATAATTGCTTAATATTAACTGACTTTGTTGTGTTGGAAATGCCTGAAGATGATAATATGTCTATAATTCTTGGAAGACCTTTTCTTAACACTGCAGGGGCTGTTATTGATTGCAATAAAGGAAAAGTTACTTTCAATGTTGATGACAAGGAGCATACTGTTTATTTTCCCAAGAGGATTGATAAAGTATGTGGAGTTAATACAATTTCTAATGTGAGAACTATCAAAGTGGGAGTTATTGATTGTCCTATATATGAGCCTAAAGAAGGATATCAAAATATTATGATTGGATCCATATCAATACAATATAAGGTGACATGATTGATTTGAGGTTTATTTCTTCTTATGTCATGTAAGATTTATTTGGTGGCAAGACTTGATCAACCTTGTTAACAAGTACATTTTATATGCATAGAAGAGCTAAATAACATTTCTTTCTTCCTCCACTTGTTTTACTTGCTGTAGTACCAATTGTTTTGCAAGATGCTTTAGTTGTTTAGAGGTTTGAAAATCTTTTTCTGCCCTTTAATAATAATTTTAACACCCAGAAATGTGCATTTTTCAAAGTTTTCAAAAATTTACAAAAATTATACCGTTGGTCTTATTTTTTGAAAAGCAACCTGGGAGTGCCTGGGGCTGACTAGTGGGGCACCCCAGGGCTGCCCCCCATGTGCCGGCGCGGCCAAGGAGGGGGGCGCGCCACCCTGTGGTGTGGGACTCTCCTTGCCCCACTTAGTCATCCCTTCCTCCCATTCTACTCTCTCTCCCGAAAAAACTCGTACCAACTTTCTCTCACTCGCGTTTTTGCTCAAGAGCTCAGGATTTTTCGATCTCTTTGCTCAGCCCAGATTTCTGTCTGAAATTTGGCACATTTGCTCTCTGGTATGTGACTCCTCCGATTATCCAAATAGAATTTTGTTTGGTTGAGTATATCTTGAGTATTTTGCTGCTGTAGGTAACATGTTAAGTGAGCTTGCATGCTTGTTCTAAGTTGTAAAAATTAGTTTTGATGCATGTTTAGTACTCTACCAAGTTCCTATAGTAGTTTCCCTCATTTATATGTCTGAAAATCAACTTTTATAATGTTTGTTGAAAAATTTCAGAAAAGGAAGATGCATAACCATAACTTTGGAGAAGTGTTCGAAAGAGAGACGACAAGCACGGGGAGGCCCTCAAGGGCAGCCACTAAAATTAGACGATCCTATAATGAGGACGTCATCGCACCGAGCTTCGAAGTTGAAGAGGATAATGGAGTTCCTAATGCTTCATCCTTCCCATGCTAAGACTTTTTGCGTAATGCAGGGCTGCTTGATGACTTCTTGTTCCTCATCAATAATGTGGGCTTATCTACCTATATGGAAGATGAGAGGAGTCAATACTACAGGCTAACTAAAATCTTTGTTGAAAGCTTTAAGTTCAACAACGCACACTTCTCACCATCAGTTACATTTAGGATTTATGACAGGCCTATTACTATGAAGTTGAAGGATTTTTGTGCTGCATTGGATATTACTCCTGTAGGTACAGCGAAGAAGATCGAGAAAAGTCCCAAAGCTTTGACGGAGCTCTATCGAGAAGTTACCAATGATGATAGCTGCACCATCCAGCGCGGCAAGATAAGAAACATTCAACTCCCTACCATTAGATATTTCACTTACTATCTTGCTACTAGCATTCTTGGTAGGGAGAACACTAGCAACATTTATAGTTATCATCTTGCTTTTCTAGTTGCTGCACTTACTGGAAGTACACCTTATCATCTTGGTGCTCTCATTGCTCGTCGTTTATCCAATAAGGGGCCTATTTTTGGAGAAATTGTTGCCTCACGTATTATTGCATATCTAGACCTTCCTCTTGACCCTAGTGATGAGAAATTAACTCCTATAAGGCTTGATATTGCTGCTATGAAGAGTCACCAATTTGTCACAACTGACTCTAGTTTAGAAAATATTGTCTATAAAATGTCGTTTATTGACGGGGATGAGAGGGAAATCCCTTTGCCGCAAGCCGATTTGTTCAGTGTTCACAGGAGACCGTGGTCGCGCTCTAAGGAGGAGGTGGATGAGCAGCTGAGGATACGTGATTTCCACCAGCAGCATGACTTCGAGGATGCCGAGCCCTCCGACAGGTACACTGTCACGTATCCTGGTGCATCTTCCGGCACATACGAAGAACATGATCCTTCTTCGTCATACTACGGAGGTGCCACTTCATGGGCACCGTGGGATTGATCTCCACTTAGGCCAAAAGCCTAATCTTGGGGGGAGGTATGCCGGCATCACTCATTCATTGCATATTAGAATTGCCGGATACTTGTACATACTTGTTTCGCTTCTTAAGGTGGCCTCTAATATGAGGAAGATGATATTTGGGAAAGTGCTGTCTAAAAACAGATTCTGGACTGACACTAAAAAAATTCCTAAAAACAGCCAAAACGTTATTTTGCGAAGCCAATTTTCTTGCATGTTCCCCAGGTTATTATCTAACTTTCATTAGTTGAGCACTTTTCGAGTTGAGCTGCGGATTATTTTCGTAAAAATTTATTACTGTACTGCTGTCAAGTTTGACGGATTTCTGCTACTTTGTGTTTATGTGACTCTTTTAGTTTTCATTCTTTTGTTTTTGCTTTGTTTCTTTACTAAAAAACAAAAAGACCAAAAATATTTCTGTTGTTTCTCTTTACCATTTGTTTATTTTGGTTTCTTATTCCTATTTTGCTTTATTTGCTATCGTTGGTTTGCTATGAGAAAATCCAAAAAGATTTTGCTTTGTTTGTCTGTTTCCTTTTGTTCTTGTTTCCAATTCGAAAACACCAAAAATATCTGTTGTTTTTCTTTGGTTTTGTAAAGTTTATTATGGAGTTCAGCGGTCTCCGGTGGCTTGAGCTTGGTTTTCATTCCATATTATTCAAGCTACACAAGTGAAAGGCAATAATGATGATCTACGACAACTCGACTGTGGTGAGAGGCTGGTATGAACTCTATTTGTTTTCATTTTTGTACATATACTCATCCATGTGAGCATGCTTAGTTGGTTCATGTGAGGTATATGTCATTTAATGAAAGTCTAGTAGTTCATGATCTCTCATGTTTAGCTCCAATTTATTAATATGAGTAGCATGTCATAAATATTTGCTTGCATTGTTTTATTCATAGATATGTATGACATTGTGGTATCCTCCTCTGAATAATTCACTTGAATCGACTTGGCACATGCTCACGCATGCATATGACTGAACAAAAGTCAATTAAGCCTCGATGATTTACTTTGCCTTAGAGTTCTTGTATCACTTTTATGTCTCCGTTAATTCATTTTGTCACAAGCATGATTATGACGGTTACTGCTCTCTTGATTGTCGCTTCCCAGTCTATTGCTAGCCTTCACTTGTACTGAGCGGGAATGCTGCTCGTGCTTCCAAACCCCTGGAAACCAAGTTATTCCAAAGTGTCCACCATAAATATCTATGCATGGCATTTCAAACCATTCCAAGTAAATTCTCATGTGCTACCTTTAAACCTTCAAAATACTTCTCAATTTGTGTCGATGTTTTATAGCTCATGAGGAAGCATGTGGTGTTTTATCTTTCAACCTTGTCATTTACTCCTGACAGACTTTCATCAATGGACTAGTGACACATCCGCTTGTCCAATAATTTTGCAAAAAGAGCTGGCAACGGGGTTCCCAGCCCCAATTAATTAACTTTCATCAATAATTCTCTTCACATGTTTTGCCCTGATTTATCAGTAAGCAAATTAATTTGCAAATAGACACTCCTCCATGGTATGTGAATGTTGGAAGGCACCCGAAGATTCGGTTAGCCATGGCTTGTGTAAGCAAAGGTTGGGGGGAGTGTCATCTATAATGAAACTAAAGTACATGTGTAAACAAAAGAGAAGAGGGATGATTTACCTTGCTGGTAGAGATAACGTCCTTCATGGGAGCCACTCTTGAAAGTCTGGTTGATGAGGTTGTTAGAGTGCCCACTACCATTCGTTGACAACAACAAACACCTCTCAAAATAATTTTACTTCTGTTTTAAAAATGAAAAGCTCTAGCGCATGTTAATCCCTGCTTCCCTCTGTGAAGGGCCAATCTTTTACTTTTACATTGAGTCACCATCCTTTCTTTGAGCACCTTCTTGAGAGCACAACTGTCATTCTTAGTATAATATGCTTGTCCCAAAATGTGATTAACTGTGGTATAACTTTGATGCTTTTATCTTTGATAATCTCTACTTCCAGTCTTTCCATGAACTTCAAAGGTGCCCGGGCATTTATGTTTTGCTGTACAAATACGGGCAAGCGAGATACCACTTTATCATATCCTTTTATGAACATTGCAAACTTGCTGATAGACATGATTCATGATGCTTATTATTAATTTGTTGGTACCTTTTCCATGATTGACATAGCTATTAGATGACTTTATTTGCATGTATCTTATTATGAATTGCCTAAGTACTTGTCCATATCATGAGAATATTTACATCATATGAACAAATGTGTTCGTGAAAGTTCTTTTATCGCACTCAGTTGTTAACTGAATTGCTTGAGGACAAGCAATAAGCTAAGCTTGGGGGGAGTTGATACGTCCAAAACGTATCTACTTTCCCGAACACTTTTGCTATTGTTTTGCCTCTAATTTGTGTATTTTAGATACAACTAATACGGACTAACGCTGTTTCCAGGTGCAGCTGAATTGACAACTCCGCTGTTAAGGCTTACAAATATTATTTGGCTCCCCTTGTGTCGAATCAATAAATTGGCTTTTACTTCCCTCGAAGACTGTTGCGATCCCCTATACTTGTGGGTCATCATGTTTCTCTATATACTCTTTGGAAAATCATGTGCTTCAAGTTATGCTATTCATTGCCTTGCATGTTGGTGTAGCAAATTGAAGCCCTCAAGAATCTCCGGTTGCATTATGGTTAACTCTTATCCTTTACCATATGCTTCCTTAGTTGTGAAGATGATCTTCGATATATTCTCAAACTACCATAGGAAATTACTTCCTAAATATCTCTCATCCTTGGACAATTGATAACATATAATTTGGTATATCTTTGGATCATCTTTACATTTGGCTTGTGTGCTCAATTTCTTTATTTCTTGCCAAGAATTTGTCTTTATGAGTTTGACTCCCATGTGTCTTCCTTGGTTCTTATGGATATCCTTATTTCACTTGAACCTTGTTAGTGTTTTTGATAACCAACGGTAGAGCGATGATCCCGCATTTGTGCATTTTGTATTCAAATGCAAAATCTTAAATAGTGCACTAATCTTGGGGGAGCTCTCCTATGTTAATTAGATAACTCTCTTGTTTTAAGAATTTGACTTTGCAAGACAAACCTTTTCTTTTCGGTACTTTTGTGCCATCATGAAAAGTGTTGAGGGTTTGGTTTTTGTAACCTTGGTTTCTTTGGGATTTGGTCATCTCATTACTTGATATTTGGTTTTAGCTTCTTAAAATGAGATAAGTCCTTGAGCATGTGTGTTTTGGATATCATCTTTCTCATTGTGTTTAGTTCATTTGTCGAACTTTGGGGTCAATCTTGTGTTGATTTGATTCTTGGATATGGCTTGGACAACTTTTTGACATGTCACACCTTTGTGTGCCATCGTGTTCTATTTTGAATTTTGTCCAAGTCATATCTCCATTTGGTTCTTGAAAGTCTTGCATGCATATTTACTTTATGAATATATTATGGCATGCTTGCTTTCGTTGATCCAATGCATAGGGAAAACTCCACCATAATCCTAAAGCGGCTAAGATGTGCATGAAATTCAAATTCATATCAATATGCACATATTTACGTGGAGTTTGTCCTACGTGTTGTAGTTTTAATAACTACTCGGACCCAATTAGTTTGGGGACCATTGTGTGCTCGGTACGATAGTTGGTCGCATCATCGGAGAGAGCTCAAACCTTGCATGCATTGCATCGTGTTCGTTGGTTGTTCTTGGTTCTTATCCATGAGATGTTTTATAGATTGTGTTCATTCTTATGACAAGCTCTAGAACATCGGAAACACATTCCGGATGCATCGCATGTTGCATGTTCGAGTTGGATGATTTTCGCGGTTTACCATTTTGAGAAATTACACCTCTATGACCATAAGAAAATCAACATCCACTCTTTTGTATGATTTTACCATGTGTGGAGGTAGCTCTTGTCATCCTATTTCAGGAAAAATTGGTTTCACCTCAATCGGAGTTTCCTAGCTCAAGTTATTGCCGTTTCCGTATCGCGGTTTAGAGGGAAAAAGAAGAAGGGCGGTAGTACCGGTCCGGTACTGGTCTAGTACTGGCTTGGCCTCTGTGAGCCCCTGGATCCGGATCGGTATTGGACCGGTACCTACCCGGTAGTACCGGTTCAAGCGGAAGTACCGCTTTCACAAGAGGAACTACCGCTTAGGTCGTTTTCTGCATGTTGTCTACACAGTAGTACCGGTTTGGGTCTCGAATCTGACCGTTTTTCTGCCCCAACAACTATATTTTGGAGCCCCCTATATATACCTCTCTCCCATCTCCGTCCACACTAGTTCTTCCTATCTATTCTCTCTCCTCCATTGTTGACTTTGAAGAGCTTGATCCTCCTCTTGATCCCCCACTATTTCTTGCATCTTTTTGGGGGAAAGGAGAGAGGAGATCTAGATCTAGTGCTCCACCAAGTGAATCCCCCTCCTAGTCAGGGATCTTGCTAGATCTAGATCTTGGAGTAATTTGGTGTTCCTCCTCCTATTTTGTTTTCCCTCTCTTATTCTCCCAATAGTTTTTGTAGCTTTGTTGGAATTTGGGAGTGAAGAACTTCGGCATCTTAGTGGTTTTCTTAGCCATTGCATTAGGTGCATCGGTTTAGGTTCTCTCCGGGGTTTCGGTCTCGTGTGAGTTCGTGTGAGTTCCCTCTAGGGTTTCTTGGAACCCTAGAGGGCTTGTTGACCTTAGTGGTGTTGTTGCCTTAGTGGCCTTGTCACCTTTGTGGAGTGGTAGCCTTTGTGGCCTTGTTGCCTTTGTGGTCTTGTCGCCTTTGTGGCGTAGTAGCCTTAGTGGTGTTGTTTCCTTTTGTGGGTGTGGTAGCTTTTGTGGTCTTGGATCCGGTTGCGGCGCGTTGGAGCCTTCGTGGCCTTGTTTCCGTGTGTGGCGTGTTGTAGGCTTTGTGGCCTTGTACTTGAGAGCCTCTGGTGTTGTGGAGTTTGCCTCAAGCTTGATACTTGGGTGTTTTCCCCAAGTTTGTACAGGTTCGGTGACCGCCCTTAAGGGTCCCTTAGTGGATCGAGGCTTTCCCTTTGCTGGAAAGGTTCGAGGAGAATATGGTGGCCCTAGTAGCTCATTGGAGTTCCTTGTGCCTCCACACCGCTCCAACGGAGACGTAACACCTAAGGGTGTGAACTTCGGAGTACATCATCGTCTCCTCGTTCGCCGGTTACTTCTCAACCCGAGCTCGTTTACCTATGCGCTTTACATTGTGATAGCCTTCGTGTTTGATGTTCTATATCTAGTTAGCTATCACCTTGTTGCTCATCATGCTTAGCATAGGTTGTTGGTGCACATATGCAAACCCTAGTTGATAGGCTTTGAGCTAAACAAGTAAACCTTAAGTAGTTTTATTCCGCCTTGTTTACCGTTCAAGTAGAAGTTTTTACAACCCGTCTATTCACCCCACCCTCCCCCTCTAGGCGACATCGTTGTACATTCACCGTGTTTTATGTTTAATTCATATTCTCTTTAGCCAAATTCAAATACTCTCTCTGTTCCATTTTATAGTGCCTATAGTTTTTGGCACGGAAATTAACGCAAGGGTATTTTTTACACAAGACCCCCTAGCTGAACGATTTGAGATCGGAGTAAAATTAGGGAATCAATAACTTCCTAACTTACCGTAACAAATCCCACAAATCTCTCTGGTTGACTCTCCATATATGTGCAGCCAGGTTTAATTAAGGAAAGAAAAACATTGGTTCCTAAATCTAATCAATCATTGGGATCATGCATTAGGAATCTCAATTAATTGTTTCCTATTTTGTATGATTTTATTTTTCATGCATGTCGTGTGGGAGTTGACCGGTAGAGGGGGTAGTTGAAAAAAGCCAAGCTACAGCCTTATATTCTGAAACATATGCCAATAATCTATAGACACTATAGAAAGAAACGGAGGGAGTATATTATAAATTCGGTATATATATATATATACGAACTCGCTTGAGGGCAGGTGAGGTTTCTGCCCGCTCTGCTTTTGCTCGATCTGTCTTTGTTTCTACCACTGCGACTGTTAATTTATTTCAAGGATGACTGAGATTAATTGTTTGTGTTGCCAGCTGAATTCTGGCCATGGACTGATTCCCAAGATTGGATATTCCCATAAACTCGATAGATGGCTAGACCATTACTAATGTCAGTATTCCACTGCCAATGCCACGGGAGGTTGATACAGTTTCCAACTTAGTACAAAGTGTGTGCCAATATGTAGGAATTAGGATAGTAAATTTCATTTCAACTCCAGAATACATTTGTCTGATTCTTAAATTCGTGCAAGATTTTGAGTAGAGGTGTCACACATTTTGTTAAAATTTAGATGTATTTAGACACTATCTAAGTGAAGATACTTCAAAACCAAAAGCTTGAAAACTGCAAGCAAACTACTCCCTCCGTCTCAAACTTGTTTTAGATCTGTCTAAATTTAGATGTATCTTCACTTAGATAGTGTCTAAATACATCTATCTAAATTTTAACAAAACTCAAACAACTTTCATTGAATGAGAGAGTAACTACTACCGAAATGCTAAAGCTAGGCACAGTCGTGTTGCCTCATTTTTTTTTTCGATAAAGGATGCTTTATTATTTTAAGAAGCAATTACATCCAGCCTCTGCATAACCAGGATGCACACAGCCGTTTTGTTGTCTCAAGTTCAAAAGGATAAAAAATAAAAACTAGGCGAGATACATATCGGAACGATGAATCATATAACGCCTAAGATATAGGTGGGGCATCTATCCGTAGATTATGCTGCCACCCATGTAGGGAAAAAATATCCCTCGCCGTAGCCTCCAACCGTGTACAGACCTCCGTAAATAGGTCTCGGTTCTCCACTCTCTGAAGAGGTAACCATGAACAGAGAATACTTGTACATCTGTAGATGACCTGCAACAAAGAGCAATTTTTGTCATTAAAGATCTTGTCATTTCTATATAGCCAAAGCGTCCAGATAACTGCTAGCGCCCCACCCTAAGAAGCATCTTAAGCTTTGAATCTATACCATGAAACCAATTGCCAAAGACATTGGCGACACTAGTCGGAGGATACAGGGTAGACGCTACTTGGATGACTGACCATATAGATCTCGCGAAAGGGCACTGGAAGAATAAGTGTTTGATTGTTTCGTCCTGATGACAAAAAACACACCGTGTACTTCCATGCCAATTCCGCTTAACAAGATTGTCTTTGGTGAGAATAACCCCACGACGAAGATACCATCCAAATATTTTAATTTTTAATGGTATCTTCATCTTCCAAATCTTCTTATTGCTATCAACTGGTAAATCAGAAAGAAGGATCGCATTGTAGAAAGATTTTACGGAAAAAGTACCATCTACATGTAGGTTCCATCTAAATTCATCTGGTTCAGGCGATAAATGAATATCTCCGAGCCGTTGAATTAGGGTATTCCATGCCACAAGTCTTTGTCCAAGTAAAACCCGTCTGAATGTCACATTCGGAGGTGAGGTAGCCATTACAGTAGCAATGGTATCACCTTGTCGACGAGCAATCCTATACAGAGCAGGATACTGTTCACTTAAGGGTGCATTGTCTAGCCAAGCATCTTTCCAGAACCGTATTTGTGCTCCATTCCTGATAGAGAAAGTACCATGGCGAAAGAATACATTTTTTATTGCCATAAGACCTGCCCAGAAGTGAGAATCCCCAGGTTTCCAAACCTCTTGGGATAGTGTCTTCGAACCGATATACTTTCTCCGAAGAATAGTTTGCCAAGTCCCATCCTCAGTAAGTAGCTTAAACAGCTATTTATCCAGGAGAGCTGAATTCTTGACCTCCAGGTCATGGACTCCAAGCCCTCCTTGATCTTTGGGACTACAAACTATACTCCACTTAACCAGTCGTGTTACCTCATGTGGATCGGCCAATGGCGAAGCGCCTTGGCTCCAGCCATCTGCCACAGCCCACAAGTCCAGAACTCGGCTTGGCCGAGGATGAACTCACCCATCTCGTGGCATCTCAGGCTGAACCACCGAACACAGAGGCATTCCATGGCCGTCAAATTCTCCACATCTTCGGGGTGATCAGAGAATGCGTTCCCTGTATTTATTCCCTGCTGATGAAAAAACTTTATTTTATATATTTTAGCTAAATAATAGATATACACAAACGTATCTCTGTATCTGTGTTTCTGAAAATTTGCCGTATCACAATATCCCCGTATCATGTATCAGATACATATCCAAGTATCCGTGCTTCCTAGCATATAAGAGCATCTCCACTCGTCTCCCCGACGAGGCCCCCGAGCGACCTTTTTTCCATCCGGACGGCGTAATTCGGCCCAGTCGCGCCCCCGGTTCCTCGTTTTCATCCGGATTTGGCCCTCATCCATCCGGCGAGCCCACGCCATCCCCGGTCCCCCGGGGGCGCGCTCGGGGACTCCGGACGAAAGAATTTGGCGCGAAACGTCGTGTGGACCCGCGTAGTCGGCGACAGGAAAACCAAATCTTGTCGATTTTCCCTCCAATTTGCTTGGATATCCCCATTCTCTCCCGCCGAATTTGTCCATTCTCCTCCTCGTCTTCCAGTTCCCGTTCCCGACCTCGTCTTCTCGTCCACCACCGCTCTCCTCCTCGTCTTCTCATCCACCACAATGCCGCCGAAGGCGACGACGGGGAAGCCGCGGGCGAAGAAGGAGCGGCCGCCGGGCATGACGAATGCAGAGTGGGCGGCGGACGAGAAACGGCGCGAGGTCGAAACAAGCGGCAGGGCGGAGAGGGTGAAAAAAGCCGCCGCCAAGAGGGCGGCGGCCCAGGACGAACAAGCGAGGAAGATCAGCATGGCCATGAGCATGGGCCATGTTCCCGGCGGCAGCGGCGCCGGCGCCATGTTCCCCGGCCAATGACCGACGCAAGGTACAACCAGTTCCCCGTTGTCCTTCTCCCCTTCGATGTACTCGCCATCGCCGCCTGCCATGTTCCAAGGGGGCGCCTACGTCCAACCCTCCAGGTTCACGCCGTCGCCGCCCGAGCTTGACGTCGGCAGCGGCGGCCAGTTCGAGGGCACCTCGCCGTCCCTGCAATGAGGGCCGCTCCCGTTCGGTGCCATGGCGGTGCCGAACGAAGAGGAGATCCACGAGATGATCACCTCCGGCTCCATGGCCGCCGCTGCGAGCCCGGGGTTCTTCATGGCCGCCGCCGCTGCGAGCCCGGGGTTCTTCACGCAAGAGGAGGCGAGGGCGACGGCAGCTGTCGCGGCGCGCAACGAGTATGTGGAGGATGTGGCCGACGGAAGCCAAGCCGTCGAAGAAGAAGACGAAGAAGAAGAACAGCCAACTCAAGCCGCCGCCAACCTGTCGAAGAGGAAGAAGAAGAGGAAGAAGGACTCGCCGCCTGCCGAACCGCGTATCAAATGGACGCCGAAGGAAGAGGAGTGCCTCGCCGAAGCTTGGATGACCGTGTCCATGAACGGCATAACCGGGGCCAATCAGTCGTTCGACACATATTGGCTTCGAGTGAAGCAAGCGTACGACGAACGCAAACTCGTCGATCCCTACTTCAACAAGATGAACATGAACGTGTACCGGGGAGACAAGGCAATGGCCACCCATTGGGGGATCATGCAGACGGCGTGCAACAAATGGCACGGCATACAGGAGGAGGTCGAAGAACGGCCGATCAGCGGCCACGACTTGGAGCAAAAGGTATGCTCCGTCGACCCTGCATCAGAGCATCTCTAGTGGAAGGTGCAAATTTGGACGTGTATATCTCTATATACACGTCCATATACACATTGCTAAATTTAACACCTCCCAGTTTTTCAGTGGAACGTGTATGAGGACGTGTAAATCAGGACGTGTATATTCCAACGGCTATATTTTCAAACGGCTATATTCCAACGGCTATATTTTCAAACGGCTATATTCCAACGGCTATATTTTCAACGGCCATATTTCTGGTCTATATAAACCATCCCGACCACCTCTCTTCCAGCATCTCTACATGTGACTTATCTTCTCACTTTTAGATTTCTCTATCGTCTCTCACGAAACAGAATGAACACATCCTTTTGGGACATGAGTTCTTCGTCATCTTCATCTGGCGACGATGAACTCATACTAGCAGCATTTTCCGAGCGCGAGGAGGAAGAGAGGATGAACGCTCGACGCCACGGCGGTTCGAAGCATGGACGTCGAGCAATTGATCGAGGAAGAGATGCTGGATTTGTTCTTCTGTGGGACGACTACTTCAAAGCAGTTCCTCGCTATCCCGAACATTTGTTTCGACGAAGGTTTGTAACTAGTACACTTCTCTGCGTTCGCCCATTTTTCATTTCCCTGTCTCATTTACTTTTTATACACAGATTTAGGATGTCCCGTGATTTGTTCAACCGCATAGCTGATGGTATACTTGAGCATGACTATGATGGTTATTTTACGCAAAAAAGAAGTGCTTCTGGAGCTCTTGGGTTACATCCTCTGCAAAAGATGACCGCGGCAATGCGGATGCTAACATATGGAATAGCTGCTGATGGTGCTGATGAGTACATCCGGTCCGCTGAGGCTACTAATTTAGAGTCTTGCAAGAAATTTGTGATCAAAGTTTGTGAAGTATTTGGGGAAAGGTACCTGAGATCTCCAAATGAGCAAGACATTGCTAGGTTACTTGCAATAGGGGAGGAAAGAGGATTTCCTGGTATGTTAGGGAGCATAGATTGCATGCACTGGGGTTGGAAAATTTGCCCCAAAAAATGGCATGGCATGTTTAAAGGCCATGTGAACGAGCCAACTATGATCTTGGAAGCAGTTGCATCACAAGATCTTTGGATTTGGCATGCTTATTTTGGTTTACCAGGGTCTCTCAATGATATAAATGTTCTTCAACGTTCTCCTATTTTTTCAAAGCTAGCCGAAGGTCAAACTCCTGCAGTGAATTATAGCATCAATGGCCATCAGTACACAATGGGGTATTACCTTGCAGATGGTATCTATCCACGGTGGGCAACATTTGTGAAGAGCATACCAGCTCCAGATACAAGAAAGCATAAAACTTTTGCGAAGAAGCAAGAGGCATGCAGGAAAGATGTGGAACGAGCCTTTGGAGTTTCTCGGTTTTGATCTATCCCGACAATATCCATACTTGTATTTGCCTAGGCTGCTATCAGAACCTTATCCTCATCACTAGACCAATTTTTACCTTTGTTGGATTTTCCTTTCTCTGTTATTGCAGAACGCTGCGTTGATGGTGCCGCTTGATGCTGAGTTGATGGGGTTGCTTGCTCTCCAATTGGACTTTCAGGTTGTGTTTCTGAGAAACCAAAACCAACCGTGTCCAAGAAACTTTGGTCACCATCCATCTGCAAACAATGAACACACATGCAATCTCTATATATCAGACCACAACACCTCCCTAATTCTGTAGTAATTTCTACATACAAAAATCTGTAGCAAAATACTAGCTTTTCCATGCAATTTCTACATAGCAATGCATCTATTTTAGCAATTTCTACATTTTAGCAATTTCTACGTAGCAATGTATCTATTTCAGCCCCAGACCACAGACCACAGAGCACAATGGTCACGGCCAAATCACCAAGGGCCATGGCCAAATCCCCAATGTCCACGGCCAAATCACCAAGGGCCAAGCCGGCCTCCCCGTCCACGGCGAGCGCCAGCCCTGGACCGCACGCCGCCCCGCACGCCGCCCCGCACGAGGCCGCACGAGCGCCGCCCGAGCCCCTCCCTCCGCGGCGGCCGCTGTCCGGGCCGTGCGCCGCCGCCCGCCGGAGATCCCGCGCCCCAGCCGCCCCGGCACTCTCCCTCGTCCTCCCCTCTCCAGCTGGGCGCCGCCCAACTCGAGGCCGCCCGAGCCCCTGTCTCCGCGTCGGCCCCTGTCCAGGCCGCGCGCCGCCGCCGGCGGCAGATCCCGCGGCCCCAGCCGCCCGACGACCTGCCGCCCCAACCAACAACGGGAAAAAAAGGGGGCACAGGAATGCATACCGGAGAAGGGAGAGGGAGAGGGCCCTGGCCGCCGGCGAGCTGCGATGGCCTCCGGCCGGGCGCGGGTCGACGGAGTTGGCTCCTTTTCCTCCGTTCACGAGCGTGGCTCGCTCGTGTTTATTTCCACGCCGGGTACTTGATGTCTACGTTCCCCCTCCTTTCCTGTAGACAGTGTTGGGCCTCCAAGAGCAGAGGTTTGTAGAACAGCAGCAAGTTTTCCCTTAAGTGGATCACCCAAGGTTTATCGAACTCAGGGAGGAAGAGGTCAAAGATATCCCTCTCATGCAACCCTGCAACCACGAAGCAAGAAGTCTCTTGTGTCCCCAACACACCTAATAGGTGCACTAGTTCGGCGAAGAGATAGTGAAATACAGGTGGTATGAATATATATGAGCAGTAGTAACGGTGCCAGAAAATAGCTTGCTGGCGTGTAGTTGATGGTGGTAGTATTGCAGCAGTAGTAACACAGTGAAACAGTAAACAAGCAGTAGTAACGCAGCAGTATTTAGGAACAAGGCCTAGGGATTACACTTTCACTAGTGGACACTCTCAACATTGATCACATAACAGAATAGATAAATGCATACTCTACACTTTTGTTGGATGATGAACGCATTGCGTAGGATTACACGAACCCTCAATGCCGGAGTTAACAAGCTCCACAATTTGTTCATATTTAAGTAACCTTATAGTGTAAGATAGATCAAAAGACTAAACCAAGTACTAACATAGCATGCACACTGTCACCTTCATGCATATGTAGGAGGCATAGATCACATCAATATTATCATAGCAATAGTTAACTTCATAATCTACAGGAGATCATGATCATAGCATAAACCAAGTACTAACACGGATGCACACACTGTCACCATTACATCGTGCAGGAGGAATAGAACTACTTTAATAATATTGCTAGAGTAGCACATAGATAATAGTGATACAAAACTCATATGAATCTCAATCATGTAAAGCAGCTCATGAGATTATTGTATTGAGGTACATGGGAGAGATGAACCACATAGCTACCGGTACAGCCCCGAGCCTCGATGGAGAACTACTCCCTCCTCATGGGAGCAGCAGCGGTGATGAAGATGGCGGTGGAGATGGCAGCGGTGTCGATGGAGAAGCCTTCCGGCACTTCCCCGCTCCGGCAAGCATGCCGAACAGAGACTCCTGTCCCCCGGATCTTGGCTTCGCGATGGCGGCGGCTACGGAAGGTTTACGTGGGTTTCGTCGAACTTATCGGTTTTCGATCCAGGGGCTTTATATAGGCGAAGAGGCGGCGCGGGAGGGTCGAAGGGCGACGACACCATAGGGCGGCGCGGCCGAGGGCCGCGCCGGCCTATGGTCCTGGGGCCCAGTGCCCCCCTCCGGTCCTTCCCGGTGTTCTGGATGCTTCCGGTGAAAATAGGAACTTGGGCGTTGATTTCGTCCGATTCCGAGAATATTTCGTTACTAGGATTTCTGAAACCAAAAACAGCAGAAAACAGGAACTGGCACTTCGGCATCTTGTTAATAGGATAGTTCCAGAAAATGCACGAATATGACATAAAGTGTGCATAAAACATGTAGATAACATCAATAATGTGGCATGGAACACAAGAAATTATCGATACGTCGGAGACGTATCAGCATCCCCAAGCTTAGTTCTGCTCGTCCCGAGCAGGTAAAACGATAACACAGATAATTTCTGGAGTGACATGCCATCATAACTTTGATCAAACTATTTGTAAAGCATATGTAATGAATGCAACAATCCAAGACAATGGTAATGACATGAGTAAACAACTGAATCATAAAGCAAAGACTTTTCATGAATAGTACTTTCAAGACAAGCATCAATAAGTCTTGCATAAGAGTTAACTCATAAAGCAATAATTCAAAGTAAAGGCGTTGAAGCAACACAAAGGAAGATGAAGTTTCAGCGGTTGCTTTCAACTTGTAACATGTGTATCTCATGGATATTGTCAACATAGAGTAATATAACAAATGCAATATGCAAGTATGTAGGAATCAATGCACAGTTCACACAAGTGTTTGCTTCTTGAGGTGGAGAGAAATAGGTGAACTGACTCAACATTGAAAGTAAAAGAATGGTCCTTCAAAGAGGAAAGCATCGATTGCTATATTTGTGCTAGAGCTTCTATTTTGAAAACATAAAGAGAGCATAAAAATAAAGTTTTGAGAGGTGTATGTTGTTGTCAACGAATGGTAGCGGGTACTCTAACCCCCTTGCCAGACAAACCTTCAAAGAGCGGCTCCCATTTTATTTTATTTTGGGTGGCACTCCTTCCAACCTTTCTTTCACAAACCATGGCTAACCGAATCCTCGGGTGCCTGCCAACAATCTCATACCATGAAGGAGTGCCTTTTTATTTTAGTTTTATTATGATGACACTCCTCCCATCCTTTGCTTACACAAGCCATGGCTAACCGAATCCTTCGGGTGCCGTCCAACAATCACATACCATGGAGGAGTGTCTATTTTTGTTAATTAACTTGGGACTGGGAATCCCATTGCCATCTCTTTTTGCAAAATTATTGGATAAGCGGATGAAGCCACTAGTCCATTGGTGAAAGTTGCCCAACAAGATTGAAAGATAAACACCACATACTTCCTCATGAGCTATAAAACATTGACACAAATCAGAGGTAATAAATTTTGAATTGTTTAAAGGTAGCACTCAAGCAATTTACTTTGGAATGGCGGAGAAATTGTTATCACCAGATTTTGGCCAAATCAGGAGGTGGGCCGTAAGAGAGATGGGCTTGGAAGATTACACGTAGAAGATCTCTGAAGCGGCCTTGCACGAGGAGTTTGGGCTGGATTGCCCGTGTATCTTTAATTATGGTAGATTGTATCTTAGATTAAAAGTTAGAGTTTGTATCGTGCACGGCGGGGATTATTCCCACGTTAGAAAGTCCCCTGGACTATAAATATGTATCTAGGGTTTATGGAATAAACAACAACCAACGTTCAACCAAACAAATCAATCTCGGCGCATCGCCAACTCCTTCGTCTCGAGGGTTTCTATCGGTAAGCGACATGCTGCCTAGATCGCATCTTGCGATCTAGGCAGCACAAGCTCCACGTTGTTCATGCGTTGCTCGTACTGAAGCCTTGTTGATGGCGAGCAACGTAGTTATCATAGATGTGTTAGGGTTAGCATAGTTCTTCGCGTAACATGCTATCGTAGTGCGACCCTTGCATGTCTAGCTGCCCTCACACCTATCTTAGGTGTGGGGGCGGCACCCCGCTTGATCATTATTTAGTAGATCTGATCCGTTACGATTGCTCCTTGTTCTACAAGGATTAGTTTAATATCTGCAATAGTTAGGCCTTACAAAGGGGGGGAGGATCCAGCGGCGCGTAGGGTGTCGTTCGCTAGTCCTAAACAGGATGTTCCGGGGATCAACTTCGTGTTGGTTTTTAGGCCTTGTTTAGGATCGGCTTACGATCACCGTGCGTGGCCGCGAGGCCCAACCTGGAGTAGGATGATCCGATTATGCGGTGAAAACCCTAAATCGTCATAGATCTCATTAGCTTTATCTTGATCAAGCAGGACCACCATATATTCGTGCACCCCGTACGAATCATGGGTGGATCGGCTCCTTGAGCCGATTCACAGGATAACCTGAGAGCCGATCGAGGCTCGTATTTAATGTTTACGTGTATGCCATGCAGGAAACTAAGCGAGGCATCTCCATCACCTCCCTGACCAGGTATAGGTCAGGTGGCACGCCCTTGCATCAGCATCGGACGTGTGACCAGAAGGCTTTGCGGGCCGTCGCTCGGAGGGACCTCAGCCAGCCGCAGCTCTAGGTTGTTCCCGGCTCTACGGTGTTGCCCGTCGCTGCCCGCCGGTGGGTTTCTGACGACAACACATTCTGGCACGCCCGGTGGGACAAGCTTCTACATCAACCACATCGCCATCTACATCTGAGATGGCGGACGGCACGCCAGTCACCTACGAGGAGCTGCCCGACGAGCTCAAGAAGAGGTATGACGAGATCAAAGTCACCCTCGAAGCCGACCTCATCGGCTCTTTTCAGAGAACCCGTTCACATGGCATCAGATGGAAGGGGTTCTCACCGCAAGGTGCACTCGATGGGATAGACCTCTCTGCCCCGTCGGAGGAACGCACCAGGTCCCTGCGGCAGGAGATCAACTACTTGGTGGCTCACTCGCTACACCGCCACTCTGAGAACCTGGTCAACACGTTGGAGCGTGTCGCTCTTCGCGTGATCCAGGAGATCATGAGGCACCAGTACTCGCCGTCAGGACCAGCTCTCGGGACGCATCAAGGAGAGTTGCCACTCCAGTCCCGTCCACCGCTGCCATATGCGTTGGCAGCACCAGAAGTGCCGGCTACACCGGCATTCGTCGTCTACAAGATTGGTGATGACCCTAGTGACTACCAGTTCTTGCCCGAGGCGCCTAAGGAGATCCCTCACGGGTACACGTGCACGTATGTGCCAGATTGTGGCAACTGGGCACTCACAAACCAGGCCACAACATCAGGGACTTCTGGGAAAACAGGAGGGACGTCAGCGACAGAGCTTGAGAAGCAGACGTGGCTAACTAAGTACGCCACCCCGACGAACCTCCAGAGCTCAGCTCTTGCAGTTGGCTCAGAGTTAGAAAAGCAAACATGGCTAACTAAGTACGCCACCCCGACGAACCTCCAGAGCTCAGCTCCTGCAGTTGGCTCAGAGTTAGAAAAGCAAACATGGCTGGCTAAGTACGCCACCCCGGCGAATCTTCAGAATTCAACTCCTGCAGCCAGCACAGCGGATCAGATCAGTACCATACTGAGAGACCAGTTCGGCATGGTGCCGAAAAGGAGGGCAATCGGCTATTCCAAGCCGTACCCCGACGACTACGAGATGATCCCGCTGCCACCTAAATATCGGCTCCCTGATTTCTCCAAATTCAGTGGATCGGATGGTTCCAGCTCCCTCGAGCACGTCGGCCGATATTTGGCGCAACTAGGACCGGCTTCAGTGTCGGATCAACTACGCGTGAGGCTCTTCTCACAGTCCCTCACGGGATCGGCTTTCGGATGGTATACCTCTTTGCCACCAGACTCCATCCGGACTTGGAAGCAGTTGGAAGAGCAGTTCCATATGCAGTACCATTCAGAGGCTTCCGAGTCTGGCATTGCCGATCTAGCACAACTACGTCAGAAGCGCGGAGAAACTGTGACAGAATACATCCAGTGCTTCAGGAATCTTAGGAACCGATGTTATTCGGTTCGTATAACTGAAAAAGAAGCAGTCGAGTTGGCAGTAGCAGGCCTTGCAACACAGCTCAAGGACATGGCCTCCCAAGCAGAATATCCCTCACTGGCGCACATGGTTCGAAACTATCGGCATATGAACAGCGCCACCCGGACCTGTACCAAGACAAGTTCAAGCGTGCAGTAGTCCTGGTCGATGCAGAGGAAGACGAAGTTCCTGCGGGAGACCAAGAGGTAGCAGTGGCTGAATGGACTCGGGGAGGAACCCCCGTGTCCTGCAAATGGGTAAAGCCACCAGGCCCACCCAGGCGATTTGATTTTGACGTGACCAAGACTGAGCAAATCTTCGACCTCCTGCTCAAGGAGAAACAGTTGACGATTCCTGAAGGCCTCAAATTCCCCACGGTGCAAGAGCTGAACGGAAAGCCATACTGCAAATGGCACAACTCGCTCTCCCATGCCACCAACGACTGCAGGGTATGGCGTCAGCACATCCAAGCGGCGATAGAAAAAGGGCGTCTAATTTTCAACCAGTACGCCATGAAGGTCGACACCCAGCCCTTTCCCGCCGTTAACATGGTGGAGTGCACTTACCCTGAAGGTTGCCAGCCAGGATCCTCGTTCAGCATCAACATGGTAGGACCTGGGAACCACTCTGGCAAAGATGGAGACGAGGGCAGCTGCTCTCGTAGCAAGGACACAGAGGAGGCCGCTCCACGCGATCGGCTCCGTCATGATGGCAAGCGCTACGTCACAGAGGGAGAAGTGAAGAACATGAGATATCAAAGACCCCTCTCTGATCACCTCCTCAACAAGTATGAGAGTCAGTATGACCAACGCCGACGATCCAGCGATGATGATGAAGGAGATCGTCTGGCTAGAGAAGCCAGAAGACATCGTCGGCACGATCGCGATGAGGAGGAGCACGAGCGCCGTGCCACGGAAAAATCAAGGGAGCAAGACGACAACGACAGGCACTGGGACTGCCCCTTCTTCAGACACTGCTGGGATTCAGGAATGAGCCGATTGCCCACAATCGGCAATTGCCCAGAATGCAACCAGAAGAAGAAGGAGGCAGCCAATGTGTCTGTGTTCAAGCGCCTAGGGCCTCTCCCGCCACAAAGCAAATGCGCTGAGTCACCTCGTTGGGCAGATCTCGAAGATTCAGAAGACGAGGGAGAAGAAGAAGACAGGTGCCACCGTCCAAGGTGGTGCCCTGATGGACTCAGCCGTTCACAAAAGCGCAGGGTTCAGCGATTGCGCGGCCTGGAGGAAGCCGAAAGGTTATACCTGCATACTTTAAGGAAGGCACGACCTGATCTGGCTGCGAAAGTTCAGCGGACCCTGGATGAAGAGGGTCGTCCACGGAAAATGGAGTGGCGCCCCAAGCAAAGGAAAGCCGATGATGAAACATCGGCTGGTACAAACATGGTGCTCGTCCTTCCGACAGAGCTTAGTACTCCACGATTCTACGATGCACTCAAGGTGGACGACAGCAGGCGCATCAAGTCAGAGGTTGGGCTGGTTTTATCCACCAGCCTGACCGAATAGCAAGAACAAACCGATGAGCAAAACGGGGCGAGGCTGATCCTTGTGATCGGCCCCAAAAATCTATGAAGGAACGTTACAGAACCTTCAGTCAGCACTCCAATTGATATGGAGGCCGATTCCAGCAATCGGCCAAAATTATCTTTACCACATGTTCTGCTTATGCTCAGCATCGATCCACTGGGCAGCGGCCACGTCGGCAGGTGAAAGTCAGCACGAATCCTTGCGGAGCCGACGTGCCAGTACAATGCCTTGGCTAACCACAAAGCCGATATCTGCAGTCACCTGGCAGATTCGGCTCGGGGGGCATATAGTCAGATGAATATGTGCAGATAAACATGTGTGAATATGTGCAGACAAACATGTGTGCAGTGAAACACTGGGAGCCGATTAAGAAAAATCGGCCAGTAAATTTTTTTTTTACAGCCGATGCAAGGGCATCGACTTTAGAGGCCTAAGGTGATGGTCGACCCTACATGTGAACAACCAACGTTGGAAGCCGATGCGCAGCCATCGACTCTAGTACGGTTACACAAGACCAAGACCTACTGGCTATGTGCTTAAAGTTCACGACAACATCGACGTTCAGTGGAAGAAAGCTGATCAACGATCTATACATCCTCGCCGGTATTCTCGCCTTGATTAAGGCTCGGGGGGCAGCTCACCTTGAGATATCTTTATAGAGCCGATTTTGTGGGAATCGGCTGTTTCTGCATTATAACGTGGAAACCAATGGCGACGCGTTTGGCGCGCTTTGGATGGGGCTCGGAGGATGACTCGCCCGAGAGGTTCTTGGCGTTGGGAGCCGATTTTGTTAGAATCAGCTGGCTCTACGTTGCAACTGTTCTGGAGAATGATGCTTGGTTACGGAGTCATCAGTTTCAGCATCCAAGCTGATTCGGTAACAGGTGCGGGACTCTCCTGGGAGTGTCTGCTCAAAACCAAAGGAAGCCGGTCTGCTGCGATCGGCCGCACCCAGTGCTATCGTCATCGGCAGGGCTAGTTAACTTGGAAGTTGACTTGGAAGGATGACTGAATTGGCCTATCTCGCTGGTCATTGAGCATTGGTTAGGCTAACGACCGTCAAGGCCAGATGAGGAAAATCGGCTGAGTCAGCATAAAGAACATCAGCAAAATCAAAAGAAATTTTTCATTAATAAGATTTCTTACAAAGAGAAGCCGATTGTTCAGCAAAGAGGGGCAGATTGCTACTGCTAATCCTATGCTAGTAGGTCCCTATCCTAAGGGCTGTTGCCGTCTTCGCCGTCGCTGGGGTAGCTGCCCTCATTGCTGCTGTCGACGAATCCCTCGGGGCTGCTACTGTGACCTTCAGATGAGGTTTCTTCCTCGTCATCATCATCGTCCTCGTCTGACCAAGCCCAGCCCCGGATGCGTTTCGCCAACGGTTCGTCAGAGGAGGTGTCGTCCTCCTGTTCCTTCTTCATGTCGGAGGAGATGTCTTCGTCTTCGACATCCTCTTCTTCTCTTTTGGTGACAGATGTGAATTTACCCCGGAAGGGAGGATCGTCGTCGCCGCTTTCCGCCTCCAGTGCTCCGTCAACCAGGTACCGGAGGTCATCTTCCCCGTCGGTTAGGGGCATGGCCCCATCTGACCAGACGAGGTCCTCACCCTCCGGCACGAAGTCGAAGTCCCACTCCTGCTTGTCCCAATGTTTGGGAGCCCGGCGGTTGTACGCCTCCATCTTGTCGTGCCCTGGGACCAACTCGCTTGAGGAAGAAGATTGGAGAGAGACGGAAGACGAGGAAGAAGACGACATGGCTGAGGGAGAAGAGGGTTTTTTGGTGCCGATAGCTAGAACAGAGGAAGGTGATGAAGAGGGCTAATCGATCGGCACAGTTAAATAATGGGAAGCCTGGTGGAAATTTAATGTCATTACAGTTTCCGAGGAGATGACGCCAGAGCTATCGAATTTTGCAGAGAAGCTAAGAAGACAGGGCATAATGATAACGGATACTGCAACGGCTCTGCTCTGCCACGACATGACCCTTCAGAGGAAAAACAGAGTGGTTTTGGAATTATCATTGCCAAAACCAGGGGGGCATGTGTTATCACCAGATTTTGGCCAAATCAGGAGGTGGGCCGTAAGAGAGATGGGCTTGGAAGATTACACGTAGAAGATCTCTGAAGCGGCCTTGCACGAGGAGTTTGGGCTGGATTGCCCGTGTATCTTTAATTATGGTAGATTGTATCTTAGATTAAAAGTTAGAGTTTGTATCGTGCACGGCGGGGATTATTCCCACGTTAGAAAGTCCCCTGGACTATAAATATGTATCTAGGGTTTATGGAATAAACAACAACCAACGGTCAACCAAACAAATCAATCTCGGCGCATCGCCAACTCCTTCGTCTCGAGGGTTTCTACCGGTAAGCGACATGCTGCCTAGATCGCATCTTGCGATCTAGGCAGCACAAGCTCCACGTTGTTCATGCGTTGCTCGTACTGAAGCCTTGTTGATGGCGAGCAACGTAGTTATCATAGATGTGTTAGGGTTAGCATAGTTCTTCGCGTAACATGCTATCGTAGTGCGACCCTTGCATGTCTAGCCGCCCTCACACCTATCTTAGGTGTGGGGGCGGCACCCCGCTTGATCATTATTTAGTAGATCTGATCCGTTACGATTGCTCCTTGTTCTACAAGGATTAGTTTAATATCTGCAATAGTTAGGCCTTACAAAGGGGGGGAGGATCCAGCGGCGCGTAGGGTGTCGTTCGCTAGTCCTAAACAGGATGTTCCGGGGATCAACTTCGTGTTGGTTTTTAGGCCTTGTTTAGGATCGGCTTACGATCACCGTGCGTGGCCGCGAGGCCCAACCTGGAGTAGGATGATCCGATTATGCGGTGAAAACCCTAAATCGTCGTAGATCTCATTAGCTTTATCTTGATCAAGCAGGACCACCATATATTCGTGCACCCCGTACGAATCATGGGTGGATCGGCTCCTTGAGCCGATTCACAGGATAACCTGAGAGCCGATCGAGGCTCGTATTTAATGTTTACGTGTATGCCATGCAGGAAACTAAGCGAGGCATCTCCATCACCTCCCTGACCAGGTATAGGTCAGGTGGCACGCCCTTGCATCAGCATCGGACGTGTGACCAGAAGGCTTTGCGGGCCGTCGCTCGGAGGGACCTCAGCCAGCCGCAGCTCTAGGTTGTTCCCGGCTCTACGGTGTTGCCCGTCGCTGCCCGCCGGTGGGTTTCTGACGACAACAGAAATACCATGTAGTAGGTAGGTATGGTGGACACAAATGGCATAGTGGTTGGCTCAAGTATTTTGGATGCATGAGAAGTATTCCCTCTCGATACAAGGTTTAGGCTAGCAAGGTTTATTTGAAACAAACACAAGAATGAACCGGTGCAGCAAAACTCACATAAAAGACATATTGTAAACATTATAAGAATCTACACCGTCTTCCTTGTTGTTCAAACTCAATACTAGAAATTATCTAGACCTTAGAGAGACCAATTATGCAAACCAAATTTTAGCATGCTCTATGTATTTCTTCACTAATAGGTGCAAAGTATATGATGCAAGAGCTTAAACATGAGCACAACAATTACCAAGTATCACATTACCCAAGACATTATAGCAAATTACTACATGTATCATTTTCCAATTCCAACCATATAACAATTTAACGAAGAAGAAACTTCGCCATGAATATTAAAAGCTAAGAACACATGTGTTCATACGAATCAGCAGAGCGTGTCTCTCTCCCACACAAGCATTTATTGAAACAAAAACAAAAATAAAAGCATACAGACGCTCCAAGTAAAGCACATAAGATGTGACCGAATAAAAATATAGTTTCAAGAGAAGGAACCTGATAATTTGTCGATGAAGAAGGGGATGCCTTGGGCATCCCCAAGCTTAGACGCTTGAGTCTTCTTGATATATGCAGGGGTGAACCACCGGGGCATCCCCAAGCTTAGAGCTTTCACTCTTCTTGATCATAGTATATCATCCTCCTCTCTTGACCCTTGAAAACTTCCTTCACACCAAACTTCTCATAAACTTCATTAGAGGGGTTAGTACATAATCAAAAACTCACATGTTCAGAGGTGACACAATCATTCTTAACACTTCTGGACATTGCTCAAAGCTACTGGAAGGTAATGGAACAAAGAAATCCACCCAACACAGCGAAAGAAGCAATGCGAAATAAAAGACAGAATCTGTCAAAACAGAACAGTCCGTAAAGACGAATTTCTAATAAATACTTCCGTTGCTCAAATCAGAAAACTCAAAACTAATGAAAGTTGCGTACATATCTGAGGAATACGCACGTAAATTGGCATGTTTTTCTGATTTTTCTACAGAGAAAACAGCCCAGATTCGTGACAGATAGAAATCTGTTTCTGCGCAGTAATCCAAATCTAGTACTTACTTTTCTATCAACGGCTTTACTTGGCACAACAAAACACAAAACTAAGATAAGGAGAGGTTGCTACAGTAGTAAACAACTTCCAAGACACAAATAAAAACAAATTACTGTAGCAAAATAACACATGGGTTATCTCCCAAGAAGTTCTTTCTTTATAGCCATTAAGATGGGCTCAACAGTTTTAATAATCCATTCGCGGGAAATAGTATTTGAAGCAAAAGAGAGCTTCAAGAGGCAAATTCAAAACAAATTTAAGTCTAACATGCTTCCTATGAAGAGGAATCTTGTACACAAATGAATTCATGAAGAACAAAGTGACAAGCATAAGAGGATAAAACACGAGTAACTTCAAGATTCTCAACATAAAGAGGGGAAACTTAATATTATTAAGATGCATACAACCATATTTCCCTCTCTCATAATAACTTTCAGTAGCATCATTGATGAAATCCACAATATACCCATCACTTAAAACATTCTTATCATGGTTCATATGTATAGAAGTATCATTAATTTTGGCATAAGAAGAGTTATTCTCATTAATAGTAATTGGAGCAAGATTATTATCAAGAATTTGAACATGGTAAACAAGTTGCATATTAAAAGAATTGTTTTTGGTAATCCAATCATGACTATGACAAGTTTCATAATGGTAGTTATAACCTATATCATAGCATTCTTTATAATAATCATCAAAGATCGGAGGCACAGTGTCATCATAAGAAATAGAATAGTTATCTTTCACAGTCGGTTTATCTATGACCATACCATCGTTGTTATTAGAAGGAGATGTATCAAACACATAATGATCAGTAGCAAATGGATTTTCAAACACCTCTTCCCCAAGCTTACAGCTTTCTATATTATTATGGGAGGAAGCATGGATAGCACTGACACTATGGCAATTATTATCATCATTTTCAGAATTAGTTTCCCAGAGATTTGCAATATCAAAAGTAGTGTGCTCATTCAAATCATGATCGCTAATGTATGTAAAGGGCATAGGAAGATCATCATATTTAGATTCATTATCACAATAATCATTAGGAGCAACATACTTACGGTTACTTAGCGTTATCTCATTCACGCGGGGATACGCCGTTACCTCTTTCTTTTTATTCTCCTTCTTCTTCTTCTTCTTCTTCTTCTTCTTCTTCTTCTTCTTCTTCTTCGTTCCCTTCTTTAGGAGGAAGAGGCTTGAAGGTTGGCTTGTCCGCATACCCTGATTTACTTTCAGAAACAATAGAAGAAACTTGGGAGGATCCCTCCTTTTCATTAATTAGTTGAAAACACACAGCGGTCCTATCGTATTTTGGCAAGGTGTCATCTTCTAAAATATTTTGTATGTAAGTATTTGTATGGCTATTATCAATGCAATAAGAAAAACACCCATGCAGGACATCATCAATATCAAGATCACTCATATGTAACAAAGAGATTTTTCTCGACAGTTCTTCACACCCCAAGAATAAAGTAAGTTCATCATGCTGATTAGGAGTAATTTCATCATCACAATACAAATTTGCAGCACTCATTGGGTTCAAATTATCATTGGAGGAGCATTAAAAATTAAAATGACCCACTTCATGGCAAACTTCACAAATAAAAGGATAGAGGGCACAAACTTTTTTACCAAGATCATCTAGAGCTTTAAACCACTTTCTAGTTTTTTCATTAATATGATGGATGCAATATTCATCTTTGACTTGATTAATTCCACAAGGTCTATGCATTCCACAAAAATTAACATGCTTATAAGAAATAGAATTCTTAGGAGTTTGAGCATGCTTATTGCAATAATTAACAACAATTTGATTCTTCATGCAAGCCTCTTTAAAAGGTTCATGATACTTATTAAAATTCTTTTTAGGCAATTCAAAATGAGAAGCAAAGGCTTTATAAAGATTTGCAGCAACTTGAGAGTCAAGACCATAAGTAGCACTCATATTTCGAAATTTATCGGTATCCATAAAAGCTTCAATGCATTCATAATCATAATTTATACCTGACTCTTTACCTTTGTCGTTCTCCCATCCTTCAGTGTTGTCCTCAATCCGATCAAGAAGATCCCACCTAGCTTCAACCTCCTTGCTTGTGAAAGATCCCTCCGAACACGCGTCCAGATAGTCCTTGTGTTGTCCTGAAAGTCTCGCATAAAAATTATTAACAATAACATTACGGGGGAGCTCATGAATGTGACATTTGAGCATTAGTGACTTTAGTCTCCCCCACGCTTGAGAAATACTCTCTCCATCACGAGGATAAAAGTTATAAATATAATTCCTATCAATATGCACTTCATGAGGAGGATAAAATTTAGAATAAAACCGGGGCACAATATCATTCCATTCAAGAGAATCCCCATTATCCAGTAATTTATACCAATGCGCCGCTTTACCAGACAGCGATATAGAGAATAGTTTCTTCCTCACTTCATCCATAGCAATACCTGCACACTTGAATAAACCGCATAATTCATGCAAGAACAATAAATGATCTCCAGGGTGGACAGTTCCATCCCCTGTAACGGTTATCCATAACGCGTTCAATAATTTGCATAGGTATTTTATACGGAATACTTTCAGCTGATGGATTTAAAATATCAGAAGCATCATTAGAGTTATCGCATATGGGAGATAAAGCATTATCAGAGCAAAATATTTCTTCCAAAGCTGAGGAGCAAAAAAGATTATTTTTATATAAACTAGCTTCCCCAAGCTTAGACTTATCCATAGTATTAGCAGTAATTGCATTCATACTAATAACATCGCTACTAACATGCAAATAAGGTTCCATAGGTTTTTTAATTTTCGCATCAAACAATTCTAAATCAGGAAAAAGATTAAAAAGCTCACCAATTTTTTTGTTGTTTTCCATTATGCCTAACTAGTGTAAAACAAGAAACAAAAAGATGCAATTGCAGGATCTAAAGGAAATAGCTTCGAGTACTTACAACGGCGGAAAATAGCTTGGTAGCCGAGGTCCGGAGTGTGAGTACCTTTTACCTTTCCTCCCCGGCAACGGCGCCAGAAAATAGCTTGATGTCTACGTTCCCCCTCCTTTCCTGTAGACAGTGTTGGGCCTCCAAGAGCAGAGGTTTGTAGAACAGCAGCAAGTTTTCCCTTAAGTGGATCACCCAAGGTTTATCGAACTCAGGGAGGAAGAGGTCAAAGATATCCCTCTCATGCAACCCTGCAACCACGAAGCAAGAAGTCTCTTGTGTCCCCAACACACCTAATAGGTGCACTAGTTCGGCGAAGAGATAGTGAAATACAGGTGGTATGAATATATATGAGCAGTAGTAACGGTGCCAGAAAATAGCTTGCTGGCGTGTAGTTGATGGTGGTAGTATTGCAGCAGTAGTAACACAGTGAAACAGTAAACAAGCAGTAGTAACGCAGCAGTATTTAGGAACAAGGCCTAGGGATTACACTTTCACTAGTGGACACTCTCAACATTGATCACATAACAGAATAGATAAATGCATACTCTACACTTTTGTTGGATGATGAACGCATTGCGTAGGATTACACGAACCCTCAATGCCGGAGTTAACAAGCTCCACAATTTGTTCATATTTAAGTAACCTTATAGTGTAAGATAGATCAAAAGACTAAACCAAGTACTAACATAGCATGCACACTGTCACCTTCATGCATATGTAGGAGGCATAGATCACATCAATATTATCATAGCAATAGTTAACTTCATAATCTACAGGAGATCATGATCATAGCATAAACCAAGTACTAACACGGATGCACACACTGTCACCATTACATCGTGCAGGAGGAATAGAACTACTTTAATAATATTGCTAGAGTAGCACATAGATAATAGTGATACAAAACTCATATGAATCTCAATCATGTAAAGCAGCTCATGAGATTATTGTATTGAGGTACATGGGAGAGATGAACCACATAGCTACCGGTACAGCCCCGAGCCTCGATGGAGAACTACTCCCTCCTCATGGGAGCAGCAGCGGTGATGAAGATGGCGGTGGAGATGGCAGCGGTGTCGATGGAGAAGCCTTCCGGGGGCACTTCCCCGCTCCGGCAGCGTGCCGGAACAGAGACTCCTGTCCCCCAGATCTTGGCTTCGCGATGGCGGCGGCTCTGGAAGGTTTCTGTGGGTTTCGTCGAACTTATCAGGGTTTTCGATCCAGGGGCTTTATATAGGCGAAGAGGCGGCGCAGGAGGGTCGAAGGGGCGACGACACCATAGGGCGGCGCGGCCAGGGCCTGGGCCGCGCCGGCCTATGGTCTGGGGGCCCAGTGCCCCCCCTCTGGTCCTTCCCGGGTGTTCTGGATGCTTCCGGTGAAAATAGGAACTTGGGCGTTGATTTCGTCCGATTCCGAGAATATTTCGTTACTAGGATTTCTGAAACCAAAAACAGCAGAAAACAGGAACTGGCACTTCGGCATCTTGTTAATAGGTTAGTTCCAGAAAATGCACGAATATGACATAAAGTGTGCATAAAACATGTAGATAACATCAATAATGTGGCATGGAACACAAGAAATTATCGATACGTCGGAGACGTATCAGTCCGTTATACACGAGCCACTGGGAGGCGTTTTTGGGCGATTTTGGACTCAAAACGTGTACATTTAACATACACCTCCATATACACCTCCCACTAGAGATGCTCTCACCGAGGTTAGCTGTGCACCGTGTACATCGTCGTGAGCTGACCCGTATCGCCGTGCTCTTTTTCCCCAGCTTCGTCGTGCTTTGGACATGTACATGGACGGTACCGGCATGCAGTTCAAGTTCCTGAACGTCTACGCCCGCCTCGAGAACTGCGAGAAGTGGAAGGAAACCCGCAAGACCCTCTCGAAGAGCAAGACCGAGCAGTACAACCCCGACGCTCCGGTGGCTAGCGCGGCGGAAGGGCGCCCTGAACTCGGCCAGAAGAAGCTCAAAGAGCTCAAAAAGACGGGCAATCCCGCCGACAGGATGCAGGAGTCGATCGACAAGTGCTGGGCCGACTTGAGGACGCACGCCGACGGGAGGAACGACAAGTTCGACGGCAGGTGGCGGGAGATGCTCGCCAACCAAGGCGTCCGGATCGCCGTGCTGAAGACGACGGCGCGGCGAAGAAGAGGAACACAGACTTGGCGTTCCTGATGGGCGGCGGCAACATGAAACTGATGGACGAGGAGACGAGGAATTGGTACCAGGGCCACCGCAGCGACATCCTCCGAGCCACTCCGGCCAGTCCTTCGTCGTCTCCACCGGCTCCTACCTCGTCTTCCTCACCGTCTACCTCGTTGACTGCCGCTGCTTCGACGTCCACTGCCGCTGCTTCGTCGTCGACTGCCGCAGCCGCTTCAGCCACGGCATGTGAGGAAACTGGTCCGTCGGACACCGCCGTGCCGGCCGAGACTGCCGATGAGCCTGTTTCCGTGTAATTTCCCTCCGATCGCCGATCTGTGGCTGATCCTTTTGCTCCTTTTGCCGATCAACTGGCCGTATTTATAGCGCGGGACGATGGTTTGTTTAAATTTAAACTATGTCCGCCGAACTTCAGGTGGACGACTGGAAATACGGTACTCCCCACGACTTTATTTCGTCCAATCCGGCGGTTGTTTTGTCCGGATTTCGCCGTGGGGGCGCCAAGGAGTGAAGATGCTCTAACTACTCACCCGGCTGCAGTGTGATTGTCTTGCAAGCCAAAGTGCCAAACCTAGAAGGGAATTGTGATACGATCTAGTCTTCCTGATTGCAAAGCGATAGCATTGGGGTGATCCAGACCGCGACATGCCAGATCCGCCACACCCAGCCAAGCAAATGTATTGTACTCCTTCAGTGGCTCCCAGCAACTCCATCCATGAGGGCACGGTAAGCACAATTAGCCGCATACTGTCGCGATCGACTCCAATCCCAGATGAACTTAGAGCAACGTTCCCTACTAAACGGCACCGAATTGAATGGTTAGAGGACGCTTTCGCTTCGTGTCTCACTTGGGGCCACGCCGCTCCCCAGCCGCGGCCTCCAAACACATTTTCAAACTTGTTTTTATATTAAAATAAATTTTTTTGGTTTGTATTTTCATTTCAATAAAGAGAAGGAACATTATACAAATTAATACGTAGTTTGGGACATGGTTAAAACATTGTTATCACCAGAATTTCACCGAGTCAGAGGTGGGCCGCGATCAAGATTGGGCTTGAAGAAATATACATGGAAGAATACGTGAACCGGCCTTGTACGCGAAGTTTGGGCTAGTTTGCCCTTGTATCTGTAAATATAATAGGATACGTGTCGGTTAGTTAGAGTTTGGCTCGTGCACGGTTGGGATTATTCCCACGTTAGAAAATCTACGGACTATAAATATGTATCTAGGGTTTCTGAAATAAACAACAATCACGTTCATCACAAACCAATCTTGGCGCATCGTCGACCCCTTGTTTCGAGGGTTTCTTCCGGGTAAGCATCATGCTGCCTTGCGATCTAGGCAGTATACGTTTATTCGTTGTTCATGCGTTGCTCGTGCTGAAGCCTTCTTGATGACGAGCAACATAGTTATCATAGATGTGTTAGGGTTAGCATTGTTCTACCGTGCTACATGCTTTCGTCCATGCTACCCTTAGACGTCTAGCCGTCCTTACACCTTTCTTAGGTGTAAGGGCGGCACCTTGCTTGATCATTGTTTAGTAGATCCGATCCGTTATGATCGCTCCTTGTTCTTCAAGGATTAGTTTAATATCTGCATAGTTAGGTCTTGCAAACAGGTTGAAGGATCCGGTAGCACGTAGGGTCTGGTTTGCTAGCCCTAGATAAGATGTTCCGGGGATCAACTTCATGTTGGTTTTTAGGCCTTATCTAGGGTTGGTTCATCGTCACCGTGCGTGGCTGCTAGGCTCAACCACGAGTAGGATGTTCCGATTATGCGGTGAAAACCCTAGATCGTTGTAGATCGTTTTAGCTTTATGTTGATCAAGCAGGACCACCATATGATCGTAGACCTCATACGAACCATGGGTGGATCGGCTCCTCGAGCCGATTCACGGGACAACCTGAGAGCCGATCGAGGCTCGTATTTAATGTTTACGTGTATGCCATGCAGGAAACTTAGCTAAGCAAATCCATCACCTTCCTGATCAGGTATAGATCAGGTGGCACGCCCTTGCACCAGCATCGGGACGTGTGTACCAGGAGCTTTGCGGGCCGTCGCTCGGAGGGACCAGGGCCAGCCGCAGCCCTAAGGTTGTTCCCGGCTCTTCGTGTTGCCAGCCGTAGCTCGCCGGTGAGTTTCGGACGCCAACACATTCTGGCACGCCCGGTGGGACCGTCTTCGACATCAACTGCATCGCCATCTACATCTGAGATGGCGGAAGGTACTCCAGTCACGTACGAGGATCTGCCCGAGGAGCTCAAGAAGAAGTATGACGACGTCAAAGCTACCCTCGAGGCCGACCTCATCGGCTCTTTCCACAGGACTCGCTCGCATGGCATCAGGTGGAGAGGGTTCACACCTGAAGGCGCGCTCGACGGAATTGACCGGTCCACCCCTTCAGAAGAACGCACCAGGTCCTTGCGTCAGGAGATCAATTTCATGGTAGCTCATTCGCTACACCGCCATTCTGAGAGCCTGGTGAACACTTTGGAGCGTGTCGCCCTTCGGGTGCTCCATGAAATCTTGAGGCATCAGTACTCTCCGTCAGGACCTGCTCTAGGGACTCACCAAGGAGAGCTACCACTCTAGAGCCGACCACCGCTGCCGTTCGCGCTGGCAGCACCAGAGGTGCCGAGTACACCGGCGTTCGTTGTCTACAAGATCGGTGGCGATCCTAGCGACTACCGGATACACGTGCACATACGTGCCGGACAGCAGTAACTGGGCACTCACGAACCAGACTGCAACAACAGGGACTTCCGGAACAACGGGAGGAGCTTCTGGATCGGATCTTGAGAAGCAAACGTGGCTAGCTAAGTACGCCACTCCGACGAACGTCCAGAGCTCAACTCCTGTAGCTAGCTCAGATCTTGAGAAGCAAGCGTGGCTAGCTAAATACGCCACGCCAGCGAATCTTCAGAGCTCCACTCCTGCAGCTAGCACCGCGGATCAGATCAGCACGATCTTGAGAGACTAATTCGGCATGGTGCCGAAAAGGAGGGCAATCGGCTATTCCAAGCCGTATCCCAACGACTACGATTTGATCCCACTACCACCCAAGTATCGGCTCCCTGAATTCTCCAAGTTTAGTGGGTCGGATGGCTCCAGCTCTATCGAGCATATAAGCCGATACTTGTCGCAGCTGGGCACGATCTCAGCTGCAGATGCACTACGCGTGAGGTTCTTCGCACAGTCCCTCACAGGATCGGCTTTTGGGTGGTACACATCGCTGCCACCAGATTCGATCCGGACTTGGAAGCAGTTGGAAGAGCAATTCCACATGCAGTATCACTCAGAAGCTTCCGGGGCTGGCATTGCCGATCTAGCACAAGTACGTCAGAAGCGCGGAGAAACAGTGTCAGAGTACATCCAGCGCTTCAGGACCGTGAGGAACCGATGTTATTCGGCTCGTTTGACCGAAACGGAAGCAGTCGAGTTGGCGGTGGCGGGTCTCGCATCACCGATCAAGGATATGGCTTCCCAAGCAGACTACCCTTCACTGGCGCACATGGTTCAGAAACTGTCATTATATGAGCAGCGCCACCCAGAGTTGTACCAGGACAAATTCAAACGTGCAGTAGTCCTGGTTGAGACAGAAGAAGATGAAGGGTCTGCGGGAGATCAAGAGGTAGCAGTGGCTGAATGGACTCGGGGGGCAACCCCCGTATCCTGCAAATGGGTTAAGCCACCAGGTCCGCCCAGAGGGTTTGATTTTGACGTAACTAAAACTGAGCAAATTTTTGACCTCTTACTTAAGGAGAAGCAGCTGAAGTTACCTGAAGGCCTCAAAATCCCCACGGTACAGGAGCTGAACGGAAAGCCATACTGCAAATGGCATAACACGTTCTCCCATACCACCAACGACTGCAGGGTGTGGCGTCAGCAGATCCAAATGGCGATAGAACAAGGACGTCTAATTTTCAACTAGTACGCCATGAAAGTCGATGATACGTCCAAAACGTATCTACTTTCCCGAACACTTTTGCTATTGTTTTGCTTCTAATTTGTGTATTTTGGATGCAACTAACACGGACTAACGCTGTTTTCAGCAGAACTGCTCTGGTGTCTCGTTTTTGTGCAGAAATCCAACTTTCGGGAAAATCCTCGGAATTTATGCAGAAGGCCCTATTTTCCCAGAGAACTGACGGAGCTAGAAGGACAAACCAGGTGGAGGCCCGAGGGCCCCACACCATAGGGCGGCGCGGCCCAGGGGGGCCCGCGCGGCCATGTGGTGTGGCCCCCTCGGCCGGCCTCCGACGCCCTCCTTCGGACTATTTATCGGCCTCGACCTAAAAACGCACGGGGAGAAGTCGAAGTCGCCAGAAACCCTCCAGAACGCCGCCACATCGCGAAACTCCGTCGCGGGAGCCAGAAGTCTCCGTTCTGGCACTCCGCCGGGACGGGGAATTGGAGGAGATCATCGCCGCCATCACCGCCAACGCCTCTACATCAACCAGCCATGTTTCCCCCATCCATGTGTGAGTAATTCCCCCGCTGTAGGCCGAAGGGGATGGTAGGGATTGGATGAGATTGGTCATGTAATAGCATAAGATTGTTAGGGCATAGTGCCTAGTGTCCGTAATTGGTACTTTGATGATATTGTTGCAACTTGTTATGCTTAATGCTTGTCACTAGGGCCCGAGTGCCATGATCTCAGATCTGAACATGTTATTGTTTCATCAAGATAATCATTGTTTATGGTCTTACCTATAAGTTGTATACACATGTCGCTGTCCGGAACCAATGGCCCCGAAGTGACAAGAATTGGGACAACCGGAGGGAATGGTAGCGATGTGAGGATCACATGTGTTCAAGGAGTGTTAATGCTTTGCTCCGGTACTCTATTAAAAGGAGTACCTTAATATCCAGTAGTTTCCCTTGAGGCCCGGCTGCCACCGGCTGGTAGGACAAAAGATGTTGTGCAAGTTTCTCATTGCGAGCACGCACGACTATATATGGAACACATGCCTATTGATTGCTTTGTACTTGGACACCGTTTTATTATTATCTGCAAATGCCCTGCTATGATTGTTACATGAGTTTCTCTCATCCATGCAACGCCCGTTCATCCGTCCCCGTGCCTACAGTATTTTAATCCTGCTGTTTACTATAATCACTACTGCTGTCTTTGTTACTCTGCTGCTGTTATTTCACTACTGCTACTGCTATAAAACTGTTACTACTGATAAACTCTTGCGAGCAAGTCTGTTTCAGTGCAGCTGAATTGACAACTCCGCTGTTAAGGCTTCCAAGTGTTCTTTGTCTCCCCTTGTGTCGAATCAATAAATTGGGTTTTACTTCCCTCGAAGACTGTTGCGATCCCCTATACTTGTGGGTCATCAAGACTATTTTCTGGCGCCGTTGCCGGGGAGCATAGCTTTATTTGGAAGTTCACTTGGATTAATATTGTTCGCTGCAAATTCTCCATCATGGGTAAACCTCGCGATACTAAGATCGCCATATTACCATCCACTACAAGAAAAGGTACAATTCTGAATACCTCCGCTACACTTGATTCACCATCTGTGATTGATAAACTTGTTTCACCGCCACATGCTTCACATGCGGGTACTTCTGCTGAATCTGAAAACTCTCATAATATTGATAATATTTCTGCTGTGCTTGATGATAGTGGTTCATTGGGATCTTTTCTAGATGCTACGATTGCTAGGTCTAGACAAATTGAAAATACTGAAACTCCTAATGCTACTACACCTGTTAATTCACCTAAACTTGATTATTTTAGTGATGATCCTGATGAAGATTATGTGGAGCTTAATGATGATTTTATTGAAAAATGCAATGCTACTACTGATGCAAGAAAAATTAAAAAGTTACTTGCAGAACATGCTGTTAGATATAAACTGTCTCCTGATCCTAAATTTGCCACATCTCCCATAAACATTAAGGATAAAGATTATGATTTTTCTCTTGATCTATCTCATATAGCTATTGTTGAGAAAACACCCTTTTGTGGTACTGAAAAAGAAAGCGCTGTTGAACACATGACTGAGTTATCTACTCTAAGTAGCTTGTTTTTACGATGATGTCAAGATGCGTACTTACTTTGTTGCTAAAATCTTTCCATTCTCATTAAAGGATGACGCTAAAACTTGGTATAATAGTTTACCACCTAATTCTATTAAAAGTCCAAAAGAATTGCTTGATGTTTTCTTCCGTAAATACTTTCCTGCTAGTGCTCAACATATTGCTTTGCAGAGAATTTATAATTTTGACCAGGAAGATGGAGAGAAATTGCCTGAGGCTTGGGCGAGATTTTGCTCTCTTATTAGAGCTCGGCCTGACCATGATTTGGAAAAGCATGATTTACTTGATATATTTTATAGTGGACTAACCATTGAGTCTAGGGCATACATGGATAGTTGTGCTGGTTGTGTTTTCAGGAAAAGAACTCCAGACGACGCTGAAGAATTATTGGCTAAAATAGGCCGGAATCATGATGATTGGACTACGCCTGAACCAACTCCAACGCCAATATTGAAGAAGAGGGGTTTAATTAAATTAAATGATGAGGATATGAGGGAAGCCAAGAAGTCTCTCAAGGAGAAAGGTATTAAATCTGAAGATGTGAAGAATCTTCCTCCCATAGAAGATATATGTGAGATAATTCCCCCTTCATCCATGATTGAGGTAAACTCCCTTCAACGCTTTACTAGGGAGGATATTCCGTATTCGAAGCCTCCTGCACAATGCTTAGATGAGTTTGATAATTATATTGTTAAGCAAGAAAATTTTAATATGAGAGTAGAGAATCATTTAATGGAAAATTCTCGAGCTATTAGTGAATTGCATGATATTGTAGAAAGAACCTCCAATGATGTTAAGATGCTTGTTAAACATTTTCATATGATTCAAACTCAAATTGATCAACTCACTAAAGTGCAAAATGACTTGTTGGGGAATAGTTCTAAAGAAAAACATGCTTATGAAGTAACGACTAGAGGCGGTATTTCTACTCAGGATCCTTTATATCCCGAGGGACATCCTAAAAGAATTGAACAAGATTCTCAACGCATTGAACCTAGTGCTCCTTCTAAGAAGTAAAAGAAGAAGAAACATAAAAATGTTGTAGAATCCTCTGAATCTGCTAATGATCCTAATAGTATTTCTATTTCTGATGCTGAAACTGAAAGTGGTAATGAACATGATAAAGATAATGATAAGAAGGATGCTCCTGATAAAGAAGAGGTTGAAGAAGAACCTGAAAAGCATGCTAAAAATAAAAAGTACACTAAAGAAGATTTTATTGCTGAGAAACATGGTAATGAAAGAGAACCTTGGGTGCAAAAGCAAATGCCTTTTCCTGCTAAGAAACTAAAATCAAAGGAAGAAGAACACTATAATAAATTTTGCGATTGGATGAAACCTTTATTCTTGCAAATCCCTTTGACTGATGCTATTAAATTGCCTCCTTATTCAAAGTATATGAAAGATATTGTTACTAACAAAAGGAAAATCCCCAATGAGGAAATTTCCACTATGCTTGCTAATTACTCTTTCAATGGCAAAGTTCCAAAGAAGTTGGGCCACCCAGGTATACCTACTATTCCTTGTTCTATTAAGAATAATTATGTTAAGACTGCTCTATGTGACTTGGGAGCCGGTGTTAGTGTTATGCATTTTTCTCTTTATAAGAGACTTTACTTAGATAAGTTGATACCTACTGATATATCTTTGCAAATGGCTGATAAATCTACTGCTATTCCTGTTGGTATATGTGAGGATGTTCCTGTTCAAGTTACTACTAACTGCTTGATATTAACTGATTTTGTTGTGTTGGAAATGCCTGAAGATGATAATATGTCTATTATTCTTGGGAGACCTTTTCTTAACACCGCAGGGGCTGTTATTGATTGCAATAAAGGAAAGGTTACTTTCAATGTTGATGATAGGGAGCATACTGTTTATTTTCCCAAGAGGATTGAGAAAGCATGTGGAGTTAATACTATTTCTAATGTGAGAACTATCAAAGTGGGAACTATTGATTGTCCTATATATGAGCCTAAAGAAGAATATCAAACTCTCGTGATTGGATCCATATCAATACAATTCAAGGTAACATGATTGATTTGAGGTTTATTTCTTCTTATGCTATGTAAAATTTATTTGGTGGCAAGACTTGATCAACCTTGTTAACGAATACTTTTTATATGCATAGAGGAGGTAAACAACATCTCTTTCTTCCTCCACTTGCTCTAGTTGCTGTAGCATTTTTAATTTGCAAGGTTCCTTAGTTATTTGGAGATTTCAAAAATTTTCCTGGCCAGTATTAATAAATTAAATACTCAGAAATGTGCATTTTTCAAAGTTTTCAAAAATTCACAAAAATTATACCGTTGGTCCTATTTTTCGACGAGGCACCTGGGAGCACCAGAGGATGACCTGTGGGGCACCAGAGGGTGCCACACCATAGGCCAGCGCGGCCAAGGAGGTGGGCGCGCCACCCTGTGGTGTGGGCCCCTCCTTGCCCCACTATCTCATCTCTTTCTCCCAGCACCTTCTCTCTCCCGAAAAAACTCGTACCAGGTTCCTCTCACTCGCGTTTTTGCTCAAGAGCTCTAGATTTCTCGATCTCTTTGTTCAGCCCAGATTTCTTGCTGAAATTTGGCACATTTGCTCCTTGGTATGTGACTCCTCCACCCATCCAAGTAGAATTTTGTTTGGTTGAGTATATCTTGAATATTTTGCTGCTGTAGGTAACATGTTTAGTGAGCTTGCATGCTTGTTCTAAGTGGTAGAAACTAGTTTTGATGCATGATTAGTACTCTAGCAAGTTCCTATGGTAGTTTCCCTCAATTATATGTCACCAAATCAAATTTTTATATTGTTTGTTGAAATTTCAGAAAATGGAGTGGAATAGATATCAATTGAACCAACAAGAATTGGAAGTCCAACAAGTTATGAGAGTCAATCGTGAAGAGGGAGTATACCCCTCTTACTACCCGTGCGCGGATTTCATGAGAAGCGCGGGAATATTTGAAGATGTTCAAAGTCTAATTTCTCGTGCAGGGCTGAGTGATTTTGTTGAAGGAGAGCCAAGACAATATGCAAAATTAACTATGTCTTTTGTGTAGGACTTTAAGTTCAATTGGTCGCGATCTAACCCTACGGTCCAGTATAAAATTTACAATAAAGTCACAACTTGCCATTCAGTGATTTTTGTGCAGCAATTAGAGTACCGCAATGGGGATCATGCGAGAAGATAAGGGGATCGCCGCAAGAACTCTTGAACCTCTTCAAGATGATTTGCTATGGAAGGAGTTTCTCAGAGGATAGTGGTAAAATCACTAGCATTCAGCTCCCGGCTACCCGCTATTTTGCTTATTTTATTACCAAATGCGTTCTTGCTAAAAAGATTGGCGGTAAACTTTCTATCCCGGATTTAGCTTTTCTAGCTGCGGCACTGCAAAGTAGTAGGACTTATAATTTGGGGGCATTGATAGCTTATAGACTTGCTACTAACCGTGAGAAAGGTGGAATTTGTGGAGGTCTCATCGCCTCTCGTTTACTAGCTTTTCATAATGTAGAACCTCATCATTTTGATATTCCATTCCCCATAGAAAAACTTGACATAGCCTCTATGATTAAACATGAATTTGTTTCAGATTCCTCCAACTTGGGTAACCTGTTTTACAAGATGACATTTTATAAGAAAGTCTGGAGAATAACTAAGAAAACTGAGAAACTAGTAAAATTGCCTGCGCCTGTTTTGTCTAACCTTGATTCCAGGGGAGATTGGTCGGTCACAGAAGGTGCACTGGATGCACACATAGAGAGAGGAGGGCAACATGCAAGAGACGACACGGAGGTCGAGGAGCACCTCGACTCATCATCCGATGTAGCAAGTTCCTCGCATCAACATGTTGGACATGTGGAGCCTCCACGCTTTTCTTCTGCACAGGAACTTTACTATGACTACTCCATGAATTACCCACCGGCGAGGAACAATGATCCTCGTTGGGGTTGAACTCCACTTAGGCCAAAAGCCTAAGCTTGGGGGGAGGTATACCGGTATCACTCATTCTTTGCATATTATGGTTGCTGGATACTTGTACATATTTGTTTTGTTCGTTTGAGTGATTTTCTAATGAGAGGAAGATGATATTTGGGGAAGTGCTGCCTGAAAACAGATTCTGGACTGTTACTAGAAAAAATCGTGCGCACAGCCAGAGCGTTATTTTGAGCTGCCAATTTTTGTGCAGGTTCCCCAAGTTGTTATCTAACTTTCATTAGTTGAACACTTTTCGAGCTGAGCAACGTAAGATTTTTGTAAAAATAGATTTCTGTACTGCTGTCAGGTTTTGGCAGATTTCTGCCATCTCGCTTTTCTGTGTTTCTTTTGGTTTGCTATTTCTTGTTTTTGCTTTGTTTCTTTTCCAAAACACAAAAGACCAAAAATATTTCTGTTGTTTCTCTTCACCATTTGTTTGCTTTGGTTTCTTGCATTTGTTTCGCTTTATTTGCTATTGCTAGTTTGCTACAAGAAAACCCAAAAAGATTTTGCTTTGTTTGCTTGTTTCCTTTTGTTCTTGTTTCTAATTCAAAAACACCAAAAATATTTGCTGTTCTTTTTTGGTTTGTAAAGTTCATCTTGAGTTCAATGGTCTTCGGTGGCTGGAGCGTGGTTTTCATTTCATATTATCCAAGCTATACAAGTGAAAAGGCAATAATGACGATCTACGACAATCTGATTGTGGTGAGAGGCTGGTATGAACTCTATTTGTTTTCATTTTTGTACATATACTCATCCATGTGAGCATGCTTAGTTGGTTCATGTGAGGTATATGTTATTTGAGAAAGTCTAGTAGTTTATGATCTCTCATGTTTAGCTCCAATTTATTAATATGAGTAGCATGTCATGGATGTTTGCTTGCATTGTTTTATTCATAAGTAAGTATGGCATTGTGGTATCCTCCTCTGAATAATTCATTTATATCGACTTGGCACATGCTCACGCATGCATATGACTGAACAAAAAGTCAATAAAGCCTCGATGCTCTATATTGCTTCAGAGTTCTTGTATCACTTTTATGCCTCCGTTAATTTACTTTGCCGCAAGCATGATTATGACAGTTACTGCTCTCTTGATTTGTCGCTCCCTAGTCTATTGCTAGCCTTCACTTGTACTGAGCGGGAACGCTGCTCATGCTTCCAAACACATGAAAACCAAGTTATTCCAGAGTGTCCACCATAAATACCTATGCATGGCATTTCAAACCATTCCAAGTAAATTCTCATGCGCTACCTTTAAAACCTTCAAAATGCTTCTCAATTTGTGTTTATGTTTCATAGCTCATGAGAAAGTATGTGGTGTTTAGCTTTCAACCTTGTCATTTACTTTTGACGGATTCTCATATGGACTAGTGGCACATCCGCTTATCCAATAATTTTGCAAAAAGAGCTGGCAATGGGATTCCCAGTCCCGAATTAATTAACTTAAATAGACACTCCTCCATGGTTTGTGATTGTTGGACGGCACCCGAAGGATTCGGTTAGCCATGGCTTGTGTAAGCAAAGGTTGGGGGGAGTGTCATCATCATAATAAAAATAAAATAAAAAGGGCACTCCTTCATGGTATGAGATTGTTGGCAGGCACCCGAGGATTCGGTTAGCCATGGTTTGTGTAAGAAATGTTGGAAGGAGTGCCAAATAAATATGCAATAATTCATGGGAGCCGCTCTTGGAAGTCTGGTTGGCGAGGTAGTTGGTGTACCCATTACCATTCGTTGACAACAACAAACACCTCTCAAAATGATTTTACTCCTGATTTCAAAAATGAAAAGCTCTAGCGCATGTTAATCCCTGCTTCCCTCTGCGAAGGGTCAATCTTTTACTTTTATGTTGTGTCTCCATTATTTCTTTGAGTATTATCTTGAGAGCACAACTGTCATTCTTAGTATAATATGCTTGTCTCAAAATATGATTGATTGTGGTATAACTTTGATGCTTTTATCTTTGACAATCACTACTTCTAGTCTTTCTATGAACTCCAGAGGTGCCCGGGCATTTATGTTTTGCCAATCAAATACAGGCAAGCGAGATACCACTTTATCATACTCTCTTATGAACATTGCAATCCTGCTTATATACATGATTCATGATGCTTATTATTAATTGTTGGTACCTCTCCATGATTGACATAGCTGTTAGATGATCTTATTTACATGTATCTCATTATGAACTGCTTAAGTATTAGCCATAGCATGAGAATATATACATCATATGAGCAAATGTGTTCGTGAAAGTTCTTTTATCGCTCAGTTGTTAACTGAATTGCTTGAGGGCAAGCAATAAGCTAAGCTTGGGGGGAGTTGATACATCCAAAACGTATCTACTTTCCCGAACACTTTTGCTATTGTTTTGCTTCTAATTTGTGTATTTTGGATGCAACTAACACGGACTAACGCTGTTTTCAGCAGAACTGCTCTGGTGTCTCGTTTTTGTGCAGAAATCCAACTTTCGGGAAAATCCTCGGAATTTATGCAGAAGGCCCTATTTTCCCAGAGAACTGACGGAGCCAGAAGGACAAACCAGGTGGAGGCCCGAGGGCCCCACACCATAGGGCGGCGCGGCCCGGGGGGGCCCACGCGGCCATGTGGTGTGGCCCCCTCGGCCGGCCTCCGACGCCCTCCTTCGGACTATTTATCGGCCTCGACCTAAAAACGCACGGGGAGAAGTCGAAGTCACCAGAAACCCTCCAGAACGCCGCCACATCGCGAAACTCCGTCGCGGGAGCCGGGTCTCCGTTCGGCACTCCGCCGGACGGGAATTGGAGGAGATCATCGCCGCCATCACCGCCAACGCCTCTACATCAACCAGCCATGTTTCCCCCATCCATGTGTGAGTAATTCCCCCGCTGTAGGCCGAAGGGGATGGTAGGGATTGGATGAGATTGGTCATGTAATAGCATAAGATTGTTAGGGCATAGTGCCTAGTGTCCGTAATTGGTACTTTGATGATATTGTTGCAACTTGTTATGCTTAATGCTTGTCACTAGGGCCCGAGTGCCATGATCTCAGATCTGAACATGTTATTGTTTCATCAAGATAATCATTGTTTATGGTCTTACCTATAAGTTGTATACACATGTCGCTGTCCGGAACCAATGGCCCCGAAGTGACAAGAATTGGGACAACCGGAGGGAATGGTAGCGATGTGAGGATCACATGTGTTCAAGGAGTGTTAATGCTTTGCTCCGGTACTCTATTAAAAGGAGTACCTTAATATCCAGTAGTTTCCCTTGAGGCCCGGCTGCCACCGGCTGGTAGGACAAAAGATGTTGTGCAAGTTTCTCATTGCGAGCACGCACGACTATATATGGAACACATGCCTATTGATTGCTTTGTACTTGGACACCGTTTTATTATTATCTGCAAATGCCCTGCTATGATTGTTACATGAGTTTCTCTCATCCATGCAACGCCCGTTCATCCGTCCCCGTGCCTACAGTATTTTAATCCTGCTGTTTACTATAATCACTACTGCTGTCTTTGTTACTCTGCTGCTGTTATTTCACTATCGCTATCGCTATAAAACTGTTACTACTGATAAACTCTTGCGAGCAAGTCTGTTTCCAGGTGCAGCTGAATTGACAACTCCGCTGTTAAGGCTTCCAAGTGTTCTTTGTCTCCCCTTGTGTCGAATCAATAAATTGGGTTTTACTTCCCTCGAAGACTGTTGCGATCCCCTATACTTGTGGGTCATCAGTCGACACACACCCCTTCCCCGCCATTAACACGGTGGAGTACGCTTACCCGGAAGGGTGCTAGCCAGGTTTGTCGTTGAGCATTAACATGGTCGAGCCTGGGCACCACTCTGGTAAGGACAAAGGCGAGGGCAGCCGCCCTCGCAGCAAGGACAAAGAGGAAGCCGCTCCACGCGATCGGCTCCGGCACGATGGCAAACGCTACATCACAGAGGGAGAAGTAAAGAATGTGCGATATCAACGACCTCTCTCTGATCATCTCCTCAACAAGTATGTAAGTCAGTACGACCAGCGCCGGCGGTACAACAGCGACGATGAAAGGGATCGTCTAGCTAGCAGGGACGCCAGGAGACATCGTCGGCATGATCGCGATGAGGAGAAGTACGAGCACCGTGCCAAGGAAAGGTCAAGAGAACAAGATAACGTGGACAAGCACTGGGACTGTCCTTTCTTCAAACACTGCTGGGATTCAGGAATGAGCCGATTGCCCAGAATCGGCAACTGCCCAGAATGCAGGCAGAAGAAGAAGGGTGCAACAGACGTGTCAGTGTTCAAACGTCTAGGGCCTCTCCCATCTAGGAACAAGCGAACTGAGTCCTCTCGGGAAGAAGACCTCGAGGAGTTGGAAGATGACTATGAAGAAGAAGAGGACAAGTACCACCGGCCAAGGTGGTGCCCTGATGGACTCAGCCGTTCCCAAAAGCGTAGGGTTCAGCGACTGCGTGGCTTGGAGGAAGCCGAAAGGTTATACCTGCACACGCTAAGGAAGGCGCGGCCCGATCTGGCCGCGAAAATTCAATGAACCCTAGATGAAGAGGGTCGACCACAAAAGATGGAGTGGCGCCCCAAGCAAAGGAAAGCCGATGATGAGGCATCGGCTAGTACAGTGGCGGACCTAGCAATTTTTCACAGCCTGGGCACACTGCAAATAAAAGTCTTCACTTTGGTCGAGCTAGGCATGCGTGCTATCGCTGGCTAGCCGTCGTCCAGTGTAGCCAGACTCCTATCGCGAGTTGAGGAATCGATCAATTGATTCCAGTTCGGTCTACCTTCATGAACGTTCAGAGATGGCCTAATTTTTTGTGAATTTGAGAAACAGAAATGTCCTAAATATGGAATATGGAATGAAATGGGCCTTGAGGTGCCAGGAACATGCGAACAGGCCTATGCTGTATTTTTCAGCAGAATTTTGCAGTTCCATCTTGGTACGTCGCAGTGGGACCTAGCCGGAGTGCCTGCAAGCACCGGCGTCGAGCCTGGGCACGTGCCTAGGGTGCCCATACGGTAAATCCGCCCCTGGGCTAGTACAAACATGGTGTTCATCCTTCCAGCGGAGTTTTGTGCTCCAGGATTAGACGAAGCACCTGTGGCACAACTTGACTACGGCCCACGGCCTGTTATCTTTGAGAAGCCACGTGAAAGAAGCTACAGACACCTGAAGGCCCTGTACTTACGAGGTTATATCAATGGACAGCCTGTCAATAGGATGCTAGTGGACACCGGAGCGGCGGTCAACATCATGCCATACTCCATGCTACGTCTGTTGGGACGCTCTAGCTCGGATCTGATCAAGACCAACATTACACTGAGCGATTTCAACGGCCAAGCATCTGATGCACAAGGTGTTCTGAACGTGGATCTGACCGTAGGGAGGAAGACCATCCCTACGACATTCTTCATTGTCGATAGCAAGAGCACTTACGCTGTCCTGCTAGGGAGAGATTGGATCCACGCCAACTGTTGCATTCCATCTACGATGCACCAATGCCTAATACAGTGGGATGGAGATGAGGTAGAAGTCGTCCAGGCAGACGATACAGCCGAGATTTCAACGGCTGGCATGAACGTTTGGGAGATGGAAGGCCAAGAGCCACTCTCAGGCATCACTTTGGACGACTGCGAGTACATCGACGTGTCAAAAAACGGGGTGAGGCTGGTCTTATCCACTGGCCTAACCGTGTAACAGGAGCAAAGTCTATGAGCGTACATAGGAAGGCCGATCCTTGTGATCGGCCCCAAAAAATAGAAAGTAATGATCTTGTCTCAAGCATGTCACGTAGTCATAGTGAAGCACGAACAAGATGTAAACCTCTTTTAAGCAATGCAATCAAGATGGGGGCCGATTCCAGCAATCGGCCCATATTATCCTTGCCACACGTTTTCCCTGTGATCAGTATCGATCTAACAGGTGACGGAAAGCTGCGGTACGGGTTTACATCGGCTTGTGAGTGCAAAGAAATCGGCATTGGTCATGTCTGCAGAACCGATGTTCAGGACTAGTTCTTTGGATAACTGCATAGCCGATATCTGCAGTAACCTGACAGATTCGGCTCGGGGGGCACATAATCAGAGGAACATGTGAGATACATGGGCAGTGAAATGTGAGGGGCCGATAGAAAAATCGGCCAGTAAAAAAAATTCATGATGAACAGCCGATGCACAGACATCGACTTTAGAACTAGGAAACAAAGCCGATGCACAGACATCGACTCTAGTATAAATTACACAGGATCTACCAGCCGCGTGTTCAAGACGCGGATTTTCGACCAAGTCGGTCTTCAGTTCAGCCCCGAGGCCTTCTGCTTCCTCGAGGGAGTGAACGATGAGAGCTTCCTCAGCTTCAATGAGCTGTTTTGTTGCCCGAACCTTCTCTTCGAGGACCTCCAACCCTTTATGCAAGGTCGCCAGTTCAGCAGTGCTGTTAGAGGTGTCAGTTGGGGCGTACAAGGCAGCCTTGTGCTCATCAAGCCGTTGGCATTTCGTCTGCAATATCGGCTTTCAACGGAAGAAGAGGTGATCGGCTCTGGTGTTTCTGCTGTCGGTTTGGCCAAGTTGGCCACCTTCTCAACTGCATTCATAGAAGTTGCTAAGGCCAGAGTGGCAGATGGCGTGGGTGCCTCCTCGACATCCCCACTAGCGGCGTCATCAGTTTGCGGAGGAAGAGGTTAGCCGATAAGAACGACAAGGGGTCAGCATGCAACATGAGCCGAGGAGAGAATGGAGCTGCCCTGCCCTTTTTTGGTGGGAGTTTGGGAAACTGCAGGTTCAGGGGCTGACCTTTTCTTGGAAGCCGGCGGTGGCAAGTCTGGCTGGCTCTGCGTGGTGACTGTCTCAGAATTGCCTGAGTTCGAGGCCCTTCGACTGAACTGTGTGTCCTCGCCGCTGTTCTCGCCTTAACTGAGGCTCGGGGGGCAGCTGATCTGGTAGACACTCTGTTTTTGGAGCCGATTGGAGTGTCGTCGGCTGGCCCTGCATCATAACCTTCTTCAGAAGCGGTGAATTGTTGCAGGAGAAGACCACCAGAGCTGCTGAAAGGAATCTGAAAGGGGATCCAGCATCATTGACAGGCTCTGGGCCACCTTGTTGCTGCAAAGAAACAGAGCAGGGTTATAAAGCATCACTGGAAACTATCGCGAGGAGATTTGCAAGCAAGTGGCACCTGTTCTGCAGAAGTATCAGCTTCAGCGTCAAGTTGTTTCAGCAACGGTCCTAAGGCTCTCCTGAAGGCATGGGTCTTCCACATTATACACCAGATCTCAAAGTCGTCAGTCGAAGAGATGAAGGATAGATTGTGAGGGACCGATGCGTTGCCATCGGCTCATTGAGCGTTGATTAAGTTGACAATCGGCAAAGTCAGTATGAGGGGAAATCGGCTAAATTAACATAAAGGAAATCGGCAAAATCAAATTAAGGGAAATTCTTCATTGATAACGGGATTCCTTACATAAAAAGCTGATTGCTCTCAAAAGGAAGTACCAGGGGATACATTGCCCCATCTACTACTGCTGATCCTATACTAAGGGTCCTATCTATGGGCCGTCGCTGCCCTCATCGTCGCCGTCGTCGCCGCTATTGGCGCTACTCCCGGCTGACTCGTCGTCGCTGCTGCCGCGGCCGCCGGCAGGGCCCTCGTTGTCCTCGTCCTCCTCGTCAGCGTCGTCGTCACTGTCGAAGTCGCTGAGGTTCCCCGGCCAGGGGCAGAAACGCTTGGCCGGCGGTTCATCGGAGGAGGTGTCCTCCTCCTCCTCCTCCTCCTCCTCGAAGGAGGTGAAGTCGTCCCAGGAGAAGCGATCGTCATCGCTCTCCTCCTCCGTTTCCCCATCGGCAAGGAAGCGGAGGTCACTTTCCCCGTCGGTCGAGGACTTGTCGTCCTCAGACCAGACGGAGAAGTCGTGACTGGACTCGTCCCCGTCTTCTATGGCGCGGTGAATGTGGGCCTCGTGGGCCTCCTCTGGGTCCCACTCCGGCGTCGGCTCGCGGGAGGACTGGGTGGAAAGACCCGACGAGGCAGAGGAGGAAGAAGACATGGTGGCAGAGGAGGGCTTTTGGAGTGCTAATGCGAAGGGGATGAAGAAGCGAACTGTTCGGCGCAGTTAAATAAAGGGGATATAGTGGAGATTCAATGCCACAGCAGTTTCCGAGGAGGTGATGCCCAGAGAAAAAAAAAACAACGGTCAAATCACGCGGAGAAGTTGAGAAGGCAGGGCATCATGATGAAGGATACTGCGACGGTTTTGCTCTGCCACGACATGACCCGACGAAGAAAAAGCAGAGTGATTTTGGAATTATCAATTCCAAAACCAGGGGGGCATGTGTTATCACCAGAATTTGACCGAGTCAGAGGTGGGCCGCGATCAAGATTGGGCTTGAAGAAATATACATGGAAGAATATGTGAACCGGCCTTGTACGCGAAGTTTGGGCTAGTTTGCCCTTGTATCTGTAAATATAATAGGATACGTGTCGGTTAGTTAGAGTTTGGCTCGTGCACGGTTGGGATTATTCCCACGTTAGAAAGTCTACGGACTATAAATATGTATCTAGGGTTTCTGAAATAAACAACAATCACGTTCATCACAAACCAATCTTGGCGCATCGCCGACCCCTTGTTTCGAGGGTTTCTTCCGGGTAAGCATCATGCTGCCTAGATCGCATCTTGCGATCTAGGCAGTATACGTTTATTCGTTGTTCATGCGTTGCTCGTGCTGAAGCCTTCTTGATGGCGAGCAACGTAGTTATCATAGATGTGTTAGGGTTAGCATTGTTCTACCGTGCTACATGCTTTCGTCCATGCTATCCTTAGACGTCTAGCCGTCCTTACACCTTTCTTAGGTGTAAGGGCGGCACCTTGCTTGATCATTGTTTAGTAGATCCGATCCGTTATGATCGCTCCTTGTTCTTCAAGGATTAGTTTAATATCTGCATAGTTAGGCCTTGCAAACGGGTTGAAGGATCCGGTAGCACGTAGGGTGTGGTTTGCTAGCCCTAGATAAGATGTTCCGGGGATCAACTTCATGTTGGTTTTTAGGCCTTATCTAGGGTTGGTTCATCGTCACCGTGCGTGGCTGCTAGGCTCAACCACGAGTAGGATGTTCCGATTATGCGGTGAAAACCCTAGATCGTTGTAGATCGTTTTAGCTTTATGTTGATCAAGCAGGACCACCATGTGATCGTAGACCTCATACGAACCATGGGTGGATCGGCTCCTCGAGCCGATTCACGGGACAACCTGAGAGCCGATCGAGGCTCGTATTTAATGTTTACGTGTATGCCATGCAGGAAACTTAGCTAAGCAAATCCATCACCTTCCTGATTAGGTATAGATCAGGTGGCACGCCCTTGCACCAGCATCGGGACGTGTGTACCAGGAGCTTTGCGGGCCGTCGCTCGGAGGGACCAGGGCCAGCCGCAGCCCTAAGGTTGTTCCCGGCTCTTCGTGTTGCCAGCCGTAGCTCGCCGGTGAGTTTCGGACGCCAACAAACATTACAAATGAGAAAACCTAACTAGTGTTGGCCTCGTAGATTTCGTGTGTTCGCTGCCAAGAAAGAACACTCTCAGCCACTTTTAGTCACCCAAAATGGAAAATCTAGTTTGCCTCGAGACAGAACATCTAGAAACCTACACTGGTGGCTTCAATTGGCTCGCGTCCATCTTCGCTGCAAAGAAAGAACACTCGTCATGTTCCATCATCGTTCTCTTTGTCGTCGCTTGGTAGTGTTGGTGACAAGACGTGTCGTCGAACACCTTCATACTCATCTCCTCGCCGCCTTGGTAGCAGAATGTGAGCACGCAGACGGCTTGAAAGTCGTGGGAGCGCGCCAACTTCTCCCAGCCGATGTGAAGGTACATCTTGCCGCGCCCGTCGAGGAGCACGTCCACCGGCACCGGCAAAAGCCGCAGCTAGCCTCCCACAAAGACAACACGGCCGGCTCGTTGCCGGTGACGAACTCAGTAACTTGTCTAGCAGCCTCTGGATGCCGAGTGGGTCGCCATTGAGAACGACGATGAACTCAAACTTCCACTCCCCCTCGGAAGACGACGACGGCGCAGGTGACGGCGACCGTGCAGTTGTTGTTGCTCGAGCACGGCCGCTACCTCGACCTCTACCAGCCATGGAATGGCCCTCGACTCCTGAGATGGTGGCAACTAGGGTTGGGGATTGAGGCGCTAGGGTTTGTCTGAGGGGCGATGCGTGAGCACCCTTTTTATACGCCGGAGGGAGGCGAGGGAGCGGTGGCGTGCATTAACGCCGACACGTAGAGCTAGGCGCTACGAGATGTGTCGTTGCGCCATTGTGGAAACCGCGTCGTCGCTGCGCGGCATAAACTTCTGTCGCGAGGTAAGCGACGGTTGCACGCCTTTCGTGTGTCAATGACGCGTCGGGCCCGCCACTCCCTACCTCGCTTCGCGCTCTGTTCGGCGCCCGAAGCGTCCCCTGTGGAGCGGGGACGGCCTCGGGGTGCCGGACATCGTATTGGACCGCGCCAGACGAAAAGAGCCTTTGGAGCGCGCAACTAAAACCGGTTAAATGTTCGGCGTATCCAAAAAACTGGGGATGCTTTGAGTGACGAGATCTGGGAAGTCAGCGCTCTAGAGATATCCCAAATCCAATATCCTTGTGACGGAGCGTCCTGGATTATTCTCGACTGAATTTTGTGAGTCCTTAATTCGTTATTTGCTAGCTAAGTCATGCTAAGCGGTCTCTCATGGTTGCACTCCATAATCTCCGTCGGAGGAAATTATTTTTGAAAGAGCAGAGTGGGCATCTTCAGAAGCTGTTATGTGCTCCAAAAGATCTAAGAGTGTGCAAATTAAATTTTCCCCTTTTAATTGCAATGAAAAACTTGTCTCCCAGTCTTCCTGTAAGCATGGCAAACGAACCTAAAGTGACTTATGCAGCCTGTGAAAAAAATAACCCACCATATTTCGAGTTCACATGGCTATGAAAATTTCAACACAATATATATACAATTGCACTTGGTGTTACACCTATTAAACTGGAATGCAACATAATAACTGTCATTTGTCTTTTTTTCGATAAAGGGAATATATTAATATCAAAACGATACCAATTACACCCAGCCTCTGCAACAACGCACCACCCTAATGGCACTACGGATGCACACAACCAAAAAAAGGAAAAGAAAAAACTAAGAAACAAAAGTTCGGCTACAGTATCTCGGGCCTAACAACAACAATACATCCACCGTCAAGACAACACCTGAAATACAGACTCTCCAAAGACGACGCCTCCAAGAAGGGAACAGTGTGCTAACACCATCGTCGCCTGATCAAAGATCTTAGGTTTTCAGCCCTGAAAATAGTCCCCGCTCTCAAAACAATGCCTCCAACAAGGTCATTGCCAGGCACAACCAGTTAAGGCCAGACCTTGGATTTTCACCCTGAAAGGTAGGACTCTGAAAGGTAGGATTTGTCTAGTCATTATTTATTTTACTACTTCTATCGAGAATGGCTTTATCTTACTATCAAATACCACGCACCATATGCAAACAGTTTATTCTTACAAATCGAGATCTAATAAGTTATCACAAGTCAACCATGAGTAGGCTGGATGATTATCATGGTCATCACATGCTAGCAGAGCTCTTACAATTTCATTCATTGTAGGCCTGCGGTTTCTTTCTTCAAGACAAGATAAAGCCAGTTTCACCATCACTGCCACTTGGTCCGGATCAAAATAGCCATTCAATCTAGTATCAACTATATCCTTAACATCTCCACTCACCAGCAAATCTTTCAATGTGTGCACAAACCGACTAAGCTCTACCTCTTCACCATCCATTGCTATCCCACTTGAGATCCTACTTCCAGTAACTAACTCGAGAAGGACAACACCATAACTGTATACGTCGACCTTTGCATTGATTGGCAAATTCAGCGCCCACTCGGGTGCCATGTAGCCCATTGTTCCTCTCATGTAGGCGAGGCTGAAACTGGAACTGTCTCTCTTTGAGAGTTTGGCTAGTCCGAAATCTGCTATCTTGGCTTCAAAATCTCGGCTCAGGAGTATGTTCTCTGGCTTTACATCACAATGGATTATCCACTCCAGGCACTCATGATGGAGGTAGGCCAAACCTCTTGCAGTTCCCAATGCTATTTTGAATCGTTGGCTCCAAGAAAATAATCTCTCAGTACTTATATCACCAAATATAAACTTGTCGAGTGATTCATTCTCGACATACTCATACACCAGTAGTTTGTGTTTGATAGGAGAATAATCTGTGTTGTATTACTGGGGGCCAAAAGGCCACAATATATAGTACAATGTACAGGTGCAATATGCAAAAGGGCCCCTAACATATGGGCAAAATATAATACACACATATCTACTCTAACACCCCCCCTCAAACTCAGGGTGGATCCACAACACTGAGTTTGGAGAGTAAGAAGTCATGTTGCGCGCGAGTCTGTGCCTTTGTAAAGAAATCCGCCAACTGTAAATCTGAAGGCACATAATGAAGCGCAACAACCTGATCATGCACCTGAGCACGTGTATAAAAGGCATCAACACCAATATGCTTGGTCAGCTCATGCTTGACCGGATCACGTGCAATACTGATAGCACCTGTACTGTCACACAAAAGTGGAGTGGGTGTCGTAACAGAGACCCCAAAATCTGCAAGCAACCACCGTAACCAGGTCACCTCAGCAATCAACGAAGCCATAGCCCGCAGCTCAGCCTCAACACTCGAACGGGAAACCGCTACCTGTTTCTTCGTCTTCCAAGCAACAAGCGAACCACCAAGAAACACACAGTAAGCAGAAAGTGAACGACGATCCGTAGGATCACTCGCCCAAGTAGCATCCGAGTAGCACTGGAGCTGGAGAGAACTGGAACTAGGAAAGAAAAGGCGACGAGTAATCGTGCCACGGAGATAACGGAGGACACGAAGGAGATGACTGTAGTGAACGGTGGTAGGAGCTGAGACAAACTGACTCAGAATATGAACAGGATAAGAGATATCAGGACGAGTGACAGCAAGATAAACAAGACTCCCAACAAGATGGCGATAGCGTGTGGGATCGAGAAGAGGATCACCATCAGTAGGACGAAGCTTAACATTAAGCTCCATAGGAGTCTCAACAGTGCGCTCATCCACAAGAGCAGCACGAGTAAGGAGATCGTGAATATACTTTTCCTGGGAGATATAAAAACCATCAGAAGTGGAGGAAATCTCAATCCCAAGAAAATAGCGAAGAGGACCAAGATCGGTCATAAGAAACTGATCGCGAAGACGAGCCTTGACAAAGGCAATATACTCAGGATCATCACCAGTAATGATCATATCATCAACATAGAGAAGGAGAAGAGTGCGTCCACGAGGAGAAGTGTGAACAAATAGCGCTGGATCATGAAAACTAGGAGAGAAACCAGCAGCAGTCACCACAGAGGCAAAGCGCTCAAACCAGGCACGAGGGGCCTGTTTCAGGCCATAAAGAGAACGTCGAAGACGACAAACCATCCCATCGGGAACAGAATACCCAGGAGGAGGTTGCATGTAAACCTCCTCACTCAACTCGCCATTAAGAAAAGCGTTCTGAACATCAAGCTGAGAGACAGACCAGCGTCGAGAAGACAACTCATCGGAAGAGGAGGGAGAAGGATCATCAGGCGAAGAGTCCGGAACTGTAGAACGCCGAGAATAGTGGAAGGGAAAAGGAGACAAGGGAGAAGGAGGACCAGTGGAATCAGAAGAAGAAGAGGAAGGAGAACTAGGAGGCGACGATGGCACCGGAGTCGGAGGGGGCGCATCAGGAGGAGAAACAGGAGGGACAGAGGGTGGTGCATCAGGAAGGAGAAGAAAAGAGAGATCATCCACCGGGTATGTACCAGAGGTGGGACGAGGATAGAAAGGACGCGTCTCATCAAACGTGACGTCACGAGAGATGCGCATCCGACGACCAACGGGGTCCCAACAGCGATAGCCCTTATGCTCATCACTGTATCCGAGAAAAACACACTCAACAGACTGAGCAGTCAGTTTGGTGCGTTCGCGAGGAGGGAGAAGAACATAGCAAACGCAACCAAATAAACGAAGAGTCGAGTAGTCTGGCAAGCTGCCAGAGAGACGCTCGAGAGGAATGCCACCTTGAAGAGCAGCAGAAGGCTGAATGTTAATAAGATAAGTGGACGTAGAGATAGCGTCCGCCCAGAAATGCGGCGGAAGAGAGGAAGCAATCATCATAGCACGGGTAGTCTCAAGAATATGACGATGCTTACGCTCGGCGACACCATTTTGAGCATGAGCGCCGGGACACGAGAACTGGGCAAGCGTGCCCTGCTCAGCAAGGACACCACGCAGGTGCTGGGAGATATACTCTCCTGCAGAGTCAGCACGAAACACACGAATGGGAGTGGAATACTGAGTACGAACCATGGCCACAAAGCGCTGATAAATAGAAAGCACCTCACTGCGAGAGCGCATAAAAAACAACCAGGTGTACCGGGAAAAGTCATCAATAAACAAAATATAGTATCGATGGCCCCCTTTGGAAGCAAAGGGAGCCGGACCCCAAACATCAGAATGAACTAAATCAAAAGGTCGCTGAGATACAGACGCACTGGTAGGATAGGGAAGCTGAATCTGTTTGCCTAACCTACAACCCTGACACGAATGTAAAGACACATCTCCTGAGACAGACCCCAGAAGACCACGACGAACTAATGACGATAAACGGGAGCCACAAAGGTGACCCAGCCGATGATGCCACCGCTGAAAAGAACCCGGATGAAGCAAGAATCTGCAGGAGAGCTGGCAGATGAAGTGTCGGCGGAAGGAACGCGAAGCCAGTCTAACTCCCAGAGGCCCGGGGACTCAAGGCTGCGAGGGCCAGCTCCAACCAGGGCCTGTGTACGGCGGTCCTGAACAGCACAAGAATCAGCGTCAAGAATGACGCGACAACCAGAATCGATGGGCTGACTAGCAGAAAACAGGTTCATCTTAAGGCTAGGAACATGAGAAACATCAGGAACAGAGAAAGATGAAGTAGAAAGGGTGCCTCGACTGGAAACAGGAAGAGAGGAACCATCAGCCGTGATAACACGGACAGGAGAAAGAAGAGAGCGAAGAGCGGAAAGGATAGAAGACGCAGAAGTCATATGAAAAGAAGCTCCAGAATCCAGATACCACGGGGATGACGTACCTGACTGTGTAGAAGGTGGTGGTCGCGCGGTGCCAGAAGAGCCAGACACAGAACCAGCAGTACGAAGACGAGTCTCCTCTGCGCGCAGCTCAGCGAGTACCTCAGAGAGCGGAACACGACCACGGGCAAGCAGCTGGGCACGACGCGGCTCAAACTCCGTGCGGAGCCGCGACAAGAACTCAAAAACGCGCTGAAACTCCAGATCCGCGCGCACAGTCAGACAGCAGGGACAGGTGCCACACACAGCTGTACGAAGAGAATCAAGCTGACGCCAAATAGCAGCACTCTGAGTATAGAACTCGTCAATAGTAGAATCACCCTGCTGAAGATCATGCTCCTGACGAACCACAGACAGATAAAGAGCATCCCCAGACGGCTGATAGCGCTGACGAAGAAAAGCCCACTGAGCAGCAGCAGTGGGAAGACTCATGAACTCGGCAGCATACTGAGGCAGAACACTGGAAGTGAGAACAGCAGCAGCACGAGCATCATCATCGATCCACTGAGTGTAGTCAGTCAGATCCAGCCGGTAGGTCGCAACAGCAGTAGAATACTCCTCAACCTTCCGGTCATAATCAGCCAGAGCAGTATCAGCGGCACTCTTGGCTGCATCCTTGTCCTCCTGAGAAGCATCGGGGGCAAGGGAAACGGGCGTCGGTGCAGTAGGCGCCGTAGGAGCAACGGGGCGCGACGGACAAGGGACCTCGCCAGAAAGCACACCCCAAAGACGAAGACCGCGCATGTGGACGCGCATAAAGGCAGCGAAATCAGGATAATTCGCGCCATCAAAAGTCACCGGGCAGCGAGGAATCGCAACATAACCCGACGAGGAAGACATAGCTCTGTCGTTTTTTTTTTTTTTTTTTTTTTTTTTTACTAACTGACGGAGCCGAGCCGAGCCGAGCCGAGCCGAAGCTCAGATCGAGCCGATCAGGAGCCGAGCCGAAGGAGCCGAGCCGAGCCGAGCCGATCAGGAGATCAGATCGATCTCCAAATCGATCGGGAGCAGAAGCTCATACGGGCGGCCTGGAGGACGAGCAGCCGGGCGGCCTGGAGGCGGACGGACGGCCGGGCGGCCTGGAGGCGGACGGGCGGCCTGGAGGGCGGGCGGCCGGAGCAGCGGCCGGCGAGCAGGCCGGCGGGCGGCCGAGCGGCCGGCGGCGAGCAGGGCGCTGGAAGCGGGCGGCCGACGGGAGGCGGCCGGGAACGGCGAGAACAGCCGGCGGGAGGCCAGGAAACAGCGGACGGGCGGCTCGGAGGCGGCGGCCCGGAGGGCGGGCGGCCGGAGCTGGTGAAGGAGAGGCGGCGGCGGCGACCGGGCGCGGCGGCGAGATGCCAAGGCGGGCGGCGGCGGCGGCTGCGATGCGAAAAAAGAAGCCTTACGGCTCTGATACCATGATAGGAGAATAATCTGTGTTGTATTACTGGGGGCCAAAAGGCCACAATATATAGTACAATGTACAGGTGCAATATGCAAAAGGGCCCCTAACATATGGGCAAAATATAATACACACATATCTACTCTAACAGTGTTGACCCTCAGAGCAAAACCCCCACATTCTCACTAAATTCATATGGTTGATCCTTCCGATTATATTCATTTCTGCCCAGAATTCCTCCTCACTATGTGAAATGTTTGTTAGCTTCTTCACCGCAGTTACTCTCTTATCTTCAAGTACTCCTCTGTAAACAATTCCAGAGGCTCCTCTTCCAATCTCTTCTTTAAACTTTCCAGTAGCTTCCCTTAACTCTCGGTACGTGAAGATCCTGAATTGGCTCATCACTGTCCTGTATCCTGCTTCCATTGACTTGGGTATGTTTTGCTTGCTGTAAAGAAACGACCAGCTTGTACCTATAAAGAGCAACACTAGGGCTGCCAGTATTGTTGCAAATACATAGTAAGTAGTATAACTTTTGTTGCTATAGTTCATTCCATACATACTTGCAGACTCTTGAACAACCACAGGATTTCCCAGATTACACGTGAGACCAGACTGTTTGAAGGTACCCAGATTCTTGGGTACTTTGATATAGTTATCTCCAGGAAAATTTGCGGATCTATAACAATTGAAGAGTATAGATTTGGTGTAGCAAAGTGCAGATCCTATCTTGTATGTGAATGCTGAGCAGGTACAGATGTCCAAGCATATCTTCTTACATTGAGCAAGCGAGACGGACTGGTTGTAGGTCAGATCAAAGCCATAACAGTCACTTTGAGGGACCTTGATGAAGTCAAACTGTTCTGTTTCGCTGCAGCTTTTGTTGAATTGTGGCCGGCAACCTCTGTTCCAGTTATGAGGATCAGTCATCTCATATCCTGGGGAACATGAACACCTGAGGTTTGGCATGTACTCACATAACCCATTTTGTCCGCATATCCCGTGCACGCTGCACATTTCTGTTATAGCCTCCCATGATACAATCCAGCTCCCAGTCAAAGCATTCAGACTGTATATTCTGATGTTTCCATCATAACCAATTGTGAGCCTTCTCTTGACTCCAGCACCCCAATCAGAAGCCTTGGCATTCAGCCCATCACTTGAAAGGAAAAATCCTTCAGTGTCGAGGACTGCAATCCTGGAGCTGTTGTAGGTAGTCCGTCCATTTGCAAACACACTATAGTCTGCACTTGGCCAGTAGATACTTGATATATCCGGACCATCATACATAAGGCGTAGCACGTTGTCGTTGTCAAAATAGAGGCTGTAATAACTGGAGACTAGCCGTGTACCTTTTCTGAGAAGCTGTAAGGGCAGGAGTGTATCTGTCGGTGAAGAGAAGCTTTCCCACAAGATTTTACTAGTGGAGTCTTTGACGATGAGGTTGCCGGTGTCGAGAAGGGAAACCGTTGTACCCTCACCAGAGCTGGTCCCGCTGTCCCAAGTAACGGTGCCATTGACATCAGTGAGAACCAAGTTTCCATTATGGTTCAGCAACACCTTGGAACCATGGCCATTCACCGGGGACTTGGGGTTGGCAGACCATACAACAGTCTTTTCCACGGTGGCGGTGAACCAGATAGAGAAGGAGAATGCATTGCCTCCAACTTCATAGAAGCCACAAGAGAAATCAGCATTTGGCGAGGTAAGGAAGGTCTGCCTATACTCTTCTACAGAGAAGGACGAGCCAGTGCTTAGCGTCGACTGGGCCGAAGCATATGAGCATGGTGGAATGGTGATCAATGCAAGGATGATTAGGAAGAAGAACGTGCCCATTTTTCTTGGTGTTGATGGAGTTGTATGGTCGAAGGTATGTGCTTCCATTTATGGTTGCTCTTCTCCTCATGTCTCCATACACATGGTACTAATCTATTTCCCACTTGCTGCGTGTATGGTCCTAAGTTTTTCCCTGCTTGACACGGCAGCCCTTCCGTTGTGTCCAGTTTGAACTCTTGCTGTAACTTCTACGTCTAACCAGGAATACGTTGGTATTTCTCCACAAGATGACACTCTTATCCTAGTCAGTCGAGGCAGCTTCTAGATAGAGATGAATGCGATGGAATTAATTCTTTCTTTAGAGGTTCTCCATTTCCTATATAACTCTTATGTATCAGAATATGAATTTTTCTTGTTGTTTCTTCGTAAACAATCTTCTTGCTTACCATTAGCAGCTTCAGGAACTTTTTTGGAACGAATCCACTTTTCTAAGAAGATGGAACATTTTTGGATAATGTATCCTGGTTTTTTTAGGAGGTTTGAACTTTGCAGGCTAAATCGACGTAAGCTGCATGCTGCAAATTAATAAGTTTGCCCCCTCTGCTCAATTAGATTATTTAATTCCTTCTTTATTTTCGTATTGGCCTTCTTTTATCAGCACTATTTTCTTATGGACCTTCATCATGCTGCCACTTAATCTTATACTGAGCTAGTATTATTTAGGAGAAGCCAATCCTCGAACGAATCGTCATCACAAGCTGACATCACGAAAACGTCTTTTCATTCCAGGAAACAATGCCGCTTCCCCTTGAAGCAAGAAGAAAGAACTGGCACTGGGTAAACTGCACGCACCACAGCGATCAGAAGCAGGACCAAGTGATCTAGTGGCAAATCGATTGAAATTCAGTGGTAGCTAACAGCACGTACGGGAGGGTCCAAGGACCAAGTGCTAGTGGACAGATAAATCCGATGCAGCGGCAATCAATCCGGAGCAACCAAGCACTGGTGGACATAGCAGCAAGCAAGTGACTTGAATTGGAACAAGCGCGAAGTCCCCCGGAGGCTCGAGCGGAGTGCAGCATTTTGCCTCCCCTGATTCAGGGAGCTCGACATTTTGCAAATTTCAGAAACTATATTTTGAAGTTTGAAAAATTCGGAACTATATTTTTAAGTTATGAAAATCCGATATTTTTCATGGATATATACTTATGTTTTCTACATGTCCGCAAAGTTTTGCTAAAATAATACATCATATTTTGTGCTTAAAAAAAGCAGCAAAATTGTAGCTCTAAAAGGAAAAAAAACTCAATTTTACCCCCCTTGTTTTCATGTAGATCGCCCATGAAAGATATTTCGTTAGGCATTTACTCGCACATACTGCATGTGCATGTATGTAATAATATATTTTTCCATTTTTTTTGAGATTTAGAATTGAAGTTTTTGATATGTAATAATAGTTTTTCCATTTTTTGGAGATTTATAATTGAAGTTTTTTTTCCTACCTAGAGCCCAGGAGCTAATTGAACAGATGTGCTTCCATTTATGGTTGCTCTTTCCACCGGAAGTCGGCTCACCCTAGCTACACACCAGCACCTCACACATATTAATCCAGTCAACTCCACCAGGAAGTAGGGTTGTTACCGGCGATATATTCTCGGGGCTTGAACTTGTATATCTCTTGTGTGCCTGAGATTGTTACCCCATCGAATTGTGGTCACAACCCCCACCAATATAAAATTTTACGACCGGGAATCAAAAACCCCGACACCGAGTTCATGAACACTCCCATCGCTAACTACGATGAGATGCAGTCCATCTTCTCGTTTGGCATTGCCACCTGCAAGTACGCATGGGCCCAAGTGAGGCCCTTGATACACCTCCACTTTCCCTTCTCCCGAGGATGATGAGACCCAGGAGTCCGAGATGGTTGTCCTCGATGGCGCCCCTGACAAGCCTGCTGAACAAATGACTGGGACTCTTCAGGTAAGAGTAAAAGGGTTGCCCTCTCCGGGACGAGATCGTGGTCTTCATCCACATGACCGACCCCGTCAAGGACGTTGCACATGCCATCTAGGACAACAAGCCCACTGACATGCACCCTGACCTCTACCAGACAGTCATGGACAATGTTGACTTCCCGAGGAGGCTCTCATGGCAGTGCTCAGCCACCTTGTCGACCACAATGCCTAGGGTACCAACTTTGTCGACTTGGTATCACGGTATCACCACATAGGATCCTTTCTCCCAGGACCTACCTGGGCAAGTACTACTACACCATGTAGACCTATGGTGGCCTTGGGGCCTGGGGGCAGGGAAGCATGCATGGAGGTGATGGTGATGACATGATGTACATATTGGTTGTAGCTATGGCTTACAAACTTCTGATAGCCTTTATACTTGAGAAATTTTTTTATTTGACACTACCCTAAAGTTGCCTCCCCTATTTGGCCCCAGGAAAAAATTCTTCCCAATTTGACATCTTAAATTAATTTATTATCTCCAATGACACTATTGTTCATGGTGTTACGTTATTTTGTCAGTTATTATTTTGTTGGTCCAAAATACCCCTCTCTAACACTAGACGGACGACCGAACTAAGACTGGCCTAGCTAGCCCAACCGAATGAACCCGTTATCTTCACCCAACCATCCCATTCTCCGAGTCCCCATTTCACTGAACCCTAGCAACGGTGGCGCGGTGGCTCGGAGCGACGGCGGCGACATAAGCTGAGGGGATGGGCCAAAGAGTGGTTGTATATGGCGGCCAAGGGACCGACGACAAGAAGCGCAACACAACTACGTATGGTGGCGCGCACGACCGTGTTTTCCGATGCCGCCACTATGGTAGTGGGTGGCATAGGCAAGGCTATAGACCCTGACTCGGCGCAACAGTTGGCGGTCAAGGCGTGGCTGTGGAGGGCGGCCAGGGGCCAGGGTCCAAGGCGTTGCCCTGGAAAAGGCGAACCTTGCCGGCACCTCGTCCATGTCGAACTAAAATGCCTCCGACATGAACTCGATCTGGAACTCAAAATAATACCTGGGATCTGGCACGGTTGCCGCCTCCGAGCACTATGGCCACAATGCGTCTAAAAGACAAAGGATGCCGCCTAGAGGGGTGAATACGCGTTTGAAACTTTTTGTGTTGGGAGCTTGAGGAAGTGTAGAATAAAACTAACGTTTAACTTGTCAACCATAAAACCTACAAACTATGATTTACCTATGTGCACCAACAACATATGTTAAGCAAGACAAATAACAAGGTGGTAGCAAGATATAGAACTTCAAGCATGAAGGTTATAACAAAGTAAAGCGCATAAGTAAATGAGCTAGGGTTAAGGAATAATCGAGGCACGCGGAGATGACGGTGTATCCTGAAGTTCACACCATTGCGGGTGCTACTCTCTATTGGAGCAGCATGGATGCACAAGACACTCCAAATGCCACAATGGTGCATCATATTCTCCTCGAGCTTTCCCACCAAAAGGGAAATCCTCGATCCACTATGGGACACTTGAGTGTGGTCACCAATCATGTACAAGCTTGGGGCGAGCTCCACAATTTATTTGGAAGCTCCAAAGTAATCTCCACAATGGTCACAAGCTTGATGCAAACTCCACAACAATTGGAGGCTCCCAAGTAATATTCACTAAAGCCACAATGCCACAAAAGGCCACAAACCTTGTAGGGTTCCAAGAATCCAATAGGAACAAGCTACGGGTACAAGCACCCGAAGAAAGTCAACACCCTAACTCTCAATTCCACGTATCACCGGGGAGAATTCAAATCGATGCACCTTATGTAATGACAAGTCCCTCACTCTCAAATTCCACCAAAGCTACATAAGTTATTGGGAGAATAAGAGAGGAAGAACAAAGGAGGAGAACATAAAATTTCTCCAAGATCTTGATCTAGAGGATTCCCTAAAAATAGAGGATTTTGATTGGTAGGATAGTAGATCTAGATCTCATCTCTCTTTTCCTAAAATGGGAGCAAGAATAATTGAGGGAATAGAGATATAGAAAGCTCAATAAAGGTTGGTTAACCATGGGGACAAGAACGAGTTGTGCAGGATTGGGTACCATTAGGGAAGAAAGCCTCTTAAATAGGTGCCTAGTTCCAACTGTTAGGCGCAGAAAACGTAGGACCGAAACTTCCGCTCCTTTGGGCCGGTATTACCGGCCACAAAGAAAAACATCCCAACAATAAAAAAGATGGAAGTGTTGGGCAGAAGTAGGGCGGTACTACCGGTGTCCAGTAGTATCGACCAACTTACGAAAAAGCCCAAAATGCTCCCAAAACCCTTCGGTAACCCCAAAACGAATTTATTCTGGCCATACAAGTTGGGGAAGGAAGAAACTTGGAGATATTTTTGGTCACATAATATATCAGGGACAGAAGAGATTTTGCCTTCTTATTTAACACCGTTAATGCTCAAAATGCACTAGAGTGTCATTAGAGGAAAGACATTAAGTTAAGATGTCAAATTGGGAAGAATTTTTTCCTAGGACCAAATTGGGAAGGAAATTTTAAGGTAGTGTCAAACAAGGAATTTTCTCTTCATATTTTGGTGAGGTGGTATATACTAACCTCTCATGTGATGATGACCTGACAATGTTAGGGTGAAACCCACTTTTGTTATGGTGGTAGGTTGAGACCGTAGTTGTAGTGGTACGATGAACATGTGATCCACTTTTGGTAGTGATCTTTCATGCTTCTCTTAGTTCATGATTGATGCATGTAAAATCCGTACATGAACTTTGTCCTTTATTAGAATTAATTCCCACATATTTGCAACATATATGATGATAATACCATGTTTTACATTGATTTATGGGGATTTACCAATGGTCCACTTTATTTGGTTTATAACTCTGCAGAACATGAATTCCCTGTTTTGTGTACTTTTCACTTTCAAAGACCTATACGAAGTCAAATTGAGCTAGGATTTTTGGAGGGTCATTTTTTCATCGGGAGAAACAACCTGGGACCTGGAAGCACACCTAGAGGGACTTGAGACCCAAGAGACCAGGTGGTTGTGACGCCTCAAAACCGGCACCATGAGGATCCCAACGAACCCGCCGAAATCCGCACGATATCGATTATGAGACGCCCTCCGACACGATGTGCGCGACAAATCACACACGTGATGCCAGAGGAATTAACACAAGCGGTAATATTACAACAAGATTACAATAGAGCCCACAAGAGACATATATTGCAACAACGACTCCAACGAGTCAAGATACAAATATACAATACAAAGATCCAAATCCTACAGAAGACCGAATACGTCCGAGTACAGACAAGATACAAATTGGACTAAGAGTCCTGAAGATATTCCATAACCCTGCTCAGGCCAAGCCGGAAGGGTAACCTTGCTAACATCGTCTTCATCGAACATGTCTTCATACATGCCCGGTTATGTCCCAAAGCAGCAATAAGTACGGGTTCGTACTTAACAAGACTTCAAGACGTATAAGAATTCGTCAACTTGTTTAATCGTTTTCTTTCCAACAAAATTGGTTTCATTGCTATCTTTCCAACAGAAGTGTTACGGTTCTTTTCATCGTTATCTTTCCAAAAGAAATAGGTTTCATATTAATCAGAGTTTGGGAACTATGTAAAAGTTTAGTTCTTTCGAGCAATCTGCAGTTTGAGGGTGATGGCGTTGAACTCAAAGTGCAGAGTGTTGTGTTAGCAGAGTAGTTTTCCCACAAGGGTGACTCAAGGGTTTATATCGAACTCTCAGGGAACTGGACAAAGAGTATTCTCTTCTCTCTTCTTCTAGCAATCCTGCAAGTAAAATAAAAGCCTTGTTCCCCAACTCCACCGTGTGGTTGTCAAGCACAAGGTTTCGTGTAAGTAAATAAACACAAGTAAAAAATAAAGGTAGTAAAGCTAGATAAAATAAAATAACTAAGTAAAAACTGTAAAGGGGTTGATTATTTTTGGTGTTTTGGAGAAAATAAAAAAGTAAATATTTTTGTATTTTCGGATTTAAATAGTGCTGCAAGTAGAAAACAAGATAAAAGTAATATAAAGGTGTTTCGCATGATAAAAAGTGAACCGGGGTTCATGGGTTCACTTGACTATTCTCTCTTTTAAGTTGTAGTGGACAAATAGTAATTCATCAATGAGATATGATGATGCAAAATAATAGCATGAGTAAGATACACATTCATATGGGCATCACGTCCTAACATAGAGATGATGAAACACATCTCTCTTATACTCCACAAGAAAGGGGAAACTCCATGCAATCTTGAATTAAGAATCAACAGAGTATAGCTTTAAGTACTTTGAGATGATGTTTGAATATCAAATATGCTACCTTGACCAAACAAGATCATCACTTTTATCACGTGACGAACATAGCACATGCATTCACTTTATCCCTAGTGAGAAGCAAAAGAAAAGTAAAACCATAATACAACATGAATTGTTGTCACTATTCAATCACTAAAACCATGCTACTCCATCTAATACACACACCACCCCACACACGCTCTTGCATAGATGTTGGATCAGAACAAATACTTAAGAACGGGGTACATAATATGCATCTATAAATACATCTTACACATAATACGATCAGATCTCATAGCACAATATCATAGAATAAGGATCCACCACATAAGTATTGCAAATATGGCCTTAATCATGTGAGGCAGCTCATATGGCACTAAGAACTATGAAGAACATGAGAGAAATATATCAAGATACTACCACAAACCCGTAGTCCAGAGGTGGACTACTCCCCCTTGATCATGGTGATGATGGTCAAGACGTTGGAGAAGGGGGAGATCCCTCCGGCGGTGATCCCGGCGGAGTTTCCCCCTCCAATCTTCTCCGCTGCAGCCTCCATTTTCATGTTTCTGTCTTTCTACGGCGCCCCCTCCCGAGAACTCTTCGGGGCCATATATATAGTCATTTTTAGGTTAAAATACGTCGGTGGCCGAAAGAGTGCAGGTGGCGCGCCCTACATTTTTGGATGCGCCACCTGGGCTCTTTTGGGCCTCAGGCCCTTCCAGGTGAGGTTCCACTGCCCAAGGTGCTTCTCCCGATGAAAAAATGATGCTAAAAAAATCTTAGGTCAATTTGACTCCGTATAGGTGTTTGAAAGTGAAAAATACACAAAAAAGGGTTTTCATGTTCTGCAGAGTTATAAACCAAATAAAGAGGATCATTTTTAAATCCGCATAAATCAATATAAAACATGGTATTATCATCATATATGTTTCAAATATGTCTGAATTCAATATGATAAAGAACAAAGTTCATGTATGCATTTTACATGCATCAGAGGGGTTATGGCAAAATCTGTGCAGAAACATGAGGTGCCGGTTTCCCTCCGGAATTGTCTCATGTTGCCATATTGCTTTGGTATGTGCCGAAAGGCATTACTAAGAGTTGTTTCGGCAAAACAAAATAATTCTGGTGGGCTGCTTTGAAACCAGCCTAACCTTTTGTGCTGACAAAAATCCGGCGCAGATCCTGGCTTGTCGGTTTGTGCGCCGATCCAGTTCGGCTAGAGAACCGGCGCCACCGGTTCGGGTCTCATGAATTCCCCCTAGCGGCTAGTTCCCCCTTGGACTATAAATAGCCTTTCTTCCTCCTTGAGGAGGTAAGGTCAACCATTCTATTTGTTCTCTTTCTCTCTCATACTCCATTGTTAAACCTCAAAAGCTTGCTTCCTCTCTCCTTTCCTCTTATGATTATTGCATCTTTTTGAGAGACTTAGAAGAGGAGATCTAGATCTACAATCTCCACCAATAAATTCCTACTCTAAGTGAGGGGGATAGGTTTAGATCTTGGAGTCATTTGCTGATTTCCACCTTTGTTCTTTCTCTGTAATTCCTCCCTAGCACATGTTGCTTTGGTGGGATTTGAGTGTCAAGGATTTTTACCACCTTGGTGTTCTTTCTTTGCATCCTTGCATAGTATTGAGCTCTCCATTACAATGTGTTCGAGTGAGAGACCGTGAGCTTGTTACTCTTGGAGGGGGGACTTTCTAGTTGGCTTGGCAGTTGGTGCTCCGGTGACCTCTTCGTGGAAGATTGTGAAGATGCCCGGGTTTCTCCTTCGTGGAGCTCGTGAAGTGGTTGTGGATCTTGCCATCTCCGGAATGGAGAAAAAAGTAGCCATAAGGGAAAGTCCTTGTCCTTCATGGTATTGGCTTGGAGAAAAAGATGAGCCTTCATGGCGTTCGGGAGATCTTCGTGGTATCCCGCATCTCTCCAGCGTGACGTACCTCACTTTGTGTGAAGGAACACGGGAATACATCATCGTCTCTGCATATCTCGGTTTTCTCTATACGCGAGTTTACTTTACTTGTGATATCCATCGTGCTTGAAGTACTTATATCTTACTATCACGTATGTTACATATATCTTGTGCCTATCTTGCTTAGCTTGAATTGTTATTTGTGCACTTAGTTGTGCCTAGATTATTTAGGTTTTGTGCTGTGTAAGATAACCGTTAGTTTAATTTCACATTCTTACCAGCTAAATCTGCAATAGTTTTTAAAACACTATTCACCCCTCTCTAGGTGACATCTTGTCCTTTCAGCAACCAAACACCAACAGTGTGAATCAATAGAGCCAAAATGGATTGTGGCCCACCAAACAAACATGGGGTTAGTTCCCCACCCGGTGCACCATGGCACCAAACAAAGTCCACATGTGGCCCGAAGGTCGTTTGGACGGGCTAAGACCCAGAGCCTACCCCGGCAGCGCCAAAAAGGCCTAGGTTACCAAACACGACCAAAGGGGCCACCCCATGGACTGCTGCCCACTTGGACATGCCCAACAAAGTAAGGTTCCTTTTTCTTTCTTTTCCTGAGCTTTCCTTTATTTCTCTTATTCCCTTTTTTACTCTATAAAATAAATGAATCTTTTCTTTCCAAATTTACTCTTTCAGCAAATACATGAACACATTTTAAATAAATAATAATATTTCCTTATTACACATAAACACATCATATTTATGTAATTTCCTTTTCTTTCCTTGCTTTTTCCTAAAATATATGTTTTTTAACTATATGAATATATTATTTTGATGTATATGAACATATTATTTGATGTTTATGAACATCCTTTTTTTATTTATCTGAACATTAACTCACAAATAAGTCAACATTTTTATTCCATACGCATGAGTGTACAGAAAATCTTAAGCTAAATATATAAAAACTTGTTTTTTGAATACTTTCCCGTAAAATATTCCTTTTTATTTTTAAATTATTTAATTTAATATTTATATAACAAAAATATGTTTGTCAATGTCTCGTGTATAATACATACATAATGAAAGTTTTGGGCGCATGCAAATAGAAGCCGAGAGAGCTGAGTGCGCCGATCTGGCTACCGAGCAACTCAATGATCGGCTTTTAATTTTTTTTTCAAAATGCTACTTACGAGTTTAAAAAGTTTTAGTTTTAATGTGGATACATACAAATGATATCTGTAATTGTTTGTTAAATAGTAATATATTTTTGGGCTACATTAAGAAGACAAAATTATGGTTCCAGAAAGGGAAAAAACTTAACTTTGCTCTCCATGTTTTTTTTAATGTAGAACACATCTGAGACTGAGAATATATGTTAATAAAACTTGTACGCACATACTAGACATGTCGATGTACATGTGTAGATTTTTCAGATTTGTTTGAGTTGTAAAAATAAGGTTTTCGCTTTTTATAAACGAGCTCCATGTACATATACTAGACATGTATGTGTACATGCGTATTATTTCATATTTTTCAGTATTAAAACATATGGTTTTCGATTACTATGTTTTTTTTAGAAACGAGCTCCCAAACTCGGCAGCCTCTCTTGTTTTTGCGGCTGTCGTGGGCCAAAACGGTCGAAGAAAGTTTAGGCCCCAGGCCGCGTCCCCGACTCGGTCCGCCGTGGTGGGCACTGTCCAGTCGTTGTGCAGATCTGTTTCCCACCGCCACCGTCTCCCGTCCGAGCACACCCGTCTCCCGTCCGAGCCATCTGGGCATCCATGACTTCGGCTTTGCCATTGGTGAATCCGCGTGCGCTCGAGGAGCAGGTAAGGTTTCTGTCCGCTCTGCTTTTTACGCTGTTATTAGTCGTAATACCTAGGCGGCAATCCGCCGAACACCTTGGGGGCAGTGATTATTGTGCTCGATTTGTTTTCCTTTCTACCACTGTGACTGTTAATTTATTTCAAGGATGACTATGGTTAATTGTTTCCAACTTAGTACAAAGTGTGTTCTGGTATTTAGGTTAGCAAATTTCATTTCAACTCTGGAACACATTAGTCTGAATCTTAAATTCGTGCAAGATTTTGAGTAGCTGTCGCACATTTGTTTTGCAGAGAGCATCAAAATGATGAAAAGGTACAAGCAGACTCCAAAACCAAAAGCTTGAAAGCTACAAGCAAGCAAACTAGCCAAAATGCTAAAGCTAGGCACAGTCATGGTGCCTGCATGCTGTGGAGCGGAAAATGGCTCCAGCCATTTGCCACAACTCGGCTTCGTTGTGGATGAACTCACCCATCTCCTGGTATCTCAGGGCTGAGTCACCGTACACAGAGGCATTCCATGGTCGCCAAATTCTCCACATCCTCGGGCTGATCAGGGAATGGGTTCTGTTGATTTTTTCCATCACCCAAGAACTCAGCAGGGTGTATGAACCTATTTATAACTACTCGCCTGGCTGCAGTGTGATTGCCTGCAAGCCAAACCTCGAAGGCCCTTGTGCAAGACTTACCTAGCAAAGACGTGCTTTCTCAAAAGCTGTGATACTGTCTTGTCTTCCTGGTAACAAAGAGGAAATGCATTGGGTTGGTCCAGATCACGACGTGTCAGATGATCCGCCAAAGGCAGCAAGCGAATGTCTTGCACTTAATTGGCTCTTAGCAACCCGGGATAGACTGCCAAAGGAGGCAATCGACCTTGCCATCCATGATGGCCCAGTGAGCACAACGAGCCGAATACTGTCCCCATGGACTCCAGGGCCAGATTAACTTATCCTCGATATCTAGGCGCAGTCTGCAGTTGGTTATTAGATCTATGAAGTGCAAAAATTATATGATTCCTTCCACGTTCAGCACTCCAGAGATATCCCAAATACATTACACTTGTGATGGAGCCTCCTGGACTCTTCTCGACTGAATGCTGTAAGTTGCTAATTTCGTTATTTGCTAGGATAGAAATGCTAAGTAGTCTCTCATGGCTTCACTCAATAAGTCTCTGTTGGGGGACATTATTTTTCAAGAAACAGTGAGCATCTTCGAAAGTTGTTATATGTTCCAAAAGATCTAAGAGTATGCAAACTAAATCTTCCCCTTTACTTGCAAGGAAAAACTAGACTCTTCCTGTACGCATGGCAACTTATGTATGTCGTACGAACCTAAAGTGACTCATGCTGCCTGTGAAAAAACAAGCCCGCCACATTTCATGCATGCATTTGTATGGCACTGAATATTTTCGATACAATTGCACTTAGTTTTACACCTATTACCTTCACAAGGATGTATGGAACACAACAACATACATTTTTTCCAGTCATGATTTATTTTATTTTCAAATATCACGCAGTACAAACTATTTCTTCTTGCAGATTGAGATATTAAGCTTATCGCAGGTCACCAGGAGTAGGCTGGGTGATTGTCATGTTCATCACATGGTAGCAGAGCTTTTACTATTTCATTCATCGTAGGCCTGCTGTTTCTTTCTTCTAGACAAGATAAAGCCAATTTCACCATTACCACCAGTTGCTCAGGATTGAAATGGCCATGCAGTCTAGTATCAATTATTTCCTTGACATCTCCACCCACCAGCAATTCCTTCACTGCCCCTGCAAACTGTCTGATTTCTACCTCTTTACCATCCACTGTTATTCCACTGGAGATCCTACTTCCAGTAACTAACTCGAGAAGGACAACACCGTAACTGTATACGTCGACCTTTGCGTTGATTGGCAAATTCAGCGCCCACTCTGGTGCCATGTAGCCCATTGTTCCTCTCATGTGGGTGAGGTTGAAACTGGAACTGTCTCTCTTTGAGAGTTTGGCTAGTCCAAAGTCTGCTATCTTGGCTTCAAAGTCTCGGTTCAGGAGTATGTTCTCCGGCTTTATATCACAATGGATTACCCACTCAAGGCACTCATGATGGAGGTATGCCAAGCCTCTTGCAGTTCCCAATGCTATTTTGAATCGTTGGCTCCAAGAAAGTAGTCTCTCAGTACTTACGTCACCAAATATAAACTTGTCGAGTGATTCATTCTCGACATACTCATACACCAGTAGTTTGTGTTGACCCTCAGAGCAAAACCCCCACATTCTCACTAAATTCATATGGTTGATCCTTCCGATTATATTCATTTCTGCCCAGAATTCCTCCTCACTATGTGAAATGTTTATTAGCTTCTTCACCGCAACTACTCTCTTATCTTCAAATACTCCTCTGTAAACAATTCCAGAGGCCCCTCTTCCAATCTCTTCCTTAAACTTTCCAGTCGCTTCCTTTAGCTCTCGGTACGTAAACATCCTAAATTGGCTCATCACCATCCTGTAACCTGCCTCCATTGATTTGGGTATGTTCTGCTTGCTGTAAAGAAACGACCAGCTTGTACCTATAAAGAGCAGCACCAGGGCTCCCAGTATTGCTGCAAATATATAGTAAGTTGTATAACTTCTGTTGACATCATTCATTCCATACATACTTGCAGAGCCTTGTATAACCACAGGAATACCCAGATTACATGTGAGACCAGACTGTTTGGAGGTACCCATAGTCTTTGGTACTTTGATATACATATCTCCAGCAAAATTTGCTGATGTATAACAATTGAAGAGTACAGATTTGGTGTAGCAAAGTGCAAATCCTGTCTTGTACACGAATGCCGAGCAGGAACAGGTGTCCAAGCATGCCTTCTTACATTGAGCAAGTGACACGGACGCGTTGTAGTCCAGATCAAAGCCATAACAGTCACTTTGAGGGACTTTGATGAAGTCAAACTCTTCTGGTTTGCTGCAGCTTTTATTGAATTTTGGACGGCAACCGCTGTTCCAGTTATGCGGATCAGTTATCTCATATCCTGGGGGACATGAACACCTGAGGCTTGGCAAGTACTCACATATCCCATTTTGTCCGCATATCCCGTGAACATTGCACATTTCTGCTATGGCCTCCCATGATACTATCCAGCTCCCAGTCGACTCATTCAGACTGTACATTCTGAGGTTTCCATCATAGCCAATTGTCAGCCTTCTCTTGACTCCAGCGCCCCAATCAGAAGACTGGACATTCAGCCTATCACTTGATTGGAAAAGTCCTTCAGTGTCGAGGACTGCAATCCTGGAGCTGTTGTAGTTAGTCCGTCCATTTCCAAACACACTAAAGTCTGCACTTGGCCAATAGAGACTTGATATCTCTGGACCATCATACATAAGGCGTAGCACATTGTCGTTGTCGAAATAGAGGCTGAAATAACTGGAGGCTAGTCTTGTACCTTTTTTGAAGGTCTGTAAAGGCAGCAGTGTATCTGTCGGTGAAGAGAAACTTTCCCACAACATTTTACCTGTTGAGTCTTTGACGATGAGGTTGCCGGTGTCAAGAAGGGAAACCGTTGTGCCTTCTCCAGAACTTGTCTTGCTGTCCCAAGTGATGCTGCCATTGACATCAGTGAGGACAAAGTTTCCATCCTGGTTCAGCGACATCATGGAACCACGGCCATTCACCGGAGAATTGGGGTTGGCAGACCATACAACAGTTTTCTCTATGGTGTTAGTGAACCAAATAGAGAAGGAGAATGCGTTCCTTCCAACTTCATAGAATCCACAAGAGAAATCAGCTTTTGGCGAGACAAGAAAGGTTTCGCTATGCTCTTCTACAGACAAGGATGAGCCAGTGGTTAGCATCGACTGGGGCAAAGCATAGGAGCATGGTAGAACGGTGAGCAATGGAAGAATAATTAGGAGTAGGAATTTGGCCATTGTTCTTGGTGCTCTGGGAGTTCTGTGGGTGAAGGTACTTGTAGTGGAGCTTCTTCACAATGTTGACTCATCCCAGTCAGTCTTGGCGGCTTATAAAGAGAGGAACGTGACGATATCTTATCCTGTTGACGGTTGCCCTTTTACGAGGTTTGAAGGCTAATTTGTTCTGAGCTGCATGGCAAGAATTAGTTTCCATCCTCATGGTTTTACACGACGATCTAATAAACATGATTTTTTTTGGGTAATTTATCTTTACACTATATCTTGATATCCACATTGATGTTTGGTACCACTGAGCTATTTAAGAGATACCAATCTTTGATGATAATTATTAAAACCTTCACATCGGAAGTTCTTTAGTGACAAGCTTACATCATTAAAACCTTTTATTAGGGAATCTTGATAATTATTTAGGAAGCCTGCGCTTGCTTTCCATTTTGTTTATTATTATATGGCGTCTGTTGGCATGATATGTTTGTTATTACCCAGTTGCAGAGTTGGACAAGCCACAGCCCACCCACAAGTGGTCAGGCCGCCTGCCTAATGCCCTCAGCGTTATGCTGATAACGATGTTTAGCAAACCATGGACTGCTGACCGGGACAGCTTTTGGCGTTATCATGGCTTGTCGCTGTCTCTACGTCTGTAGGGATTAATCAATACCATGGCCATGCTAACGGATAGGTCATGGTTTTATTATATTTGGGCTCGAAAGCCCCTAGTTTTACATGTAAAAAAGAAAAAATAAGGATAATCCCCGCTACTGGGATGTTATCGGCCCCCTCCTAGTCCTTGTTGCCGACGCGTGTGCCACCTTGCGGTGATGCGTGGGCTGTTTCCTTTCTCACGAGGACGCGCATGGATGCGTGTGCCGTCCTGGTCACCGTAAACTGAGCGCATCTATGCGTCTGAAATGGGACTCATATGGACACAAACGATCGCGCTATCCGTTTGCGGCAGCACGTTAGGGACGCGTTTAGTTGCCCGTATCGAAATCATGGCTCACTGTATCAGCGAGATGGGCTCACCAGCGTGTTGCGAACGAGCCATGAACCATAAAAGTTGGGTCGTTTGGTAGGCTGTGCGGCCTTTTGCGCGCCGGAGAAGAAACCTAGACCCCATCGTTTGGTTACATATGAGCCCAGTTCTAGCCTTACTATTTATCTCCATGGTGACCTTTCCTCTCACCTCTTTGGCACGTCGACGATCGCGAAGGCAGATACCACCATGGCACCATCGTCACGCTACTCAAAACCATTACCACGTCGTCGACCACGAAGAAGAAGAGCACCATAACACCGCCGGTCACGCCGGTCACAAGCATGGACACGTCACCAACCACGAAGATGAAGATCACCATGACATTATCGGTAACACCGGTCACAAGCATGGGCACGTCGTCGATCACGTAGATGAAGACCACCATGGCACCGTCGTTCACGCCGGCCAGAAGCATCACCACCTCGCCGACCATGAGGACAAAGACAACCATGATGCAGTCGGTGACGCTGGCCACAATCATCACCATGTCGTCGACCACGAAGACGAGACCACCATGACACCGCCGGTCACACCGGTCACAAGCATCACCACATCGCTGACTACAAAGACAAACACTACCATGACACCACCGTTCACGCCCGTCACAAGCATAACCATGTCGCCGATGACGAAGCTGAATACCACCATGACACCGTCGGTCACGCCGGTCACAAGCATCACCACGTCATCGACAATGAAGATGAACATTACCATGTCACCACCACCATGGATTATCACCTCTCACTTCTCACATATCATTACCATGCCGCCGTCTATGAAGATGGCAAGCGACAAGTTGAGCAAAAGTACTGCAAACTATACTCACGCGTACGTACACATTACAGTATACTAGCGAGTCATTTATTTATCCGTCTATGTCCATCAAAACGAAAATCTTTCAACATGAAAGTGATGCGGAATGGTGAGTTGAACCCATTCCTCAAAGGAATTTTCAAACGGTTGAGCGTGTGCGATAAATTTGGCAAAATTCGCTTAAAACTTTATACACGAAATTAACGATTTATGACTGACGAAACTTGAAACCGATTGTGGGAATTGATTCCCATCATCAACACGCATCTTTTTCATGTATATCTTATTTCGATTCGAACTATGTTTGTGTTGATTTTAGGAGAGTGTATGTGGAGCCTAAGCACGGCCACATGCACAGGTTGCATCGGTGAAGCAAAACGGTCGATTCCTCCAGATGCAAGAAAAAGCTGTTTTGAGAATTGTGTGATGCAACAACGCAGCTTGGCACAGAGACCAAACGAAACGAAAATTGCTAACCTGATGTGAAACCAAGGAGCATGCACGCCACCAAATACGCTCTAGATCTCGTATTTGACCTCCGCGGACCGCGATGGATACAATCGACCCGTGTGCGGGTCGTTGGAGATGGCCTAACATTTTGGCTCAGAAGGATATATGCTGCGAAGATGAATACTATCTCCGGATCAGGTTAACTAGCACCATTTGCAAACCATCCAGTTTCTCTTCGCCCCAAGTTTAGGCACGTAGCATTAATTTTCGTTTAATTAGCGCGTAACTATCTCCTCCCGCAGTCCGCTTCTTTCCGCTGGTTTAGAAGTGTGAATAGGTAGCTAGCTGGATGATGTAATGCTTGCATACTCCCTCCATGCGTAAATAAGTGTACATTTAGATTTTGTGTTTAGTCAAACTCTTTAAACTTTGACCACATATATAATGATACTAATTTAGTATCCCGAGATTTGTTTTGAAATGTAGTTTCAAATTATAGCAAAATCTCATTATATATGTTAATACTTTTTTTTCACGGTTGGCCAAAACTCAAAATGTTTGACTTAGTACAAAACCTAGAAGTACACTTATTTGTGGACGGAGGGAGTATGCGAGCGTGAACATGCTGCATGTGCTCCTACTAACGACAGATTTCCGATGATTAGAAAAAAGAAACCCACTGACTAGGCCAACCCCCCACTACCCAACCATAGGTCCATATCCTATCGATTTGCGGTCTCCTGCTTGCATCTGCAGCGAATCGAGGCCGAAGATAGTCTCGCGCAGGGCAGGTCAAGCGATCGAGGGAGAGGAGATGTCGAGCAGAGCCATCAGAGGGGAGCTCTTGCCGTGTGTTTGAATTGCTACCAAAAGCATACCAATTTTCCAACCATGGTTAAAAGATTGGTTTTTGTTTAGTTGTTAACATTTTTAGCTTGCGAATGCTCCACTATCAACTCTAGTTTTTTTTACCCAGTATTGACCAATTTGTGACCAAAAAATAGCTCAACCAAAATATTAACTAGCCAAAAGTGTTGGTACTTGCTAGGGAAATCTTTGTTACAAACCAAACACACCCTTGGTAACGCCGCATGTGATGTGGAAGCACGTGACTGTGCGCTCATGTGAGCCCCCGCCTATTCGCAGGAGTTAGATTTACCCGCTTGGAGAACCAAGTTCTCGAACCCCGGTAAACACAATTAGTTTGAAGTTAGTGAAAACAACATTTTGAAGCCACGTGAACAAAAATTTTGAACTTAGTGAACATACTTTGTCACCATGAACAGAGTTTTAACGGAATTGCTAGTTATCAGCGGACTAAGAACGAAGCTAGTGCTCAGTAGACTTCCGCAATGCTAGATTTGCAACGTGATTCATGTATTTGAGTTGCAACTGAAAAAGGGGTTGCAACTGCAATTTTTTAGTTGCAAGTGATGTTGCAACTACAAAAAATAACACCAAACCATTAAATTTGTTTTGTGATCCGTGCTAATGATGAGTTGCAATGAAGTAATTCTGCTCGGAACGGAGTTATTCTAGTCTACTGAAAACTAGTCACCCGACTTTTATAGGAGAGGCCGGCACGGCAGCATTTCCTTGCTTCCACAGGCGCCAACAGCACATGAGGATGAATGCCGACACGCTATCAGCGGTTGCAGCGATCGTGGATGGGGGCGGCAGGTGATGCGGGCGTCTAGAGAGACGTCGACGCACACAGCGGCCCAGAGCCTGGACCCTGGAGGTGTGAGGACAGAAAATATCCGTGATGGGGGCATCTGGAAAGACGGCTGACGGTTTCCAGCGGGCACGGGCAACAGGGGCAGCCAGCTTCCTCAGCAGTGATGATCGTCTTTCGCAGTAGGAGGTTAAGCGTGTGAACCCTGCATTGGACCATAAGTTATGTGTAAATATAAAACGAGAAGCTTATAATTTCGTTGGTTGTACCCCTGCTCAGCCTTGCTCAGTATGCTCTCCGCCAGAGAGGAGAATGAACCCCCGTGCAAGAATGGCGTGGAGAAATACAACTGTGAGCGAATCCACTTGATCTCCTCCATTCTCAGCTGACAGAGAAATAAGCAACGTGTTCTGATCGATGGGGGACCTGTCACATGGGAAAAACTTAAAACTTTGCGCAATGAAATGCACATGTACGTACGCACCATTTTGCGTGATGTTTCAACAGAAAAGAAGCCCGAGATTATTTGACATGTTATTACTATTTCCTCATGCAAATATGAGGGGCACTACATACTGTAAAACTAATGCAATCTTACAAAGTGCATACAACATCACCTGTTGCAGATTATTACTCATTGTATGGGCGGTTGTCCTAAGAACAACCACTCTCGCATGCATTGCCTGACGGTGATCTTCAGCTAACAGTTTTGACAAGTACTAATGGTTGGGGCGCCCCATGGGGCGCCTCCTCGCTGGTCAGGGGCAACCCAATCTGAATATTGTGATGGTCAACTAAAACAAACTTATAGTAAAATATAGTACTATCGTGTTGGTCACTTGGATAAATGAAACATGGGGACATAAAAATAGTTGTAATTGCATTTATATAGGATCCAAGATTACATCAGAGCACGGATACATGCATCTCGCATACTTGTAAGAAGGTAGTCCCACCGATGTGGAATATAATACACTATTACAAATGGTAGATCCCTACAATCATACAATCTGAACAAATATTAGGGATTTTGACCAGTGCATGGTTCGATCCTTCGCTCAATATCTGTAAACCAAAAAACAGTGGGTAAACTAACCTCAGTGAGAACTTCGAAAATACATACCTAACTTGTTTTTACATGCCCTAGAAAAATAATAGATTTTGTAGCATAGGAATATACAGTATGTTGTCTATAAAGGAAATTCAATTGACTCAGTCTAAGCAGGAAAGGTTATCTTCTTGTTATATACAATATTCTGATTAGCAAGAGTTACATATATCTTCACAGATCATTGATATATACATTAACCTGATTAGCAGGAGCTACATATATATTCTGAGAATGATGGCAGTGAGAGAATATATATCACATCACATATTTGAATTAGTTAATTGCAAGGGAAACTGTCAAGTTAATCTCCTTTATATCAAAACTTTCTGCCAACTATAAGAGAATATATATATCACCTAAAGTAGGATGTTTACCTTGACTTTATCTGATGGGAGTCATCAAGTGACCTTGGTGCTTTGCTTCGAATGTGATTTTTGAATTGATTGAAGATTTCTGGAAGCATGTTCAGCTTAACCCTGCACAGCAAAAGAACCAATATAACAGTAAATTTTAAAATGGATATCAAAAGAAGTGGCATGCTTCAAATTATTCAGGCACTGTTCCTTACATGCATGGACTTTGAGTTCCTACAAAGTTCTTATAGAGCTCATGTCTCCAAATCTCATCAACTTGGCAAAAGCTATAAAACGACCAACATGAAAGATGTAAAGCTTATAAATTAAGCAACAAAAGCAACAGTTTCCTCTCTCCAAAGAAGTGCATGAACAATCTGAGATCAGGTGAAAATAATACACCCATTCAAGACTAATAAACGGAAATATCACTGAGCACTCAAGCAGGACAAGATGGGGAAGATATGGTACTTACTCACATGGCACATTTTCCACAAGCAAGCAACGGCGAGCTGGTCAGAAGGACTGGGCAGAGAGGAGCAAATCTAGCGCCTCTCTAAGCTCCCTATACCCCTTTTACATCCGGAGGGTGACCTTACTAATGTATGGCACCCCATCAATCCTCACCTTTAGAAATAGCTTCACAGCCTTCTTGGCTGCTACTGCTGCATGGAAGGTGTTCCTCCTGTATGCCCTCACCAATGGCCACCCTATGCACTGAAACCAATTAACCATTTGTTAGCTTAAATATCTCATGCTTCGCAGGCAATTGCAGTGTACTGCATATATGCTTCAGCGTGTGTCAGTGGCTGCTTGGCGGCGGTGCTGTCCTGATTGTAGTCCATGGCAGTTGGCCTAGTCCTCGAGGCCTTGCTCCGGCTGTTTTCCAGTATGCAGTTTGCCTCGCTCTGACTCTCGTCCAGCATGTATGCCAACCATCATCCATAACCAAGGTGTGAGTGATACCATCCAATCACACTTTCCAACCTTCCAGCCTATCCAACTGAAGAATGAATGCAAGTTTGTTATATCGATTACTTAGCATTAACAACAAAACCACAAGTAAATATCTAGTCACATATCTCAATGGAAGCATTCTACAAATGATCAATCACCAATGTAACCTTTATTTAGATCCTTGATTTCCAATAATATATTAAATAGGTAAAACTGCACAATCATGTATGTATATTGTATCTATAGAGTCAACAATATAGGCAAACAGAGATTGAATTCAGAGAAAGATATACATAAATTTGATGGAGACAGGAAATACGAAGTATGAACCAGTGGGCATTGTGAGGAACTCACCCTGCTTGTGAGAAACTCATATTCATGAACAATATGAAAAAATGCTACACAAAATGCTAATTTATGTAGAACATGAACCATTGTACCTATAATCCTACACAAAATGCTACGACACCAGTAGTTAATTCACACTGCTTGTGAGAAACTCATATTCATGAAGAACCACTATATTGCTGATCTGCAGAATAACCACCTCTATATTCAACTATATATGTAACTTGAGAAGAGAAAACGCTATTTAGTACGTAATCTTAGCACTCAAAAAACTAATAATCCAAAATAAATTAGAACACATGTACAACTTCTAGGACCCAGACTATAGCGACTGGTAAGATCTCAGCTTACACTGTCAAGTGCATATATCTGCCGGGTATAAGTTTGTCAGTCATTCAAGATACAAGACCAAAATGGAGCTACAATTTGGTGCACAAACAAAATGGTAACCAGGCTAAGCGTCCAACTTGAGCCATACAACACGATGGAGTAAAATTGTAGCTACAAGTAAGCCATGAGAAACCCCGCAGCCTGGAACAACTCAAGCTGCCAAAAAAGTATCTGCCCAAGAAGTTCACTGGATTTTTTTGAAAGCCATCTTTAGATAATAAGACCCTTCAGCTATTGTAGCCATGGTCAACACTATTGCAAACTGGCTGAACCACAGGGAACCGAAGAAACTACCCCAACCAAATGATCAACATAATCTCGTAAAATGGATCACCATATAGGATAAAATGAAGTATCATTTCCGAAACAAAAATTTTGATTCATATGCCCATGATTCTAACCAACAACACGATATTTACCTAACCATTCGAACCATTCTGTATGTACAGATCACTTCTAACCATCAGTAGCGCTCAAGAGTAGAACTACCAAACAAGCCAATTATCTCAAAAAGAGGAAAAGATGGTGCTTAATTGACACGAAATGCATCAACCTTGAATTTCTTTCTATGAGAAATGGCAAGTGGTAATAGAGAAAAATCCCGCACGAAGGAAACTATGTGTTATGGGCAAACACGAACATACCAGTACCACACCAGTACATGATGGTTCAAGAAATCAAGAGCAATTATAGGAACAATGATAACTACATGAAGCATATTTCAATAAGCCATAAACATGATGGTGATGCATAATGCCATCGACTGATTGTTACAACCAATTAAAACCAAATAAATGATGAGCACCTCACCCATCAAGCATAACCATGGCCAGAAGTAATAGCATACTAATAGTAATCATAGCAAGTGCTTATTTTGAGGGGAGGAAACTCACTTTGGAATCACGGGATAATTTTGGTTTTAGCTTCTGTGAACAATGCCAAAATCTTCATGGACAACCAATACACTAATATCTAAACAGAGTGCGCCATGGATATAATATCGTAAGTTGGTGACATATACATACAAAATTTAACATCATTTGGAAATGAGACCTAACCTGTCAAAGTTTTGTCGTAAACTTGTAAAGCCATTCTTTCTCTAGCACATACCTATAAAGTGGGAGTTTAAATTACCACATTATTCATTATTCAACTAACAAAGGGAATAGTTGTAGAAGTATTAGTGAATACATGCCTGATGGAAATTGCTTATAGGTCATGACCAAGCATTTCAAAATACACAAATGCTCTTGCCGTGAATAAACCTCTATACAATGGGGTGTTGTTGAGGATCCAATTTGTCATCATCTAGCTGCAACTGCAAATACATGAAGCCAGTTTTGGATACCAATTTTCAAATGCATCAACCCAGATAACTGAATGCTAAATAGGCTACTGTACCATGCCCAATAAGAGCTCCATGATAGCCTGTTGAATGAAGGCACACTGTTTATTATAACAATAACCTGTAGCTTCAGAAAAATAAATGCTAGATCTACTGATTGTTCCTCCTTGCTCCACCTGCAGTAACTAAAGATCAGTGACAGAAGGAAAAGGAGAAGATAAAACATACATCTGTTTATCAGTTTAGTAGCTTTATTATTATATACGATGTTATGCACAGGCAAACACCATACCACATGTTAAAAATTCAGATAGTATTATGTAATTTGACCTTGCTGAATAGTCGACTCAGACAAGAAAAAATATCTCTGAAAAGAAGAAAATAAACACATGACATAATTTTAACTGCAATGATGCCTCCTTCTCTGATTTTTCTTTCTCCTTATTCTTTGACTTCACCGTAACTTCATAATAGTTCACTGTAATTGTTAGAAATTATACCTTGTGTTCAAAATAATGTCTAATAAGTTTCTGAACTCTAAATTATGTGCATATTGCATAGATTAATGTGAGCATTAAGATCTGACGTTGGTGAGCAAGGGTGAATTTGTATTGCTTATAATGTCAAAAACATTTTTCTTTGCTATTAACTTCCATGAACCGCAGTACATTTAAAATTTGATGCACCTTCAGAAGCCAACCAGCGTCAAGTTCATGGACTCTGAAGAAGCTCTGTTCCCTTCAGCAAAAAGTACTTTTTTGAAGCAAGAAATAATAACTTTAACCTATATATGTAGAAGAGTCACTATTACTTTGGTCTGAACCAAATTAAACTGGAACTAAAACAGTGAGAGAAGACAAAAAAAAGTGCATAACAAAATAAGTTGAACTGGAAGGCCTGATTGTCATGTAGACCATCTTAACCTTTTCTAGAAATTAACTTCAGTTAGCTGTATTCGATAGCTAATGAGGAAAAAACAGCAAAGAACGGAAAGGAGGGCAGAAATGTACCTTGTTTTCATGGGTTGGAGCTGCAGCGGCCCGGTCAAGTAGATGAACCAGCAGCAGCTGCCGAAGCAGTGGTTAGAGCAGCGGCGCGGGTCATGGGATGGAGCATGTTCTCTCCGCCGGTCGTTCTCTAAGTTCGGTCGCGTCCTTCTTCCCTGTTCAAGAAAAATCTATGAGGGGAGAAGGAGCAGGGAGAGGTCACCAGTGGGAGGAGACGGACGGCGTTGACCGATTCCCGGTCACCGGCGCCGGAGGAGACGACCAAGAGGGGCGACGCTAGGGTTTGAGTAGCTGGAGAGAGGGAGAGGAGAGAGTGCCTACATGTCCGGCCGCCGTCGCCGTTGATGTCGAGCTACCGCTGCCTCTAGAGCTCCGTCCGCCAATGACCATGGCGGGCGTAGCACCTCCCGCATCAGACCGCCGCCACATCTAGGGTTTCTTCGCGGGGAGAGACGCCATGTATTGGAGAGACTCCGATCCGCTTGTGGCCTGGAGAGGCTTGGTGAGAACGCGGGGAAGAGGAGCGCCTGGGGAGCCGCCGCCGCCGCCGCCAAAAAATGTGACGCGAGAGGGTAGGGTTTCGGAGGATGCGGGGGCTGTGTGAGAGAAACAAGAGCTACACGTTTTCCGCCAGACGGGGCCCACCTTTCGCCAGACGGTGGAGACCAAGCGAGGCCCAGTCGACGCGCGCCAGGTGACTATCGTGGAGCGCCCAGGCATAGGGCAAACACCCACGCACTTGCTTGTTCTCAATGCATGGATTGAATCCAGTGTTTCAGTTGCTTGGTTGCTCCTGCAGAAACAGACCAGGTCAAAACCAGAGCTGCTGGTTCTTGTTTTGATAAGATGCCCACTAGTCAACAGGGCAGCTAACTTCCTCAATAGTGATGATCGTCTTTTGCAGCAGGAGGTCACGCGTGCGGACCCTGTATTGGACCAGCCGTTATGTGTAAATATAAAAGGAGAAGCATATAATTTCGGTGATCCGAGTGCGCCTTGCTCAGTGCTCGCCGCCAGAGAGGAGAATGAACCCCTGTGCAAGAATGGCGCGGAGAAATACAACTGTGAGCGAATCCACTTGATTTCCTCCATTCGCAGAAAAGAGGTGCTGAATTATTTCACATGTTATTACTATTTCCGCATGCAAAGATCCGGGGTACTACAAAATGCATACAACATCACTTATTGCAGATTACTCACTGTATGTTTCTGAAGGAGTAACATTGGGAAATATGCATTGCCTTGCCTGACGGTGATCTTCAGCAGCTTTGACAAATATATGTAGATCATCCAGTATTTCAGTTGCTTGGTTGCTCCTGCAGAAACAGACCAGGTCAAAACCAGAGCCGCTGGTTCTTGTTTTGATAACCCACTAGTGTAAAGGTAATGAGGGATATGGAAAGGGTGTGGTTGAGTACTTCAGAAAAGATCAAACTAGTACGTAGTAGCTAATAGGCCAAGTCATGCACAGAGTTGTCAATAACTACTATCTCTAGCAGGACTGATCTCTAGTCTTTTATTCAGCTGCCAAAGGAAGAATTGAAACAACCAACTTCATAGGAAAACCGCAGGAAAGGTTCAACAGAAACAAAATATGTGGCTGGTTTTATTAAGGAAAGCTAATCGATCAAAAGAAAAAAAAATTGCCATACGTTTAAATAACTAAAACAGGGTACACAATTATATTGTGCGTAGATATATAAACATAAGTTGAATATACTGGATACATAAGTCGGGCAATCTGACACTGTAGCACATTTGCATGAACTGGGTATACTTCTGTCATTTTATCCAGCTGCACATGTGATCTGGGTCCAAAAACTTCTGCAACGCCATCAGCAAGAGCAGTTTCATGCAAGAAAAAATGCTGGTTTATCTCCAAGATACCCAGCACTACAATGAAGAAAATAACCTGGAAAGAACAAAGATCTTATGATCACATGAACCAGATAAGATCGTCGAAAAAATAGAACTTAATGAGGTCCTATGAGTAGGTAGTATTTATTTGATGAGAAGTCAGTATTAAATTAGAAGTATCTAGCATCTTTCTTAGAATTGACCCGCATTCTTAATGAGGTCCTATGAGTAGGTACTCCCTCCATACCGGGGCTATTACGTATTTCGAGAAAAAACTTCAACTACTAATTTGGTCAATAAATTATAAAATATATATCACAAAAATTATACTATTGGAAACTTCTTTTGAATATGAATCTAACGGTATAATTTTTGTGGCATATATCTCATGTTTTGTTGACCAAATTTGTAGTCAAACTTTTTCTCGAAATACGTAATTGCCCTGTAAACCGGTAAGGAGTTAGTAGTGTTTATTTGATGAGAAGTCAATACTAAATTAGAAGCATCTAGCATCTTTCTTAGAATTGACTCGCATTCCACTAGTAGTTCAATACTGATTCTGGATGCTTATTTAAACAAAAATACTGATTCTGGATGCTTAAAAAAAACTCATTCTGGATGATGTATACCCTATGCATTCAATCTAAACACGGCATAGACTTCTTTTATGTATTTTTTTATATAGTTTTTACATGCAAGAGAAATACAAATAATAACCAACTGGTTTGCACAGAACAAAAAGTAGAACAGATATAGTTATAGTACCGTGCAATCCCCCTCTGCACACCGACAAAGAAAAAACCCATCAGTTGACATCATACTTAATTACCGCAATACAATGTGTACACCCAAAATTTCAATAGTTAAAGAGGGCGTCTATGTCGTAATGCACATCGTCGTATAATTATGCAGCACGGCGTTGAAGCATAACCCAAAGCTATCTAGTCTCTACGCCTCCATAGCCAAGTAGAGTTTGCTGGACAGGGGGAAATGGCTGTGCTGCTCTTTCTAAGCCTTCTTTCATCACTCCCCTTCCAGTTTTGCTCTTGCGATTCCGGATGGCAGACTATGACCACTGGATCATACATGACACCAGAAGATCATGAAAGAATCTTCCTTCTCTCACCAGATAGCACCTTCTCTTGTGGCTTCCATCGAGTTGGAACTAATGCTTTCAATTTCGCCATCTGGTACACCACCGTGAAAACGGTTGTCTGGACGGCAAATCCCTACTCCACTGTGAATGGCTACAGTTCCCCAGTGAACCTTTACGGCTCCAGGATATCACTGAACAAGGATGGAAACCTGGTCCTGACAGATACCAATGGCTCGACAGTATGGGAAAGCAAGACATCTTCAGGCAAGCACACAATTGTTTCCCTCCTCAACACTGGCAACCTTGTGATCATTGATTCTGGCAACAAAACTGTGTGGCAGAGCTTTGACTCACCAACAGACACCCTGCTCCCTAGGCAGAACTTGAAGAAAGACACAAGGTTAGTCTCTGGTTACCATTACCTCTATTTTGACAACGACAATGTCTTGCGCCTATTGTATGATGGCCAAGAGATCACAAGCATCTACTGGCCAAGGTTAGATTACAATGCACTGGCAAACGGACGCAATAGATATAACAGCACCAGGGTAGCATTTCTCGATGACGAGGGTAATTTTGTGTCAAGTGATGGGTTTAAGATAGTGGCTTCAGATTCAGGCCCCGGCGTCAAGAGGAGGATTACAATTGATAAAGATGGAAATTTCAGAATGTACAGCTTGGATGCATCGACATGGAGTTGGGTGATCACGGGGCAGGCTGTAATACAGATGTGCTATGTGCACGGATTATGCGGTAAGAATGGTCTTTGTGACTACTCAGAAGGCCTTAAATGTAGATGTCCTCCAGAACATGTAATGGTTGATCCAACAGATTGGAACAAGGGATGCAAACCGACATTCACAATTAGTAGCAAGCAACCACCTGAGGACTTCACATTTGTTAAGCAACCTCATGCAGACTTCTATGGCTTTGATCTAGGCTCTAACAAATCCATCTCGTTTGAAGCATGTTGGAACATTTGTCTGAACATCAACTCATGCATATCTTTCACATACATTGGCGGGGATGGTTGGTGTTACACTAAAGACATACTCTACAATGGTCAAGTATACCCATATTTCCTTGGAGACAACTACATGAAAGTACCGAAGAATTTTAACAGTTCAGCATTCTCAATCTCCAAACAAGAAAGCCTGACCTGCAGACCCAACGGTTCTGAGATCATGCTAGGATCAGAAAATATGTATGGCATAAAGAGGGACAACATAAAGTGGATATACTTCTATGTCTTTACTGCAATATTGGGAGCTCTAGAGATTCTTGTTATTGTGACAGGGTGGTGTCTTTTTTTCAGAAATAGTAACATGCCCAAGTCAATGGAGGATGGATACAAGATGATAACAAGCCATTTCAGGCGGTTTACATACAGAGAATTGAGGGAAGCAACTGGAAAGTTCAAAGAAGAGATTGGGAGAGGAGGCACTGGAATTGTTTATAGAGGAGTACTTGAAGATAAGAGATTAGTGGCAGTAAAGAAACTTTCAGATGTTCAGCAGGGAGAGGAGGAATTCTGGGCAGAAGTGACTCTAATTGGAAGGATCAATCACATGAATTTGGTCAGGATGATGGGATTTTGCTCAGAAGGGAAAAACAGGCTATTAGTATACGAGTATGTGGAGAATGGGTCACTAGACAAGTACCTCTTTGGTGAGACAATTACTGAAAGTATGCTCGGCTGGAGGCAAAGATACAAGATTGCCTTGGGCACAGCAAGGGGTCTTGCTTATCTTCATCACGAATGCCTTGAGTGGATTGTCCATTGTGACGTGAAGCCAGAGAACATACTCCTAACTCGAAATTCCGATGCCAAAATAGCAGACTTTGGATTAGCCAAGCTTGCAAAGCGAGATGGTTCTAGCTTCAATTTCACCCACATGAGAGGCACAATGGGCTACATGGCACCAGAATGGGCGCTGAATATGCCGATCAATGCGAAGGTCGATGTTTACAGCTATGGCGTTGTGCTTCTAGAGATTGTGACTGGAACTAGGGTTTCAAGTGGCATAATTGTCGATGAAACACAAGTTGAGTTTCCAGACTTTATCGAGAAGGCTAAACAGATCCTGGCTACCGAGCGTATCACTGATCTAGTGGACGGCAAACTGAAGGGGTGTTTTGATCCAGAGCAGGCTATTGCAATGGTGAGAATAGCTATTTCGTGCCTTGGAGACAGAAGCAAGAGGCCAACAATGGACAAAATCATGAAGGCTCTTATGGCATATGATGATGAAGACGACCATCCTGCCTATTTGTATTGAGTATTGACATGAAGGGATGCAAAGACTGGGATATGCACACTGTTTGTTGTTGATGTATATAAGTGGATTGCACCAGCCCTTTTATCAGTTGGCTTGACAAGGTATCCGAGCCAAGGCGTCGAGTTTGAGTCCTGTGGTGTAATTTATCCTAAAATTGTTGGTGCCGCTCTGTCCATGTACACAGGCTTTCCATTAGTTCATACTTTTGGTTGCATTGGCTAGTGCATGTAGCTTGAAATTTGTAAACTATGTTGATGTTATATGCTAATATGCATAAGGTAACAAGTGCGAAAGAGCAAATTGTTGTGCGAATTTGCTAGTACTTATTGTAAAATGTGCCAGATTTTGTGTTTTAAATGCAACAAATAAACAGTATGATGGATTTCTCACTGGTATTTCCTTACATACCAGCATCAAGTGTTCTCATAGCAGCAATGTTATAGACTTGCCTACCGTCAGGTTTCGTTATGTTTTTTTTTGCGGGTAAGGTTTCGTTATGTTTATCAATGGAATCGGGGATGATGATCCAGCAACAATGTAATGTGCTTTGTCTCCCCATCAAAGAACCACTCGATACGCAAAGCAAAAGAATATATGTGGTGGAGATTGATGTAATAAAAGTAGCCATAAGCCAGCACCTTCTGATGGAAATTAGTCTGCACAAGCAATCCTGATGCAGAGCTTGTTTGTTACTTGGCTTTAGTCACGCTAGATTCTTCAAGAAATGGCTTGCTTGTTCCAGATTTATTCATAGCAAACAGGAGATAAATTTAACTGGACAATAAAAAAATGACGGGAATATTACATACACTGGGAGACACTGCGAAAATTGACGGGATTGTGCCATAATGGCAACAGCCAACGTTGGCCGAAGGTGAATCTGGCAGAGCGGGAATGGCTCATGAGGGCGCCGCCAGCGGCAACCGCGGAGGAGGGCCCGGAGTTCGGAAGCGGAAAGGCGGCGGCGACCTCTGCGGTGTTGATTCATGTGCCGGAGCGAGGAAAGTGGGCATTGGGCTGGGTACGGGCCACTGGGCCTCTTTCCATAGCCGGTTGGTTCCGTTTCACACGGGGGAACGGAGTCGACGCCGGCTAGCCGGCTGCTTAGCGAAGTCAAATGTGTGAGACCAATGGTAATCTATACCTAATAAGGAGCTAAGGTTTCTGCCAAAATTTTCGTCCAACAATTTTTTGGACCGTTTTGCCCTCCCACCAAAATACATAATACTGTAATTGCCATCCTACCGGTTCGTTTATTTCCGCCCTTCCAAACCACCCCGTGTTCATGCTCAACCCTAATTCGATCCAGCCCTGATTCGACCCAATCTCCTCTCGTGCCACACCCTACCTCTCCTCTACTTATACACAGTCCCGTCAATTTATCCCTCCCTTTCTTGTTGTCGATTCGATTGGAATCGGCTCCTGAAATCGGGGCGGCGAGCTGTGGAAGCTCGGCCACGGCGGAAGATCACAAGAGCACGTCGCGATCAAGACGCGTCCAATCAAACGAGCACTCGAGCAGATCAAATCAAATCCTTCCCGATTTCTTTCAAACTCTGATCTGGTCTTTGGGGCCATCCCCTGATCTTCCGTCTCTGGCCTCCCGCCGTCTTGCGTCACCGCCCTGTTTGGGGGCAGATCGATGGCCGCGGTGTCCGTCCAGATCGATGGGCGACGGCATCTGTCTTTCGGGGCCTTCTTCGGCTTCAGGCAGGTGGTGCTGGCACACCCGGCTGAGATGGCGCCGAAGGCTGGAGACGCGCTGCACCGTCGGCTGGTGAAGGAGACTCGGCGCGCCGTGGATTTCGTCGTCTGAAGCCAGAGCGCCTCGCGACCGAGGCTATTGCCCGTCGTCCTCACCTCCCTCTGACAAGGCCATCCTGGAGACTGGAGTTGGTCCACAACCCGGTGTCCTCTGCAGGTAACGACGAGAAGTCAACTCGATTCATGAGGCCAAGGAGCTCTGCTTGAAAGGACTAATTGCGCCTCTCTCTCTCTGCACCAAATTTGCCAGTCGAATTGGTCAGTAACATACGACGCGCAAGGAATTGGAGTCCGGTGCTCTGGCCATGCCTGCTGGATGTTGTGCAATGCTATTCGTCCAGGACCAGGGCTAACCGCGCCTCTCTCTATGCACCAAATTTGCCAGTCTAGGCAATGCCGGAAATTCACAGGAAGGTAGTGTTTGAGGTTCTGGACAATTGAGGATCTCTTCGTTTGCCTGCTTTTCTTGGGGTGACCAATTTCTTTCTGAATTAAATGAAGGACTGGATTATTTCCTTGACCTTTTTGCAGGCATATATTAGTACAGGTCTTGTGGTCCTGCTTTTGGCATCTGGGCAGCAAATATAGATCTAATATTTGCCCCCTACAACTTGTTTTTGTCAGATTATCATTGCTGACTCTTTGTCCGTGAATTCATCATTATTATGATGGATATATTGGCTTCTTTCATATGATTTATCTATGAACAATTAGAACCGCGAAAACAGATGCTGCAGTGTAAATATGAAGCTATCAGACTACTGACGGAGAGGAAATTATTATACTTGATTTCTTTCTGGATTTTCAGAGTTTGAAGACTTATTTCAAATCCAGGCATTATTGAAAGTGACCTGGAGTCTGACACGATCTATACTATTTTATTCCAATCCAGGTATCATTATAATTGACCTGGAAACTTTTGATGCAGCATAACAAGTTTTGGAAGGAATTTGATATCATATAACAAGCTTGAATCTGCAAAATACCTGCAAGGCATAAACCTAGAGGCCCTCCATCTTCTATCATCATTCATCAGATAAAACCTCATAGTTTACCGTACCTGGTGTCCATTGCTGAATTTTATCAATGCTTGAAGCTCTTGTTGTAGTTTGCTATATTGGTGCGCAGACTGCAAGATTTGAATGCTTAATTTGCTGACTGAATATGCAACGTTGATTAGTATACTGAGGTTGAGTAAGGACTGCATGATTATGATCCTGATTAGCTTACAGCTATTTGACAATGGAAAACCACACTTGCAGATAACTAAAGTTGATAACAAAGGAGCAGCACTTCATGGTTTTTATTTTTGCTGGGAGGTACAGTGTTGAATACTTCCATCTTGATGTGTTTCTAGGAGGGGAAACTCAAAAGTTAATATTTTTATTTGATGCAGAACTATGCTAACTATGCTTGAATTCAGGAGAGTGCATTCCACTATAAATTTTACTATTGTTGTGATCTTTCCGAAATCTTGGACTTGAACCAAAAAAATAGGTATGACTAGAGGAGATGAGCGGAGTCAGTCTTCTTCTTAGAGAAGGCCAATTTCGGCTCCCACTCTTGCCGTTGATGAAAACAAGCAGTGGCCTGGAAATCTTGTGGTAATTGGCAAACCTCAACGCTCAAGATCAATGTATTTGCTTGACAAACGTTCTAGATAACATGGAGCTTGGCAGCTTATACTTCTTATTATTTGCGTAAATCGATCATGTGTATAGGGAGGAAGCACTAAAGCACTCAATGCTCTGATATCTAACTGTAATGTGCTAACTGAATGTGCCATGTTTATTAGAGTACTGAGGTTGAGCAAGGACTGCCTTCTTATCTAGAAGATCCTGATTAGCTTACAGCTATTTGACGATGGAAAATCAGACTTAACTAAGTTGACAATAAAGTAGCAGCAATTCATGTATTTTATTTTTGTGGAGAGGTACAGTGTTGACTGGTGTTGTTTTCAAATCGACTACAGAGCTGTGAAACAAATCGATAATGCCTCGATGTGGTATTGTGAACTTTTTCTGAACTTACCAGTGGAAAATGGCAATCCTTTTGTTCAGTGTCCCATGCAAGGATATGGTTAAGAAAAAAGAAAAACAATTTGACGTTGGATCTTTCATTTCATGGTCTTCGGACAAGATTGGGAGTCAGTTCATTTTCTATTTTGAAGACAACTTAATTTACAGTTAAATAAAACAACAGTGTGGATGCAAATTTCAATTTTTTAATTGGATGTATGTGCTATTTTATTAGAGATTGTTTTGCAAGCTATTTTTTTTACTAAAAATTATGTGAGAATTGGCATTTTTTATATAAAATAATTGTCATGTTGGCAAGTTGTCAGGTCTCGCCACCAAAACCCCTATAAACCATGTATGAGTCGCACCGGTAGGCAAGACGCACGAAGGTACACACACATCCTTTATGTTTAGGTTTTTCGTAAATTATCAGTTTTTTAGTAGAGTTTTTAAATCTCTTTGTAAAGTTTAGATTTTTTTATTAACGTCATGACGCACCGTAGCAACGCACGGGCACTTCTGCTAGTTTCATGCCTAAGAAAAAAATGGAAAAGCTGGAGGGAACTTACACGGAATGAGCAGTTGATCACCCTGTTTATCTCTTAATGACCTGAGGAGGCAGCCAAGATCACAAGTCAAAAGCCGTATAGTGCAGATTCTCGGTGACCCTTCGCACGAGCAGATGCTCAAAGCAGTATGTAGCTATCCTGAGTTATGATCATTATTGTTACGGAACGGAGGGAGTAGATAATAATACTAATAATACTGGTCACGAAATGGATATGAACCACTGAATGAGCCCGCACTGGATACATACAATTCCAGTTCGATGCGTCTCTCCTCTTCGCCCCTCTCCCCGTCCGCCATGGGCGCGACCTCGCCACCCCACCCCCGATCGAGAGTTCCTTTACCTCGGGTGGGTGGCTGCTGCGTCCCTCGCGGCGGATTTCATGGGGAAGCGGCAGCGGTGGATGGATCTCGCATAGTGGCTTGTCCAACTGTGGTTGTACGACCTTGGAAGCCACGAGAACCTCTCCTGAGCGACGATCGTCTTCTCCGCGTCTGCCATCTCCACCATGGCCTGGGGATTGCTCTGCTTTTCCTCCCCTCCCTGATGCTATTTCCATGGCGGGGAAATCGGATTTGAGTGTGAGGTCCCTACATGTCAGGGTGGCTTCCTTTGATGGCCCAGCGGTTGGATTTGCTCCACCTGGCGGATTTGCGGCCGATGGATCCGAGGTTGGTGGTGACCTAGGGTTCACGCGCAGCCATCTACAGCTCCAGGACGAAGCAGTTGAGGAATTCTTCGGGCAGCTCTGGTTGGTTCCTCCCCCTCCTTGCCGCTATCTCCCGGGAGTTGCGGGTTCGCTGGTGTGTTGGGTGCGGAAGGAGTTGGTGGAGGCGAATTGCTTCTCGATTTCTGATTGTTATGTGGCCGCTCCATCGGATTTGATCCGCCGCAACCCCAAGGTAATCCGGGCTCCTCAGCTGGGGAAGATTTTCTGTCCTTCCTTTGCTGAAGTTGTGCGGGCTCCGATGGCGCGTGGTGCTCCGTCGCGCGGTCGGGGTCGCGGATTCGCGTTGGTGCGACCTCCTCCACAACCTCAATAGGCCGTGCCCCCTCCTGCCCTGTAGCCTCAGCGCCCTGCGGCTCCGCAGCCTCAGCGCCCTGCAGCTATGCACCCTCCGCCGAGGAGGGTGAATCCTCAATATAGGACACAATTCCAAAATCAGTTTCAACCTCAGCAGTATCAAGGCTTGCAGCAACAGTTCCAATCCAAGTCTCAACCTCTCCAATTTTCTCAGTTTCAAGTACCTTCCATACAACAGCAGTTCCAAGCTCAGAGGTCAAACAACTTCCAGAATCAGCATGTCATTGGGGGAAATACTCAGATTCTGACTCAAGCTATTCAGCGTTAGAATTTTGTCAATCAAAACCAACTTCTTGCCTCATCTGTCGGCCAAGGTGGTCAAGCTGTTGATGTAGGGAACTCTGAAGTTCTTCCTCCTCCAGCCTCACCTTGATTGTTGAGCAACCGATGGAAGCCAGGGATTTCAAGATGATTTGTTTCAATTGTGGAGATCCAGGTCATTTTATTGGCAACTGCATCAAGCCTAAAAAGTGTTTCATATGCAATTCTCCTGCCCACCCTGCCCATCAATGCCCAGTTTGGTTAAGTGAACATCCATGTGCAAAATATTTTGGTAATGCTAACCATGGGTTGGGATTCTATCATATTGATGCACAAAGTGAAGAAGAAACAAGCTGGATTAATTTTGAGAATTGTGCAGTAGTGCATATTCGGAAAGGTGACATTACAGCAGCCAACCTTGAGAAGAATTTCAACTCTATTTTCTGTTGGAGATATGCCCGAGAGGCAATAATAAATTAGTTATTGTTATATCTTAGTGTTCATAGTGTTCATGATAAATGTTTACACCCCATGCTATAATTGTATTAACCGGAAACATTAATACATGTGTGTTGTGTAAACAACCAGAGTCCCTAGTAAGCCTCTCATTTAACTAGCTTGTTGATTAATAGATGATCATGGTTTCCTGATCATGAACATCGAATGTTATTAATAACAAGATCATATCATTCGGTGAATGATGTGATGGACACACCCATAGTAAGCATAGCATGAGATCAAGTCATCAAGTTCAATTTGCTATAAGCTTTTAGATACATAGTAACCTAGTCCTTTGACCATGAGATCATGTAAATCACTTATACCGGAAGGGTACTTTGATTACATCAAACGCCACTGCATAAATGGGTGGTTATAAAGATGGGATTAAGTATTCGGAAAGTATGAGTTGAGGCATATGGATCAAGAGTGGGATTTGTCCATCCCGATGACGGATAGATATACTCTGGGGCCTCTCGGTGGAATGACATCTAATTAGCTTGCAAGCATGTGACAAGGTCACAAGAGATGACATACCACGGTAACAAGTAAAGAGTACTTGTCGGTAACGAGGTTGAACTAGGTATGGAGATACCAATGATCGAATCTCGGACAAGTAAAGTATCGCGTGACAAAGGGAATCGGTATCGTATGTAAATGGTTCAATCGATCAATAAGTTATCGTTGAATGTGTGGGAGCCATTATGGATCTCCAGGTCCCGCTATTGGTTATTGGTCGGAGAGGAGTCTCGACCATGTCTGCATAGTTCACGAACCGTAGGGTGACGCGCTTAAGGTTCGATGTCGCATAAGTAGATTCGGAATATGAGATGGAGACGAAGTTTGCTCGGAGTCTCGAATGGGATCCAGGACATCACGAGGAGGTCCGGAATGGTCCGGAGAATAAGATTCATATATGGGAAGTCATTTTCAGGGTTACCGGAAAAGTTCAGGATTTTTCTGTATTGTACCGGAGGTTCTAGAAGGTTCCGGAGGGTACCATAGTGGGGCCCACCTATCCCGGACGACCAACATGGACCGGAGGGGTCACATAGGCCCACATGGGCCAGGCACACCAGCCCCCCAAGGCCCATGTGGCTGGATAAAGTGGATAAGATCAAATCCCTTGAAAATAGGGACTTAACTTGGGGGGAAGTTGCCCCCCTTGTTTTGGCCGACCCAAGGGCTTGGAGGAGGGGCCAAGGCAGCCCCCCACGCCTATATAAGAGGGAGGGGAGGGCTGGGGCGCAGCAAATCATCCCCCAAGCCCTAGCCGCCCCTCTCTCCCTCCTCCTTCTTCCTGCGCAGGCTTGGCGAAGCCCTGCAGGAATTTCTCCTCCACCTCCACCACCACGCCGTCGTGCTGCTGGGATTCCGAGGGGATCTACCACACCTCCGCTGCCCCGCTGGAACGGGGAGAGGACGGGCTTCATCGACACCGTACGCACGACCGAGTAAGGAAGTGCTGTCGGATTGCAGCACAGGATGATCTACTACATCAACAACGAGATCTAATCTCGTAGGCTTTGGAAATCTTCGAGGGTTAGTCTCGCATACATCTCGTTGCTTCGATCTTGGTAGATTAGATCTTGGCTTTTACATAGATTAGATCTTGGATTCATTCGTCTTTGCGGTAGATTTTTTTGTTTTCCATGCAACAAACCCATCATTTTCTGCAAACACAAGAAGTGGCCGTTGCAGATTCGTCAGCTTGCTGATAAGGAGTTCCTGGTCCATTTTCCTCCTTGGAAGAGCATTGCGGAATTGGTGGAGTTCCCAGCTTTTGATTTGGAAACAGAAGGTGTAACAGTTAAAATTGGGCTCTGTGATGGAGATTGTCCTTCCCTGGACGAACTACCAGTGGTTTGGATGTTTGTGCGTGGTATTCATCCTAAAAAAGCTGCATGGAAGACGTTCGCCCAAGCTGTTACTAGCGTGGGGGTGCTTATGGATGTGGACTGGAATATTTTCTTTAAGTCCTTTTATGTAGAAGTTTGATTACAAGTTGCTTGTCGTGACCCTGTCAGAGTTCCTAAGGAAAGGATTGCCGAAATTGATCAGAAGTTTTATCTACCGCGATTCAGTGTTGAAGGAGTGGAACAAAATGATGAAGAGGAAGACTTTAATGATCCAACTGATGATGGTGTGGAAGAAGAAGGTTTTGGCGAGCTCGAAGACCCTAATGAAATGCCGCAAAATAATCTGAATGATGATGGTCTTGGCGCTGGTGGTTCAACTACTATGGGTGATATTACTATTAACCACAGATCGTATGCGAATATCCCTGAATCTTGGGAAGATATTAAATTGGATCATACACTTGCGTGTGCTGGACTCTGAAATAAAAAGCTGTGGTGAACCTGAGATAGAGGATGATTGGGAGTGCTCTTTGAAGAGTCCTAACTCTCTTCCTGATAGGTTGAACTATTCTAATGTGGATGATGCAGTTTGGGACTTCGAGCCGATTGATTATGGCTGCATTGAAGCAGAGGCCATATTACAGGTGGAACAGTCTCGGTTCTAGGTACTGCTCTCAAGTTATGGAGTATTTCAATGCCACACATTCAGAAGATGAGGACTCAGTGGATGAAGATGTTGTTGTTGATAAATTTGGCTCTATTCGCAAAAATCTCTTCCCTGTTCTTGAAGAGTTGGCTAAAGGCGCTGGAAAATCTGTGGTAAAGGAAAGTACTCTTATTCAATCTAAAGCTAAATGGGACCTATTCTAAAAACTGCGAGAATGAATACTCGTTTCCATGGTGAGTTAAATGGCATTGAGAAGGCAAAAGAATATCTGAAGCGGAAAAATTTGGAGATTCCTCCAAGTTTTAAAGGTAATTCATTTGCTATCTTGCCTACTGATAATCTTCTTGCTTTAGCTAATGGAGTAGATATTTCTATTGGTAGAGATGCTGCTTTGGGTAATGTTATTGTTCATGATTTAGTTAAAAATGAATTGTTCAATAGTCTTGAATATGCTAGAAATAATCCTACTATGGTTTTACCTGGATCTATAGGTATAGATATTGATCATGGTCAATTGCTTGACCATCGTTCTAAATCTTCTATTAACGTTCTACCTAGTTCCGGTAATGATGTGAGAAACCAGCTACCTGGTGGGCCTAATCATATTAGATCAGGTGCTAGGACTCATCTAGTTAATAATATATATACAATAGCTATATCATGATTGGTGCTACATGGAACATTAGGAGTATTAGTAGAGCTGGTCATGTGCAGGCTTTATCTGACTTAATTTCAGATAATAAGCTTGATTTTATTACTTTGCTAGAGACTAAACAGTAAAAATTAGTGAAAAATTCCTTAGTGTTATCACTGGTCATAACACATTTAAATGGGATTTTTTACCAGCTAAGAAATCTGCGGGAGGGATTTTGATGGGGTTTAAGGAGGAAAAATTCAATGTAGTTTCTTTTTCTTCCGGCCCATCTTATGTCTCTGATGTTATTATTAATAAGTTTGATAAATTCAAATGGCGTTTTGTGGGTGTTTATGGTACGGCTTATGCTGATCATAAGTTGGATTTCTTTTCTGAGCTTCATGATCTTATGGAAGATAATTCTCTCCCCATCCTTATTGGTGGGGACTTCAATTTAATTCGTAACCCGCAAGAGAAAAACAGTGATAACTTTAATGCTCTGAGGGATTTTATGTTTAATGATTGGTTAAATAAGTGGAATTTCATTGAGTTTAAAGTTTATAACCGTTTTCCATGTAGTCTAATAATCAGGATAATCCCGTTTTAGCGACTCTCGACAGATTTTTTGCATCTACTGAATGGGAACAACATTTCCCGCTTATCACTGTTAGGGCCTTACCACGAGTTGTGAGTGATCACACTCCTCTGGTGCTTGATGCTGGTCTTAATCTCCCTCCCCCTCCTAAGCTTTTTCGCTTTCAAAAATGGTGGCTCCAGCATGATGAATTCTCTACTTTAGTTCATAAAGTGTGGAATTCACCGTGCGGCTTTTCATCAGCTATTGGCATTTGGCAATTTAAATTGCGGTCGCTACGTAAAGCGGCTAAAGGGTGGGGTATTAATATTGAGGCTGCTCAGAAAAAAAGCTCTTACGCAAGAGTTTGATATCTTAGATGTTTTTTCTAAGAAAAATTGTTTGAACGATGCTGATAGTGTTCGTATGAAAGAGATTAAGTGGAGTTGGATAACCTGTGGGTTCAGGAGGACACTAAGACTTGGCAGCGCTCTAGGGATAGGAAATTAGTCGAAGGAGATCGTAATACGACCTATTTCCACGCTTTAGCTAATCAAAGAAAACGTAAGAAAACTCTTGCTATCCTGGATGGTTCAGATGGAACGGTTGAATCTACTGGGGAGATGCTTTAGATTGCTTCTACTTTTTACAAAAATCTCTTTGCTAAAGAAACTCGTTCTGATTTCTCCCTGGGTGATGATTTTTGGGATGAGGCTGATTTACTCAATGATGAGGAAATTGCCCTCCTTGATTCCCCCTTTTATGAAGAGGAATCTATGCCCCTGTGATGAGATCTTATGTTGCAGGTGCCCTCGGACCTGACGGATTCTCATTCTTGCTCTATCAGAATTTTTGGGCCCTTATAAAATCTGATTTCATGGCTTTAGTTAGAGATTTTGAAAAAGGAACACTTGATGTTTCACGTCTCAATTTTGCTATTATTACTTTAATCCCTAAAGAGCAGGATGCTCGTGACATGAAGAAATTCCGTCCTATTAGTCTTGGTAATTGTAGTTTAAAGATCATAACTAAAGCTATTACGAATAGATTTTGTTCTATTGGTAATAGAATTATTGCAAAGAATCAAATTGCTTTTATCAAAAGCCGTTACATTTTAGAGAGTGTTGTTGCCGCTCATGAGGTTATCCATGACGTGCATTCAAAAAAAAAATCTTGTCTAGTTTTAAAACTAGATTATGAAAAAGCATACGATCGCGTTGATTGGGGTTTCCTCGATGATATGTTGAAATCTAGGCTCTTTCGTTTAAAATTCCGTAACCTGATCAAGTCTATCCTTGTTAAAGGTTCTTTCTGCGTTCGTATCAATGATGTCAATGGTAAGTACTTTGTTGCTGGGAAGGGTTTAAAATAGGGTGATCCCCTGTCCCCCATCCTTTTCAACTTTATTCCCGATGTGTTCACAATTTTTTTATATAAAAGTGCTTCTAAAAACATGATTTGTGGGCTTATGTCGAATGCTATTCCTGGGGGTTATTAGTCTTCAATATGCTGATAATACTATCCTCTTCCTCGAGAAGAATGTAGATATGGCTAGGCAGTTGAAATGTCTTTTGACTTGTTTCGAATAGATGTCTGGCATGCATATTGATTATCATAAAAGTGACCTTCTCACTATTAATGTAGTTGAGGAGGAGGCCAATCTGTTTGCACAGATCTTTGGTTGCAAAATTTCAGACTTCCCTTTTACTTACCTAGGGGTCCCCCTTCACTTTTCTAAGTTGCCAAGGGAGGACTTGCAGCCTATCTTAGATAAGATTATGAAGCGTATTGCAGGTTGGATGGGTAAGTTACTATCTTATAAAGGTAGACTCATCCTTCTCCAATCTTGTATTGCTAGTATCCCTATGTACTTACTCTCTTTTTTAAAATTCCCTAAATGGGCTATCAAAATCATTAATTCCCAGATGGCTCATTTCTTTTGGAATAACATGGGTGACTCTCATAAATACCATCTGGCTTCCTGGGACTTGGTTTCCCCAAAAAAAGACTTTGGTGGCTTAGGTATCCAAAATATTAGAGAGTTCAACTTGTGCTTGCTTGCATCTTGGATCAAAAGTTACCATCTTGATAATAATAAGATTTGGAAAAATAATGTAGATTATAAATATAATCTGTCTCCAAATATTCTTCGTGCTAACCCTACACATTGTTCTCCCTTTTGGAAGGGAGTGATGTGGACAACATCTGCTGCTCGTGTGGGTTATAAACGGAAAGTGGGTAATGGGCGTAAAGTGTTTTTTTGGGAAGATATTTGGCTTGGCCAATGTTCACTTGTGATTTTATTCTGGGATCTCTATGTTATTGTGAATGAGCATTTAAAAACAATCGCTAAGGTCTGGGATGGGGTTGAGTTAAAATTCTCCTTAAGGCGATCGGTTTCTCCCGTTTTGTTCAACATGTGGATCGAGTTGGTTGAGCTCATTAAGACAGTTGGGTTCTCTGATGAGGAGGACTCCCCGATCTGGCTTTTCCACTCCTCGGGAACCTATTCTGTTAGCTCTTTTTATGGTATTGTTAATAATGGTGGAGTTATTCTTATTCATACTCCAGCAGTTTGGAAACTTCATGTTCCTCATCGTATTCATATTTTCCTGTGGCTGTTATCCAATGATAGGCTCCTAACCAGAGATAATTTGAGTAAGAGAAGAACTTTGGATGATGATTCATGTTTATTTTGCAATGAACATGAATCTGCCAAACAATTGTTCTTCGAATGTGTTGTGGCAACGAGCCTTTGGGAGGTCGTTTCAGATATCCTTAAACTTTCCATTGGCAAATCTTTTGAATCTGTTGCTCGCTGGTGGTTAAGTGATAATAAAAATTCAGTGCTTAATATTTTTTCTTCGGCTACTTTGTGGACTTTATGGTTAGTTCGTAACGAAATGTGTTTCCAGGAGCTAAGATGGCCAGGTGTCAAGGACCTACTCCGCCGTCTCAGATATACGATCAGAAGCTGGCATCTGCTATGCCCGGACAAACACTATGCGTTCCTGGACGCGAATCTACTCCTTTTGTATCACCACCATGGGGAACTCCTCCGGATAGCCTGGAATTGACTTCTCTGAGGGGGCTTTCTGGCAAAGATCGGGGGGCTTGTCCTCAGAAGATGGAGTAAATCGTCAGCACTAGGAAAATGTCCTAGGGGAAGCTCGCTGAAGTTGGTCAATAACTTCAGAGTTTGGTCGCTTAGGTTTTCTTTCCTGGTTGGTGCCCAGAACAAAAGAGTTTATGTTGTTTGCTTGTCTTATTTTTCCGGTCCTGTTATATGCTGATGATGTTCGAGGGTCGCAGCTCGGCTGTAAAAACTCTATGAATAACCTGGTTGCATGCAATGGAACCTGGGGGGTTCCACCCCGTTTTCATCTAAAAAATAAAAGGGCAAACTCCCTGACATATCAGTATCACCTCCAACAATTAGAAAAAAAAACATGTCTAGACTCCTCTATCCAAAATAACTCTTCCCTTCCTCTTCGTTCTCCTGCTCAGGGTCTTTCACAACTAGAATGCGTCCCCATGGCATACCATAAGCACAAACTCATCTCATCAGGCACGGACTTCTATTGTTTTCTATAAACGGGGGCAAAAGTTTTATCCTGGTCTATTAGTTAAGTAGGAGTTTGACAAGAAAGTCACAAGTATTATTACAAAAGCCTACTCCACCAACATCATTTCGTCCAATTGCTTAGCACCCGTGATAACTCACAATGGGTTTTGCATGCTTATTATGAAAGACCCTCGCATTTCGCTCATTTAAAACCTCCCAAGAAGTGAGCAAGGTGGGGATCGGTCCAACCATCATCTTCGTCCACCAACTTACGATTGTGTGATCATCCCCTTGCCATTGTTCCGGATGGATATCCTAAATGGCTTGCAAATCCTAAATAGAGCTCTAAAGATGAATGGTGTACCGACAATTAACAAATACGTGTGTGATCGACTCCAAAGTTTCCTTGCATAATGGGCATAGCCCGCAATTTGGCCACCCTTACTTTTCCAACAATCATTGTGCGGTCCAAATTCTATTTTGCGTTGCAAGCCAAGGGGTGGGGGCGTGCAACTTTCCCCTCAAGTTTGCCCCCTATTTTTAAGGGATTTATTCTTATCCCTATTGGGCTGGGGGCCTGGCCGTACCCCCATTGATCCATATGGCCCTCCTCGGGACAAGTGGACTACTGGTGGCCCTCCGAAACCTTCTAGAATACTCCTATACAATACTAAAAAATTCTCCAACTTTTTCAGAACCCTAAAAATGACTCCCCATATAAGAAACTTTATCTACGGACCATTCTAAAGCTCCTAGTGATGTGTTGGATCCCAACTGAGAATCTGAGTCGGATTTTGATATCACCATTGTATCTCATTACTAGTTTACTACCCTAGCGACATCGAGCGCTAAGTGTGTGACCGCATAGTTTTGAACCCAACATATACTTAAATAGGCAATTGTTAGTTAAAAACATATTTCGTAGAAACTAAAAGCATCAAGTTGTTGCCGCGGTGTGAAACAAACCAGTTTAGTCAGCACGAGCAAGGGCTTGCATTCGAAACCTTATTATTCAACATATATTTTCTATTTTTATGTAGCTACAGTGAAGTAGGGAGAGGCTTATATCAGAGACCCATCTGCCACCAACGCCCGTCAACACGAACAATGTAATATTAAACGAAATGGATCGAAAAAAGGCAAGTAGCATGTCGAACGCATAACAATTGACAACAGTAAGAGGCCCAATGTTAGGGCACAACACAAAACCCTCGTCATGTATGTGAAGAACATTTCCCTAGTGCCATATGAAGGGATTATCAATGAATGCAAGGCCCATCCTTTGAAGAAGCACAAGGCAGACAAGATGTGACTTATTTAATTTGTCGTTGGTTACGGATTAGTGTTCTTTTATGTTGGTCGACTAAACTCTGTTTAGTAATCTTCTTATGTTTGTGGCAATTTTATGGCTGTTGATGCAACAATGATGAAAGTTATGTGTGTTTATTTTCGCGGATGATGCAAAGAAATTGTTGGATCTTTGTATGACATCTATCTATATGTTATCCAAGGCTGGTGTGTGTGTTACGATTATCTAATGGAGTGTATTTAATTTATTTTATTCTCTTATCTGATTTCTATTGTTGCACTCAACCGAGAAATCCTTGATACATCATTTTCATATACGCATATCACATGTGATAAATAGAATTTTCTCACCAAAACTACTAGTGATGGATGTTCTCTTACCGCCAGTCAATTATAGATCTTGTCTGTTTGATGAAGTACATAGTAAGAACGTCAAAACTACCAACGACGTATGTTTGTTTACCACCCAACAATGATAGATCATGTCTGTTTGACGAAGCAGATAATATGAACGTCGTGACTAACCATATGAACAAAAAAAAAACACATCATCATTATATAAGCTCGTCATCATTCTATATATGACCAGTGACAATCGAGCAAAGTAAGTATGTCACTAGTTTCCGAGAAAAACAAGCGACGGACCATTTCTACTATCACTTTTTTGTCATGTACCCATGATGCACGGAAATAGTCCGCTATCACTGCTTTTTTGCATCCCAGATCAGACGCCAAAGGAAGAACCAACGGTGTATTTTTATTTTGCGCTCATTGGTACGCGACGAGAAGACCAGTTGACGAGCTACCGCGGATGTGTTTTTCTGTAGCCCGTCGGTGGTTCGGGTTACTGATGGCAACAACTCAGTGTGTACCAACTCATTGGGAACCCAAGTGCAGAGTGTTGTAGCAACGTATTTCCTCACAAGGGTGACTCAAGGGTTTATATCGAACTCTCGGGGAATTGACAAAGATGTTATTTCTCCTTTTCCTCTTCTAGCAACCTGCAAAGCTAAGTTTTTGTTTTGTGTTCCCAACTCCACCGTGT